>NC_092820.1:149874952-150509952 GCF_023375885.2 Dermacentor andersoni
TAAGCTTCTAACGTGATAAACGCAAGATTTTCACTTTAGCAGGAACGTATTCAGCTTGAAAGGGCAAAACGTATAGATCTGTGCATTCTAACTTTAGTTTTGCCTGCCGATTATTATAGACAAAGTGTATGTTACAGTATAGTTCATGACGAACATAACTGCAGAGTATCCTGAACGTTCCGTATTCTTTTCTTCACAATGCCTTTTCAGTTCGATGTCCAACAACTATATTTCTTATAACCTGCTTTCTTGCACTGATTTTCTTAGAAGTGCGTAAACGCTGGAAGTAACTATACCGAGTAGCACGACCCGCACATCGTTGAATAAACATGTGTATGAAAGAACGGCAAAACTGGATTTAAGTTTAAAAAAGAAATAAGGAACGCCTCGACATTTAAAGTATGTAAAGGGCGTAACCGAGGGACTCTTCGAAATACATTGCTCAGAAAGTCTACCACATCCATTAAACACTCTTTGTAGTCCCCCGTTCGCATAGTTTTCGGTCGAGGAACTCCTTGACGTTTCACCGTGCATTCATTTTACTGGATATTCGGCATACCGTTCCACTTTATTGTTACCACGGTGCCTGCTCAATGGGACGCAGCCTCTCACATGTAGCGCTTTGACTTCTTTAGACGTCACCAACGTAGCCTTAAAAAAGATATATGTAGTCGACTCTCTTAGTCCTTCCCATTGGAGTCTTCCTACGCCAGCTCATGACAGGACGTGCGTATTTTTCGTCTTTCTGATGATTCTTCGCGACTTTGTAACTTCGTTTTTATAATGGCAACTCGCTAAGCGACTGCGCGGTACATTGATGGGGTGACTCATCAATGCACCGCTGAACGTCACAAAAACAAACGATAATTGAGAAAACGAAACTATGAGACAGGCTGTCTCGTTCGTTCTCTCCGGCGCCCCACAGTTTCTTCGCCCACTGGCGCCACCACTGTGGCTTGTCACAGGTTACGTAAAACGTACGTTGTCGTTTTCTCGTCTGCCCGTTTCGTTTATTTCGGTGCGGTGGACTTTCGCGACATTTCCTTCTTCCGTAGCTTTCCGCCTGCGCTGTAACTACAGTGGCCAAGTTAGTGTATCGTTAGGTTTTGTCAGTGCTGCGCTTTTATGTTTGCGCTCAGGATATGCGATTTCAGCGTTTTGCGGAATGAGGTGTTTTAGCCAGCGTACCGTGCTACATGCAACGGTGACGATATGAAAAGCCATGAAAAAGCTGAAAGCCTTCCCTGCCACGCAACATGCGCACATGTGAATGGATCAGTTAAGCAGTTAATGAAAAACAGAATGAAGCAACAAACGAACGAATGAGCACATCAGTGAACGAGCGACCGAATAAAGGAATGAATAAACGAACGAATGAAAGAAGAAAAGAAAGAAAGAACGAATAAACTAATTATTTAATATTCAATTAAATATTGAAACCATAATCGGATATTCGCAATGTGCTCTTGCTTATTCATAGGACGAAGGCTGTTCCAACCATTTCAAGGGCTCCTGCCTCTGTCGTGCGCCTATATAGAGAGAGATTCACTGACACGCAAGAAAGCAATCACCAACGCGGGTACATTCTTACAGGGAGGAGCGGGCGGACGTTGTAATAGTCTCAAGGGCATCTCAGCCTTGAAAGACAGCGAGCACGGAAACGTAGGATGCCCGTTACTGATTTGTTTTCCTATATCTTCTGCGCACGCTTGTGCATGCATGCCGTCATTTTCTGTGCTGCCGAGAAAAGGACGTTTCGGTGACCGCTGCGGCAAACTCACTTGAAAATTCTCGCCACGGCAGATTTTGTAAATGAGCAGTAAAATTTTTGGGTGCCATGCTGTGCATATTCCGACACTAGTAATTCCGGAACATCGGTGACGTAATTGAAGAAACAGCGCTAATCATGCCATCTTGTGACGTTGGAACGAAGCTCGCGCGACTGAGATTACAACATTAGTCAGCAGGTGCACGCTGTTTTCTGGTAACGCTCCACGGCAGAAGGAAAGCTTAAACAGCTGCTCTGTTAAAAGTAGTTTGCAGGGTTTGGGGAACGTACATCTCGCTCTGGTAGCGTTGAGGCTTTCACCGACGTAGTTACTCAAAGAGCGCGGTAGGAAGCCTCGGCGCCGAGGGACCGCAGACGTGCTCCGTCTAAAGAACGCTCGGCCAAAAGATGCGAGAAACTTCCGAAATCTGTAACGTTGTCTTTATGTGACATCTATCGCAGTTATACAAATACTCCTGGCGAACTTTAGGCGTCACCGTCATCGTAATGTTTCGTACATGCTTACGTATATGTATGCTCTGAGTGGTTCTTGCAACGTTGTTGTTGCAGCCTTCATTATTTTTGTAACGAGTTGTTCTTTGCGTCTTCGCGCGTCTTATAGTGAATTTTTTTTTATTGGTCAGCACCGGTCAAACAAGGGATGTCGCGCTAAAACCGACGTTTCGACAAAGAGACCTGACTTCGCCAGGGCATGCTTTCCTTATCTACCAAGCGAAGCAGTTGCTGCCCTGGCGAAAACGAGCTCCCTTTGTCGAAACGTCGGCTGCAGCGAGATTACTTGCTCTGCGACTCTTGATCACTGAAGGGCTACGTTATCCTATTAAGCTGCTGTCCTGCCTCTATCGCTGTATTTTATTTGTTTATTTAGTTTTAAAGCGGGCAGCACTGAATAACTCGAAACTGGAGTTTGATTTAGCCATTGGACGTGCTTCGCTGGGTGTGTTTCCCGGTCTTGGCCACTCCTCCGAAAATGAGCACGTGCCATTGTGGCACGGGAGGTACAGATGTAGCTATAAAGGTGCGTGGTATTTATGAAAGGAGAAACGGACAAGATTACTAAGGTATATCTGTTCGGGCCTGTTGGTATATCGTAAGTATGTATAGAGCTGCGTATGAAGGACACGGACAAAAGAAAGGATGTGTCTGGAAGTCGTGCGTCTCCCATCGTTCTTTCTTGCGCCCGTCTCTCTTATGCGCGACTCTCCACGGACAGAATTAGTCGGGCTGCACTGACGCTGAGGCACATTAGGTCCCCTTTCGGTGTCCTCTTAGACAATGACAGGCTTTAAGTTTGTCGTTTGCTTATATTCGAGATATATTGACTTAAGCTTAAGCTTTAGGAAGTGCTGTTATACACGTCAGGATGGTCGGACTTCATTTTTCACAGTGTAACACACTGAACATCGTTTCACGTGTATATACGAAGTCCATATTCTCTTCCGAAATATTTTCTTCAATATCTTCAATATCTGCCCGGATGGATGGATTGTATACGGTTTTACGTGGAAAACCCTGATTTGATTATGAATCACGCTCTAGTGGGAGGACCTCCGGGTTAATTTTGACCATCAGGAGACTGTTGACGTGCCCTCAATGCACGAGACACGAAACAGTATCTTTTTTTTTTTTTTGCATATCGTTCTCATTGAAATGCTGCCGCCGCGGCCGGGATTCGATACCGCGACTTCGCGCTTATTGCAGCGAAACACCATAGCCGCTAAGCCACTGCTGCGCCGGGTGAGATCTGTCCAGCAATATATATATGCTTTTGCTTTGCAAAGCACGAAGAATACGGATGCAAAGTGAGAGGCGCTATCGCAATGAAACGGCGCCAAAAAACGCATATAATGCATCAAGTGAGTGTCACATCTGTAGGCCATCGTAAATCTTCCAAGATTCTCGAAGTGTAAGGACTTACCGCGTCATTATCTAACGATTAACGTTAGTTACGTACGTGCGTGCGTGCGAACCTACCAGCCAGCCAGCGATATATGTAACGCGTTGCATCATAGTAAAGTCCCCGTCAAACATTCTCCTGCATGTTGCAGCACCCCGTTGTCGCCCCGGAGTCGTCCCGTCTCGGTGAAAGCCTCCGAAAGAAAAAACAAGTACTAGAAGCCATTAGAGCAGCCTCAATAAGTAACTTCCTTATATTACTTCCTTATAGGTGTAACGCGCGAAAAGATATGAAAAAAAAAAAAAATGAATCGCCCATTATCGACTGCGGGTTCTGTCCTGCCACAGAATCCTTATCCTCTCTCACTTTCCATTTTAGTGACGACGACGATGACATTCTCGCCACTTCCTCGGTCGCTATGCCACCAGTCAACACATCCGTCACCGCAAGAGCCTGCTCGATTTCCTCGTACGTTCTCGTTCCTACACCGCTTCTCATTCCGGTGATATCCGCAGAGCGTTCCAGTGGTCGCCGCAAACGGAGAGAGAAGAGAGCACATTGGAAGGAGGATATACCTTGAATACAAACCTACAGAAGCTTATAGGCCGGCCAAACTGAACAAACAGGGCGCATACCACAAACCACTCGTTGATTAAAGAGGAAAAGAACCGCGACTTCAGACGGGACGTGTCGAAGGAGTGGACGGGACGAGCGGTAACTAACAACCTCAGTTTATTACCATGAAATACACAGTAGCAAAATGTCGCATCTGCGCGCGGCGTGCCTTGACACACTGATGAACAAAGTGAAACACACGTGGTGGAAAGCACCCTAGATGACTACGGAAAGTGCCAAGGGACAAAAAATCAACTATCACAGGTTAATCGAAAACCGGGTTTCCTTATCTTGGAGAGCCACCGAACGCTCACTTACACACGTGTCTAGCCCAAGTCCTTTCTTCTTTAAACATGTCGGACCAACTGGACCAAAGTTCTCCCCTCTTGACACTCTTTGGTTCTCAATGCTTCGTGCGGGACGATCTGTAAACAGTGGCTGTATAGTTACGGCAAATAGCCCCCAATGCATCGTATACACTTACAGGGAATCCTCCAGAACATTATCTTCTCACACGCTTGCGCACACGCTTGAGCACACGCGCACACAAAAACGCAAGCGGCAAGCGCCCCTGTGTGCGTGCCTTTATGCAAACCATTAGCCTATTTTTTTATGCACACTGCTTATGCTAGCCGGTGGCCGCGGCAGCGAGAGCGCCGAAACGGCCGCACGTGGAGCCAAACGATATGTCGCTGCCCCGCAGCACGGTCGGATACATCTGGACCGTGATGACGCAGAGGCTGTTGGTGGTCAGGTCGACGGCCAGGACAGCTGCGACCTGCTCGGCATCTTCGATGTACTGCAGCCAGCTGTGGTCGTGCTGGTTTTCTGCGTGTTTAGCATATATAGACAGGCGAGGGCGCCGTGAATTAAGACCGGTTGTTTTAGCGAGTGCGTTTGATAGCGTAGCACTTCGTTATAACGAAATCGCTTTTTACAACTTAATCGCTTTACTCGATGTTTTCTTTTTTTTTCGTCTTCCCGACCACAAGTACCCTTGTGCTGGACTGCGCTTAGTACGAAATGCGAATCGCAAATTCCCCATGTGCAGCGCCACACGATGGCTCTTTCCGTTTCTTCGCACCAACCTGGAGACGCAGAATGTTGTGAGTAGGCCATCCCATCATGGGGTGGCCGCTGCTCCTTGAGCTAGTGTGCATGACGTGATGGTAACTAACAAACCAGTGACTGGTGCGAGTGAGAAATCGCCCTTCGAGTACGCGGGAACAGTAAACTTAAACCAAGACACCCTCTGCAACTGAAACGACGACGCGCTACAGAACGAAGCAGGCGCCAACTTCAGCGCCATCCAGTAGAGAGGAGGAGAAACTGACAGAGTGTCGATCAATAGGTGGCCTCCGAGATAGCACGCTTTTCTTGTGCGGTAGATGTGACGGTGAGATCTCGGAGGCCAACGATCAATCGCATAGCGAGTGGGGAGCGATCGCTCTCTCTGGGAGCAGCATTCTTCTTTGCTTTAGCAACGGCAAATTGGCTGAGAGGTGGTAAAAATCTTTTTTTTTATTTAATAATCTTTTCGCGAAGCACTTGGGATTCTTTCGACAGATTCCGGCAGAAATTAAAACGACTAGAAAAGTGAGCGTATAACGGCTATTACTGTAAAACAGTTTTACAGATTTCGTGAACTTTGACAATGGATGTCATGTGAATCACACCATCCAGTCCCACACACAGGTTAACTATGAACGAGCAGAGGCATCAATCTGTGACGTCACGGCGTGTTGGCGCGGGATTGAGTAGGCGTCACCTCCCGCCCCTCATTCTGCGTCTATTCTGTTTTTCCACGCGTCTTCTCGCAGTTCGAGTGGTCCTTTCATTTTTTGTGTGTGTGGACTGGTAGTTTACCAACACAGATAAAATAATTTGCCGCTTTCGTGTACCTTTAAACGTGAGAACAAATCTTGAAGTAGACACCGAAACTAGCTCGCTCACGGCGTGCCTCTCGAATTGCTCCGTGCCTGGATGGATTGTTAGGAATTTCTTCACAGACACACATGTTTTTAAAGAAGGGCGCTCTTTAATAGATACATAAAAGAAGAAAAGAGTTCACAGCAGTGTGACGACTGCCTTCCTTCGCGGCCGCCATCTCTCCCCCTCTATGTTGCCATCCTTGGCTTCCGATTCCGCTAACAGGAGCTAGCACACGAAGTTCCCATAAAAAGTGGTCAGCGTCCCAAGCATCGACCAAGCGCAAACGCTACTCACGGCCGTTGGTCGGAACATAATTAAACCTGGTTTTTCGACATAGCACGAACAATGGTGTCGTTGCGCGCTGCTTTCCCCGGTTTGCGGTCTATAAGACCGTCGTCATGCGATCACTCTCGATCGGATCAAGCCCGATCCGGATGCGAAGTTCTCGATCGCGATTGGCTCCCTCGCGCAGCTTACGCAGAGGAACCAATCGCAACCGATCGAGAAATTAGATCCGGATCAGGCTTGATCAAAAGCGCGCCGTGCGAATACCCGGATAATACGACCTCACGACACCTGCCGGGCAGGAGGAACGAGATCGTCCCGAGGGCCGCCACGAGAAAGTCGAGCGCGATCATGCTGACCGCGACGGAGAGGCGTCGTCCCTTCCGCCGCATGAGCAGGACGTTGGCGATCGCGGCGGGCAGCGCGAGCGCCGTGAGGGCGTAGTACGCGACGTGGTCCTCGCGGCTCAGTCGCAGCATGTAGAAGGCGGCTATCGACAGGAACCAGCAGCCGAAGGCCACCATCGTCCCGGCGCGCAGGTCTGGGTTGGTCAGAAGCGCGACTGGCGACACCTGGGGTTAAAGCGATCGACGCGCGTCGGATTAACCACTCGTGCGTAAAAAAACAATTTAATAAAACATCGCAGTGTCGCCTGAAACGAAGCATTGGTGGTGATGGCAAATTTACAGAATTACCCGGTTTTACATGCCAAAGCCATGATCTGATTATATGAGCCACGCCGTTGGACCACCTGGGGTTCCTTAACGTGCACCTAAATCTAAGTACGTGGGTGTTTTCGCCCCCATCGAAATGCGGCCGCCGTGGCCGGGATTCGTTCCCGCGACCTCGCGCTTAGCAGCCGAACACCATAGAAATAGCAAAGTACTTAACAGATACACGAACTATAGTGTTCCTAGTTCATCAGCCGTATAAATTGTAGTACACGTTCGCTTACTAATTAAATTACCACGCAGTGGTGTCACGCGCGCATAGGAAAACATGAACCGATCGCGGCTCGACGAACACGTAACATTTGCCGTCACAATGTTGGCGTGACAAAGAGCGCGAATAGATGTGAACGATCGCCTCTGCTGCACCTCGCTCTAACGTGTCCTTGCGCGTCCTCCAGCAACAGGTGTGTGGGAAGACAGCGCACATGCAGGCGCCAGCCATCTCGGCTCGCCCAAGTTTTGCACCAACCGGAAATGACCTCTAGTAGAGGGCGCGACCAGTATGTGCACTCAACCGCGCGGGCAGCCATGTGCAACCGCAACCGGGCTAGATGAGTGGACGGGCGATCGATCACCTGTGCACTTTAGTGCTTGCTTGATCACCCCCGCTTTCGCGTTCTTTATCAAGTGATCTCCAACACTGGACACTATGATCTTACTGCACCTGGACTTTGTGGGGTACCTCAGGGTGAAGCCAACGGCGAAAATTCGCTGCGAATGTTCATATGATTTGAGCAACTGCTCTGACATTTTAACAGGTTCTATGCCACGGAACTGTAAGATCTAAATTTTGCGGGAGCCAGCCACATTGATTGTCAATATAAGTGGATAGTCCGAACGAACAAACGAGTGAGCGAGCGAGTGAGCGAACGAACGAACGAACACATGAGCACGCGAACGAACAAATGGACGAAAGTTTTCCTTGACGAGTCCGACCCCTTACCACCGACCACCAATCAACCACGAAATGGGGCGAAAACAAGAAACTTATTGGCTTTAAACATTTAAGGAAGGAGCACGTAGGACTACTGCTGGATTAACAACTGAACTTTGAAATAGCTTGCCTGCTTGGCTGATTGCTTTCGTATCATGGTGAGCGTCTTGTAGCGTGAAAAGACCAAGGCAAGAGAAGTTGCTGTTTCGCTGGAAAGGCGAAACACCGATTGCGATAGCAAATTAGTAAACAAATATTATACGAAGTAAGGATAGTATATTTATCTGCAGTATGAACTTGTAAACGTTCGCTTAGTAACTTAACAAGCATGGTGTCGCGCACGCAAACATGAAAGCGTGTCGCTTGATGATCCCGGAAACTCGCTGTCAAAACGCTGGAGTGAAGAAGCACGGCAGCAGCAGTGAGCGAATTAACCTTCGTGCTGCCTGTCGCTTCAACGCGAACTAAGCGACGAAAACACAGGGCACAGGAAGCTATATCAACCCTCGGCGCATCGCAGATCGCTTTCGAGGTAGGGTTCGCGCGGTCACGCGATACTCAGCAGTCGCCGGAGTAGAACGCACTCCCCCCCCCCCCCCCCCCCAGCCGATGCCTTGCGCGCGCCATATTGAGGCACCATCGTCGACTCATCCTTGCACGCTTTCACTCACACATACAGCATACAGCGCGCGGCGACGATGTTAACGTCATTGGGCTTTATACTGAACATCACGGCGACGGCAACGCCAGAAATTCGCATGGATTGTCCGTATAATTACTCCCGCAATAAAAGAGCGACACACAGTGTCGCTTATGCGCAATTTATTCGCAAAAGCCGCAAGATGACGCGTCCCAAGCGCATTCTCTAGCACAGAAGCAATGCCGCAATCACGCGTTGCACATGTACTTAGCAGGTTTCAAGAATGCGACCAGTGAGCTTCAGGGGCTTGTCCGCGCACTTTTATTGTGAACTCCATTCTTGGCAATATTAGATCCCTTTTCTTTTTGGCTATTTGACGAGCAAGCCAACTGTTCGCACGGACTGCCGCGACGCACATCTCAGAGGCAACATCAGAACTTCGCGGTCGCGCCGCTAGATGACGCAGCGTGTCCGGAAAGCCGCGCGACCGAGGAGCCCGGCTAAAGTACGCGGCTCGTGAGCACGGACGCGCCACAGGTGTCAGAAGTCACGTGTGTCAGAAGTCACGCGATCTCAGAGGCCACGCAATTTCTCACGGACTTCGCGGCGCTGTTGCTAGATGGTGCAGCGTGCCCAGAGGGTAGCGCGAGAGAGGTTCCCGGCTGCGGTTCATTCTTCATGCAAGGCGCGATTCGGCTATTCGCATATTTGGGTAGTCGTCGTGGAACGACAAGCGCTGCCTAAATCTCCTCACTGCCACAAATGTACACCTTCAAACTCGACATTTCTTTAATAAAGCGAATAGCTTTCTAAAAGCGCTCGGCTATTCGCTTACATTGAGGATCATTGATAAGCGAATTGGTGATATTGGTGATAAGCTACACTTTATCTAGATCCGCTATATCTCTAGCTTGTTGCTATAGCGACAGAAGAGGGGAGAGCAGTGAGACCGTCTGTTGTTCATTATACCGTCTGTTACGCGCGCTGTCGGCCTAGCCTAGCCTAGCGTAACGTGGCACCCCATCGACGCGTACTTAATAATAATAATAATAATAATAATAAATAACAATAATAATGCAAAAGAAATAAGCGCAAGAAAAAGCTTTCCGACACCGGGAATCGAACCCGGGCCTCCTGGGTGAGAGCCAGGTATCCTGACCACTAGACCATGCCGGAGACATGTTTCACCGTTTACTAGACTTCTCACATAGATAAAAGCGCCTTAAAACTACAACGCGGTGCATGCTTAGAGAACGGTGGGGTTGAGATCAAGTGCAAAAAACAAAACAAAAAAACTCCCGTTTTTCTATGGGCCACAGGTTCTGGAGGACCATAGGAAACTGTGTGTAGGACAAGCGTGAATTTCGGCTATATTTTAAGGCTTCTGGCGCTTGTAATCTGAAAAAAAAAATTACTGTTTGTGTCGAAGAAGTTAGTTCAGATTAAAACTACGGATTTGAGAGCCTATGTGGTGTCCGGGCTTCGGAGAGAATTCGGCTTTCCGGAAAATCCCCGCGCCTCATAATCTCTTGCGCTGACTTCACTAACATAAACAATGTTGGTTTTAAACTTTGCTAAAATAGTTAACCCTACGCAGTAGACCATATTGTTCAAGATAAGTCGCCTCCGTAGTCAGCCAGTTATAAATATAATTTTTTTTCGTACTGCGGGCTTAAAAAGTCCAAGCAGGGTGGACAAAAATAATATAGCAATACAAACAAAACGAGCAAAGTAATCTAGGCGCAGTAATGCTATGTTGCAGTCTGATCATATATGCTTCAGTTAAAGAATTCCATTCGATTATCGTCCTCGAAAAATAAAAAGAACCTGAACAGGTCAATGCGTGCAAAATACGGAGTTAGCGCGGTTTGTTGTTGGTGTTGGGTGGACATACTATGTATCAACGGTGATAAATATATGGCGATGGATTTAAAGAGTTGTTTTCGTAAAGATGGGAGGGAAATTCTAGCCTAAAATGTTGCCCTCGTATACTTCTAGTACGTGTATGTCCTCGGCTCCTATCAATTGAGAGGGCGAGTCTAACGCGACAGATTTGTTAAACATAAACCCCACAGACTTCCTTTGATTTTGCTGCATGGAGCGTTACATTTAGTAAAAAAAAAGGATTCCAGGTAACGCATGCGCATTTTGGTTTCGGCCTAAAAAATGTGGAAGCACAGCACAGAAGTGTAACGTTAGCGGGAACAGTTTTAAGCTTGTTTTAGGACGCACGGCTTGATAAGAGGGGGTGAGCAAATATTACATACTATATGAAGATTCCGAGAGATAGGTTAGCAAAAATTAAATTCTGGGGTTTTACGTGCCAAAACCACAATCACACATTGCGAGGCTAAGCGCAGGGGGGAACCTCGCATTAATTTTCACCATCTGTAGAATCTTACTATAAAGGCACCTAAATACAAGTACACGGCCTTCTCTCTCTTTTTTTTTTTTCGCCCCCGTCGAAATACAGCTGCCGCGGCCAAGGTGGAATCCATTACGCTGCATTCAGCAGTACAACGCCACAGCCACTAGCTAAAGCGGCGGGTTGTATAGGTTAGCATACGTAAGTGTCACAATTAAGTTACTTGTAATGGTAAAGGCCCCAATAGGTAAGAATATGAAAGTAGTATTCTTTTTTTGCTAGTGATTAACGGAATGCGCAGGCGCATTTCCTCGTGTTTAGTACCGGTCCACCCAATTGTTTACACCATTCGTGCATATTGCGCCGGACTATCGTGTTGACGTAACTGCGATCGTTAGGACGAGTGATCAATTTAAAAGAAAACACAGATACCAGCACACAACCTATAGCTACTACATATGGGTTAACAATATCAACAACGTTCTCAATATCTAGAAAAGAAAGAGATAAAATGCCTAGCCCAATGCTGTTTCGTACACCAGATGTGACACAGTCCGGGCGCAGACGGCTTACATCTGCGTATTGTTAATGATTAGTAAACAAGCTGAAATCCAACAAACAAACAAAAAAACTGAAATGCCCATGAGTCTAAGCTTCAAGATTAACCTGCTCTCAACCGGATTACAGATATATTAGTAAGTTGTATATGCATTGTATACTTCGTCACATTCATTCCCCCGTACTGCCTGTCATGGGAAGCATATATCTCTACGGAGCACTAGATTCGCTCCAAACATCTCAGATCAAGTCACGACAAGCGTGTGTAAGCGTGTGTCGCAGTAAAATCCTATAGTCGCCAAACGTAATTTCTGCAACAATTTTCGTTTTTTTCAAGGGCGTGAACTGTTATCAGAACTCCCAGCGAGAATCTGTCTCGTCTTGTCCTGGTTGACTTCTTCGCAGAAAGTCGGAACTGCAAAGGACAGGGAGGAAGGAGAGAGTCTATAGACATGACTTGTCTCTAGTCTGTATATATACGTATATAGGCCAGTCGCACGGGTTGCTCCCTATTTTACCGGAGAGTGACTTACACGTGCTCGCTGTACAACAACGTGTGTGTCCGGATTTTAGCCAGACAACTCGTAATCTTGTCTATCGCTTACTTTTGTTTAAAGGAGCCATGTACTTCGTCGAGGAGTCGCCGTGCTGGCTCCTGGCGACGCGCCGCTTCGGCCGGGTCTGCAAGGTGGTGCTGTCGGCGGCCGAGATGAACGGCCTCGATGTGGTGCGCGCCGCGAGGCGCCTGGACGAGATTCGCAAGAGCAAGAAGTCGAGGACGTCGATGGCGTGCCTCAGTGCCACCGACGAGGTATGCAGCGTCAATTTACTTTTCCATCAAAACAACAACAAAAGAAAGTGACGTAACAAAATGGGGCAGAATGTACGCGACAAAGCTTGCAACTACACAAAGTGAAATGTACCGGGCAAGTTTGCATACATAATCAACTAAGAAGGAAAGCACGCAAAAAAATTGACCGACGATTCCGATACTCCCTAACGAGAAATTTCAAAGCGCAGCTCTATACGTGTTTTCATTTCGGGATATATTGGCTGGCGCGGACAATCTGTCTCGTGCGGCACGTCGCAAACGGAGCGAAGTGCGGTGAGACTGCCTCGCCATAATCTGGAGATCACGAGAGGCAGTGCGTGCCAAGTGGCGCGTGGGCACGAGTCACAGCGGCCGCCGCAGACAGAACTCCCCTCCCCTATCGACTCAGCATGCTGCGGCTAACAACCCAGTATCACAGATAGAGGTTATTGATAAAAGAAAGCTGGACTCGTTGTTGCAAGGCTACGACTGGAAATCTTTCCTAGCAGAAGTTCCTGCCAGTCACCTGTATAAATCTTTTATTGCCGTTTATACGCAGACAGTGCACTCTTGCAAAAACGTAGTCTTCTTAAAGCAACGAAAGCCGAAATGCCCGTGGATAAATGGAAATGCTCTAACCGCGTTAGCTGAAAAAGAACTAGCCTGGGCGCGCTGTCGGCGCTCACCTAATAATCAGTATCTTCGTGAAGCTTATAAGATGGCTCGCAATAAAGTCACTGCTGTGCTTAGAGGTGCCAGGCGACAGCACTTCCAAGGTAAATTTTCTGAATTTAGAAATAACCCGTCCAAGACTTGGTCCGTGGTTAACGAATTAAGGGGTCGTCCCCGGAAAGGCGCATACCAAACTATTGCGAAGAATTTCGGTCCACCATCTATAACGTTAGCAGACCAATTTAATTCCTTTTTCTCTTCTACTGCAGCAACCTTGTCCGGTAATACGGCTAGTTATTGTATGCCACAATCGGTAGTTGACTCTGCATTCCTGCCTGAGTGTACCGAGGATGATATTCGCTATATTTTATTTAACTTAAAACAGCACAAGTCGGTTGGATTAGATGGTGTATCTGTGGACGTCCTTCGCAGAAATTTCGAGGCCCTGAAGAACGTTCTTTTAGCAATTATAAATAACATTATAACCACAAAAGAAATACCGCCTGGCCTCAAGGAAGCGCTTGTAGTTCCTCTCTTCAAAAGCGGACAGGTCAATGTTGTCACAAACTACAGGCCAATTTCGATACTTTCGTGCATTGCTCTTATACTTGAAAAGCATATTTTTCACGTAATGCAGAGCTTCATTGATGCACACAACATAATGTCGCCTAATCAGTACGGATTTACTTGTGGGCGTGGCACTAGATTAGCATTAGATGAATTAACCGATTTCCTTAATAGTACTCTTGAAATTAGTGCATTCGCTTGTGCATTATTTCTAGATGTATCAAAAGCTTTTGACTCTGTCAACCATAAAATTTTACTTTGTAAACTTCATAGCTATGGCTTCCGAGGGCCTTTTCTAACTTTCCTTGAGAATTATTTGCACGGTCGAATTCAAGTAGTAGTTCTCGGAAATATTAAAAGCAAACCTAGACAGTTGAGTGCTGGAGTTCCCCAAGGGTCTATTTTAGCTCCCCTTTTATTCAACTTGTACGTTAATGATCTCAGTCAAGCAATTTTTCGCTGTCGGGTGTTTCAATACGCAGATGACACGCTTTTAGTATCCCGTCATACTAATTACCATCAAGCCGTGGCGGAATTACAAACTGACACTACAAATGTTATCAGTTGGTACCGTAAAAACTTAATTTCTATTAACCAGAATAAAACTAAATTAGTATGTTTTCACGATCCGCTGAAATCTATTCCTGTCACCACTCCACTGTTTCTTCATTCTCCTCTGTGTAACAATTGCTCTAGCTCTCCTATTCCATACCTCTCAAGTGTCAATTATCTCGGTGTTCATTTCGATTCTAACATGTCCTGGAACACTCACTTGGCTAACGTTTGTGAAAGGCTGCGCAAAATAGCCTGCCTACTGCATTCTATTAAAGCACTATGCCCAATTTACGTAAGGAAAACAATAGCACATGCATTAGCGTACAGTGTGCTGAGATATGGAATCTGTTCTTTTTATTTCTGTTCAGTGTTTTGGCGCAATAAAGTTGATTCTTTACTAAAATCCATAATTCGGGCGGTGATGTATGGTGTGCACATTACTAACAATTCCAGTCTTTTTTCATGCTCGCACATGCCCTCGTTCAGGCTGTTATTCAAAGAAACGGTAATCCTTTTGTATATATGGAACAATGAGTTCTGCCTCCCGTATGTCCCCGCCAGAGCATTACGTACACGTGACCGCTTTACCTTACCAAGAGTACGGACAAGATATGGCAAACGTGTCCGTGCCTTCTATGTACCTGATGTGTTAAATGACCTGCCAGATAAAGTTTTATCTTCCAGCACACGGAAAGAAGTTAAATCTTATATTTTTGATTTGTATGTGTAATTTGGTCTCTTTCCTTTCTTTCTTTCTTCCTTTCTTTCTTTAGTTTTATTTTGAGTCTTGTACATAATTGATTTACTGTGCTGCTCCCTGGCTTGCTCCATTCTGCCGAGCGCTGCCCCACAAGCCCATTGTTGGCTTGGGCAGGCTCGTATTTGTATGTCATTTTTGAAATAAATAAATAATTTATATATATATATCATGCAGCGCTTTGTGTCCATGCACAGACGACGCGCGCTACTCTGGCGCCATCTCGGGGCCATAGTCGCCGAAAATCCCGTTTGCGCGGCACTACGCTTTTTCTTCTCGCCCTTTCGACATACCTTCCTCCTCCAATTTCCGCCTCATGGTCCCGCTATTGTAGTACACCGCAGTTCTGCTGGACCCTCCTCCTCCGCTTTGCTCCTTCGCTATCGCCTTCTTTCACCTCCCGCTGCGTTCCGCGTTCGCTTTCATCCTTCGTTGTGCTCGTTCGTACGGTCACGAGGGACAACGCCGACGCTCGCCGCAGCAACGGGCGCCCACTGGCACGCGCCGAAAGCTTCGGCGCGCGCTGGCAAGCTGATGCGTCGCTTCGCTTCGGCTGGAGGGAAAGGGCGCGCAACCACTGGAGACAAGCTCCGACGCGCGCCGAAGCTCGCTCCTCGGCTGCGGCGCACTGTTGCTGGACTATTCTGTCTTCATCCGTCAAAGTCCGGCCTAAAACAGCCTGCTGTAAACTAAGCTTGAAACAATAAGTTAGTGATCTGTATGTGCTTTTAGATATAAAAAACACGTTCTAATAATGAATATACACCTGCCGCAACAGTTTTTTATTTTTGAAGTAACAATACTGTACAAAATATCGACATCAGCGCTCGCGCGTCGTCTGCCTGCAAGATCGCTTTGCAAACACCTGCACGACGATGCCATATATCAAAAACTGTTGCACCATTTCATTTTTTGGTAGCTTATTGCACAGCCAACTATGTAAGTATTAGGCGTGCAATGTATAACTGAAAAAAATCTGTGTTGGAAATATTGCCACGTAGTAGTGACGGTAAATAAATAGTGCCGGCTCAATCGCAACGATAGCGGCGAGCAATGTCGACAATCGTAGAAAATCTCATCTGCGGGTCAAGCGCGTCGGTTTGCTTACGGCAGTCGTCGAAAGTTACAGCCTATTCACTGGTGCCCGCGCGCCTTCCAGAAACTATAACACAATTCGTGTCGCGTATGCAATCAGATTAGCAAGGTTCGTCGACAACAGACAGAACCATCGATAACATTCGCGAAACTTCCGATACGTTCAGGCGCATCGTGCAGCGAGCGATAACGTTTAACATCTTTTAGCCGGTGAAATACGGTAACCGGACACAGATAAAGCATCCGTGTCAATATAATTATGCTTCTTGGTACATGAAAGAACCGTGAAAAAGTGGGTTCTGAGAAAATCAGCACAAACGAATTGAAACACCTGTAGCACTCACAGAAAAAAAAAACTAGAATAGCTAAAATGTATGTAATTCGTATCTTGTCTCCCCCCAATTCTTGATTCTGCCAAATCTAGCCCATGGAGCACCTCTATTATTCTAGGTTGTTTTGATGCATCAACACCGCATCCAGAGGCCTTCACATTGAGTGTGTTGCTACAAAACATTTTCACAGTGTAAGGGCCATGTTCCATTGTAACTGGTTTCCACATATCAAGTTTGCCTTTCTTTACATTAATGAAATGACATACCGTCAGATAATAAAAGCTAGAGAATTAGAGGGTTTTAATAGGAGTCTTTCGTTGCCCTTTGCCAAGTCGTACTATTGAAGCACTTATTCGAATGTATGGGAGCAGCTCATTTGCATAGTATAAGAAATATATAAACAGGTTATTTTAACAATTTATACACTTCGTCAACACAAAAAGAAAAATTGCAGTTTATTGTTTTCAGCCTGCTATGATGTTTTGACTGAGAAAGATATATTCAATTTGTTCTGCGAGGCACGCAATAATTGCTGTGGCATACTATTTTTTTGCACAACACTGCATACAGTAGCCAGCCATTATTAAAACTCAGAAGAAATTAATAGCACAATGCATATGATCAGGCACATAGCATATTATTGCACTTTCTTAATTCATGCCAGAACGACGACCACAGGCGTCCTTCTCCAACAAGGTCAGCATCCATTGTGCCTCCTTACCATCGGGCTTCACACCCTCAGCACGTTCAACCTCAGCTTTGTGGTGTTTAAAGCAACCTCAAGTGCGTCTTACGGTTCCAGGGATAAGAAAGAAGACCGTCCTGCCTACCTTGGCCTTGAAGCAAGCAGCTCTGGATTATTTGCACACTTTCTACTTTGATCGAGTCCACATATATACGGATGGTTCTTCCACTCAGACCAGCTCCACCAGCGCAGTGGTTATACCATCATGATCACTAAGCATCCAATACAAGATTTCTCACTTGACAACATCGACCGGTTCGGAGCTTGTTGTCCTCCGAGGTGCCGTTGATTATATTAATAACCAACCGGCTAATCGGTGGGCAATATTCTGCGATTCAAAGGCGGCCTTACAATGTCTTCTGTCATCTCTTCGTCGCGGGTCATGTGAACAACTCGTGTCAAAGATACGAGAAATGCACCATCACGTGATCAAGAAAGGACACGACGTCGTGTTTCAGTGGCTGCCTGGTCATTGCGGTATCTCCGGCAATGACCTCGCTGACGAAGCTGCTAGGAAAGCCCACGAAGGAGCAACCCTTGTTTCTATACCTTTATCGTGGACCGACGCAGCCCAACACTTAGGCAAGCTAGCGCACTCTTTTGACATTGGAAAAGTGGCACACACGTGAATTCACTCAACATCGATTGCATTCCCTCGATCTCTCTATGCAACTGCGGCTGTTACCAGGTCTTCTGCGAAATGAGGAAACAGTGCTGTGCTGCTTACGTTTCTCACTCTCTTCTTAATTCATGCCCTTTTTTTAATTGCACGAAAGCTACTGCACTAAAATAGTATACTAGCACATACTTAAAAAGCACAGTTTTATACTACGATAATAATCAATCATTCAAATTTTTATTGTAGTGCCCAGGAACAGCTAGAGAGCTTTTGTACTGGTGCACTTAACGAGCACTATGTGAGACAAAATGTAGAGAAAACATGAATGTAGTAGACAAAAAAATGGAAGATAGAGAAACAAATAGGGAAAAACGGAAATGCGGAAAAGTAAAAGGGAGTTCATCCTATGTGATTATCTACAGATACACAATACACAGGAAATGAACTCTGAAGTATGTTTTGGAGTCGAGTCTTATTAGCACCATCTTGTAACAAACCCAGGCAACGAATGTGGAATGCTACCTGTTATACTGTTGCGGCACAAACAAATGCATATAATCAAGAAGCTTTAAGGAATGTATAATGTCATGGACCACCTTATACAGGAACAAAAGGTACGATTAATTAAGACTTGAATCTAGAGGTGCGAGTTGAAGTATATTTGAGAAGGCTCAACTGTGGTCGCCATAATGGCAAAAGTGGTGCTTTAAAATAGATATCAATTTATTCTGGATGCGTTCAATGAGGTCAGAATTAGATTTGCTCATTGCACTCCCCTCCTACAGAGGCATACTCTAGTAGTTGGAGGCACACAGCAGAATTTCAGAAACACAACAGGTGAGTGGAAATCATGCAATATACGGCATGCAATTCCAAGAGCGTGAAGGGCATCTTGTGTAATTATCTATGTGAAGAGAAGCTTAGCATTTTGTCGAATTACACACCAAGATCTTTCATTTCATCGACCCTAAGGAGTGGAGCATCACGTAGGGTGTATCAAAATTTCACATGGTGCGTTTTGTGCATATAACTTAATACCATAGTGTTGGAAGCATTTAAGAGAACTTATTGCTTCTACACCAGTTTGAGAGTGAAAAAATGTCTTTTTGGAAGTCGATGCAGTGGTGAACACTGTTGACAGTCTGAAATAATCTGAAAGTCTGAAATGTCGGCATACAAAGTCATGCTGTTCATTTATTAAAATGCTCTTAGCACTAACGGAAAGCGAGGAATCCCATATCGATTCGAACACCTGACGCACTGAAGAGGATAGATATAGGTCGGCAGTTAGTAACTGCACATCTAGCACCCGATTTGTGCATGGGCAATGTTCATGCTACCTTCCGAGTGCTAGAAAAGGTACTAGACTTTAGGGAACTATTGAAGATGCTTGTGAGAACGAGGAACAAGTATGCTTCCATACGTCTTAACCCTTTCAGACACTACTTTATCCCGTTGATTGAAAAGTTGCTTTCACCACATCTCTTGCATCCTCAGAATCGTAGAAAGTGTACAGCTGCAGCAAATATTAAGAATTTTCAATTGTTTAGCGAGTTTTGTCAAGTTTACAAAATTTCGACTCCATGCGAAAACTCACTACAGGAACACAAAATATGAAAACATGTACTATTTCGTGTTTTGAAAAGCTTGAAAAGCACTTATCCAGCCACTTGACAATTATGCCTGGTGCACGACATTGTAAAAAACAATGAAAGAAGTGAACCCGCTACATACAACATACTGACACAGAGTAACAACACCCAGCCGTCTACCTTCCCACTCATTTTGTTAAAACATTCTGCACATTATTCAAAATTGCAGCACAGTTCCAATAATAAGTGTTTCAAGATGTATGAAACACATTTTAAATACCATTACTTTCATCAGTGCTTTTGCTATTGATGCACGCTCCTGCTTTGCCCAATTGTGTAGACAGCGTCTCAAAGGGTTAAGCTCTGTGGAGGAAATACGATCAACACCACAAGAAAGGGATAGTTTAAGGCAGTTCATATACTTGGAAATGAGGTTTTCATTGACTGTTAGCATACACAGCGCCAGACTGAGAAGGAAGGTTACTTGAAGCATATTTCACACCATATAGCAAACAGAAATGTTCTGCAAAGGCATCAGCAGTGTTCGATACAACACCACTATGTTCATGAAGAAGACGTACATCTTTGGCACTCCTTTTAGAAGAGAGAGCCCACAAAGCTCCAGAAATATTTTGAATTATGTGTCACGCTGGCTTCAACACAATCAATGTGGTCAAAGTGATGATTCTAATAATAATAATAATAATAATAATAATAATAATAATGATGATAATAATAATCTTAGTGGTAACTTGGCACACTAGACTAAAAAGAAGGCTGATGCCTGTATGTTAGAGCATTTGATAACCAGCCATCTAAAGCAGGAATTTGCAGGATGCAGAAGACACTTCCTTCCCCTCCACGTGCACACACACTTGCTCAATAACACAGCACGGCACACACGCACACATTCGACAGGTGCATAACACACAGGAGTGCCAATGAAGTCTGGTTCCAAGGAAGGAGAATCCAAATCGCCAGTGGGGTGGAGAGAAAGCTCTGCATGCCAGATATAATCATGGAGTTGTGGTGTCGGGCCATAGAGGCGTGATGAGGGCTCGGGCTGTGCTGACCACTTGTTCAGACGAACTGAAGAAAGATTAGTGCTGTCCAGAGAGACGTCAAACACCCTGCAGTATAGACTAGTGCAATGTTGCGTTGGTATTGCAGGGTGTGCTACTTGAGGGGTTTGAGGCAATCCTCGAAGGCTGGCATGAGCTTGTGACAACCAAAAAGACGGGAGTAACGGGTGCGTATTGTCCGCCACTGAACAAGCTTAAGCTTGTTAGCGTCGCGAGTTTGGTACGGGAACTATACTGATGAGCAGTACTCAAGTCGTGACAGAATGATAGAAGTGTAGAGTGCTCGGAAAACCTTAGGTCATCAGGGAAGGGAGACACGGGACACAAACCCAAGAAAGGGCCGGTGCTTACATACAGTGCTGGTGACATATGCGGAAAAGTTGAGAGAACAGCTAAATGCTACACCCAGAATGGGAAGGGCCCGAACAGTCTTTATAGAAGTGCCTCCAAGGAAGAAGGTTGGACGTGCAGCAGTTTCGTTGTAGCTGATACGCATGGCAGCACTTTTTACGGTGCTACTACAAAGTTTGATATTGTAGGCCCAGTCGTTCACCTTTACGGAATGCATTTATTGCAAGCACGTATGCTGTGCATCGGCATATTGTTGTTGTGGAAGCGTTAACTTGTTAATCAAACACATTCTGCGCAGATGCATTAGTAACTTGGTTTTGAGTAGTTCTTTGTCCTGACTACAATTTATAGTATCGCAGCAAGAAACATTTTAGTAGAGGCTGAAGGCATTCCAGCAGTTTAAGCATACTGACTGCACAAAACACTGATGACACCTTTTCACGTTCCCCACAGTGCACTCACACCATCTACACTTTCCATAAGCAAAAAGTGAGATAAAAAATCAATTACAGTTTCATTGACTCAGTACTTGCTGCTTCTGAAGCGGGCATCGAAGCAATCGTGGTATACGCTGCTACATGCATAGGTCTTGCATGATGCAGGTCCTGCTATGCACTGCACACAGGGCACACGTTGCAAACAGATAATTTCTCTTTGCAGTGCTCAACTATAACGACACACAGGCTCAAACAGGACTGCGTTGTCACGTATGCTTCAGTGCGTCAGTGTTCTTGATTGCTTCACGAGCGATTTATGCCCAACTAGCCCAAAAGACGGACGCACTAGAAAGAAGTGAGTGAATGAGTACAGTGAACTTGTACTGAACTGGATTCACATGCCGAATAGAAGAGCGCAGTGTCAGCTGAAACAGGCGGCACGGCTGATTATGTAAGTACTTCCAATAGTTCGGCTACTAGTGTATTTCGCTTTCGGAAGTTATCTTTACCACTGGAAACAGCGCAGAGCTTGCCCGTTAAACTTGAGTCAACCGACACCACACTAAACACGCCGCGGTTGACCAACCCAACTTCCACACGGTTCATTCACCACATCACAGGTCACACGAAGTCAAGAGTGCCATATTTTAAATCACTGCAGCACCAAACGGACCTGAAAATTCATTTCCTTCGACAGAGTTTCTCAGGTGAGTTCGTTCACTCGCCAGTTACGAACTCGATGGACGCGCTAGGCCTACGCGTAACGTAAACAACATCGGCGATAGGCGAGTGTTGATTATCCAGACTTCGGAGCTCGTAAACGTGTTTCCATTCGTTTTGAGCACAACAATATGCACATACAACAAGCACAGACGTTGCGGCAATCGTGATTCGGTTGGCTGTTTTAGCAGACGATCGTACCGAGCCCGGCGGAACCCAGTGGGCAGGTTGGATTAGTCGGCGTCGTTCGAAGTCGCTTCGGATCCACGTCGCACTGCCACAACCCACGGTCGTCGGTCGGTCGGTCGTGTCGTTGTCGGCCTACTATTACAACACTGTCTTTCAGGAACCCTGTCGCGCGCGTCGTGCGTCCAAAAAACTCGGACGATCGTCGGTGCCGGCGCCTTCGCACGGTCGGCCATTACAGCCCTAGCAGCCGGAGGCTCCGCAGCCTCCGATTGGTTGACGCCTGCGAGGCGTCGCAGCCTCTCATTGGTGCACGCCGGCGCAGCTTCGCCGCGCGCCGGCAAACTTCTAGCATCGGCAGTAGACATAATCGCTGCGCGACGTTCCGCTTCAGCGAGTTCCCGACCGACGCTTTGACGCATTTGACCCTTCGGCGCGCGCCGAAGCTTTCCAGCGCGTGCCAGTGGTTGGGGCATTGAGCTGCGCGTGAGCAATTTCAGGATGACCATCGACGCTAATTGTCACAGAGTGCATGCCCGCGTCCCTCTCGGGATGGCCGCCAGTGTCGCGCCAGCTACAGCGCCGCTTGCACGGCGATGGGGAGAGAGCACTCCCCATTGTCCCGAGCTCGCGCGACCTGTTTGGTCACGTGTGTCGCCTGAGCGCGGCGGAGGGACGAGGTGGCTCGGCGAGCCGGCAGAGCAGCTTGGAGGACGAAGGAGCGGGGTCGTGCACCGGGAGACAGCTGAAGATGTGGTCGGCAGGCTGAAACCTCCAGGCCGAAGTCTTCGCCGTTCGACCGACAGACGGTGCAAGTCCGTCAGGATCTTCGGCAGCGAGGTACCAGCAGCCCGACGCTCTTCAGATCGGGATCTCGGCAAGCACGCCCCAGATAAGCCTCGTGTTCCAGGCCGCTCTCCGAACTTTCCGCCGGACTCTCTTTTCTAATCGCGTTTAATCTTTCATTTGTTTATCCATCGCGTGTTAATTTTTGTATGTTCTGTTAGTGTAGTGTTTGCCGTATTTATTGTCGCGTATATTTTTCATTTGTGTAACGGATTTTTTTTGTTATTTCGCGAGTGTTAATGGTTCCCACGTGGTGGGCTTAGTGTCGCGCGAGTGGCGTCAGGGCGTGTGCTGTGTGACCCGCACGCCTTCCGCGAGCTAGGACCCACTACTGGAAGTTTGCATGTTTTTTTTTCCAATATGTCTCGGACATGATATTATTTTATTAAATTGAATGTGTGTGTTTTACGTCGCCTCCCGTCTCATGCCTCTGGTTCACGGTCGATCAGGCGTGGACCTTATCGCCGGTCAGCAGTCGAACCCTCACTAAACGCACGCGGGGTGGGTTTGTTGTCGCCCCATCCCCTCCGGTTCGGAGAGTGCGAATTACCCCACCATCAAATCTTTGACAACTGGCGTCCGCGCGACAGGACTCGCTGACCGCGATCTTCCGTGACCACGAGGCATAGCGGGCGGAACAGGCGCGTATCGCGGAGAGCGGGAGAAGGCCAAGATATGGCTGATGGACTCCTCGATGAATTGGAGCGCATCGTGGCCGTCGGGAGGCAGATGGGCCTTGAAGGGCCAGCGCTCCGGGAGTTTTTGCGCGACATGCGCTCCAAAGAAGAGGCGGATCGTCGCGAGCGCAGGAAAGCGCGAGAGCGGCGACAACGCGAGGCGGATGAGTGCGATGCGGCACAGTCTTCCCAGCGCGTCCTCGAGTTAGAGAAGGAAATTGCGCTGTTGCGCGCGAGGGAGGGCCGTGTCGAGAGCATTCGCAACAGAGAGTGCCTGCCGGGCTCGACCGCCGCCGCTGACCAACCTCAGCCCTCTGGAGTGAGCCTTGTTCAGGATTGTGCTCAGCCCGAATCCTGCCTCGTGCCTCAGCCCTTGGGTGCCGGGGCCTTCGAAGCGAACGAGAGGCCGGTACTTCGAGAATCAGGCGGTGTGGCGGGTAACGATGGTCAGAAGCCGGCCACGAAAAACGTCAGCCGCCGCGCAGGCAAATTGTGCCATCGCAGGCCGAGAGAGGCGGCGAAGTGTGTGGCGCGGCGGAGGCTGGCGGGTTACCGCACACCGCGGAGGTACGAGGTACGGACCGCTAGCAGATTGCAGAGGATGAGGAAGAGGCCGCGGAGGCGTCGACGGAGCTGGCGGTCGCGAAGCGTTCCTCGTCGCCGCGAAAGAGAGCGCGAGCGATATATTCGCTGCGGCAGATGCTGCTAAGCCGCGCACTTCGTGGCACCCGGTTGGGCAGGCGCTGCGCGTGGGTGAGGACCGGGCAAGGTTCAGTGTACCCCAACCACCGAGCCAAAAGCAGGCAACCGGGGCGCGAGGTGATATGTCGCTGTAGAGCGGCTAGTGCGTCTCCCCACCTATGCGTCGGGAAAGCTCGGGGGACGGCAGGAATGCGACCGCAGCGAGTCCGTTTGAAGAGCAGGAGGTATTGAGCAGGGCAGCCGGCACTGTGTTGACAGTTTAGATTTGTTGATAGTGCCACGTAACTTTTTTTATGTTTGATTGCATTTGTTAACGAATTAATTTTTCTGCCCTTCAATTCACCGATCTGTTTTTTTGTTTGTTTTCTTTTGTGTGTGTGATACGTGTTGCCTGTAGAGTGCGCGTACCGGCTCTGTCGTGGTTTGCGCCACTCACAGGGCCCAAGGGGACAATACCTTGTCGCATGTATTTTGAATCTGTGGATTCTCGGGAGCATTATTTTATCATTAGTTTTCTGTTCTCCTTTTTGCGTCTGAGTTGTGTTGCGGAGTGCACTGACTGGCTGAGAGCGAGGCGGCGATGTGCGCGGCGAAGTGCCTTGTGCGGAGGACTTCACGAACCGTGACCCACACGACGACGTGATTGTGCGCGTGACCTTCGAGTGCGTGGGGAGTGCGGTCTCCTTAAGGTGCGCGTGCATGACTATGTGTTAGTTTGAATGTTATTAGAATAACATTCTTGTCGTCGGGGTGGTGTCACAGAGTGCATGCCCGCGTCCCTCTCGGGATGGCCGCCAGTGTCGCGCCAGCTACAGCGCCGCTTGCACGGCGATGGGGAGAGAGCACTCCCCATTGTCCCGAGCTCGCGCGACCTGTTTGGTCACGTGTGTCGCCTGAGCGCGGCGGAGGGACGAGGTGGCTCGGCGAGCCGGCAGAGCAGCTTGGAGGACGAAGGAGCGGGGTCGTGCACCGGGAGACAGCTGAAGATGTGGTCGGCAGGCTGAAACCTCCAGGCCGAAGTCTTCGCCGTTCGACCGACAGACGGTGCAAGTCCGTCAGGATCTTCGGCAGCGAGGTACCAGCAGCCCGACGCTCTTCAGATCGGGATCTCGGCAAGCACGCCCCAGATAAGCCTCGTGTTCCAGGCCGCTCTCCGAACTTTCCGCCGGACTCTCTTTTCTAATCGCGTTTAATCTTTCATTTGTTTATCCATCGCGTGTTAATTTTTGTATGTTCTGTTAGTGTAGTGTTTGCCGTATTTATTGTCGCGTATATTTTTCATTTGTGTAACGGATTTTTTTTGTTATTTCGCGAGTGTTAATGGTTCCCACGTGGTGGGCTTAGTGTCGCGCGAGTGGCGTCAGGGCGTGTGCTGTGTGACCCGCACGCCTTCCGCGAGCTAGGACCCACTACTGGAAGTTTGCATGTTTTTTTTCCAATATGTCTCGGACATGATATTATTTTATTAAATTGAATGTGTGTGTTTTACGTCGCCTCCCGTCTCATGCCTCTGGTTCACGGTCGATCAGGCGTGGACCTTATCGCCGGTCAGCAGTCGAACCCTCACTAAACGCACGCGGGGTGGGTTTGTTGTCGCCCCATCCCCTCCGGTTCGGAGAGTGCGAATTACCCCACCATCAATCTTTGACAGCTAATGCAATTGGCATTGAAGCTGTGTAGCGACGTACCACATTGCCACCGCCTAAACCCGTCACGTGTGAGGCGGTTACTGCAGCCGAGTTCCTCTCACGCGTTTAGACGATGATGATGTTTAATGGCGTTTCCTTTGGAACAGGGTGAGGACAAATTTTCACCTAGCCGGCTTGATTTATTCAAGTTTTACTAAATCTTCCGCTATGTAGCTTTTTGCCTATCTGATCTCGATCTTCGCTTTCGTATTTCAAGCCTGTATCGCTATTTTGTACCATTACCTACGCTTGCAATGACTCCGGTTCTGTCAATCTATTCCCTACTTTTTTTTCGCTCTGGACAATCTGCGCCACCTGGTAGTGCCACCGCGAAGTTCGCGCGCGTAGTATGTGTCTGAAGGTTCGCTTTCGCTCAGCGCCAAATAAATTTCAAAAGGTCTTTTCTTTTTGTCAGCGAAGAGCGGCAAATACCCAGGAACATATAGCCAATGACCCAAGTTGCCGTCCAAAAATGTTCATTGAAGATTGGCACTACCCAGTAGCAGGTACCCAGTGACCCAAGTTGGCGTGAAAGTGGTTGGATACAGAAAAAAAAAAAATGTCCGACGATTACGATTGATTGATGCGCAGTTGATTTCGAAGCGGGTTCCCTGAGCACAACCGCCCGATGCTTCGACCATTAGGCCATTGGCTACCCACTTACCCAAGTTCACCTGAAAGAGGTTAGGTGCAAGCGAACACACCGCAAACTGCGTGACGTTCCCAAGAATGCTAATCGCATTTAGAATTGGCGCCGCGTCCTTCCTGTGGAGATCATTGGCGAGGGTAATGCGATTAGCAATCCTTCTGACGGTGGTTCTGTAATTTGGGATGGTATGCGGGGTGATCATATTTAGGTTCTACGGAATTTTTAATAATCGCTTGTGAAAGATTGTTTATGACATGTTTCGATCGAATATCGAATTCTCGGGACTACGTAGACCATTTTCGAGAGGTTGATTTTCAGGGTGTCAGACGAAATAGATTGGTGTTCCAGTTGCATTTTCGTGCTTCAATAAATTACACGGCGTATTTCTTTCTTTCGTTTTCTTTTGAGTAAGTGGAGCAACACTGCATTTTTACTGCGTCTTTCACGGCGCAAATATCGAAACCAGTGCCATCCTCATAATTCGTTGCAAGTCGATATGCCTTGCATACTCGCTAGCTACAATTCGTAGATTGAAATATGTGCCGCCAGGTAACTAATTAAAAAGAGTGTGGTTGAATTAAAAATTAAATTAAGCGTTTTCATTTGTCGCAGAAGTAATGGCCGCCATATCGAGAAGATCAGGTCGAGGGTTAGAACGGTGCTATCGGTCACAGGCAATCTGTTTTTAAATTTTGTGAAGGTTAAAAAAAAAAAAAAACCTTATATACGTGCAGCAGTGCATCCGACGAACTTGAGAGCAGCTAAAAGCAAGTTTTTCAAACCACAGTTGCATTGACTTGGGTAACCATCAGTTGCATCGGTAATCAGTTCCACAGCAAGTGGGTGAATTCAAGACACTGTCTTTCTTTAACCTTGTATTCATGCTTACGAAAACCTGCTTCCCTGGCCAAACTTTTCCCAATATCTGTAAACAAAACTTTTATTCTTCGCGTGAAAGAATAAAACGTGAGTTGTGGGCAAAAGACACTCACCAATGTGAATAATACAGTACTTCTTTTATTTCATTACCATGTCCCGAAATTATTTGATAGACTGTTCACTAATTTTAGTTAGAAGGGAGCTTAGGCCTTTTTTTTTTCTTCGGAGATCTAAAATTTGTTTTGATGCATAATGCCAACGCAATATGGATCGGTACCGCCCCGCGTACTGCACAAAGCACGAACTATAAGAATGCACCACTAAGCGAAGCCTATATTGGAAATAAACGTTTCTCTGTGTGATGGCCATAGTGTAATGTAACTATAATTACAAGGTACCATTCACACTTTACAAGATGCCTCAAATTCTCTGCAAGTCTAAAGTGCTTTCCCGCTTAAAAGGCTTCAAATTGCTTTAATAGTAATTTGATGGTTAGCATATGTACGCCAGGGTAAGGGTCAAGTTGCACGTGATCGCAATTTCGCATTGTTTTCGAAGAACATATTAAACGAATTATTCATATTCGCCGCAGTCAGAGAGGGGCTGCTGCGCAGGTGTGCGGGCGCGCGTGTGTGTGTGTGGTAGGGGGGAGGGGGAGGGAGGGAAGAGAAGTTCGTGGAATAAACAGAAATGCAAACAAGATTCATTCGTGAAGACTGCTTTTTTTGTCGCCAATTTCAGTTTCTTATCTAAGACAACCGAAATAATACATTGATTGATTGATTGATTGATTGTCTGCGGCGCGCGTTGAAAAACACCAAGGAGTGAAAGCTTGTCAAAATCTCTCCACTACGACAGCGTCGCTTAATGTCCAACAGCGTCGCTTAATTTTAAATGTCGAATAGTTAAGAATCAACAGTTTAGGTGTAACCGTCAATCAAACAACACTGGTCCAAGTGTTAGTTTAGGAAGTCAACACTACATGAATTGTCGCTTGTCTCCCGAGTTCAAGAGTGGCATGGAATGCTTCAGTAACAGGAAGCATTTTTTTTTAGGTGAATCGTTCTCAGTCTACAGCCCAATAGAGGACGGGCTATACTTTAGCAAGACTGGTGTAATTGGAAATCGCTTGGAGAGGTGCTAGTCCTGCAGTGGACATATATAGCATATAGGATGATAACGACACACGGCAATGTATCTTACATTTCGTTATTTTTTTAATTCTTCACCGGACTTCAATGTTTAAGAGGAAGCTTTGCTTGCGGTTTCTGTCCAAATACATGGAATAGAGAAGTTGATTTTCTTGGCAACCACTCCACCGAATTCGATTAAATTTACCGCATCCGAGAAAAAAAGGAGCTCGAGATCTAGTGGCCCTAGGAAACTAATTCTTTTTATTTATGCCTTCAAATAACAAAGTGTCAAAAATTGCAATAATAAAAATCTAGAGTGTCATATTTAACTCTGTAACTCGGAAATGAAAAGGGATATCACAGTTCTGTGAACTGCATCCAAAGTGGACGAAATTGATGCATTATACACCACTTTGAAATATTTCGCTAGTACATGGGTTGGACTTTTGCGAAACCCTCGTAAACATTGTAACAATTGCATGTAGGTTTTAAATTCATATGTCAACATTGTAGGCTTTAGATGCTATCACAGATGCAGTGTACAGAACTGCCATATCATTTTTGGTGCAGAGTTACGGATTTCTAAAGTTTCATGCTTCAGATTTTTTTTAAAGCTTGCCAGTTTCCGGAAGTTTTCGTTAAAAAATCCAAACCTGCTTCAGCCAAATTTAAATCTGCTTCACCAGTCACCGGAATTTAAACTTATTTATCTCTAAAGTGCATTAAATTTTATTAAAAATCGGTACAGCGGTTGCCAAATCAAAGAATTTCCACGTTCTACGCACATATGAAAAGGGTAATCAGAGCTGTTGACACCGAGCTAGAGGTTCCCACTAACGTTCACACGATTGGCAGCCCACGAGCGCCACCACGACCCGGAAGTTCCTGAATACGTAAGCATTCCTAAGCCTACCCAACGAGAAAACTCGTCCGTCCGTCCATCTGTCACGTAAGACAGATCGCTGTAAAGAAATTAATTTATAGCACAGAACAAATTCGGAAGGAAAAATGTTGACGGTGGTCAATGAGCACTCAATGAGTTTACAAGGACGATAATGAGTGATGAGGGGTTTAGATAAGCCTTATGACGGTTGATAACGGTTCGACGCATATGGATAAGGTGCTAAAGAGCGATGAGGGCTTGTAATGCGCGGAGCAATTCCGATAAGCTTAATAAGCACCGATAAGGGTCGGATCAAGACCGGTAAGGTTGATGAGGACAGATAAGTCCATAAGGGTCGGATCATGCCAGATAAGGCTGATAAGGACAAATGAGGATTGATAAGGATTGCATCGATTGCGATAAGGTCGATACGGACCGTTAAGTGTTGATAAGGCTTGGATGGAGTTAGATAAGGGTGATAGCGACCGATAAGGTTGCTATCACAGGTAGACTGATCGGATCAAGTTTCGTATCATTGATAATGACACCGGGCTGCGTGGAAATGAGCAAGCGGCACAATGCTTACGCATACTCAGACAACTCCCAGTGGAGTTTCTACGTGAAGTTTTCTTTTTCTCTCAAAAGCTGGATTTGACGTCTTATCGAAAACTTCGCAATTACGCCCAGCCCATTAATTCGGCGAGGCTCTTTGGGCTGTCTGCATTTCGCTGAATTCGCGAAAGCAGATCGGATTATATTCACTTGACGAAAAGCAAGTTCGGCCTATTTCTGCGGGGAGCCTCGCGTGACATTAGGCCACAGTGAGACTAAAACAACAAGAAGCAGGGCGAAAAAAAAATTTTTCCGAAAAAGGAAACAAGCGTTGTTATAGTTTCGTTTTCTTTATTTCTCTTTCGCACTTCGCGCGCATGCGCGTTTGCGCTCTCTCAACCGGTTCTGAACTGAGAGAAGACTAGTGCATCAACTGCCGTTAAATGATGAGAGAGTCTGCGACTCGTGTTCACTAATTGCATAGCTAATTATGCCACCGAAAGTGGTTGCGTGGCCTTTCTGTGAAGGTCCACGCGAAGACAGCTTACAGCGCACCACTTCATTTGATTGCGACGCCATTAGTGCTGAACAGTCTAGGTCGACGGGCCGATGCTGATTAAATGTCTTCCCCTTTATAATTCTGCAGTGACAGTGAGCTACACCAAAGAAATAAAATAAAATAAATAAATAAATGTTGGTAAGTACCAAACACAACATCCATGAATGTGACAATTATTTAACATGCGAGGGTAAAGGAACCGACCATTAATGCGGCAGTTGTGACGGCCATTCTATAAAGTAAACGACGCCTTGGGATTTCGGGGCCATCATCCTTTCGCGACCTTCCTCACGGTCCTTCTTTTTTTAAAATCCGCTATGGATAACGAGAAAAACAGCCATGATGAGATCGAGAAAAGAAAGTCAGAAGGAATTCAGCCATGTTCTGAGGCAAGAACAACAACTTCACCAATTTCACTCCGGCTCCAAACTTGTGGTTCTCCTTGTTCGTGTTCTTGTTCATGTTCGTCATCTTCATCGTCGTCTTGTTCGTCTTCTTGTTAGTGTTCGTCTTGTTCGTCTTGTTCGGGTTCTTCTTGTTCGTATTTTTCTTCGTCTTCTTGTTCGTCTACTTCTTGTTCGTCTTCGTCATCATCTTCTAGTTGTTGTTGTTGTTGTTCAGCGTGTTAGGCTGTAGCTGTACTTTATAGTTTACCGCTGTAGCACGAGTTTGAGATCCGGTGATGGGCAAAGCTTCGTCTTTTTCTTTTTTATTTACGATTGCGGACGAAGCAGCTAGACGATGAACGGCGGCCTAAAGACGACGGCTCGACGATGACTGCCTGACGGACCCAGCAAACTCACATTAGAATTGCTAACTGATGTCACCGTAAAAATTGGTTAAAGAGATCGCGCCTTAATTAGTGTACGTCAGGCGCAAATAACACGCTAAATTGCAAGTGTTTCTCTACGTTACAGCAGCCAGCTCCTGTCTGTGAAGAAAACTTCACTTCGTAAATAAGTACAGCTTCTATCTATACCGTATACCCTAGGATATCGGTCAGTGTTCTCCACAGTGTAACCAAGGTTTATTTAGGAATTCTTAGATGGTGTGGGATAACTGTAGCGGGAAATGACGAGAACTGCGGTAAATCCGCAAAGAAGGTTGAATGAAGGTGGGCGCGATTGTAAATGATGCCAGACCTTCTAGCCTGATCACAAAATCGAAGAGATTATGCAAAGCATTTCGTAAATAAGATAAACGCTCACACGAACCAACTTTCCAGAAAACCTCGGTAAACTCCACACGAGTGAAAGCGTATGCACGTACAGACGTTATAAGGCACCACACCCAAAGGGCGCCGCCATATTTGCTCACGTGACAGCGCTCGCCCTTGCGCGCTTCTGATCAGCGTTTGCCCGCTTGCACGGCTGTCTTGAGCCGCAGGCACGGCTCATGTCATCCGATATTTCGGCCACCACGGAGATCGGTGAGTGGGCAGGCGATATAAGGCTTTGGCGAAAAACAAAGATGCTGTGTTAAGTATACTTTTTGATTATCCGTTATGTTTGTGCTGCAATCTTAATATTGTGCAAGCTCACCTGCAGAGCGCAATGAATGTAAGAGCCTGATGTTTGCTTTGACTCGTAATATTCTAGTTTACGGCAGCGGTAGAATTGTAGGGCTGGAACGGCCTTGCGCGTGATGTCGTTAACTGTATGTGCAACGATATCGTTCGGGAATAGGCGTGTGTGCGCGCGCAGAAAGTTCCTTCTCTCGACCTAGTTCCGACAGCGGTGGTTGGTTCCGACTGCGCAACTTCCAGTCGCCAACGCTGATCAGGCAACTTCGGTATGGCCACTTACAGCGCAGATTAAAATGTATTCGCGTACGCGTGAACAACAACAAAAAAGAAAATGTTGCCACTGGCCGAGCGATCGCTCGCCTAGCTGATTTTTTATTTCCGGCTCCAAAAAAGGAAACTCGGAAGTGCCCGCATAGTATTCCACGTTTGAGCTCGCTGTTATGGAAAGTAAAGTTGCGCGAGTATAAACAAAGAACAAGAATGGAAGAATATCATAAGAAGCCAGCAAACATTGACAACAAGGACAACATATGGGAAGTTACTTGTACTTTCTAAATTAATTAAATAAATGATAAATTAATGGAAACGAAAGTGGATGAAAAAACAACTTGCCGCAGGTGGGGAACGATCTCGCGAGAACGAGGGATCCCTCCCCACCTGCGGCAAGTTGTTTTTCCATCCCTTTCATTTCCATTAATTTATCATTTCTTTAATTCATTTAGTAAAGTCCAAGTAATTACCCCTATGTTGTCCTTGGTGTCAGTGTTTGCTGGCTCCTTATGACATGCTTAATAAAAACGGGCCCCTCGGTTAATCCTCTTCTCGTTAAGAAATGAAGAAGGCATTCGGCTAGTGCTCGTACATACAATGCCCTTCAGTTACCGAGAAGGAGAAGAATAGAAAGGGAAACACTCAACGCGCACAAATTTACACCGGCAGAGTGAACGTCCCAGCCGCCCTCGCGAAGCAGGGGTCTCTCAAGGCCACTGACATTAACGCGCGCAATCCAAAAGGCGCCGCGTTGTGGTGCCCGCGCGTACAAGTGGAGTGGCTGGAAGAGTCGGCCGTCACCTGTCGTACGCTCTCGCCCATGCAGGTCTCGCTCGAGTCGCCGCGTCGTTCCCCACCCCTCGACGAGTCGGTACTCAAACAAACTCGGAGTGGCAGTGGCCTCCTTTCACCGTACGGCCAAGGCAGCGAAGGCTATGTGGCTGGCGCCGGTGCCGCTGGGGCGCTGAAGCAGATGCGGTCCCATTTTCCGAACTCGGGAGGCTTCTTTTCGGAAGGAGGATTTGCGTCGGACGGCGTGGCGCCCGGTTGATCGGCAGAACTAGACGGCGCCCGACACACCCGTTCCATGTCGACGTCGCCGCAGCAGCAGCGGATAACGTGAGCAACAAGTTATTACGGTCATTATATCGACACTATTGCCATCATCAGCAACATGATCGTAGCCGATAGTCTAGAGAAAACAGGCATTTTCGACGCGAGAAATAGCGGAGCGCTCAACGGGAGGAGCTTTCACTCTGGCGAGTCACTTCGCATATGAGAAGAAAAATGGAAAACAAGAGAGAGAGAGAGAGAGAGAGAGAGAAAGAGAGAGAGAGAGAGAGGTATTTGGGCGCTCCGATGACGATAAGAGAGTGCAATGAACTATGTGCAGTAGAGTTCACTGTGAACGGTATCCCAGACTGAGTATCCCGGGAGTTAACAGCTCAGTCTTGATACGGAGGGCTCGGCAATATTCTTTACCGATATACGTATACCCTACGCATCACGTCAGGCAGTTTTATGAGCGAAGCTTTCTATACTTTATTTCGCTGGTTCCTTGCAGCACTGTGGACGCTGCAGGATTTCTTAGCCGATAGGAAGGCCGAATGCTCCTCAAGATATGTTCACCTGCGCCACGTCTTTGCTCAGCGTCTGCTTGCCATCCTATCGTTAAATGCTCCACTGTTGTTGGATTGACGCAACAAGTGTTTTCGCGTTGTAACCATAAGCTGAATCCGCATGAATGTGACGGAGAGGCTCTGCTACATCTACGTAGTTCTTTCGAGCCTCGTAAGCATAGCTGTTCCCCTGTGCCACATTGTCTGCTCGGCGTCTATTTGGCGTTTGCTCGCCACCTACCTCACTAGCCGTACTAGAGCGCAGTACTAAATTATTGATGCCGTGAATAATTACGCCTTTATAGCGTCTCGCACGGTCAATGCGTCGTGAGTGCTAATGCTGTGGCGCCATCTGATGTAGCTGAAGATCAAAGCACTTTTACGGTTTGGCGTCGCCTCTGTTATAGCAGCGTCAAAACAAACAGGTGAACGGAGCGGCCGGTCTGGGCGGCATGGGTGCCCGCCATGTTGATACGTAATCACGGCTAGAGTGGCTATTACGTTTACCAGTGGCAACCGCCACAGATTATCCGCAGAACACGTAACTGCCTCAACAGGCGATCGAAGCGGGCAGTCTCCGGGATATATATATATATATATATATATATATATATATATATATATATATATATATATATATATATATATATGTGTGTGTGTGTGTGTGTGTGTGTGTGTGTGTGTGTGTGTGATTACCAGCAGTAACCGCCACAGTAATTCGCACTGTACGACATGCATGCGCAAAGGACCCAAGATGTCACATTTCGCTGTAACGTATCATGTACACCAAGCAAAAAATTGCGGCAAAATAGCCATTTCAATATATGACTCTCGACGGTAATGCGTTTAGCAATAAAGCAATATAGCAAGACAACGTATTGCTGCAGGCTAAACGAGTTATTTATGAGGCATGTACTGCAGCGGGATTCCTCTGTCGCCCTTCCATAACAGAAACTGGCGCCATCTTGCGCCACCATCGCGAAGCCTGAGCGTAGCCTCCAAGATGCGCCGGCGCGTGCGAACGATGAGAAACGCGTCATGCGGCAACCAGGCTCCTCCCTTCAGCTTCGGATGGATGGATGGATGGAGGGAAAGATAGATAGATAGATAGATAGATAGATAGATAGATAGATAGATAGATAGATAGATAGATAGATAGATGGATGGATGGATGGATGGATGGTCCCCTTTTGGAATGGGGCGGTGGGTTGCGCCACCAAGCTCTTGCTGTTATACTGCCTAATGTCCTACCTAGGTTAAACAAGAAAAAAAAAAACAACTATGAACTCCCACAACCAAATTTTCTGATATTGCGAACTGTGCTTTTGTACGTCTCCGTTTCTTGGCGCTTCCCTACTTCCACCAATCCTCCTATCGCCTCTTACTGATCCCTATTGCGGACATGTTTACTTTCCCCCTGCTCTCGCTGAACCCAAGGGCTTCAAGGAGGCCAGTGGAGCCGAAATCGACCACCGCGCAGACGTCTTCACATTCTGAACGCGCTGCGCCATCTAGCTGCACTGCCGAGAAGTCCGCGCATGGCCTCCGAGACCAGAAGCGCCAAGTGCCGGTGATGCCGGAGCTCAGAATTTTCCCCTCGTTTGCCGCACACTCAGTGGCACCTACTCAGTGACCCCTGTTGGCGAGAGGTTGACTGAAGAGCGGCGCTCGCCCTGCGTCTTTATGGCGTGCAGCTCGCTGAAGAGTTGGCGTGAAAGGCGTTCATGAAAAGGCGGCCCGCGCCTATGGTGCATTTGTGGCGCAGCCTGCTGATGCGTCGGATTGCTGCTCTTGAGGAACCCTTGTCACGCGGGTTGCATGTTCGCAGCGATGATTTCTCCTTTGTCCGGGTGCTTGTTCTGTGGTGACAGCTGCAAGAAAGGCGCGGGCATCCATGAGAGAGGACGTGTAACAACGTTACCGGCGTTTGGGACAACCCAATCCGCACACATGCCAAGTGCGTCCCGCAGACAAGCGCAATGAAGCCCAGTTACGAAACGGAGTCCCTGTTAAATAGTCGTTTCGCTTTGTTGGCTACGTCTCGATCGTTTTTCTTGGTACCCTCGCCGCATTACTGTTTTTGTACCTCAATAATAAACAACCGTCGTTGGTGCGGGCTTACATCTCAAACGACGCCGCGCGGCGCGATATCGGCACGCATTGCGGTGATCTTGCTACCGCTGAATAGACGCGACATCGCCGAATAACCGCCGGGAAAGTCACCTTGTGAAGTGCAGTTGTGAAATTGTTAATGGAAATGCGCGCCACGGTCAACGAAGTCGACAAAAAAGCGGAGGAGAGTAACAAGCGCGAGTTGGGGCTGCATGCACCGCCGATGTGGAATTCTGCTGCATATATTATAGGTCGACGAGCTGCCCTTCCAGCTAGAGCAATCTCAATTGGAATTTTCTTTATTCTTTTAGTGAACCGCTTGGAAGCTGAAAAAGTAAAAGACCAAATTTGGAGTATTCTTATTTTTTTTTACGAATGTTACTGAAGAGTGAAGCCCTGCCATATATGTAAAGGCGCGGCCAAAGTACTGATTGGCATTGGCTATAAGGCCGCGTTTTGTACTTTCCGGCGTCAAAATTGCACTCCTCCGCCACGAGAGATATTACCCAAAAATTCAGGTGGTTACAAAATGCGCACGAAAAAAGGCCACTCAGCTGTGAAACAACGCAATCCGCATGCTTCAACCGAAGGTCGAATTCGCAAAGCTTTTGTTTCGTAAGCGTTCATTGCGAAGGGCCAGCCGCCTCAGCTAATCAACAGTGTATCGAACATGAGTATTGGCAAAAAGTTTAGCTTACGAACAACGCTAGCGCCAAGCGCTTTTTGTGAGTACGGCTCCCAGACTGCTTAGGTCAGAGTTAAGCCAGTGTTTCTTTTTCCTTGCACCATTACGACGAAGTGACAGTATCAACTTGGTGCGGATTCGCGCGCTGAAGTACTATACGGAAACAAAGAGCCCACGAAGAGGACTCTTCTTTCATGGATGGATGGATGGATGGATGGATGGATGGATGGACGGACGGACGTATGTATGTATGTATGTATGTATGTATGTATGTATGTATGTATGTATGTATGTATGTATGTATGTATGTATGTATGTATGTATGTATGTATGTATGTATGTATATTATGAGCGTCCCCTTTGGAACGGGGCGGTGAGTTGTGCCACCAAGCTCTTGCTATTATACTGCCTAATGTCTTACCTAGGCTAATAAAAAGAAAGGAAATGAAACACTGTGAACTCCCACAACCAAATTTTCTGACCCCCTATACCGAACTTTGATTTTGTACGTCTCCGTTTTTTGTCTTTCCGTACAACTTTAGCGCTCCCTTTCGGACAAATGTCTCACCAATCAGACCAGCAATTCACCATTCTGAAATGCCAACTTGCACTCTAAGAACAGTTTACACCCTTTGGCGTGCCCCTTCTGCCATACAACGATAATCGTCATCTGCCTTGATGCGTTTCCTTTCTTTAACGCTGAGAGCCCGGAACTTTCCAGTAACGAACGGCACGCGCGTTATCAGCATAGAACAGTTTACACCCTTTGGAGTGCCCCTTCTGATAACGCGCGTGCCGTTCGTTACTGGAAAGTACCGGGCTCGCAGCGTTAAAGAAAGGAAACGCATCAAGGCAGATGACGATTATCGTTGTGTGGCAGAAGGGGCACGCCAAAGGGTGTAAACTGTTCTTAGAGTGTGCGCTGTGAAAATTTCCCGAACTATCCGAGAATAATCGCGTGAAACTTTTGCAGTCTTCCGGCTTGGCTTGTGTCCAGTTATTGCGCGTTTTGAGCGGAAACGACACTCCGGAGTCCTTGCGTGAGTTTGAATAGCAGGAAGCTCTGGCACTGCGGTTCTTTTGTGCTTCGCGCTGGTTAACGCCATTGCGATCTAGGCAGATCGAGCGTGGTCGGTACACAATAAGAAAAAAAGAAAACGAATATATAAAGGAAGAAAGTACGTGGTCATGGTCATTTTGGAGAAGCTGTTAGCGTTTTTCTTTTTGTTTTTCGCTGTTCTTTTTCTCCTCTAAAGAGGGGGGCCTTCGGAAACGATAGGAGAAGGGGACTTCAAACGTTCAAGGCAGCCTTTGTCTATCTTTGCTTTTTGTGTGTTTGTTCTTTTTTTCTTCTTCTTTTTCACGCATAGCTAATGCTCCTTGTTGGTACTGGCGATGACATGATTTTCTATGGTAGTGTTACGTATACTGCACATTGCATCACGCACATTATTTGGCATAAAACGATATCTTCGAGCGCCCGATGCCTTCCGCGTAACACGGAAGCGAGCTTTACTCACGTGACATTCGTTCGTCCGCAACTCCAGTTTGCATCGTCAAATCTGGTCACCTCACCAAGCCTATGCATGTAATCAATTTTTTTTCACTAAAATCGGTACAAAACAACGCCCAGCACGTTTCGTCGCTCGATAATGTACGCGCCATTATAGTGTGACTCAAGATAAACACCTTGCTAGCTATAGCTACCATCCTCGGAATCACGTATAGAAAGATAAGCCTTGTCTGTTTATTCAATGAAACAATCAACGGTAAACGTGAATGTATACATTTATCACAACCACGTCGCGCATTTTGCCGGCTTCGTAATCATCCCAGCCTTGCTCGTCTTTCCAGCCGCACCGAAGCCTTCAATACATCGGCGCTGCCACGTGTATTCGGCCATTGTAACGATCTGCCTGGTAGTGTTACTGATGTTAATGATTCCGAGGCGTTTAGAAACGCGATATACCAACCATCTATGACTGTTTCTGGTGATTGCTAAATTCCCCATTGCACGTATTCATATTTACGTATTGAATAACGGCTTATTTGTGCGCAAAAACAAAAGTGTATGATACTAAGTATCTTCAATATTGATTTAACCTATATTACATTGCATACTTTTAGCCCTTGCCTTGTTCTTGTTCCTTTTCATATTTCTTTTTTACATTCATTGCGTACTGTCCCTTCCTCACATAATACTCCTGTTTGGAGGCCGTCAGAAATTTCTAAATGAAGAATAAATGAATACGGGTATTCACTTTGGGAAAAGAGCGAAATAAGCGAAGCCAAATCTGGTGAGTAGTAAGCACATTTGTGAGACAGATTCACGAAATCCGCAAGTCTTCACGTGTTAACATCACCGTCCACTGGGTCCAGGCACACGGCCATGATCACAATGTTCACCTTGTGGACCGCCAATGCTCTCTCTTTCTCGGCACCCCTAACTCTCTCCCTTCCCTCTGACCCCCGCTCTGCATGTTCTCATTGCCCGAAAATGTATACCCTCCGGTGGGGCAGGTGTACCCTCATCCCCTGGCACGTCTGCGCCCTTCCCCACAAACTTTCTCGGTTGGAGGAAGTGTCTCTTAGGGGTCTTCTGGCTGGGGTGGGCCCTGCACCAGCCAACTCACCTCTAGTGCTTGGGGTCATCCATTTGAAGACAATAGAGTTTTAGCGTGCCTGATAATCTGCTAATTAATTAATTAATTCGCTTCGTCATTTATTTGTACAGCGTGTATAGAACCAGTTGATAGTGCCACAAGACGTGGTTACCCGACTCTTGCTTCTGAACGTAACCAGGCTGCTCGCGATCAGCGGAATTTCCGATTCCAACACCAGCAGCCACGCCAGTTCCAGAGGGAGTCAGGCAGTGGGCGAAACTGTAGTTCCCTCAAATAACTTTCTAGTAACCTTTGGTATTGCGGCGTGCCGGACGCCTAATCACGCTGCGCTTTTCGTGTTTCGCGAGCTGTATAGGAGTGCAGCGAGGAAAAAAAAGAAAAGAATTACGCGGTAATTACCGAGCTGAACAGAAAAAAAAAAAGGACTGGAAAAAGACGTTTCAGGACGGAACGACACATTGCGCCATAGGAAGTCGCGCTATCAATTCAAAGAGTTGGACGCCTATTTAATTAATTTACTTTAGTTGTCCAGGCAAACCGTGCGCAAAAATCTGTCCTGGTGACGGAGAAGGACTGACGACCGACCGACCGGCCACTTACAGGAGTAATCATTGGACTATATCTTTTTTTCTTTAAGAGCTCGGCGAACGCTAGCTGGAGCACACTGTATCACTTTTGTTTTCTTTTTCAGTATGCAAATTGCTGTGCGTGCGCGCTATATTTCATCCTTTTTGGCTGCCTTCTCGCATTGCATTCAGGCGTGCACACACATCGATCACCCTTTCTTACTTTCTTTCTTTCTTTCTTTCTTTCTTTCTTTCTTTCTTTACTTAGTCTCCTCCTCATTGTTTTCTGACCTCTCGCACATACCGCAACTGCTGCACTGAGTCTTCGACGCTAAATTTGGAAGGATACGCGGCCAAAAACCGGTTCCTGTGGCGCAGGCCGTCCCATGCCGGAGTTCTGGTTTCTGGGACGATTGAGAGAGAGAGGGGGTGGTGGTAGACTCCGTATTCCGCGTTTTTATTGTATTTTATTTTGAACGGTTCTTGATTTCTTCTTCTTTCTTTTTTAGCCTTTTCGCCGCTCCAAGCAAGGTGTGCCTTGGTTGACCGTCTGGTTGGCATCTCTCTTTCTCGCTTACTCTGTTCTTCGCGCTGTCTTCATCTTCCGCAAGTTGTGTTACGCTATATAGGTTCTGTACTGCTCGAACTGCTTGTTGGTAAACAAGTACATACGAGGTGTTTTATTTCAATGTCATCAGTTCGTTTCTTTTTCTGTGTAATCACCCCTGGTACATAGCGCAATTCCAATGCTTGAGCTGGATTATATGAAGAGGCGGATAATGCTTGAAAAAAGAAAATCGAAACTACCGACCAGACGACTGGACGACTAAAGTTGACATGCATTTGTGCGCTGTTCGACGCTTCGAACGATAATATTTACTAGACAACTATTAGAATCCGGTCTGCAAGTATATAATGTTGCCTTCAATAAAAAATATGCGACATTAGACCGCGTAGAAAAAAAAAACTTTGTGTCTGCAGAACATGTGACGGTACAGCGACACCGCATTTTTGTGACGTCGGGCTCTGCGTTTTTCTTGTTACGTCCCCAATTTTGTAGGTGGCGGATCGTTTTTCGTTTGGCGAGATTTCAAGTGCGGTGATTTTTGTACGTGCGAGCGTCTGTGCGTGTTTGCGTGTGTGCGCGATTATGTGCGTGCGTATGTGTGTTCACGTTCGTGTGAGAGTGCATGCGTTTGGCTTTAAATACTTGTCTCTTTTCTTTTTTGAGTGATACCGTAAACCTATGTGGAATTTCTTTCTTTTCTTTTCTTTCGCGGTCTTTTATTTTTTGGAAATGAATGTACACGCTCAAATACTGTTCCGCTCAGGTCCTGCTTCAAACTCTGTATGTCGAAAGTATTCTCTATTTCTTGTATACCAGTTTTTAATAGTAAATACGAACGCCTAGCGTGTCGTATACCCCAACTGCTTTACCTATCGTTTTGCTTGTACAACAGTTTAACAATGCGGATGAAGCTGATGGACATATTCGTTGGCGACATCTCCAGTATACCTTGATACAGTAGCAGAATTTGTCGGATACAAAAAAAAATAATAATCGATGGGAAGCAACAGTTGTTTGCGAAGACGTCCCGTTTAGACAGATGTAATGATTTACGGATACTTTTGGCCTCCACGGTGGCATCAAATAGGTTGACGGTTAGAGGATAGGGGTGGGGTGGGGGGTGGGGGAGAGGTCATTATGATAATACGCCGCATTGCGCAGCGGGCGAGACGTGGTGCATCAATTTTCCTCTCGGACAAACATCGCTAAGCGAAACACGGGCCAGAAGGCTTCACTTGCACTTGAGTCACCCAGCAGCACGGCTGCCGTCTGCTGTTTCTAACTTTAGTGACGCTTGACCGAGGTACGGTTTATAGTCAGTTTTCTATAATCTTAACTATGTTTCTATAAGCTTAACTCAACTAAGCTGGGGGAACGCGCGATCCTTGGACACGTGTGGGCTCTCGACCATCGGCTCCTGAGCATTGGCTGGTCACTCTCACTTGTCATTCAGGTAAGTTTCGTTTGTAGCGCACGTACAGTCGACGGTGTGTCGGTGCCACGGTAGAAATTTAGTAAGACTTCTTGATATAGCGCTTCGGTTCAGTATTGATGCGAGTTGCGTCGAAACAGACAAACTGACTGTTTCGACGCAACTCTTGGGAAATCGGTATAGAAATAATTGTAATGCCTATCTGTCTTTCTTCTTTTTTTTTTGATCTTCGATAGATATCCTGTTGAGATGCACTAAAACATAGTGCATGTTTCTGCACGGAAATTCTCTTTTATATATATAGCCTAGTATTGGATGCAGATTGTCTAATGAAGTGTCTCAACGGTGCGGTCCGTTCTTGCTTTTTCACGGACGTCACAAATTTGGCAATTTCTGCCCGGTGATATCTATCTATCTATCTATCTATCTATCTATCTATCTATCTATCTATCTATCTATCTATCTATCTATCTATCTATCTATCTATCTATCTATCTATCTATCTATCTATCTATCTATCTATCTATCTATCTATCTATCTATCTATCTATCTATCTATCTATCTATCTATCTATCTATCTATCTATCTATCTATCTATCTATCTATCTATCTATCTATCTATCTATCTATCTATCTATCTATCTATCTATCTATCTATCTATCTATCTATCTATCTATCTATCTATCTATCTATCTATCTATCTATCTATCTATCTATCTATCTATCTATCTATCTATCTATCTATCTATCTATCTATCTATCTATCTATCTATCTATCTATCTATCTATCTATCTATCTATCTATCTATCTATCTATCTATCTATCTATCTATCTATCTATCTATCTATCTATCTATCTATCTATCTATCTATCTATCTATCTATCTATCTATCTATCTATCTATCTATCTATCTATCTATCTATCTATCTATCTATCTATCTATCTATCTATCTATCTATCTATCTATCTATCTATCTATCTATCTATCTATCTATCTATCTATCTATCTATCTATCTATCTATCTATCTATCTATCTATCTATCTATCTATCTATCTATCTATCTATCTATCTATCTATCTATCTATCTATCTATCTATCTATCTATCTATCTATCTATCTATCTATCTATCTATCTATCTATCTATCTATCTATCTATCTATCTATCTATCTATCTATCTATCTATCTATCTATCTATCTATCTATCTATCTATCTATCTATCTATCTATCTATCTATCTATCTATCTATCTATCTATCTATCTATCGCTATTTTTTTTTTGCAAGGAGTACTCATCACATTGCGTTGGAAATAAGCCAGCAAGAAATGGCTGCGCGAAAATATCGCTAAATTTGTGAAGCTATAGAATGACGTCTCCGGTGCCGCGGTTTCCTCGCGAAATTCAACATAGGAAATATTTGTCGTCTCTGTTAATAAAAACTGAACTTGTGAAAACTAAAACACAATTCCGGACGCGTGCTTTTAATTAGCTAAAAAGGACGCTAGAGAAAGAGTACTGAAAAGAAAATTTTGTTCATAGAAATAAAAATGTTAGAAATCTGCCTCCTTTTCGTTTTCACAGACAGACAACGGACTTTATTTGATCCTGAGGAGCTACTGTCCCACGCGCACTCACTCACTCACTCACTCACTCACTCACTCACTCACTCACTCACTCACTCACTCACTCACTCACTCACTCACTCACTCACTCACTCACTCACTCACTCACTCACTCACTCAACCTTATAGCGCTCTATATAAGCGTTTACCTGGTTAGCCGAGACAAACCTACGGTAATTGCACCCTAGATTGGAGCGCGCCACACGAAATACCACGTGATTAACGTCTGTACAGTAAAGCTTCCCCCTATAATTTCGGTACCGCATGCAGCTACACAGCTAAGCCTAATGCGTTCTCCCATGACGCTTCCTGGCTGTCTACTTGATGGAATTCAAAGGTTGCAGGAGTGTATATTCCGCCTCTTCGATCGAGCTCTCTGTTTGCGCTCGAACCGAAAAGTCGCGCTCAAGGTACGTTTTCCGTCCTTTGCTTCCTCGTTTGCCTGCTGTCTGCAGTTATAGAGGGAAGCAAACACTTTCTTGCGGCTCATTTCGATCTGCCGCACTTCTTGCCTTTCCTTCTTCTTTCGATGTCTGCTTTCGGCTTATCGTTAATAGCGCACTTTTTCTTTCCAATCTCATCAAACGAAAGTGCTCTGCTCGCTCACAGATGCACCAGCTTTAGTGAGTGAGTGAGTGAGTGAGTGAGTGAGTGAGTGAGTGAGTGAGTGAGCATGAGCGCGTGTCGGTGAGTTCCTATGTACCCAGTGCCTCATAAAATTTCACTGAGAAATTGCGCTATGAATTTGCATTGTAGCCACAGTTTCGGCTAGGAATGGTCAGCAAGTGCACTTCGAGAGCAAAATTTTTACAGCGCCAAAACCCTAGGCACAGCATATCGAGACACCTACAGAGTCTACGCAGTGTAACCATGCACTGCCGGCCCGGTGAGGCAATATCGCTTAGACCGCCTTCACTGAGTTCATACCCTATGCAGCCTTGCGGTACACAGAATGCATGCACTTCACTGGTGTGGTTGTCCCTCTAAATGATGCATTAAAGCGAAAGGGGGCCTTTGGCCAGACTGGCAGCTAATCGTGACTAAGTGCTTATTCACCCCCCCCCCCCCCGCCCCATCATCAACACAGAAAAGTACACGCGCGTTAATGACTTTCTTGAAAGCGACAGTCCTGAAAAGATGCTAAACGACAAACTGTGTCTGCTAATCTGCTACATCATTCCCTTTCCCTTGTGCAGGGTAGCCAACCGGACGCTAAACGCACGTCTGGTTAACTTATTTACCTGCCATTACATATTATTTCTCTCTCTCTCTAATTGTGCATTTTAAAGAAATCACCATAACTTGCTGGACCAGTAGTCGGTTTATTGCTTGCCGCATGTTTAGCCTGTGTTATGACTGCCATTAATATTGCGCCTATCTCATAACGTTATTTGTGTGTGTGTGATTTACATGCTGCAATAAATATACATTGACCATAAGGAGGAAAGAAAAACGATCTAGGCGGCGTATTTGGTCGGACCTTCAGTTTCCGAAAATAAGAAGTCGCGGGTTCAGTATCTACTGACTGGCCTTCTTCGGTCTCGATGTGTATCTTTGGCACTACCATACGTTAATGATAATTACCGGGTAGCTACTACGGCAGTGACACATACCGCGGTGCGCGATCGAAGTTATTGTTGTAAACAGCTGCTACTGTAAAAGAAAAGAAAAACAAAGCGATGAGCGATACAGATTGTCAGCACCAGGCAATATATCGCGAAATGAAAACACATATAGAGCCTGCGCTCAAATTTCGCATTAGCTAGTATCGTAATAGTCGGTGAACTTCGTTATATAACACCATAGGTGGTGTCCAAAACATGGCGGCCATGAAGTGTTTCCGGTTCCAGCAATCGCTCGTGGCGCATGCACTCAGCGAAAGCACAGACTTCGAGATCCGTTTTTGTTACTGAGAGGGTCGTCGTTGAGCCGCACGTACACCACTCACAAGAGCAGTCTCTTTGACCCAATGCAGCGGCCATCCACCCCTTCTGGCCGTAGACCGATTGCTGTTCGTCGACACCCGGGTTCAGCACACGGTTCTCCTGCTTCTTGCCGTGATCCTGTGCGTCTCCGCGACCGTCGTGATGTTCAAGGCACTCTCTCGCAAGAAGCGGAAAGGCGAGGGCTGCGTATACCACTCGCACGAGGGTGCGGACATGCGCGGCAAGACTGTTGTCGTCACTGGAGGCAATGCCGGTGAGTCTACCCTTCGCAAAAACAAGTTTAGTGTCAGTCTATGATTGTCTAAGCATAGGCTTCACGTAGAGTGTAAGAGACATCGAAAGTTGAGATAGATGGTATCAATTCATTGGGGTCAAACAGCGCTAGCAAACACGTACTCGAAGAGTAAAACCCATGTCTTGTCATTTTCTTCGCCGTGAACGTGTTTCCTTTTGCTGCTTAGCCACAATGAATTGGCGCAAAAACTATACTTTTCGTCTCCGCCTTCCTTCAAATAAATTCTGCCTTGGTCTGTTTAAAGATTTGTTCTTTTGTCTACAAAAATGTGCAGATTGCCTGTGCATACATAACGCTCGTTACCGAGCCTCTTTCTGTTTGTCGATTGCTGTCGATACCCTTTAAGGCGCGTTGCTTGCACAGTTTCTACAGAAGAGAGTAGACAAAAAAAATGTACGGCCATAGATCCACAAGCTGTTGATTGTATTTCTGACCTTTTTTTCCTATTTCGCACTTCCCCAAATTAGGGTAGCAAATTGGATGACATTGTGATTAACCTGCCTGCCTTCCTTAATGGGAATGTGACAGTGTAAATGGAATGTGACCCTGCTATAAATGGAAAATTATGATGGCGTGGTTTCGGCAGATGTCTCATCACTCTTGCGCCTCGTCTTTGCCTTGTTTAGCAGCATGTAGTTGAAAACATTTTGCCGCCTTCGTTTCGTTCATGCCTTAACAGATCTGTCGCGATTCAACACCAATCCCTGTTGGCTTCTCTTGCTTAATTATCTGAATCTTCTGCATGCTAATGCCCCCGCAGCTGCTTTTAAATGCCCATTGCTTGCTGTATGACTGTGATGTCCTTGTCTATTTGGGGCCGAACGGAATCGCTTTTGAATACGCTTGCAGGAGCACAGCCACAATGCTAACGTTTCGATCCCGCATTCGATGCAATCGCTATATAAGTTCCTACCCAATAACGAAAAAGTGCAGCAAAATATTGGACCACGTAAAAAAGGCTAGTTTCAGATAGCGCAGATGTAGAGCACCCTCCGTGCAAAAGTTTTACGCCTGAATTACAAAAAAAAGAAGAAAAAAAATGCGACATATGTAAAGGTCGCAAAAGTAAACGGTTTTGATGGCGAAAGTTGGAAGGAAAAAAAAGAACACCACGTTTTAGGCTAGACCACACGCAGCTAATCGTACGAGCCTTGCTACCGGTCACGCGTCTGCTGGGCCACGACGGATGTGGCACTCTGTGCGCCGACATCACGTGACCGGCATGTAATCTTCCGTCACGGTGGTGAGGTTGATCGTTCGTATAGGTTTATTTACATTAACGACGTGTGTTTCTCAATTTCAAACCAATGCGATACCTTTATATTGATTATATGAATAGAAAACGAAAGCCGCCTAATGAAGTTACGGATAAACTTTCCTCAAACCCAAGCACAAACCGTTCCGCTGACGGTGATATATGCGCGCATTTGTGCGCGCATCGTGTGGGCGGTCGCCTTTCCCTTTGTTACTCGCGTACTGACTCGTAGCTGCGTATAAGAGCTGACGCGTATACGCGTAGCGAGACGCGTGACCCGTGCTCCGTGTGGTCGGGCGCTTTAGCGCTCGCCGGAAGTGACGCGTCACCCAGGACGCTCGCTACTCCCCTCATCATGCACGAGCTCCGAGATTGGGAGCCACCTGCGGTTGTCTTGGAGGGGACGTGTTGGGATTAACGTCACATCCGCTATCCGGCAGGTGCAACTATAGCTTCGTCCGCTTACGTGCTATCTGACGGCCGATAATAAAGAAGTTAGGCAATTTTGAACCCTGGAACTCTGCCAAGATTGCTTCGCATGAGTGACATATTTGTAACAAATTTATTCAAAGTGAAATTTCGTTGCACTTGGCCTCCTTTAAGCACCCCCTTCCTGAAAGAGACTATGTTCTGTAATATAAATAGGACATAGAACTCATATTTTTTTTATAGATGGGCTCCTAGAGAAAATTGCTGGTTGCCCAGTGTGTCAAAAATACACGTATATACATGCCCCCGTAGCTCCTGCAGCCAGTCCCTATCTGTCTCTCTGTTCCCCACGTTCCAAGGCATTGGCTTCGAGACGGCGCTCGAACTGTCTCGACTCGGCGCCCGCGTGATCGTGGCGGCTCGGTGTCCGAGCAAGGGCCACGCCGCCTGCGAAGCCATCCGCCGCCTCACCGGAAATGACCGGGTCGAGTTCGCGCTGCTCGACGTCGGGTCGCTGGCCTCGGTGCGCGGCTTCGCGAACAGGCTGCTGGCCTCCGAAGAGCGCCTCGACGTGCTCGTCAACAACGCCGGCATCGCAGGTATGCACCGTGCGAGAAAGAAAAATGAAGGGGGGGGGGGGGGGGGGGGAGTACTGTCGACCCACATTGCAGGAAGAACTGCTTCTCCTGCATTTCGTTCCATTTCCGAGAGTTCTATAGAACGCCACAGACGGAGTACTTTCTATGCTGGGGTGAAAATGGGGGATAGATCAGTATGCGGTACGCTGTAGAAGAACTTACGCCGGTAAAAGTTAATAAGGGCGTGAATCTGTCTATAACTCACACCCTTAAATTATATCTTAAGAAGCCAACAAACACTGACACCAAGGACAACATAGGGGAAATTACTTGTGCTTGATAAATGATATAAAGAAACGATAAGTTAATGGAAATGAAAGTGGATGAGAAAGCAACTTGCCTTGCCGCAAGTGGGAAACGAAGGTTGTGTGATAGTTCCCCACGTACTTGCGGCAAGTTGTTTTTTTCATCCACTTTCATTTCCATTAATTTAACATTTCTCTATTTCATTTATTAAGCACAAGTAATTTCCCCTATGTTGTCCTTGGCGTCGGTGTTTGTTGGCTTCTTATGATGCGACTAATAAAGCTCGGGCCCCTCGGTTAACCCCCTTTCTTCTCGTTTACCCATAAATTATGGGGTTTTTAGGTGCCGAAACCACGATCTCATTATTAGGCACGCCGTGGTGGGGGACTCCGGAAATTTGAACCCCGTGGTGTTCTTTAACGTGCACCTAAATCAAGTACACGGGTGCTTTCGCATTTCGACTCCATCGAGATGCGGCAGCCGTGTCCGGGATTCGATACCGCGACCTCGTGCTATAGTAGCCCAACACCGTAGCCACTGAGCAACCGCGGCGGGTACGCCCTTACATGAGTGTAATGGTGTGAGTTATAGGCACATTTTACACACTTGTTCACTTTTTAAGGCTGGAAGACATTTTACAGTATCAGTATGAAATACTGCATTTCAACGCACAAATGCATCTACGTAACCTAAGTGTCAGGAAAAATAGGAGAACAGCCGCATAGCAGTGGCTTGACTAGATCCGCCTGTCCTAGAAGCAAGGCAGCAATGCGGTAACATACACACAATACAGTTGTGTAATATAATAATTGAGAATTATAACTTCAATAATTCACGACATACTCAGACAAAAGAGCAGCCGACTCACGAGTACATCACAAGTAAAGCTTGTCTTTGATGTGCGACGCAAGCTTGCATGTATTCACTTATATTTAACAACTGCAGTATAGGAAGGCACTAGGCTAACGGGAAAGGGAGTGAGAGAGGGGGAAAATGGAAGGAATAAAAAGGAGCGGGGTAAACTACACTCTGCGAAAAAAAAAAAAACTGAGGAGTATACTGTCGACTCCTTTTGCGGGAAGAGCTGCTTGTCTTGTACTTCGCTCCTACTTGCGAGAGTTCTCGAACACCACAAACGGAGTACACTTTCTTAACAGAGTAAGCTGCTGGGAGAGTTCGCATGTACATGTGAAGAAAGTTCTGGGCTTACCTCGTGTTTACACCGGATGAGGTGTATACGCGGAAGCATTGTGCCACTCGGCGACGCGCACGGCGTATAGTATACATTCACGAGATCGGAATTCCTAGTAGATGCTCTCTCATATTGTTATTACACATCATCATTTGGAGGTATGTGTTTAATTATGCGCCAAACGTGCCCTCCATCCCGATCCTCTGTAGTCTTGGCCGCATGCGATGAGGCCTCGCCGCATCGGTGGCACACCGCAAAATGTGTAAAGAAAAAAAAAAAAAGTGTCATGGTGGCATCTGCAAAAAGTGTACACTCTTAAAAAAAGTTTACACCCTTTGGGGATTATTTTGTCCCGCAACGATAACCGTCACCTGTCTTGCCCGCATTGACTTTCGTTAACGCTGCGAGCCGGGTATACTTCCAAGTAACGAGAGGCAATTTCGCGTTGATCAGCGTGACACAGCATTCTTGACAGGAAAGTATAGCGAGCGCCGAGTTTTTCAAAAAACGAAAGGCAAGCAAGGCAGATGACGAGTATTGTTATGAGATAAGCCACAAAGGGTGTAAACTTTTTTTAAGAGTGTAAGGGTGTGCGTTAAAGGCAGATTTACGCCCTTATTTTGTCACATTTAGTATTGCAAATTATGTTACATTGCAGGACGGCGTTGGTCGGCGACATCATCGGAGTCAATGATGTCGCCGGCTTGACGCGACATCCCCGACGAGGCTTCAGGTGCGGGGTAAGGGTGTTAGGAGAGAGAAAGAAGGGCAGCAGTTCAGATTGACCACGTTCACAAGATTAGCGGACAGCTCGTCTAAGAGCGAGCATTTAAATCCGTTTCCTTTAGATAGTAATTCAGGATGTGCGCCGGCATTGGCGTTGCGACGGGAAATTTCGTTTTGCGTTCCCCTGATAATGATCAGTTTTTCTTCTTTTTTTGCAAAATGGATGAAAATGGAGTGGCGAAAGAATACCTAGGTTTGAGATCAGGCGTCCGATGCAAATTTTTCAATATCGCGGATGGGGAAGAAGTTTTTGCTATATACAAAGCACTATATAATTCGCTCCAAACTCGGAACACGTTGCATTTTTTTACGAGACCCATCGCACTCCAACCTGATTCCCTCACTTGAAATGGTACAAAGATAACTACATTCCATTTCTATTTACAACCTCTCATCTCACCGTAGGAGCTTCCGTTTGGTAATTTCGCATAAAAACTGGCAGTTACGCCCGGAGGTCGAAGCACTCGCCTGCAATAGCAAGGATTAGCGTTACGCTCGAATATGCGCGGGTACTACTATCGCGGACGTCACATACGCGGGTGCGCCAAAATTTCTGGCACCCTCAACAGTTTTAACACGCTGTGTATAGGGCCTGAAAAGACATCGTAGAGGCGCCACTGCACGTTGCGCGTAAAGAGCTGCGCCATTAAATTACATCACTTTCAGGTTTGAGCACTGGTATTGTTCTGCAGCATCTATTATTTAATATTCTGTGAATAATTATAAGGTACGCGCTGTGAATGTTATGTTTTGCGACAATCGTTCGAGGGCTAGCTGCCATTATAAAAAAAAATTTGAGGAATAATTTAGCTAAGAGCGTAAGACCTGGTATGAAGCAACTTCATTAATGGAGTAGTGTAGCAATGTAACCTGCATTATACGTGGCATGGATAAATATATAGCATAGGTATACCTAAATACATGCACTGCCTCACGGCGATGCTGGCGCCGAAAATTCGCCTGGGGTGTCCAGTAATTGCTATCGCAATAAAATATACGAGCACAGCGCCCGTGCGATGAACTAATGGCCTCATGTTTCACGACGACTAGACGAGCCTTTCAAAGTTTGTCTTCCACTGCACGGAAATAATACATTACTAGAGTCCTTATAACACAGAGCGGTTAAGTGAACCATTTTCCCGCACAGATTGTAACTATTCAAAATCATATTCAATTTGTATAGTTAGATACTTTTGGATTGGTGGTGCTCATAACTCACTACCACCCTCTGTAACGTCTCTCTGACCCTGTGAATTTTGTAATAAATGGTATAAAAATATAGGCAATCCTTTCAGTCAATGCTAGAGCATAAGGTGAGTATTGAGTGCAAGCTTTCTTGTTGTCGCTGTTTTTCAGCACCCAGGCAGAAACGGTTGACACGTGAAGGCATAGAGATTACCTTGGCCACCAATTACCTCGGGCCCTTCCTGCTCACCAATCTACTGCTGGGTTAGTAGCAAAGTGCTCACTAAGCAGCTTTCATCTTTAAAAAAAATCATCAGACGAGCGATTTCTATTGTTCTGTGCTCAGTTACTACGACAGCAGCCGGCTCTCGCAGTCTATTTCATCTTCCTGTCCATTCTCCTCCCCCGCACTGCTAACCGATGCTCAGGAACGCGATCTCATAACGGTTCGGAAAGCGAACTAGTTCACTTGCCCTAGCGTGATTGGTCAGAATGGCGCTTTCGTCAGCCATAACACGATTCTGACCAATCACGCGAGGCCATGCAAGCGGTTCACTTTCCGAACCGTTATAAGATCGAGCCCAGCCGTGCACTAGACACACGGTGCGGTTAGCAGGCTATCTATCTATCTATCTGTCTGTCTGTCTGTCTGTCTGTCTGTCTGTCTGTCTGTCTGTCTGTCTGTCTGTCTGTGTCTGTCTGTCTGTCTGTCTGTCTGTCTGTCTGTCTGTCTGTCTGTCTGTCTGTCTGTCTGTCTGTCTGTCTGTCTGTCTGTCTGTCTGTCTGTCTGTCTGTCTGTCTGTCGTCTGTCACTTAATCATTATGCTTAGCGTTGTTCCCGCTTGAAAATTATAAACTAACCGACACTTTCACGCTGACGTACTTACTTCGTTTCGCACGACGCAGACCTTTTGAAACGCAGCGGACCAAGTCGAGTGGTGAACGTGACGTCGTCGCTCTACCGCTTGGGCCGCATACCGTGGGAGCAGCTGGAGGCTCCCGGAGGTGGCGGCGTTAGCATCGAGTACCCTGGTGTCGAATCAACGTACGCCAGTAGCAAACTCTTGCTCAACTTGTTCAGCGTCCAGCTGGCACGCCAACTCCAAGGAACCGGTGAGCACAGGCGCCTAGGATGGATGGATGGATGGATGGATGGATGGATGGATGGATGGATGGATGGATGTTATGAGCGTCCCCTTTGGAACGGGGCGGTGGGTTGCGCCACCAAGCTCTTGCTATCATACTGCTTAATGTCCTACCTAGGTTAAAAAAGAAAACAAAAGCACTATGATCTCCCACAACCAAATTTACAAGCAAAGCCACTGTAGCGCCCCCATACGGACACCATCCCCTCTATTAAGGTGGTTTAAACGCGTCAGCGGCTTCAATTAACCGTCTACTGCCTTGTACATCGATAGCAGTAGTAGTTGTCGTTGTTGTTGAGGTCGTTGTGTCATCGTTGATGTCGTCGCTGTTGTTCGGTGAACATGTCGTATCATGCCCACTGTCGTACATTCGCCGAGGATTCGATGGATCTTATGCCAGTCGTAAATAATTTTTTGCACTGATAGAAAGTAAATGACGAGGAAAGGCGAGACTTAAAGCAGAATGAGAAGGACAGCAACAGTATAAGAATAGAATCGGCTATCAGTAAACAGTAATTGACTGAACATTGCAAGAGAGAGAGAGAGAACTAGTAGAAACAGATGCAAATTTAGCAGGGCAATCAGTTGCATTAAACGAGGAATTCCTGGTCGACGGAGTAAACACTTCTGAAAGGGGAAAATTGGCATCCACCCGAAATGTAGCACAAAGCTACAAAAGAAACCCATACGGGTTGCTCAGAAAGAAAGACTCGCAGTTGAAGAAAAATTCGTCCTGGTCTGGGACAGAAACGGTTTCTAAAACACAATTCGGTCTTGCGTTTGTTGTAGTTTTCAAGAGACGCTTTCGTCGCTCACTGGCCATCATTGGCACTTACGCCACAAAACACCATATATCATCATCAAGATAAGCTTAAGCCTAAATATGCGCGCGTTTTTCCGAAGCCACTGCGGAGGCCTTGCAGCACAGCCTTCAGGTATAGCAATCTACAAGTCGTGTTACGTTTACAAGTGTAATTATTTTTGGAACCGTAATGTGTGGTCTGTGTAGTTCTGTAAGTTTTCCCTGCCTGTTCAACGTTCAGGGGCATCAGCGACCTCGTGAACTCATGGGAAGGCCCTGGTCTTCGACGTCGTCTTCTCTACGGGGACAAGTCCTGAGACGTACCATTGTTGACGCGAATCCCGACGCGAATCTCAGAGGCGTACTGCATACAGCATTTTGGGAGCGCTAAACTGCCAAGCCACAGTTAAGAGCGTGATTTCCGTGGCTCTGATCGTCGATGCTGGCTGCCTGGTACATCGGTGGTGACCCTGTTCCAGGTCATGGAGGCCGAAGACGCCGGCCGTATACTGGCCTCACCTGTGCAAGTGCGCTAGCTGATGCTATATCCTTTCGGTGAAAGGGGTGTTTTTTTTTTTTGGAGACCATTTATTGAGGACATAATCACGCCATCAACATTAATTAGTCATCTGGGGCTATAGCCGTCGACGGTTCACACTTCCGGTAAATCTGGCAAATTTCTGTTTTACGTATACGGAGGGCACTGTTATCACGGTCAATTGCGCGAGCTATCATTGTCATCGTGCGCACTTCAAGCAACTGATCGATATATATATATATATGTATGCTTTTTTTCGTCTTTTTTTAACAGAGGTGACGTGCAACGCGGTCCATCCAGGTGTAGTGGCGACGACCATCAACCAGAAAGAACCGGGTTTGCGCCATTTTCTCTGGAACTCGTTCCTCCATACGTTCGGAACGGTGAGCATTCTGCAAAACACCCTCGAGGACCCGCGATTACGCGTGTGACGTCATATCTGCTGGCCACATCGCATTCGGCGAAAATTTAATTACCGCCGGTCACGCGTGTCCAGGGCCCGGACGCAGGTAGCAGAAATATTGCGCAATAAATGGTCAAGGAGCTTTAACGGAAAATTGCAGAAGGAAACGATGTGTAGGAACAAAAAAAATCGTGCAGAAACCAACGACGATGATTGTCAATGTAAGCGAATAGCCCTAAGTAACGAACGAGCGAGCGAACGAACGAACGAAAAGAAAGAACGAGTGAACGAAGAAGACCGAACGAATGAACGAGCGAACGATTGAGGGAGCGAACAAACGAACGAAGAACGAACGAGGGAGCGCGCGAATGAACGCTTTCCTTGCCTTTTCCGACTAGCTACACCAACCACTGAAACGGCTGAAAGAACAGCCAAATATATTAGCTTTAAAAGTTAAATCCGCCACATTCTCTCACTGGGGCAACCACTGGAAGAGGGCTAGCAATGCGACTACAACATATTCGGTTCGGACGTCCTCCTCTATCTATTTGGAGTGGCTACGAAAACAAGACAAGGTGAGGCGGTAATTTGCCTACCTATCGCAGAGTGTCCGATATGACGCAAAAAATGGTTCGCGATAATAACTCCATCTGGCAGCGGGAAACATGAAACCTTAAAGCTGCTCCCTGACAACGCTAAGCTAGATGTGACGTATGCAAGTGGGGAGAGTGTGTGACGTCACAAACACCTGCTAAGGCAAGCTTAGTCTTACTGTGCGTTCTCTCGTGCCGGTTCTTTCAAAACAAACCCGTACTGACTAGGCTGTTTAACAAGCACTACTCTCTGCCATGTAGACAGCACATAGTACATCTCTATAGATTGTTCAGTGAAAACGAGGGGAAGGCGGGAGGTGGAAATTCAAGACGATGAGCAAAGCGAGAACAAGGTAAAAGCGGGAGCTAACGTTTGGACAAGTGGACTTGTCTTTCGTCTTGACTGTATGTCGCCTTGAAAAAGACAAGTCCACTTGTCGAAACGCTGGCTCCCGCTTTTACCATTTTCTCGCTTCGCTCATCGTCTATAGATTGTCGAGAGACTACGCAGACAAACATCGAGAAAGTCTCGGCAGATGGGCCAAATACGTTTTCTTAGCCAACGCTTAGCAAAGTCTGCTAATCCTTCGCTTCGTTTTCTTGCAGAGCCCTCGCAAGGGAGCGCGGGGTTCGGTCTACCTCGCGTCCTCGCCAGGCCTACGTGAGGTCACTGGAAAGTACTTCGTATCCTGTCGAGAATCATCCTGGTCCCGCAAGCTCCTCGACGAGGAGACGGCGTACGAAGTTTGGTGCCGCAGCGCAGAGCTCGTTCGAGCTGTCTTAGCAGACGCCGACTGTGCTGGGATGGTGGCCCAGGAGGCAGCCAGTTTTGCAGGTTCTACACAGTGCGGCTACTCGACGATCCTTCAACAAAGCGCGGCAGTTTAGACAACGTGAAAAAAATATGTTTAAGATACTGTAGGTATAGAGGAGCCTCCATGCAAAATTTCCCTTTGGAAAGGCAATTGGAAACATCACAAAAAGCTCGCAAAGATAGCTGTTTTTAATATCGAAACTCAAAAAGAAACCGCCGGCATTACCCGCCGCCGGAAGTGACTCATGGGATATAGCACGCGGCTCCTCGGTATGACATGGGACACAACGTAGTCTTTCGATGGCTTCCAGGACGTTGCTGCATCAGCGAGAATGACCACGCCGACGAAGCCGCCCTATCTGCACAAGATCAATGTGTTTTGATTCTGCTTTCGCGAACAGACGCTGCGGCTGGGCTGCGATTGATGTCCCGTGAATGTTCTTTGCCCCTGTGGGACTCGAGCGTTTTCACCATGCGTCGTTTGCGTTCGTTGCCTCCGCATATGCAGATGCATCTACCGCCTGGGTTACCACGACGTGAACAGACCATGCTGTACCGTCTGTTACTAGGCGTAGCATTAACAAAATCTTATGCCTTCTTCATTGGAATGACCAACAGCCCCAAGTGCGACACATGTAGCAGCGATAAAACGCTCACATACATTATCTGTGTCTGCCTGCGATATAGTGTCCAGAGAAGAGTGATCTGCAGAGTGCTGGACCAATTGGACAATCGTCCACTATCAGAACTAATGCTCTATGCCATTGCCCCAAAAGAGCATCTGCGCAGAATGCTTTATTCGCGTTACCAGGATTCCTGCGGTTTAGGGGCTTTCACGGTAGACATTAAGGACGCCGCCCCCTACCGCTCTACAATGTACACGGTTTGTTTGTGCTCGTCTCTCTCTCTCTCCCCATTCCGCTCTCTTTCTCTTTTTATCCCCCTACTCTTTCTCTCCGCGCAGGGTCGCCAACCCTAGCTACCTCTGGTTAACCTACCTGCGTTTCTGTGCATCCTTTCTCTCTCCTCGGCATGACCTCCGAGATAAGGCGGCGCCCACGGCTATCTTAGACGCGCTGAGATCTGAGAGGCGGCGTGCAAAGACGCGTCATGCTGGTGCACTCGTCGTCTGCTTAATTGCTGTCTAGAGGCTGCTAACAAGAAAACTATGCAGTTACCAGCCCTGCGGATTTGTCAAGACTGCTTCAGTGGCTTATGAACTACCATTTTATAACAAATTTAGCCAAAGTGAAATTTAGTCGCGGTTGGCCTTTAAGTCTCTTGTACAGTAGAATATAGTATGTATGTTAATTTCCGCTGTCATCGCATTCTTACATACCCTTATTTCTTCAGTTCTCCTTTTAACTATGCTGATTTTTGCTGGTAGGTAACAACTTGTGTATTGTTTTTGCGTATTGGATAACAATATTTTGGATTGGATAACACCATTTATTTGAAATTTTGAACATGAGTCGGATAGTCTGATGTTTGATTTTCCCTCGATCCGAAGCTGAGGAAAAATTGACAGTGGCTTAGCTCGGCTATGCCAGGGTATACGTAGCGAAAGCTAAGGCATAGCGTGGTTAGCCTTGGTTAATCTTGATTGCAAGTCCAGGTTAGTCTGGTTGTCCAGCTGTGTTGCGGCGTTTAGCCAGTCGAATTCGGCGCGCGGTTCGTCTGTTTCCTGGGCGATTCGTTTCTTCTTCATCTCGTTCTGACGTCGATTCCAGGCCTCCTCCTGCTTATCAGAAGTCGCCGTCCATACTGCCGCCTCAACTGTGGTTGCGGCGCACGCGAGCTCTCCTTTTCAATCCTCCGACACGTTATCAGGCATGCGACGCAGCTGGCGAAGCGAGCGGAGGCGAGCGCAACGACGAGGAACGCGGTGTGATGTCATACCAATTGGCGGCGGCGGAAAGGCGCGGCGCTGCGCAGCGGCGGAACACTTGTGGCTCGGAGCTACTAGTGGCGCATGCGCAGTAGTGACTAGGGAGCGAGAGAGAGACAGCGAGAAATATCCGCGGCGAGGCGCGCGTTGTGACGTCATGTGCCTCCTCGGAGCTATGCCACGGCGAAATCGCAAGTCCGCGGCCAGTAAAGCTTTCGCTTTAATATTCTTCCATGTTCGAATATAAAGGCTGACACTTGCAGTCCGCATGGAAAAAATCCGGACGCAGGCGATGACTGTTCCGAATGATTCTGCTGCAAGAGAGCCGCAGTTGCTTCGTAGGAGCAGGAGCGTATTCACGTAAAAGGTCTTGCGATAGAATCGTTCGTAAGAGAAAGTTTTTTGGCAGTCTTGATGTGGGGTCACATTACCAGCGAAGGCAACAAGCCAAGGGCAAATAACACTTGCGAACAAAAAGCTCTGTTAATTTGGCTCCATTTGCTGAGCGAACGCATCGACTAGTCAACGACTCTTCAATCATTTCCAATCATTCAATAGGGATGCCTTGCCTTTAGACAACTACAAAGTTGTTGTCTTGGTTTGGGAAAGCCAAATCATTCTTTGGATGACGTCATTATGTTTACATCAATTTAAAAAGATTTCCGGGCCTGTTATAATTTGCCTTTGTCTTTCTTTATTTAATCTGACGCCGTGCTGCTTCTGTATTTAATTACTGCCGTTGTCAGGGTACGCACGCCAGCGACAATCATGTCTCAGTTGTTTCTCATTCAAACGCTCCAAAGTTGACCGAAAGTCCATCTGTGAACAACATTACAGGTATCAAATAATGTGTGTTCTCATAGTTATGGATAATTTCTAGCTTCGCTAAAACGTCTATGCATATTTTTTTGACGAAATGGCTTTTTTTTTAACTGTGTTTGCGCTGTTTGTTCTAGTCAGCGGCTGCTTTATTACATTTTTGCAAAGTAGAATCTTTGTAAGAAAATTTTGCTTTGTAACCGAATATACATTATATCTTTTATCTGCTGTTGGGAACAAGATGCCTGCCCCCTTTCAAAAGCGTCACTTGTGTACACCATTGAGCTCAATCCCTTGCTAAATGGAACTCCTGATAAACAGAACTGATTTTTCTTGGTCGCCCTTGAGATCCCGTTTACCGAAAGCCCGGCGTTTTATCGTTAACAGAATTTTGAAAAACAATGCATGGCGTGTAGCACAATTCTAGTTGTTGAGATTAATTACTCGCAGAGATAGACATTATTCGTAGAAAACAAAATAATGTGAATATTCAGTAATTAACAAAACTTTGCTTATTAACTTACAAACTAATTACGCCATATGTTGCAATTTAGAAACTATAGCCGGTGACGTTTAAAGCGATAGCCACTTCGATATAATTCTGAGGATGACAGAAGTTTCGAGATATGTGTGTGTTCCCACAGCGTGTTGGTGCTCCAGTAACTTCTCAGTTTCAACGGATGAAATGGCGTCTCGTTAAAAAAAGTAACCGGAACATTGCCATTTGTTGGGCATGTTGGTAAAATAACTTGGAAATCATATGTAACCCGCCGTGGTTGCTCATTGGCTATAGTGTTGGGCTGCTGAGCACGAGGTCGCAGGATCGAATCCCGGCCACGGCGGCCGCGTTTTGATTAGGGCGAAATGCGAAAACACCCGTGTACTTATATTTACGTGCACGTTAAAGAACCCCAGGTGGTCGAAATTTCCGGAGTCCTCCACTACCGCGTGCCTCATAATCAGAAATTGGTTCTGGCGCGTAAAACCCCATAATTTAATTTTAAAGCATATGTAGTGCATTGTGGTGTCGTCTCCCTTCTGTTCTTGTTCGCTGGTGCTAAATATACTTTGCAAACCGTAACAACAATGAATTTTTACGGTAAGTTTGACAGCGTTTACCTCGAGCCTGGCGCCCGTTTCAAAGTTCGTTTCAAGTGAATGTGCCCTCTGAAATCGCCGACTTCAATTCGTGCATTGCGATATGTACACTAACAAAGTAAAGTTGAAATGGTAATGAGCAGGGATGGAAGCGCTACGCCAATTGCGCCAAACTGCGCCGCGAAAGAAATCCTGCTACATGCCGCGCAAAATTGTCATTTAAGCAGGTATTGCGCAAGATTGGTTATGCAGACGGCGCCCGCATTCTGGCCGCAGCTCGTCCTGGTGCGTTTACTTTATTTTTTCTTTTTTTTTTTTACAACACGATTAACGTGGACTTATATGAACTGGTTTATCTCTGTTTTGTCGTTGCGAACAGCAAACGAAACGCAGTACTTGCAAGCCACCCGAGCCGCCTCGTCACTGATCGGTGTTTGCTTTCCGTCCGCGCGACGAAATGGCCGCCGGATCGTTGCCGGCGATCACGCCAGTGGTTTAGTATACTGGGCCCCGCTTTTCAAAACACTCGCACATTTGACCTAACGTTGTTCTATTAAGTGCTGCTTCATGTGATAAAACAAACTGTAGCAGATATCTATGTTGCCGTGAGCAGCGATATAGAAGCGATCACCTGCAGGGCCAGCTGCGGGATATGGGAGACCGACGAGGTACACGGGCCCTATATATACACGGTGACGCCGGTTTTGTAATAGGCCCGCACAATCTTAGCTGTTCACCGCGGCCGTCCGATCACTACATCTCTGTACTAACTGCAGTACCTTTTATTTCGCGCGCGGAAATTGATTAACACGTATAGGCGCGTTGATGACATACACACTGAAATTTACGCAGCTGTGACTGTGCCGCCTGCGTATATGCGAACGTGGGATGGGCTTCTACACTGCAGGTGGCTCAATTCCTTGAGACGAAAGTACATCATTTATTCAATTCCTTATTGAAATGCAGAATTAACTGTGGGTTAGGACTGAGCTTGCGCTTATCTTCGTCTTCTTATATAAGAACAATAAAATGTAACAGCAAGTTATGAGAAGACATACTTGCATCTTATTGTAATACATATCGAATGCGATGTTTCAGAAAGTGCTAACATATACAGAGCTTCCTCTTTGCACCAGAGCAGTAAGTTACTGCTCCAAAGCATTCTTTTCTTGCTCCAAGCGGCAAATATTTCTGCTCCGAAAGCGTGTATTTCTGCTCCAAACTGCAGTTTTTTTTCCCGCTCCTCAAGCTATTCCAAAAGACCAAGTGCCGCTTCCAATTCAGTTGGTGAAATTTTGTTACCTAGAAAATTACGTGTACTGATTCACCGTGTAATGCACACCTCGTCGAGTTTTCCAGCTCGCTAAGTAAATTTATGCTCAGTGCCGCAGGCGATATTTAAAAATTGAAGCTGAAATAAAATAAAAGTTGAAGCTGAAATAACACACTCGATATACGCCTCTTCTTTTATCTTTGCCACTCGAGCCACTGAAGTTTTATACTTCACTATACTTGGAAATAAGAAAAAAAAGTATTCGATTCTAAAGCTTAGTTCCTCTTGAACGTTATTCGAAAATCTCGATACTATTCGAACTGTTCACACACAGTTCTTCTTCGCACGAATTTGCCTATATAAGAGCCTCTTGCCCATTGCGATTTCGAACAAGAACAGCTCAGCAAATTTTGGGAGTGCAGGTACTTTTCTTTCTTCTCCTCTTTAGTGGTCATCAAATTAAATAAGTGTCAACTTTAAGGGTGCTGGTTTTCCCATGGTGTTTGGCTGCAAAGCATGAGGTCGCGGGAATCGAATCCCGGCCACAGCGGCCGCATTTCAATGGGGGCGAAATGCGAAAACAACCGTGTACTTAGATTTAGGTGCACGTTAAAGAACCTCACGTGGTCGAAATTTCCGGAGTCCTCCAGTATACCACATGCCTCGTAATCAGATCGTGATTTTGGCGCGTAAAACCTCATAGTTTAATCTGGTTTTCCCATGACTTAGGGCTAAAGTAGATTTGTTGATGGTACATGGCAAATTATTTGTTCGCGACTTTTTGAGGCAAGTAAACACGACGACACGATAGCAGACGACATGGAAACTGCATGGAACAGTAACCAGACCAAACGAAAACGGCTTTAAATAAAGTTTCACAGCTATACCACTTAAATAAATTAAATTATGGAGTTTTGGGCGCAACACCACGATCTTATTACGAGGCACGCCGTGGACGTGGAGAGGGGGGATGGGTCCTTCGGATATAATTTTGGCGAGGCTGAAATTTGCAGCTATCACGGTGAAAGTCTCGTATCAGATATTCCGGTGCGCATCAACAGTTATCGAATACGGCTTCGCTCGTCGCTGGTCTACTTGGAGCTCGCTGTCTTGTGCTGTAGCAAAATTTTTTTGAGCTTTGTGGGTAACGGTGCTACTAGTCGTGGGACAAGCGAGGCCCCTTAAATGGCCCTTCACAAGGTTTGGCCGTACTATACAGACAGCGCTGTGCGCCCTTCCGAAAGCAGCTGAAATTTCCAAACAAACGCCGCGCGTCCTCAACAACAAACGCCAAGCTGCTCCCAGATAGAGTCGAAGAAGCACTTGCAATACATTGTAATTAAAAGCTCACTAAATATTTGTATAATTAGTGATTTTAGGGGGGCATGGTGTAATCGGAGAATCGATGTCGGTCAGCTCTCTAAGCACAAGCGTTTCCCCAGAAACGCCATATAGCTTTGTGCTGCGAAAATTTCGACAAACACGGATTCAGAATACGTCCTGAAAGGACACTGCTCCCTCTGCTAATACTCTGTTAATACTCTGTTAATACTCTGTTAATACTCAGTTAATCACTCTGTTTTTTGCGTACTGCGTGTTTCCACGTTTCAGAAGCGCGTTACTTGGAGCAGCTTTACACTTTTCGTTCGGGTATTGCGTCCGTACTTATATAAAGTCGTGCAAGGCACAGAGTATCCAGCAAATGGTGACACTTTCAGCACTAACTTCAATTCTGCGATTACAGAATGTCGCCTAAGGTCATTAATTTAAAAAAAAAAAAGAAGAAGGTTAAATGCCAACCGCAACAAAGTGTGTCTTCAGACAAAACATACAGGAGTAGTAGCATTATACGATTGGAGCTATTTTGTCAACGCTGCAGGGCTGATAATTGTTTAATTTTCTTAATAGCCACCTCCGAACATCACCTAAGGAGATGGCGCGTGCACATGGCGGCTAGCGGATATGACGCAAATCACAGCACGTCGCCTTCGAGATCAGTGCGCCCCGGGCAGTCACCTGATCTCGAATGCCATTCTGAAGAGCAGCGCTGGTTCTCAGCCTTCTGCGTCATATATATATAATAATATAATAATTATATATATATATATATTACTATATATATAATACCTACTTACAGTGCATTTCCATCAACTACGCCGTAATAGTGCAGCACTACCGACTGGAAAGAAGACAATATCCACTACCACATCGAAAATTAGGCAAGAAGGAAGCCACCGCCCTACCCACGCTAGAAACAAATACATATATCCATGAAATTAATGCCGATTTTGTGATGTACCAGACACCTTCCAGCACGTGGTGTTGGTGTGCCTACAGCACGACAAAAACCATCAAAATGAAGCTTCGGAAACGCTACAAGCCATTGAAGAAACGTGGGAGGCAATGTTGACGGCACGGAGCCTGGAGTCAAGGTCTGGTGGACCGTGCCCGGGCCGCGGCATTAGCCAACGGCTTACTGGACTGAGAGAGCCGCCCACCTAGGGCGAAGAAAGGACACTTTGATGATGATGATGATGATGTCCTTGATGAGTTTGGCGCTTACCCACTCGCGGGGATTGGCCAAGACACTTTCTCGCTGTTTCGCACAATAAACGTTCATTCCTCTTCCTCCTCTGTTTCGGTATAAGGAACTTCTATTTTTGCGAGCTTTATCGTGACGCATCCGCTCGTAGTTTGAACGAAATATTTTGAATGGAGACTGTTCCACGTCTGCATGTGTGCAAGAAATCGGCCTTCTTGCGCGGCTCGATAAATATTGGTATAGTGATTAAAATTAAATTCAGGGGTGTATTACACCCCAAAACCACGATCTGCTTTGATGCTTTGAGAGGGAACATGATTATTGCGGTTGGTCTTTGAGAGCATGGCCATTTAATGCGTAGACCAGATCACCGGCAATTTATTGGTTAAGGGAATGAGCATCAGTGGAAGGAAAGCGCAGTCGACAAAGGCAGATTACGTGGCGCGATTAGATAGGATATTTGCCGCCGTAAATGAAGTTAGCTGTGGCAGAACAGGGACAATTAGGCACTGCAAGGAAAGGCTTTCCTCCTGCGGTTGGAAATAAACAAGATGATACCGGTTGTCATAAGAACGCACAACATACGGTATTCTAAATTTTGCCAGCAACCAGCATCTACAAAAGACATCATATACGTTCCACCCCCACGTATATAAATTTGAAAATCGTCACTAACAGCCCAGATTCCTAACGCGGTATCGTTATACCGACACATATTCAGCAGCGAAAAAAAAAAAAGAAAAAAAGAAGAAACGCACGCTCCACACATGCAATCCGCGTGATTACCGAATCTGATTTCCTCGTTTCGTCTGAAAAAAAAAAAAAAAAAACTGGCGAAACGATGCCATCGGCTAAGCCAACTCCAGGGAGTCGTTGTCGTTGGCTCTTTCGCCGAGAGCGCCGTTTGTCTTCGAGAACAGCGCCCGTTCTTTCTCGCGTAAACGAGCACTGTAAACAAAGGCGCACATATGACAGCCCAGCACCAACTCGGTCGGTCGGCTAATGTCCATCCCGTGTTCTTTCCATAGGAATGCTTGCGCTGGCCGGCAAAGACCATCATTTTCTCGTCGCAGACCGCAGAAAGTCGTCTGCCACCGTGCTTCGCCTAACGACCTGCGTCCTTTGAACAGAGGGAGAAGCCTGATTTCACTTGGTACTCCACATGCATATAGTGCTCTGAACTTCAACGATAAATGACCTTCCTCTTTCTCTCTCTCTTTCCGAACTTCAACAAACGCGAGTAGTTCAGTGGACGCTATAAATAGAAACACTAATCCAGTCTAAACTGATTGAGTACTCTTTCAGAACGCGGCATTTTCTTTAATTTCGCGGTAGTAGATTGGGTGTACGCTATAGCGAGAGATAATGCAAATCAAGTTTGTTTCACGTCACAGAGATGTTAAGGAGCGCAGACAAAAAGCCTCCAGAAGCAGAAACTTACAGGTCAAAGTTCCCCATTTAACAAGAAAAGAAAGAAAAGTTCGGTAACCAAAGCGCCGGTACGCCAGTGTGGTGTCACTGATTTCAAAGTATATGCGGGGTGTTTTCTTTAGCTGCACCAAATGTTTTGGTGCAGCTGGTGATTGCCTATGGCATATAGCACAATTCTAACCCATGATCGAAATTACTCGATCAGGCGGCCATTACTGCAACTAAAAATCAAAATGTTCAATTGAATAACTAACATACTTTTTTTTTCAGTTTCAGTTTGTTAATGAGATTGAAATTTTCTACAGAAAAGTAACTTAGGAGGTCCCATAGTCAAAGACTGGGGAGGGACCTCCAACAATAAATACACAGAAAAAGTACACTTAATGCGGTTAACAGCAGTAGCAATCCTATAACAGGAGTAGCAATCCTAATTAACTTTATGATTAATTACGTTAAGCCACATAGCTCAATCTACGAATTATAGCCGCCGAGTTCGCACGGTGCATCCACTTGGAACGGCTTCGCTGGACAGCACCAGTTCCGACATCATTTTCAACGTGTCCGTCGAAATGCATTGGTGTTCCAGTCACTTTTGTGCTTAAATGCGTACAACGGTGGTTTCTTAGTAAAAGTAACTGGTGTTTCCGCCTCCGGGTATCAAAACTAGATGCAGCAGAGTGAAACGCCTCTCAAAGCTCCATGCAGCTGCGGTAGGGTCTCCGACGCGACAAGCGGCCGCCCGCTCAGGTGAAGGCGACGGTGGCGCCACCAAATTAAAAAAAAAAAAAGGAAAGGCTCAGCGGGGAGCCCGCGCTGGACCCATAGGCTGGAACCAGTGGCGTAGCAACATGGGGGGCCGTGGGCCCCGGGTGCAAAGGGCCAGTTGGGCGGTGGTGTCATACGGCTGAAGACACCCCTCTTTCCGCCGGCTACACCCGGGAGTGGGGGGGGTGACAGAAGACCTATGAGCCCCGGGTACCAGATGACCTAGCTACGCCACTGGCTGGACCCACTACTCCTACGTACCTAGAACACTCTAACCGAACTTTTTGGTAAAAATAGTGACGGCCTAGCCGGCGACTTGTGCACACCCTGGACCTTATGCAAACTAAAACCCCTTAAACTTCGTAAAGTGGCGACACGCTTTGAAGAATGCCGCATCCTCCTCGCGCGCTCTGGCCGATGCCGACGACGCGTCGCTATTGGCCTAATAGCATCACGTGGGCGCTCGCGCCGTGCATCAGCGCCACTTTTGCTCGAGAAGAGTCTACGGAGTGGCGCGGAGTGCATATTGGCGCCGTTGCTACGCTGGAGCAGTGTAGGTGGCGCCACGGTCAAGGAGAAAGTGTGAAAGAGAGGAGAAACGAGGAGTGAAGGCGGAGGAGGAGTGTCACTACTTTATGAAGTTTAAGGGGTTTTCATGCAGACCCCCGGCTCTCGCCATCTAGTAGCAGCGTGCGGAAGTACGCAGCGCGCGAAAATTCGCCGATGAGCGCGCGCGCGCGGCATCGGGCACCGAACGCGATTGCTTCACTGTTGGAAATTTTATTACTCAGCTCCGATCCGGAGATTCAACTGAAGACCGTCCGACTGGCCGAAACCGCCGCTAGGGTCCAAGGACTCCAGGCCGTCGTCTAGGTGGGAAGGCTTAAAGCCTTCCCTAGATCTGTTGGACAAATAAAGTTTTACAGTCCAGTTTCTTCCAAATTTTGGGCTGGCAAGTTGGGGGTGCGGCCCTTGCACGTGTCTGTACGGTACTCACGCTCTAATCGGCACGCTCGTCGCTAGTACTAGCGCTGACCGCGTTGCTGAGTGGCGGCTGCGGAGGGCAGAGGCGGCCCTGCTCGGTGCATTCGTTGCAGAGCAACAAATTAGCCGTTGGGGACGCGCGAATTACTTCATTGCAAAGGCAAACCTGTTGTAGTGGTCTTCGCTGTAGTCGTTCACAATGCACATGAGAGATAGGAAGTAGGCCGGGACACACAGGATACTTCGTTGTAGTGGAATTTGCTGTAGAGCCGTTCGACTAAACAAGCAACAATGTGGACACTATACCACATATACTTGGCACGGCTTTGGTATTACGATGACAAGTAATGTTTGGACTGCACTCCGTTTCACACCGCAAATTATGCGGTCATGAACTCTCACTGTGTACGTTTCGCAGTGAAGTTGCCTTAGCTATGGAATTACCTACAGTTGCGGATGCATGGTTATGTCAAGTTACATATTGTTTGTGCAACTCTTATTACTTCGAGATTTGTTTCCAGTAGGCATGCTACAGTTTTGTCACGAGCGATGCACTCTGTGGCCACTGGTTGCAGAAATGTGTAACTTTGCTCATTCGGTGTTGAATAGGTTCAGATCTGTGACGTTTTGCACGCAATAAATCCTTCATATTTTTTTGTCATAATAATATGACACTTAGTGTTGCTTAAAATTACATGCCGTATACCTATTACTTTCTTCATATGTAATGCATTATTTCTGAGATGCGTGTGCAAGCAGTGAGAGAGTCCTACATATAGTGTTGTGCGATATATGTAGAATCAGAGTATAGTCTGTGAAGTTTTTTTGTCTGAAGCCTGTTGGGTGTCATATGTGCCTCCGAGTGTGTAATCATGCAACATTTTATTTGTGATAGCGTTATATTTAGTGTTTGAATAGGTTCATTTTATCTTGTCTGAAGCCCTCTTGCACGTCATGTCTGATCAAGCAAAAAAAAAAAGAAATGCAGGAAAGTCCTAAAAGTGTTCACCTAAATCACAGAAGCAACAAAAATAATCTGCCAAGGGCATACTAGTTGGTGCCACCATATGACGCCGCAGCAAATGGACTTCATCGAGGCATGTACCTGGATTGTATTGCAAGTCCTTTTAGTACCTATATCACGCAAAGAGCTTTTAGTTTTCTTCATGCCGTTCATAAACAAACATGTTGCTGCAAGGGTTCACAGACAAAAGACAACAGCTGCTTCCTTTCCTTCATGTTTATTCCAGCTTTTAGTGCGCCTTCACACGACTACAGTAACATGGATCCAAAAATATGGTGCTGTGCACTTCCTTCCCACGTCATTCGGGTACAATCTTCCAACGCTCAACACATGCCAAGTCCAGAGAGAATTAAAGATAAAAAAGGAAGCGAATCGTGGCAGACTATGCATTGCAGAATTTTGATGCAATAGGCAGCATAGAGTTCCTAGTGGCAGGGAATAGCTATCAGCAGAGTTGTTGCATATACAAGTACGTAAACTGCAACATTCTGGGAACTTATTGGTGCTAACTGCACTGTTGAGCATGTCTCGAGCGACGACAGCATCTTTACTTTTCTCACAATAGCAGCAGAAATGGCTTGCAGTCTAACATTCGTATCTGCAAACAGCCTTATGCAAATGAAAGCTTCTTTTATTTGGTCACAAGTTAACATTTATCAATTCTACTAGACATCTCGCCAAAATAAAAGTCATGGATGAGCCGCACTATGCAACATTCCTGCATTAACTACCATGGTGCTTTTCACTGAGACAGAGCTAAAGCATGCAAACAACCTGTTACACCCCACAGCTAGCACAGCCTAGAAAACTACCATGGTGGGAGGGAAGCAGAGAGATGTGTCTCCTAACACAGGGCACAATGCAGTGTTTTCAGTGGTAAAGCTGAAATTTCTTTGGGCCTTGCCACAGGCAAAGCTGCGGTTTATTATGAGAAAAAGAAAAAAACAAATATTCTGGAACCTTACCATTGCCAAACCTAGCATCATACAAAAGCTGCCACCAAATATCACTTTATTCTAAACATGGAAGTCCAAGCAAGCAATGGTTACATGCCAGAAAGGTGTTCATTTTCATCACAACACTTATTTGTATATTGCACTTTATACATCAAAGTAAAGCGGAACTCAAGTAACACTGCGGTCTTGCAGGCACTAAACGCCACAGGAAATGCGTGTGTGTCGACAAACAACACATATAACAGAGCCAAACAGCTTTCACCAAATTATTCAACTTCTCCAGACTGATCCCAAGCAATGCAAAGCACGATTCAGCAGTACAGTCTTGGACTTTACTTCCTTGAGCCACTTTGTCTTGTACATCACACACCTCTGTTGAAAATGAGGTTTCTCTGAGAAAACCGTGCCCCCGTCTCTACATGTCGGACACCACTGCTTGCGAAAGAGAGCATCATCCTCAGTGAATGAGAATCACCGAGAATGTCATTCCCATTGCCTTGCATGTTCAAAAAACATATTTCTGTGGAATCCTTTTGCAGTCACAGAAAGATCAATCTCAAGGAAGTTAACATACGATGACAAGAGTGCTAGTTAAAAATTTGTACACAGCTTTTCTTTTTTTCAGGTTCAACATTACACTACGGGAACAGATGGCTCAACACAGCGAAATGCATAAAAATACTTCACCACCCCCAAATTATACTCACAGCTCAACAACGTTTAACTGTGTGGACAATGAGACAAGTCAACAAAACACCCGGCAAGTGACCACACTGTGTGACACATAAGTGACCACCTTCGGTGTTTATGCCGCAGGCGCGACAAAAATTCAGTTCTTTCTTCAGAAACACAGCGCCCACAGTAAGGTCTCTTGAGCATGCGAAAAATTTTGTACAAGTTCAAACACCATACACTTTCGAAATGTCACATTCAATTTTGCAGAAGAACTACGTCAGCACAAATATTAAGTAGCTATAGATGTTCTTAAGGTTCTGGCACTCCTGTACAGAAACACAATCAAACAGCACAAATATTACCAGACAATGAATATGGAGCCATTTTTTTTTTCAAAGTTTAAATGAGACCTGTGATCATCTTAAATCATTTATATTACTTAATATACATGCCAACATGCCACAATAGATGACATTAACTGCTAAGTTTAAAGGCATTCATGCAATGCCACAGGGACATGCATGATGTCATTAAAATGTAATGCCCTTTGTAGCATGTTGTATTCTCACAGATCAATAAATTACCAAATATACACTGTCACTCTCAGCATTAGCAGCTATGGCTGTACATTAAAAACATATTTCTGAAGTAATCTGAAATACAGCTCTACACAAAACGTGCCTGTTCAATTTTTAGTAGTATTTCTTGAACTTTCGCCTGATAAATAATTTGTTAATAATATTGTGACTGGCAAACTTGTTGAATTTACTACAGCTAGTGTCAAGATGTTTGTCATGGAAAATATTCACATAGGTATCACACTTTATGTAATGACATCAAGAAACTTAGGGTCCCAGACTCTTAATGGCATTAACCTTGATCGTGCGACACAAGGATTATAAATATTACATAAATGTGCTGTTAACTGCAATTCCTTACGTCTAGCTGGCTGCAAACATCTTACTTCTTTCTAGATGTTTCAGTGGCTTTGCTCTGCACACAGATAAACATGTAGCAGTAGTTTTAACATGTAGCGATTCCTGTAAGAGTTGAAACACATGGACTACCGACTTGTGCACATAAGCGGCTACCAAACTTCATATTTAGCTATAAATGAAACTCCACTATGAAAGTTCATTGCTTTATGTTTTGCTGGCTGGTTAGTGCTAAAATTGGCCTTGTCCAAAGAACAAGGCCATTAATTAGCTCACGCAAAGGAGAAATTTTCCTACACTGGTGCATTAATCATGCTAAAGGATTTCCATTTGCTTGCAGAAAAGATGTATTCCTTATGCTCCTAAAATGATATGTTTATAAGCTATACCACGAATATGGAAAAGTACAATAGCTTGAACAAAAGTGAAACAACTCTAACATCACGAAAGTAGCTGCCTTTAGAAGCCACTTGCTGCGCGGGGTGACTGATTGAAAGAATCTGTGCAACGTCACTTGTTGCAAAACCGTTCAAATTGAATCCAAACTACTGTGCCAAATCTTGAACTGTAGCACTGAAAACGTGGAGCACTAAGCCTTACTTTCACAGCAACTTCTAAGTTCAACTCAATTACTACTTGGGCCGATAGTCTTGCGACTATTTACTCCACACAACATACCGTGCCACTATTTCCTTTTTGTGCAAAGTCCGCATATAATCCCATCTCTGAGGTACATATTAAAAAGCGTTGATAAAAGTTCATGGCTGTAAATACCGAATATTCAATACACAGGTATCAAGCCATTAATCACTGTATAAAGCCACAATAGTTTCAGTGCAGCAAGTAAAATGCAGACTTCCAACTTTTGTTTTTTACATTGGTTATATTTCACTTTTATCCCTCAATGCACTGACTGATGTTGGCATTAGTATGAGAAGGGTGTCACTTGAGACCAATGACAAAATGCAAAAAGGAAAGCAATAGGAATAGATTGTTGCTTCATTTTGGTCTAGATGACTTTCAACAAATGTAGGTGATGAAATTCTAAAAAATTGCAAATATAGCCTTACCATCACTCACATTTGCCAGTGAGAGAGGAACGTTGTAGTGGCGCACATTTTGTGCAGCTCAAATTAAACATTAAGCAAGAAAGCGCAAATTAGCCACGAGCTTATCGAGCGTTTCTAAAAATGCTTGCAGGTCGCGACACAAAAGCATTTTAGTATTACCGCTACGACACGGTGTAGTGTTTCACGCTAATTCTACCTGCAACTTGCAATGCTGCCTGTGAAGGCTAACAGTGTCACATCATAGTGGAGATTTACTAGTGTAGATGAATGACGGAATACTGACGTCAGGAGGCAACCTTGAGGCAACGTCCTTGTGGTGGTGCATTCAACCAAAGTGCAAGAAATTTATGTTGCAATAACCACTCGTGTTTAACTTGTCCACTACACTGTGAGCAGCGACATAATGATGCGATGGCCATTTTCATGATTTTTCTTCTAAGAAGAAAACTGTGTGACGTAAGTACATTGTAGCGTGTTATGGCTTGTCTCACATTGTCACCACCAGTGATGCTCTTGGATGCATTTTTCAGTATACACCTGCGCCTACATCTCCATCTTGGTAATAAGAAACCTGTGATATACAGCCAGTGGCAGGGACAAGATGCTAATAATTACGACTTGCAAATGGCAGTACTGTGGGATGAAAATGCAAAACCAGCAGCATACCACAAGATATGCTTCAATGGTTTATAACAGATATAACAGCAAAATTTAACCTTGCAGATGCAATAGAGTGTGCCAACATTGAAATAACTTTCTACTGTCTACTGGTTACTGACTCTTTATTAATGTGCATGGCATGAAATGTCAGTGATCTGTAAAAGATACACAGTGCCCAATTCGGCTTAATGAAATTGGCCAGAATGCTGTCCATGCTAGCCTTTGCCATTTTTTTATCTCCCTAGAGATACACTTGATGTAGGCAAGTAGCTTGTGCATGCAACCACCTGCTACCCTTCCCAAGCTTTGCCATTTCCTAGAACATGGCAGAGGCTGCCATTACACACACAATCGTACGAGTAATTTCTACGCAAGCAGCAAATGGCTGCAGTTCAAAGAGCAGTGCCACCTTTAAATGGAACGTTCAAGACAAAGCTTCTTTTGCTGCTCTTCAGGAAAAACTGGCATTCTAAAAAAAGATATGTCCACAAGATAGAAGCACATGCGCATTCTTAAATTAACGTTTCTGAGTTGTTTAACCCGATACAGCGTGACTCAGTGCCATGAAGTGAAATGGGCACAGTAATATGTGAAGCAGCAACCGTGCAGAAAGTAGATCCTTCATATGTTGAGCTTGACATCACGAAGCATCGGCGTGTCCACTTCTAATGCCAGATTATAGCCACATTGTTATCACAGCTGATATGCATATAGTCTGAAGTGTGTGCATCAGTCAGTAACCTTACAAAACCCATACTGATCAGGCTTAGAGTGTGGTCACAGTGAGGCATCAAACGGACATGTGCAGATGCCAAATGACAGTACGTCGAAAATATGTTGGAAACACATTTCGTTTGACTGCCACTATTCAACAGGCACCAAGGTAATGATGCGTAAGCGAAAAAAATAAAAGATGATTTCAAATTCCTACAAGTACAACTAAGCATAAATGCCAGTTGCTGACAAATCAAAGCTAGTAAATAATGTTACGTCATCCTGCACACATATATAAAATTTGCTACATTTCCTTTTGACGATGCTTGTCCAGATTTTTTCTTTGTGCCCAACACTTTTTTTATGCTGTTATTCACAATTTAGTATTGTTATTCTGCCAAACAGTGTCCTATGTCACAGCCTAAATATATTCTGGTACAATAAACCTCCTTTAAATGCCTTCCATTGTATGCGAGTCCAGCCTGTTGCCTTTTTGGCAACACGTCATCTCTTCAACTAGTAACAAACAATAAATGCTAACGAATTCTTCATTACCTTAATGTTTTCCTGGTTAACACATGGCAAAGTGTTTATGGAATCTCCATCAAGAGTTATAGAAATGTTGAGTCGAAATTCAATTTCCTAGTTTTCGTGGGATTGTTGTATAGTATACAGAAAAGGTCGAGGTAATGTGTGGATTGTTTAAGAGATACCACAGTTTGCGCATTTCAATACACACAGTACACGTTTTTGAGAATGGCGAACAAAATTTGTGTGTTGCAATACGTTGCAATCGCTATGTAAACACACAAAATTTTTATTTACAATCAAACCCTTGACACTCCACAAAATTATCTAGCAGATATCATATTGCCTTTAAACTTACGCCATTATACATAAACAGCAAGAACGACATTGACAGAAAATTGTTATGCATCCATACAACTTCCAAAACACCCACCACAAGATTCACACCCCTTCAAGGTTATGTGCGTATGAAACTGTTTTGACTTCAAAAAGAAAAAAGAAAGGCCCCGCATCTGTGCTGCAAATATATGTGAACTTTCATAGGGCATTTTGATAGCCTAAAGGCCATTCATATGATGACTGCAAGCAAGTCAATGCAAGCTAACTGCTACAGAACGTCACAAACTTGTAACAATGCCTTAGTCACCACCATGACTTCACGCTATCCTGACTACTGAAATGTTGCCGGGCAAGACTTTGGTCACACAGCCATGACTATCTGGAAGGCTAAAAATGAACCACTTCTCTTGTGATAGCTAAGGATAATTTTATTATAAAGCTACACATATCCTGAGATGAAAATGAACCGCGAGGAAAAGGTCACAGCAGGATTCCCTTCAGCTTTCTCAGAACAGAAAGCTACAGTCCTACAAGTCATAGTGCTATGCCAAGTTGCATGCAAGTCGGGCACTTATTTTTGCGTTTTTAGTGACTTCGAAATTCATATAGATTATCTACATTTCTTGACAAATCTCGCAGTTTGTAGCCTTATCACTAAGGCAAGATACCAAATGCCAAGCTCTGACAATTCAGCGCCTGGCACTCAAGTCAACAAAAAAAGTACAGTTGAGCCTCGATATAACGAACAATATAAAGAAATTCTCAATATAACAAAGTATTTACCTTTTCAGAAACTCTTGTGCATAGAACACCATGTATTTAGAACCTCAATATAACATAGTGTGTTTCAATATAACGAAATTTCACTTCCTCTGCAAAGGAATGCAAGGAATGCCGAACCAATAAGTGGAAAATTCCACGGACGCATATGGTGAAATGATTGAATTACATGCGACTGCTTGCAGACGCACCTCTCAAACCATGTGCGGCGTGACAAGAGCGACTGCCGAAGTGAATCCGCATCATGTTTCATATAAAGCCCAAATGCAGTAAGATCCTATGGCGCCACGCGCACTTTGTGCTTTAGGCGCGAGTGAAAGTGTGTGAGGGTGAGAAAAAAAGATGGTGGCTTCGAGTGCCGCCTTCTCGCGCAAGCAAAGGGAAAGAGGGGTAGGGGAGCGAGCTCACAGTAACGCGACCAAGCGCACGCGAGTGGCATTATGGGGGGGGGGGGGGGGGTGCTTAAAGGGACACTAAAGTGAAAAATTATTTCTTCTGCATCAGTAAATTACTGTTCTACAACACCAAAAACACCACTCTTAGAACGATAAGATGTTTGGTAAGCCAGAAAAAGCGCAAGAACGAAATACGGGTGGCGACGCCTACTTAAGCTCCCACACCTGGGGGCTGTGACGTCTTGGATTTTGATGGCATCGTCTAGGGCCTACTAATTATATATAGCGGTACAGATTGACTACATTGTATTCTAAAGGAACCAAATATTAAACATGGCAAGTTTCGGGAACCTTTATTCAGCCAACGCGGCCCAAATGTGAAAACATACTTTGGTATCCCCGACGTCATGCTGACGTACTGGTCCTGGAGTTTCGCCGCAAAGTTCAAATACCGATACTTGGACCTTCGTTTTCTCACCTAATAATCAAAAAATTTTTTTTAAATGGCTGCCTGCAGGGGTCTCAAACAATGCTTCATTAGTCTAAACTGATTTATTGTTTCGCTTTAGTGTCCCTTTAAGTTGGCGGGCGTCTTGGCCGTGGCTGCGCATGGCTGTAAACGCAGCCGAGCGCACGCTCAGCTGCGCATCCTGCTTCAGAGGTAATATGCCGCGTGCGTGCAGAGTGGGCGTGCCGAGACGGCGTGGCATCATGTAAGCCGTCTTCCTACGCCTTTAGTATTCAAGGTTGCGTAATCTCGAGTTTTCTTGACTCACTGGAGCGAGAGGCAGATTAAGCATTCGCTACCCTACGTCAGCACTTTTCATGATAGCGTCCTCCCAGCGAGGGCAATGCGATCAGCCGCGGGGGTGCGATGCAAGCGAAAACGTGGCTGGCTTCGCTTAATACGCACCGCCGATGTGAAGATAGACCGTAGATAGACCGTATAGTTCGTCACCGACTCCCAAATCCATCAAAATGAATTGTTTTCTCATTCAAATTTGCTTTTTTCGATTGCCCGATAATCGGGAAAATTCTGCGGCCCCTTTCCATCTAAGAAAAATTGAATGACGACTGTACTTATTTGCATAAAAGGTCGAATTTCAATACAACGAAATTTCGATATCACAAAGCAAATTGCCGATTTTACCTACTTCCTTATATCGAGGTTTTACTGCATAACACCGCGCCAAAAATAAAGTTCCCTGCCAGAGTGATCACACTTTACTTCCGAAAAAGCATTGCACATTTCATTATATAAGCCCAATACCAGCTGCTTATGTGAGCAATGTTTTATAACTTTAAGGAAGAGATCTTTAAATTAGTGAAGACAGTTAAGCCACCTACATGCATAGGGAAAGTTACAACTTTGGGAACTGCAGGAGCCTCGGTGCCACCTCAACCCCTCCATTCATTTTCGCAGTGACAGATCCTTCCCAGTGTGCACAGATAGGGCAGGGGCAAAAGAAATTGCAGAAACTGTAAAAGTGAGGAAAAAAAAACTAACTGTAAAAGTGGACCAATTATCAGTGAAAACAGCCCTACCTAGACATCCTTTGATGCAGAAATTAGGTCTCGCGTGTTTGAGTGAGCGACAAAAGTACAAACCATTCAAGAACAATGGAGGAGGAAGGTCAGCGTTCATGCCGCCTCATCCCTTATGCTTGTTTAACTTGGGCTTGTTTTCTCGTGCATCGCCCTCTACAGCTGAGTGTCAAAAGTTTACGGACTGTGAGATTTGAGAAAACGTGGGGATTTCGGAGCAGTTTAGGACCACATCCAGTAAGATGGCAGGACAGCATGCTGTTCACATATACAAGCCTGAGTACATTCCAGGTTGTGCTGCCCGGGCTGTGAAAACATCCAGCGGTTTCTCAAAATCCATGTTCCATAAATATTTGACACTGCCTGTACATACCAACTTCTCCCACTACGTGAACATCACACGGCTGCCAGTAGGAATGCTCCAAAGCGTATTCCTCAACATCTTCAGCCCTGCCTGAAAACAAACGGCTCGCATTGCTGAGATATTTTGCATACGTGCTGCAGCCAAGTCTTGTTAATCACTCACGTATTATTTTCTGAGCTAGCTTTTACGGTCAATCATTAACAATGGCCAATTCATGCACATTAGAATCACTGCCAATAACTATGGCGTCTGTGTGTAATACCACTATTGATTTCCAACAAGTGCCAGAAAACATAGTGGTTATGCAAAGGCTACAACCCTGTAACACAGGTCGCCACTGAACAGCACTACGACTCATAAACAACACACAGTAACATTTAACAAACAGTATGATCCACTCTTAGAAGAAACACCAAATTAGTGTAAAAGCTAACATGACTGTATCATCGGTCACAGTCATATTAACAGGAAAGAGTGGTTGATGTTATGTGTCGGGGAGACCTAAAATGGTAAAAAAATTATTGCAGAGGCCTCTCTTCAAAACTATGTCCAAAAATACTAATTTGGAGTGAACCGTTGCAATGCACTGAACATATTTAATCATATGTGCAGTGAGCTTAGGTATATTTCAATATATTTAGAGTAGTTTATGCAAATTAAGGATGCCTAGATTTTTGTCATTACAAGCATTGTCAATCCACCCATGCTTTGCATCTGGATCGAACTGACACAAGCAGCTCAGCCAATCTGTGCACACTGCGTGGAATTTAGCTGCTACAACAACGAAAGATCGCATGCGAGCTTCGGCTTCCTGCTGGTCTCCGCAGGCAGACATAGCAGCCAGCAAAACTGCGATTCAGAGGGGGAAAAAAAAAGAATCACAGGAATTTGAACGAAAAGAAGAAAAAAAAGAAGCTGAACAAAGAAAATGAATGACCAGGACATCAAACGCTCGAGGTACTTCTTCGAAATGGCCAGTGTGTGACATGACTAACAAGCACAGCTATAGCAAAGGAGACTAGGTCGAACGTGACTTTTCGATCGGTGAAGCAAGCATCTTCTCTGCTCTTTTACGCCGTTGGACATCACGAAACACCTTTGGAAAAACATTAAAAGCTTCTGAAAAAAAATCACACAAACTAAATCCCAAACACAGATGCAACAGCAGATAAAGAAAGAGAGACAAACTCTCAGTCTTGGTACAGCAAAACCAGCATCACGAACACTGAAATATGGAAACCAGTTATGACGAAGTTCCACATGCAGAATGAATTTGTGCTCGCAGGGTACTGATATGAGTGTCTGAAATACCACGTCAGTGTTGCGTTATTAGATGAAATGGAGGCACAGCAAGGTTTCTTCCAAAGCCAACACACCGTAAGTGTGGTCGTCCCTCCCGCAAAATTAAATATTTATTCGCTCCCCAGGCGCATTTTGGTGCACCCCAATTTCACAACTTGCTACCGTCAAAAACACTATTCACATGTTGGTGTCGCTGCAACTTAAAAAAAAAAAAAAGAAAAAGAAAAGAAAAACGTAACGACGATGGCAACAAAGGCTGCTGTGCCAGTGACGGTTGTTAGAGCGTGGCGCCCTCTCTATGCTACCCTCCAAACTTGCTGAGGGCAACAGTAGCTCAAAAAGCATGGCCTCAGAGATTGCCAGCTCAGCCCAGGATCCCTATATCGCACCAGAACACTTTCTCAGGCAGGATCCTATATTCAGGACTCTACCTAAATCCCGCAGGAAGTGTCCTATTTCCAGCTGACATTTTGTCGCCATCTAATCTATCACTCAGCATGGTAAACGCACTGAAAGATTTATCTCAAAAATGTTGTCCCTTTATTTACAGTTAACATTTACCTTTGGTTTCTCTAAGTAAGAATGACTGGGTATGCATTTTCATTTTTTTCCCCTCTTTGCACACTACATAAGGAATCTTTTGCACACTTCCCTGCAATAATAAGTGTGTGGCACACACAAAATAAAAACGAACAAAAAAATAACAAAAAAGACGCTAAAGTACATTTGCAAACATTGTCAATCCCAATATTTTTTTCTTTTTCGAGTGCACCAAAATGTTGAATGTCCCTTTGCCAATCAAAGAAGTGCTAGGTTACCCCAGCTGCCTTTGTAAAAATTAACGCACACTCGCCAACACAGAATGAAATGTCAAGTCAAAGACATATGTAGCCACGGCAGCCAGCCCTCCTTTTATTATCCAGCTTTGTTTTCTATTCCCCCCATCTTTATATTTTTTGCACGCAACATCCACTGACAGGCGCTTCACACGATACGACAAACAGTGACGATTCCTTACGCTCAAGTGAGCCGCTGTGAAAAATGAGGTCGAGGGTTCGACGGAAACTCGTCTGGACGGGGATGCTCGCAACACAACCACATATGCACCGAGCATAGTCAAAATCCAAAGGCTAGTATGGTACAAAACACTAAAAAACGAAAAAACTGGGAAGTTAAAAAGAAAAAAAAAATCAAGAAACAGGCATTTTAGACTGTCAACGATATTCTAATATTATGGCATTCACGTCTGCCACATCTCTGAAAGCAGGCCAAAGCTCTTCAGTACCCATTTTCAAGATTGCCAGGCAAGCTACATTACTGGAACTAGATGTCACACGAGTACATTAGAACGCCAACAGTGTGGCCAAACCAAAGGACACTGTTTCTCGTCATAAGAAGCAAGAATTTATCATACTGCCGCTCTAAGAATCATTACATAACACTGCATAACCAATAACTTGAATGTGGTACCTCTATGCAATAATTATTAATACAAGTAATGTCATTATTTGTACAGGTAATTAAAACTACAATTCATATCTTTTGTGAACGAGGAGATCTGTACGGGGCAGCCAATGTCAATGTACATGTTTTTCAGTCTCTGCTGGCGAGAGTATGTTTCTTTCAACTGTGTTCTTCCCTTGCCAATACGTTTTTCGTAACAGCCTCGGCTACAAACTGCCCCTGGGACATCAAACTTGTCCCCAACGTGTCCTCAACGTAAATGCTTTTGTACTGAACAGAAAATTTTTGCATCATGCATTCAGTTACATCAAGCTCACGACATACAGGATATTCCAGAGGGCACATGTGACGGAGTTACCAGGGGTAACGAGGCAGAAGCAGTGAACAAGGAGGCAGTAAAGGCTTTGCATTTACTGTGACCATCTCCGAGATCTGTGCATCATTGCAAATACAACACCGTCCATACATTGTCTTTTTTTTTTTAAACGGCAACTAAACGTCAACACGTGTTGCTGTCATACTGCTGTCTTTTTTGTTTTTTTTTATCTGGGCAACATTCATAAGTTGACAGCACGACAAGGAGAGTTTCGGCACCTGCCGGCCGATTACAGGAAAAGTTACGTGGGCATGTTGGCCGGATCACTATCGCCAAAGTCCGAAAAAAGCAGCTCCAAGGCGGCTTGCACGTCGCCTCCAGTGGCAACCAGGGCCTGCAGGCAAGTCGCGTCATTGGCAATGCCCATGTCCCGCAGCTGCTGGAGCTGGCTCTGGAATGAGGGCGTGACAGATGCGACGCATAAAACTATGGTTTTTGAAACATGGGACCTTCTACTGTATGTCTTGCCCATTTTCAATGAAATGTTTCATGCAATCGTTTGAAATTAAAGACTTGGAAATCAGCACTATGCTGACTTTGGTACCACAAGATGCTGATTTACACATGACAAACTTAACGCTCCGACTGCCAAGTAGTTCTGTAAAAAGTGCACAAAATCTACATTTTTTTTTTATTCCCACAAAATTATGGTGCATTATGCCCGTGTTAGAAAATTGCATTAAATGTGCAATTCATCTCTTAGATTCACCCGAAATGTCAATGAAGGATGCCTACCCAGAAAAAGCTTTCCCTGAGCACATGTGTCAGGTTCGATGGTGATTATATGAACAGATGATAACGAAAGGAATCGAAGGCACTGAAGCAGATATACTAGAGTGCCGATGTTCAAATGCACAATGTGAACTGGTTTGGTGAGCAAGGCTCATCTTCCATTCCAGTTGTCCAGTGTGCCCCCCGCCCTGGACGTACCTGCACTTGGTCAAGATGAACTTTGCAGTCTTTAATTAAAGTGAAATAAATCTTTTGCAGTATGCCCACGGGTACTACTGGGGTATGCAAATGCCAAAAAACAACCTCACACCGTGCTGGACTGGCCTCCAGATCAATAGATCACGGGCCGAATAGCAAGTTTTAGTTTTACCTTCGCTCATTAACTCACAACTAAAATGTTATTTGTCTATTGTACAGCTCTCCCGAATTTTTTCGTAAAGTTTACGACCTTTGTGTTCAACTTGACAAAAAATTAATTTGGTGGTGAAGATGTTTGCTCGTTAATCTTCGAACATTACGTTGGAAGTCTCCCGATGGTGAAAATATGCAAGAGGGATATCTGATTGGAGCAAGTTCATTCACATGGGTTGTGCAGGCAGGTCAAATAGGCAACCGCTGGAAAATTCATAGCGAACCGAAAGCAATACATTGCTTGTCAGACTTTGCGGAGTCTGCCGCTGCTTGCAAGTTAAGGGCAAGCTTTAAAAAAGTGTATGCTATCTCTTTCTGTCTCTCCCATGCACTGCTGAATTGCCATACTTGCAGCTCCCATAGACGTTAGCACCAGGTTTCCCTTTAGTACCTCTTGTGAGAAACTCTACAGATGCAGGGTCTTACATTAATGCCTTCAGCGCCCTCCTCGTATACAGAAAACACCTACAAACCTGATATGTGACGGCAGGGTCTGCCACTTCAGCTGCAGGAGCGCCCGCAGGTGATGGTGACTGGACAGATAAAAGACACGGCATCATATACATCAAATTCCAACCTTTCAATGTTAGGTACGGGACTGGTAGGGGTTCAACTAATTGCTGAATCATTTGATTGATTGAATTAGATATATAGCCAGATAGATAGACAGATAGGTAGATAGATAGGAAGATATACAGCCAGACAGACAGACAGACAGACAGACAGATAGCACATTCGATTTCTACTTTGTCTAGGGCTTTGATGTAATTTCAATGTTAGTTTCCTACTTTGGACACATAGCAAGCAGGTGCACATTTCATTCAAGGGCATGTGAGAAATGGACAAACACTGCTAAATTAGCAGTGTGTTTGGGCATTTTTTTTTCTCCATCTTGTTTAATTCGGCCCACCGGATAAGTTTATCAATTTTCTCGGTCCCATCAGGGATGTGTTAACAGAATTCAACTGTACATTGGCTATAACACTGAGCAGCCGCAGTACCATGAACTTTTGTGTGTTCTATGGTAAAATAAACCACTTACTCTACAATGTTCCCATGCCCCATTATTGCTTATAATAATAAAATCTGGCTGTAACTGGGTGTCCACGCCAAAAGACACCCAGTTGCAAATAGCATTCATTTATGTATCAAATGATGTCAATATGATCTCCATATTCAGAAATGCACTTTAACTTGAAGCCTATGCTTGGCTCCATCAAGGTACTGCCTGATGTGAGCACGCCCAAGGAAAGTCAACGGGTATTCACGCCAGGCGTCCTCGTGACCAAGTCAAGCATGGGCTTGAAGTTAAGGTGCATTTCCGATAACAGGGGGTAAGCCTCTTCTTTCTTTTTTTACCATACCAACTCTACGAAAATATTATATTTCAGTTTGTCTAAAAAAAAAGTATCTGATACTCAGTTTGATTTGGGAATTTCACTATTAGAATACAGTCGAACCCACTTACAATAATATACAAGTGCCATGAAAATTCTGTCGTTATAACTGATAATTGCTGTAACTGGGTTGCATGGAAAAAAATGAAATAAAATGGGGCACAGCAGAGCCGTTGTGAGAAAACTATAATGGCAGGAAGGCCAGTGTCCCTCCCCGCCACCTTCCTCCATTCAGCTACTGATTGTCTTGACTCATTTAGCTGTTTAACTCTGGCTCCTGCCTGCTCCGATCGCATGTAAGAAGCCGCGGCTGTCGGCGGTCAAGAATGGCACTGCCATAACAACTGCAGAGAGGGGTCACGGGCAGCAAGCGACATGCGAGCTCCGCCGAGGCATCACTTTGGTGCCCCTAAAAGGGGCCATATAAAAATGCGAGAAGGTGCCACGGCAGCCTGTTGGCTTGAGAAATCCAGAAGAAATGCTGGGGCAAGGCCGCCACAAGCATCTCGCCACCCACGTTCTTCTCACTTCCTTGCACGAGAAAACCCTATGTCTGCTGGCCTTGCTAGCCAACATCCTTCTCCAAGGTATTCAGATGCTCCATGGGCTCTAGCAAAAGGTCTCGCGCGAAAATGAAGCCCTGGAGGGACTGAATCACCTGCAAGGCCTCCTGCGAGGACAACGTTGAGGCAACCTGCCTTAATGTGCCATTGTTTCCGTTGTCGCCGTCACTATCCGTTGCAAGTAGGTTGGCGACAACAGCCTCATCGGTTAGAAGCACTTTGTTTCGAAATATATAGCACTGCCCTTTTTTTCACCAGCTACGTCGAGCATTGCCGATGATCAGCGGGTGGATCAGCCATCTTCTGTTTCGGCAGCAAGTCAAACGAAGCTGAGAAACCACATGGCCAGGAACGACTTAATCCATCGGCATAAGCATGAGCGACTTAATCCGTTGGCAGAACTGCAGAGAACGAGGGACCAGTGAACAATCTAGGAGCAGCTCGAGCAGCACAGCGCAGTTGGTGTAGTCCATTCGTGTTCCGGAGGGTGGCGCAGCATAGAGCTATGGGCGCAGCCCTATCGTGTTCAGAGGGGTGGAAGGGTGATAGGAGAGAGGCGCATGGGAGGCTGGTGATGTGAAGGCTGGGAAATCGGCACGTCGCAGTTGTTCAGGCAGCAGGCGATCATACAGCGGCTCGAATTTCTCTTTTCTTTTCTAGGATTTTACATTTAATTACTTTTCAGCATGATTAACCAGCAGCCAAACTTCATCGTTATAACCGATAATGCAGCATGGGGGCATTGTAGTAAGCGGGTTATTCCACCACAGAAAACATACAAAAGTTGACGGTGCAGCAGCTTCCGATTATTATAACCAATATACTGTTCAAACCAATATTGTTACAAGTGTGTTAGACTGTATTGCTATTCCATGACGTCAAGTTTTGCACACAAACTACAGGAGACAAAAACATTTCGAGAGACAGACAGAAGCACAGACATGAGCGCTTGTGTCTGTTTATTTGTGAGCTAAACATGCCGTCATGAAATGCAGGCACCAAACTCAACCTGCTCTCTATCCTGCTCACCAGCTTGCTCACTAACCCACTCAAAACATCAGTAGTTATTACAGGATGCAGGCCCCAGTTTCCAAATCCTTCCAGTAGACAAGACTGACCAAAGGAGCCGGTCAACTCGAATCGTTCTTAGGAGCGACTCACGGGTGGTGCAACTGCAGCCGCGTTTGGTGGAGGAGCCAGGGACCCCAAAGCCGTCTGCACCGCGCTGTTGAGCATCTCCGACGTTATCGGGTTCCTCGGCGTCGAAGGTGGCGCATGCAGCCGAGGTGAGGGAGGAATCAGGGGGCTACCCGAGGCTGCTGGCGGGGAGGACGATCCAGAGCTCCCCGGATTGGCTGCGGCAGCGGCTAGTGCTGCAGCCAGCTGTGCAGGCGTGATCCGGTTGGGCGAGAACAAGCCACTTCCGGCTCCTGCTGGCTGTAGAAGTGAAAAGAACACACCAGCCAGCCGCAAGTTACCCTCTTCAGGTGCTCCAACCACAACTGTACATGCCAAGATAGAACAACAAAAGCACTATCAAAATAATTAAAAAGCAAAATAATTATATGACACCTGACTGGACCGTGCTGCAAGTTTGAGTATCACCTGAACTGTTTCAGTAAAGCGAGTTCGAAGCAGACAGTCGAGTGCGTGTTCTTGGGTGTTGGATGTCGTGTAGCGAATTCACTTTTTTCATTGTTTTTCGCAATGTTTTACATCAGGCATGATTTTCAAGCTGCTATGTGCTTTGCGAGTATGCTAGACAAGAAATAGTGGATGCTCTCATATTTGACAATCCTGTAAAACAGTTCTCGCATGAAGGCCACATTGTGGGGGCATGAGAGCGTTCACTCAAGAATTGAAAATTCTTAATCTATACTTGAGTTGCACACTTTTCACGAATCTGATATGCAAGAAATGTGGTGAAACTGAACTTTCAATGGACAGAATTAATCGGCATCTCAGTGCTTTGTAAACCTTGCCCGTGAGAAATTGTGCTTGAAAGCAGTGATAAAATATGACAGCACAGGGCCAGTACAATGTAACGATCCTACTACAATTCTTTTCCTTTTTGCAACTTCACCAATGGTACGAAATGTACTAAGCCTAAGTAATCTACGTGACTGGCGGTCGTGAGTAGTGAATGGTAAAAATACAAAGGCTTCCAGTGAAAATAATCGCTACATTATATCTTCCCAGAGATCCTTTGAGGTTCTTTAAAGGGCCTGTCGCCAGGTTTGGCCATTTGAAACAGACAAGTGCAGCGTATACATCGCACCTTGACGATCGTGTTTGCAAAGTATTACAGCCTTGCACGCCCGCACGAACAGCTGAAATTTCAAACCAAACACTGTGTGCCCTCCCTCTCGATGAAGCTCTGCTGTCAGCCAGAGAGTCAAGGTCACATACGCACAAATGGTGTGACATAAGATCAGCTGCTAGCTACATCACTTACCATGACATGCGAGTTTGGTTAATCATTCAATGCGGAAGGTGCAACGTAAATGTGTTGTGCAGGAGAAAAGGAAGAGAAAAAAAGAGAGACGGGGCTCGACTCATGAACGCGACGTGGTCCTTCGGCTCTGGTATGCGAAAATTCTGAGAGGAAACACCGCCTGCGCACGCTACTTGAGGAAAACGGAGAGCGCATCTCCACCGGCAGCAACACTCACCTCTGGGCGGCACGGTAATGGAGCAGTTGATTTCTCCCATCGTCTCCGATAAGGAATCGATTTGAAAAATTATATCAGTAAACTTTATCAGCTGTTTTCACGCCACGTAGTGGTTTGATAATTTGCAGACATGATTACTGGCGCATGATCTATGCACCACACTTGTCTGTTTCCAATGCCTAAATCTGGCAAGGGGCCTTTTAAACCACAGAAAAACCGGAAAAAAGAAAAAAGTAACAGACGACAATTGGGGATGCGAATGGGCCTTACTCTTGCAGTGATAGCAGAGTTTCTCAGATGTTCCAGTGTGACACAAAGTTCGATTTAGTTTTGGGAGATTTCGCAAATCAGTCTAGACGATGCGAGAGCAGTAGAAATGCGTGATGCAAGATCACTGCATGGTAAGCACACCACAATCCAACATCGCTACTTGGTTTGTTGTACAAACACAAATCGATCAATGTAGTAAGATGTTGGATATAGCACTCAAGGATCTGCAGGGCTGCTGCAAGTGTCAGCTATCCCACATCTCGAGGATGGGAACTGATATTTGGAACAAAAAGCACAACCCATGAAAGCCCTGCTTGGCGCGTTTTTCATCTCATTTACACTTACAATATATTACGACTATACCATTATAACTATACTATACAATCTGATATTGATCCTAATCATTGTTATTGTTTATGCTAATTACACCAGTGTTATGGAAGCTATTTCATGTTGTCCTTACTAATCTGCAATTTCCATCATTTGTTTAGTTCTGAATGGACAGTATGGTATCATTAAGGTACTGCTGACATTGTCTTATGGTTGGTAAGGTTCAAGTAGTCTGTGAGACTTTTTTTTTTTTGCTGACCTCAGTTTCTTTTGTAACAAAAGCGACATAAAGTGACTTATTGATTGAACTGATTGCAAATGTAAAACATTGTTTTTAATGTCCACCGCACCAGTTCAAGCTGCCCTTCCAGGTCTTCGTCATCGCTGAGGGCCTCGAGGGAGTAGGACACCTCGGGCGGCGGCGACGTGGAACGCCCAGCTGCGGCACCTTCCTCATGAAACGACACGGCAATTTGCACCGCAGCCTCCACCAGGGCAGGGTGACTTTCTGCCATTCTGTGCACAAAAAGTTCGTCATTATGTGTAGCATGAAAACACAGCACGTAAGAATTATGCGAAACCTCAGTGATGGCTGCTTGTGTTAATGCAACAGCATTTCAGACTCCACAAGAACAGAGAGACTTTCTGCCATTCCGTGCACAGTGAACTCCACCCAATGCATTAAGTTTAAAACGAAAATACAGTGCACAAACGTATAGGCCATCAGAGACGGCCGTTTATGTTAATGTAATAGAACTTCAAAAATGAGGACAAGGTTCACAATAGTGGGGCTTATATTTGAGTACATAGCGTCTTTCTTTTATTCCACCTTGAGACATTTTTCACGGCGCTTCCACAATGGATAGAGGAGTCCTAAATGTGGTAAATTATGAGAAGTGGGATGAAATGAGGGTAGATACCCAGACTGATTCAAGAAAATGGACAAACATATGCAAGGAGATGGTGTCACATTTAGAAACTTACTTTCGGAGGAAGTTTGGGTTCGCCAACAGCGTCATAAGCTCTGGATCTTGAAGGATGCCTGCAGTTGGCGAAAGAAAAGAAGCTCAAGTGAGGGAAGCGTGGGGTACCAACATTGATGCACAGTCTTAAGACCATAGTGCCTCGATGACATTTATCAAAGCACGAGTTATTAGTCACGAAAGCAAAAATGAGATCTGTTCAGACAAACATCAAGTTCAGCTTTGAACTAAGTTCCCAGCTATTCGCAATGCACACTGAACAATTACTGATGCATCACCGATCGAGCATGAAGGCTACCTAAACATTATACAAACAAATTTGAGCTTTTTCCTCCCATGATGTTGGTCACACATGCTTTACACTTCATGACTTCGCATGGTATATGCTTCTTTTATTTTACATACTAATATAATTTTATCTGCTGTCCTGTTCACTTAAAAACATTCAAAGAAATCTAGAAGTTATCACGGGAAACACAAAAAGCAGTTTATCTGCTTCTCACCCGGCACTGTTTTCAATGACAATGACTCAATCTTCTTTACTATTTTTCATCAAAATTCTAATCTGCTATGTACTAAACTTTTTTAATACATTGCCTATGCAAAACTGTACGCCCATATGGTGCTTTCTCCTGCAATTTTATTCCACTTACATATTTGGGCTTTCTTCAAGATGGATGTCTGGATGGTAATCCTATCGGCTGTCAACTGCATTTTCAAACTGCAAAAATAACATTACCATGTGTGCCGACACCTTCGCGGTCTGCCTATGGCACTTCATGTTCGGCGTCCTTAGGTTTCGAGCTGTTAACTTGGCCTCGCGCCATGATCTGCTAGCCTTCTAAATTGCTCAGACTGCAGAGTGACTGCCTATAAAGGTTATGGGTTCGACACCCAGACTTGGACAAATTTTTCTTCAACTGCGAAGCTTTCCTTCAGAAAAGCCTGTACGAGTTTTCCTTTGCCAGAACCTAGTGTTCAAGTAGTGGCCACTAGCATTCCCAATGCACGTGTACACACATGAAAAAAAAAAGAAGAACGAGTATTGAAACCAGCATTTCAAGGAGTACTGACAGAAAATTGTGTTACCCTTTAATGCGACCAGTTTCAAATGCCTGCACAGAGCAGCAAGGCATTGGTTGTGAAAAAAAGAAACTACTGTACAGACTTGCGTAAGGACTGGCCCTATTTTTGTGAGATTTTGCTGAAGTGTGGCCTTGCACGGGATTGGCGCATTTGGTCTAATTTTTTTTCCAACTCTGAATATGAAATCCAGTGTAATTCTCTGTGGTCGCCCACCGCCACAAAAGCGAACGCGATCCTATTCATCACAAATTTATTCATGCATGCTGCATGCTTGGCTACTTGTTTTTGCTATCGAAGCCACTGCGGCTTACGCTCGGTTCGCCAGCACATTCGCCAGCTCTTGCCAAGTAGCGCTCTCACTATTTAGTAGTAGCGCTGTGTAAAAGTACGCTGTACATGGCATCAGCGCACTGAGCGCAATTTCTACTCAGTTAGAATTTGTTTTTTCTCCAAATTTTGGGTGTGGCCCTTACATGTGTGTGGCCCTCACTCAAGTCTGTAACATGATATTCACATCGCCAAAACTCGATGCAGTGGTTTTGTGGTACGAGACACCACTGACATGTAAACACGCACTAGGACTGGGCTGCTGAAACCATAGTCCAATCAGCACTCATAAGGACTAGGAGGGGCGCTGGTTTCCCTGCATTTCTAAGAGAAGCGCGCAATTGGAAGTGCCAATTTGGCAGCTTTTAGCGGTCACTGGCCTTCAACCACTGCACCAGGCTGACTAGCACACTCTGGAGTTTGCAATACCACGTGACGGCCACCTCCGGTTTTGGCGACGTGACTAGCCTCCCTTTTCATGTCCAAAACAATGCCGCACCTGGCGCACATATTGAATGGGTTGCATAAATGGTGCTCTAGCCAATTACTTGTGGCGCACTCGATACCGTAATTTTCAAGTCAACAGCTACATAAAAAGCAAAAAATAAAGCTTAAGACATAATCCTCGTGTCAGTACTCCCTTAACCTGTCTGCCTGCTGTCTTGCATTGTCGACATGAAAGACAAAAACCTCCTTACCGACGGCCACTGGATCATCAGCCAGGGCGGGATTCGCAGCCATCACGTTTTCCAGAACGCTTGGATCCTTGAGGCTTTGCAGCTGAGGATGGAAACGTAAACTGATGACAACCCTGCAGTGCTTTTCCACAGCAAATATAAAGGGCAACAAGGTGCCATAACAAAAATGACAAGTAATAGAACAGTTGGAGACACTTTATAGTTGAACCGAGGATATATCCCATGACACTACTATCAGTGGCAAATCGAGAGTTTAGCAGACGCTCCTATGACAGAAGTGCTGAACCTGCTTCCCATTCATCCTCAGCTGTGCCATCAATTTCTAAAGTGGAAATTTCGAAGAATCACAGAAGCAGGGCAGTAAAAACTCACCACTGTTCGAAAAGCTGGATTGACCAAGGCAGTGCCAAATGCTATCATGGGGATGTCCTGCATGTCTAGCGTGCAGGTTGGCTTCTCTGCGATTCACAAGAGAGACAGGAGAAAGATCACTTGTGTACCAATACGAACGGGACATCACAAAAGATTTCCTTGTGAAAGTTGACACAAGTCACTTTCCTGAAAGCATGCTGTGTTCCCAGTTAAGGGAACATTGACCAAGACCCTTAACCCCCTAAAGGGGCCCTGAAATGCTTTTCTAACTAATTACAGAATGGCCTCACTATTAAGGGACATCGTCTCATGAATCTCATGCCGCAAAATATTTTCGTATCTTTCAACTATAAGCTGACCAATGCTCGGCTTTCTCTTCGGCTCAGTTAGTGCGCTGGAAGCTACACAGCGATAAGAGTCTTTTAGAGATTGCAGACATGTACATGTTTCATTTATTTAACTAAAATTAACAATGCTGTATTAATGAGAATGCTCTCGCAATCATGAAATAAGCCAATAGTGTTGCTGGGTTCAGCTGCTCACGATGATGCCACACGACGACATTGCGGAAATGAGAGCAGCAATTTTCTTGCTGTTTTTGGCACAAGACTGTACAACACCTGCTGCATGCAGTGCAGTGATATTTGGTTCACATGTTCACAGCAGCATCTACGACAGATCGGCAATGTTTTTCTTACTATGTTCAACAAGTGCTTCAGGGTGTCTTTAATGTTTATGTGTTTACTAACCCTTAACAGGAAGCACATATTTTCACGAATTTCTGTAGTAACTTCAAGATGGACCAACGCTCCTAAAATATGCTCCACATACTTCTAAGGCAAGTGGGCCACAAACACCAGCATGCATTTAGGTCATCACAACAGCTGTGACAAGTTGAATACTATAGCACAGCCACACACTGCAAGTACTATTGAGAACGTTTAGTGCTTGCTGTGCACAATACATGGTGAGAAAATGCAAACAAATTGTTTGTACATGAAACATTTTAAGGAGTAGGGTTCAACTGTGGTTCCGGAGCAAAATAACAAAAAATGAAACATTGACCTCCATGACCTCATCAAATGATCGACCTCTTACTGTGAAATTAGTGAAAATAGAGTTTTGAAAGAGTACTTTAAGAGTCTGAATTGATTTAGTGCTTCTACTTAGTGTCCCCTTAACTTACACCTAAATATAAGCACACAAGCATTCCAAAACTCGATCCACACCGAATGTGGCCCCAGTGGCCAGGAATCAAACCTGTGATCTTGTGCTTAGCATTAGAATGCCATTGCAACAGGTGCCCAGTTATTTGTTTTAGGCATTAAAGGGCTTTCCCAACTTCATTTCTTGCCTCCCTACCTAAATTGTCCACCTACATCTCTTTTCTAACCTACATTGCCACCTGTATCTCTTAAAATTATGTATCTCCTGTGCAGCTCTACAGCCGACCGAAAAAGTTTAAAGGACTGCAAGATCTGAAAGAAAGCTGAATACCTCTACAGTCTCTGAATGCAGCCTGGTGTTCAGATTCCAAACTTGAGCTCCCATATGCCAAAAGCGTAGTGTTATACGACTTTACTAGCTATGGTCCCAAACTGCTTAGAAATTTCAACGTTTCCTCAGATCCAAAGATCCACAAACTTTTGCAGTTGATTGTACATGTGATATCTGCAAAGGTTCCCTAAATCACTTATTTATCCACCTGTACCTGTTCTCTAACCTACATTGCCACCAGCACCTCTTCTCATAAAGTTATGCAGATCCAGTGCGACTCTACTCTGCATCTGGTAGCTCCAGGGGGTCACCGAGTCACACATATTGCTTATTAGCCAACAAGAACAAAAGCAGCTGCTTTGCATACAGCCTACACAGAGCAGCACAACACAGCAAAGCAAAAAAAAATATAGAAATACGAAGACATTATGCATACAATAGGGCAAGGACATTTGTTCAAGCTGTCCCCCCACCCCCACTTGGAAAGAAGGAAACCATACCAAGCTCATGATGAGGGTAGGCAAACACCGTCATGCCACTCTTGATCCCACTGGCTTCCAGCGTGTCATCCTGCTTCAGTATTTTGCCCAGGAAAACTAACTCTGAAAGTAATGCCCAATACAAAAAAAAAAAAGCAACAAAGGGGTTTTAAGAGGCAGCTCTACATCATGGAAAACACATGAACACAGAGATTGTTTTGATGCCTACAGCCACAAATTTAACTTTGTTTCTTGCACTTACCACTTTAAGGCACTATGAACACATTTGTGCACACCAAGAAAGTCCGTCAACAGCAAAAGCATCGATGAAAGTGATGATATATAAAATGCGTCCCATGCATCTTGAAACTGTTCTGATTGGAACTGTGCAACAAGTTTGAATAATGGGCTCAGAATGTTTTCACAAAACACGTGGGAAGGTAGATTGTTGTGTGTACTTATTTGCTTGGTGTGAGTATGTCGTTGTATATAGTGCATTCACTCCTTTCATGATTGACATTGACAAACACGAGTGCCTGCAGTCATCAACCTTCTGTACATGTTGTGCTATGCCACAAACACAAAAGGCAGAAGATAGCTGCTTTAAAGCTAGCTTACTTACAAAGGGGACAAGAGAATACTTTCATACCTGACGTATTCAGATATTCCATTTCACAAATCAGTAAAACAGTCTTTGAGTTGTAGGCACACATCACGGGTTTATGTAATGGATAAGCACAGTCAATCACGACAACACAGTGTACATACGCTCCTGACAGTGAGGTTTGCCGGTGAGGGCTGCACCACCTGTCGCAGCAAAAGCGCAACTATGGGGCAGACAGAGAATAGGCACCCTGTAAGACAGCGCAGTGTGTGGCGTTGAAACTAGCTAAGGCACAGCATGGCATTGGCATGTTCAATAACAGAATGAATCTCTTTGAAGCATTTAAGGCGACACTTATGCGTTCCGGTCTGCGTCGCGGGCCTTTAGTCGGCAGTCCTCAAATCAGTGGCGAATGCATTTTCGGAGCTCATACGTTAACATTCCTAATGGCATAGCTAGACGTTTGCGTCATTCTTTTGACTGTCCGTAGAGGCTTGGTTAAGGTGTCCTTGTCACCATGTTAAGGCTAGACCACTGTTTAATAAATCAAGATTAACATAAAATACACGTTTTCTCTAAACTATTGCTTTCTTGCCCTCAATCAGAAGGCAAGAAAATTGTACGCAAATGGATAACAGTTGTAGGAAATTACTAAGTGGTTAAAGACACGTTATAAACTGAGCTGTATGAATGAACCTCACAGAACGTATGTCACACTATACTGCATTCACGCAAGGCAGCACAGACCGACCCACTAAAATTCGACGCCTGTCGGAGATTTCCCAGCATCTGAAACGTAAAAGTTGTGCTAGCACCGTTCCTCGATTTATCGTGCTCCGTACTTCGTTATCATGTCCTCAAGATTCCAAGTCAAGTGCTTCCGTGCCCGCTGGCATTAAACAAGAACTTAATCGGAAGCACCGCCTTAATCGCGGCTCGGAACATTCTAGGTCACTTTCACGTTTTTTCAGTGACGCAGTGACGAGCAGTTTTGGGCTGAACTAAAACGTTCAGCACAAATCTGCTCGTGAACGAAAAACAACTTCGCAAAAAGCAGTTTCGGCGCGGCATCAAGTCGTGAGACGCAAATGCAGCGACAGAAGCTAAATGTCATCGTCGGAGAGAGTTTTTGTCTTTCAAGTTCAAGGTGACTGGAACAAAACAGAGCCGCACACCTCCGCATTCTTTGCGCTCTAGCGGTCGTCACAACGCTACGCTAGCATCTATCAGAGCGAGCAAAATGTCGTAAGCGCCTCTGCAGAGACCTCTCTGCGCAATTTATAGGCGGACCATTACGACACCGGAGCGCAAAAATACAAAAAGGACGATCGGGAGCACAAATAGGTGTTGGAGAGAAGAGAAAGAGAAGAAAAAAAATGATCGACTCGCGTTGCCTAGGCACGACGGAGGCAAGCAGCGGCTTCGAAAGGTCGGCGGACTTGGGAAGGCACGAACATACTCACCGAGATCGCCAATGTCCTTGCCGAACATCTCGGCCACTTTGGTGTGCAGCGCCGACACCTTGTCGTCGAGCTTGAGACTCGAGAGCTTGTGTCGCTCGAACTTGCACGAATTCTCCGGCACCAGCGAGACGTAGATGCACCACTCTTCCGAAGCCATGTTTCCGACCGGGGTCGCAGATCGCGCCGCTCGTTGGAAATATAACACGGCCGGTGGTTTAACAGCGCAGTTAGATGGGCTGATCACGGCGACAAGCGACGCGGCGTGACGAAAAACATGTCTTATCGGTGGAGGAAAGGCGAAATCACGCCCGAAAGTCTCTGGAAGATGAACGAGGCGACGCACGCAAGAGGCGAGCACGGCGAGCACGCAGGACCAAAACACAACACACGCTCGAAGCGGCGCTGGCGACGCCTTCGTCCCTTTCCCTCCGTGCTTCCCCTTCTTTTAATTTCATTTTCTTTGGCGCTGCCAGGTGGCAGCACCAGATGTTGCGGCAGTCATAGGGTTTCCTACAAAAATTACTGTAGCAAACTCTATGGCGGCAGTAAGTGGCTTTCTTACTTTCACATGCTTTCACCATCACCTAAAGCGCACGGCTGTCAGTGTTCCAATTTTTTTTTATGCGCTAGTTTCGTCTAAGAATGAAAATTTGACGAAGCGGCTCGTAAAAGAGCTCAGTGTTTCATGCAGGGTGACCCACTTTTCTTCGTCCAGCCTTTCCTTGACAAAGCGTATGAATGTCAGTTCACTATGGCTACACTCCACCTATACAGACCGTGAGATGTTTGTCGGTATCGTTACTTTATCACCTTGACTAACGCGCCGAATAACGTCGTGTGCGTGCATGCATGTGTGTGTGTGGGGGATTCTACGCGAAAGTCGGCTTCGTCACAACTCTCACATGCCACAGAAGTTGTGTTTTTGATGCTTACTTTTCCTTTACTTTATTGGCGATGAAAAGGCCAACTTCAAGCAATGTCGTGAAGCCAACTCCTGCAGCGGTGACCTAGCGGTAGAGCATACACGCATCGCATGATGCGGATGATGCCGCCGGAAACCCACTGTTTTTTTCTTTCTTTCTTTTCTAATGGATAGAGATGCTCCCTGGCTTGCTGCTCGGCTCTTGTGGGAGTTTGCATCTCGAAAGAGGGCCCAATAGAGATTTCCGAGTTGTCTCTGGGCGCCTTTTGTCCAACCACAAACTACCTTGTTGAAGAGCCCCCGCCGTGGCTGTGGGAGGCAAGTTCTGTCGCCGTGTACCAATAAACTACCCAACCAATAACCTACCATTTACCCACCATCTTCTGACACTGTAACAATGCATATGAAGTTGCATGAATGGCACAGTGGCTCTGGTGCTGCGCTTTGGGGGTAAGCACGAGGTCGCGGGATCAAATCCCGGCTACAGCGGCCGCATTTCGATGGGGGCGATATGCAAAACCACCCGTGTACTTATATAGCTTTAGGTGCACGTTTGAGAGCCGCAGGTGGTCAAAATTAATCCAGAATCCCCCACCACGGCGTGCCTCATAATCGTATCGTGGGTTTGGCAAGTGAAACCACCATAATTTAATTTAAAATTTATTTAGTTGTATGGATAGCCGTTTTATTATTGCATACGGTACAATGGTGTACTTTTGAAGATACGCTGGCCCTTTGTGGGGGCGAAACGCGATTTCGATATTCGAAGCTAAGCTATCGTTTTAAACATCTTAAAACAAAAACACCGATGTCACACGGCCACTTTCGATCGCCATCCAAATTGTGTAAACGCAGAAGCTGTCAGCGTGCTTCGGAAAAGGTGAGGGGATAGTCGTGTCGATAGGGGAAATCTTCAAAGATTTCCTGCGCACGTTTTGAAGCGCGCACGATTTGCCCGTTCAAATCTTGCGCCACAATGTTAGTATGCTGCGACTTGCAGCCCGCAATAAGGGCGCGCATGACATGACATGTCAAGAACTTTATTTGAGTCCTGAGGGACTGAGATCTTGGGGAGCCAAAGCCGAAGGCTCCCGCAGGTCAAGTCGGTGGCTCCGCCCACGATGGGACCGGGAGATGAAGTCCCGCCGCAATGTCGTGGGCCCTCTGGACAGCCTGGAGCTGAATGTGGAGATTGCTGCTCTTGAGGGATTCCTTCCATTGTTCTTTCGTGATGGGTGGAGAGGCGTTAAGGGCTGGGCACAGCCAGAGCATGTGTTCAAAACAGCATGAGTCATGGCCACATTTGGGGCACGACTGTGAGTGGTCAGGATCTATCCTGTTAAGGGACCGAGGAGTGGGATACGAACGGGTTTGCAGAAGTCTGAGTGTGCTAGCCTGAGGTCTGTTCAATTTGGGGTGAGGGGGTGGAAATGTCCTCCTGGCCAGTCGATAATGGGAAACAATTTCGTGGAAAGTACATAATGGATCTTTGTGGATGTTGAGCTCGTTCCAAGCCTGGCTACCGGCGACACTCGTTAGGATTGCATCCAAGCGGATTAATTGAGCTATCTAGATGGGCTGGGAACCATGAGATGTGGTATCCTTTGAAGTTCTTTGAACTGCTTTGTTCACGATACTGTTCGCCTGTTCAGACACGAGGGCGGACGAGAAGGATCTAACCGCAGTGCGCGAGTCCGAGAAGACAATAGCGGGAACTTTTGAGCTGTGTAAAGCCAGAGCGATTTCCGCTTCCTCCGCCACATGGGCAAACTTCGTATAAATAGAGGCTGCATTGGCCAGGTTGCCCCCCGCGTCTACCACCGAGACCGCGAACTTATCCCCTCTGTCATATCTGGCAGCATCGACAAAGAGGGCATCTAGTTTCTGCTGATTGATCTTTTTAAGAATGGACTTGTCTCTCGCGAATTTCCTACCCTCGTTATGCACTGGGTGGATGTTTCGCGGGACGGGGTCAGCCATGATGCGAGTTCTGGTTTCCCGGCTCAAGCTAACTTTGGTCGCCGGTTCATGTCTGGGTTGGATTCCTGCTTCTTCTAAAATCTTGATCCCTGGCTTAGTGGATGAAAGTCTCATTATTTGAGCCGCTGAGCGCGCAATTAAAAATGTACACAAAGAGCAAGTAAAAAAAAATGTGTGCTGTTTAAAAAACATAACTGTGAATTAAAGTTGTTTTAAAGTGAAAATATGTAAGCATGAGAATAGTTTAGACAGCTTTATTCGAGCAAAAAACGGGAAGCAGCGCCGTTGCCGCTTCCCGTTTTTTGTTTCTTCCTTGCCGATTCTGAAAGTTTCGGCAGCGGTGGCAGCGGTTCTCTTAAATCGTTCGTGCTGTTAGTTTGCTGAAAATTTTCGAGGGTAGAACGATTTTTATAGTATAAAACTTCGGATCGTGTCTGCAAGAACGGTATCAACCACAACACTTTATTTCGGTTCGACTAGCGATATTATTATACGACTGAAGGGTTCCTACTTTGCTGGAAGTCGTGTTGCACGATTTGCACTTAATGATGGAGCCTGTTTCAGATTGCCAGTATTTTTTAGGTTTGTTAGCAGCATTATTTTTCCTTTTGCCTCTCTGCAACTTGAATGTGGTAATGGCTTTACGACGCAAGCTGTGTAATTCCGCTACCTACTATAGCAGTTGCGATTGGTTCTGAATGGTGGTGCTTTTTTTGGTTACGGGGTGCTTTTCTCGTCTCGACGATAGATTTACTTTTTTTCTGCTCCAGAAGGACACAAACGGAGGCCTCAGGAGAGTAAATGCTATTACAATAAAGGCAGGTGGCTCAGGATCTCCAGAACACCCAAGGGGCAGCGGGGGGACCAAAGCTGGAAGCAGGGCAATACTGGTGTTGCAGAAGTCATGCACATGGGGCGCTTTTGTCGTTGCTGGATGTACGTCGGACAGAAATTTCACGCGCCTGCGGCGCTCCTGCTGGGTCAGCCATGCCGGATTACACCTTTCTCGCGCCTTACGGCACTGTATACCTCCAAAATAACATCACTTTTCCGGGGGAGCAGTTGGGGCCGTAGTAATAGAAACTGGGCCTGCTTTCCTGCAGCCGTATCTTCGCTCGTGCCAGGCTTTTCGTAAGCTGCTCTCCGTGACTTTCCAAAAAAAATTTTTTAATGCTCCCCTTTGAGTTAAATAAAGGTCCTTCTGCAAAAACATGTGAAAAATCGGTAGGCGGGAGCCGCGCAGCTAGCGAAACGGAAGCAAAGCAGGTACACTGTAAAATAATTTACACCCTTAAAGTGAAAAGGGTGTAAATGTGTCTATAACTCACGACCTTAGGGTGTCCGTTATATAGATAACACCCTAAGGGTGCGAGTTATAGACACATTTACACCCTTTTCACTTTTTAGGGTGTAAATTATTTTACAGTGTACGTCGGACGTACCTTTATACACACAGCGTTATTATAATCTCGGGTGCTCTCCTGAGGCCTCCGTTTGCCGGTTGCGTGTGTCCTCCTGGAGCAGTACTTGTAAAAACAAAAATGCCCGGGCACCAACTTGTGACGCTAAGTTCAGCGCTACCGCGCCCCGCGACTCCTACGCCACCAGTCAGAACTATATCAATCACTATGCATCTATAATTAAACATGATCGCGTAAATAACACTCGCAGGCTGCGAATACAGACGAAAAATAAGCGAACCCAGAAAGATATCGCACGAAAGTCGCCTCAACACCGTTCGTTGACCTTAAAAATCGAAGGAAAATACTGCTAATGGCCCCACATTTAGCTCATGGAAGTGTGCCCACTTCACTATTAGGTGTGAGTGCAATGCAGGTAATGCCAACGGCAGGCAGCAAACGAGTGCGGTCGCCGAAGGTAACGGCCGCCTGAAGCTGAGGTCACTTTTGTACAGTGATGATGCTAAAGAGGAGAAGTTTACGATGCTGTTTCAAGGGAAGCGACAAGGGAGTGAAAGAACGTCGTCAGTAGCTCATAAGCATACGTATGCAACATTTCAAGTAAATTGAACTTTTAAAGTGGTTCAAAAATTTCATGGGCACTGCATGGTACTTTGAATGCAAAAAAAAAAAAAAAAATTATCACCGCTACACATCAGCTAAATGAAACTTGCAATTTCAAGGTTAAGAAATTTAGTACTGCGTGACTCTTTTTAATGCTCCTGTGTGAAGTGTAAAAAGCCTATCAGCAAATCTTGGTGAACATTAAGTTACTTTTGCGTGTATTGTTTTGGCCAAATGCAAATAAATTACATTAAAATTTTTCTTTTTAATTTAGATACCTTAATCATCAGTTGGCCTTTATTCTGCTTTTACTGAATGGTTTCTGCGCTGCATTATGCAATGTGACTGCCAAGACAGCTGTGTCGCTTGCAGTGTTGTCACAGTAGTGGGTAGTCAGTGTAGTCCAAATTTTTGTCCATTTTTGTTGTTCCGAGCATATGAATCTTTTCTTTTGGAGCAACTTCTTCACTCAGAGATGGCATTCGAAATTCTGTGTAAGCTATCACTGTTCATATGACATCCCACCTTTCTCACTCCAAGAGGAAAGCCTTGGATGAAGCGATTCTCAGGTGTCGTGGAAAGTGAGCTTGAAGTAATGTACGGTTAATATGGCTGCATAGAGAAAGCAATGACAATAAATCTGAGACAAGAAACAGGCTGAAGCAACGTCCGTTTTGTTTGTTTAATAGGGAGCTATCACATTTGACCTTTCCTTTACATAAGCCAGTGCAGCTTAATGCTCTTAATAGCCAATGTGCATTATTTTTGCTATTATAATTTAAGTAGTCATTTGTGATACCTGTATCAGCTGATCACTGTTTTCTGAATTTCAGAGGCTGCTAGGAACGACCCAACGTGAGCTAACATGCTGTCACACTCAATGAAAACACTGGCTGACCAGTTGAAAAACTGCTGCTTGAGCGTCATCTGCGACTCACAGGTACATCTGATGCATTTTATAACCCTATTACATAGAATTTTGTGTTTTCTGGCATGTATGAAAGTGAGCTGTACTTGCATTTATTTGTGGGGAACCTCTGGCTTTTTAATTTAGTTATAAATATAAGTCTGAACTATAGCTTGACAACTGGTGATGTTTAAATACTATCAGCTTGAGGAAAGGGGGTTTTATGTTGTGCTATTTCTCAATAAGAAAAATGGCCTTTGCCTCAAGAAATTTACAACATCCTATGTGAATTTGACATCAAAACAATGATGATAAGGTTGTTTGTCATTGTTGTGCCGACGAGATTGTACGTAGGTTTCTTTTTCAGAAGTAGACCACAATAGTGAATTTTTGTCTCGTTACTGTAGCAAGACTGGATAGCTGTCAACTCAGTAACTATGCTATGGAGCCTCAATTGTTTAATAATGAAGAAATATTACGGATTTTATACGTTACCTCTTAGTGACAGCTCAAAAATGCGTGAATTGTAGTGTGGCTTCAGGCATGAAACAGAAGCCTATTCATGTCACCAAAGCTTGATGTGGTGATCTCATGGTACCAGACACAACCAGCTGATGCATCACACACTCTATGACCATGCTGAAAAAACAGAGATCATTCAACACTTGATAGGATAGCAGGGGAGAGTCCTTCTACACTTCAAAAGGAAGCGTGCAATTGGAAGGGCCAATTTCACGGCATTTAGTGGCAACGTCATTATATCACTGGCAACTACTGCACTGAGCCAACTGGCTCGTGCTTGAGTTGTTTGTGACACCGCATGAATGCCAATTATGGTTTTGCTGATGTAAATAGCCTCCTGCTTCACGTCTAAAAGAGCACAGTACTTCAAGTACATTTTAAACTAGCTGCATAAAAATGGGAAGTAATAATTATTTGTGCTCTTCTAGGATTGAGGCTCCATGTCATAATTGTGGGGTTGGCCACTACCTAAAAAGCACAAAAGTGGGACACAATACTTTTGTGTTAGTATTCCCTTAATGAATTTCTCTTAGGTGCATTAGGTTTCTTTTTTCACATAGTCCCCACACCGGTTCAGACATTTGTCCCATCGCAGCACTAAACTTGAGATGCCCCTGTCGTCAGTCAGCGACGCACGCGGCCTCACCGAACGCTCATTGTCACTGCAAGTCTTCACGGCCTCTTGCGAACTCACAACACCACCACCTCACACTTCTCCAAGCGAGACACCTTTTCCCCATACGTGTGCTACACTTCCCCGTGGATTTCGATGGCCGTTTGTCCCTTGCTCCATAGACAACGAATCACACTTCGTTTCTCGTAGGCCGTGGGCGTGTGAAGCACAACCGGCATCTTCAAAAACTGACAGCAGCGCCGTGCCGCGGAGCTACCGGCAGATAAGACCGGGCCGGTGCGAGAAAGGTCCACCGCTAGGAATGGATATGTTGACTTCGCACTTAACGCCGTAATTTGTCTAAAAACAAAAACAAAGGGGCAAAGACTTTCCGATTCGCGCTCCTACATTGTCTTTGTCATTTTCTGTTCTTTACCAGTTTGCATATTGTAATAAAATCGTGCATAAGGCATGTCTATTTATAAAAGTATTCGTGAAATATTTAACAATCGTTACAGATGTCTGATTATACTGGAACATTGTGTTCTATCTATTGAATGGGAAGGCAAGACAATTGCCAGGGTCAAGAAAGAAACCGTGAGAAAAAATACCAGTGCTGATGTGATAGACAGCCTCATCTTCTTTTTGCCTGCGACCGTCTCCGATATTGTTTTTGTCATGAAAAAAAAAATGTGCAGAAATACTGGTAAAAAGTAATTATACGTGCATTGAGAACAAGCAAGCCATTCTAGCATACTGCACAGGCCCGGCGAAATTTATAAACAGTTCACCTGCATATTCATTTTCATGTGACACTGTAAAGATGCATTGTATACGCAGTGTCATGGATCGATCCTTTACGACATTTTTTTCTGAAACGTAGAAACAGAAATGACCTTCGCGAAGTAAATACTAAATGTAATAAAAATAAGTAAGCTGCGCGTATAGCAGTAGCTTGCTTTATGATTCCAGCAGTTCTGTAATTTTGATGATGAAAAGATCGCAGACATTATACAACCGAGGAAAAACTACAACGTGGTCGTATTGGCAGGAGCCTTGCTAGTAGAGTAGCATATACTAAGAAAAACAGTGTGTTTCATCTTCAAATATTTATAAATAAGAACGGTGATGAACCTTCAAGAGTACAGTGGGCGCTGATGGGTTAAGAGTAAGTGTACAGAACTAATTGGAGATAGCGCTTACTATAAACTGTAAAGCGCAAGGCTTTAATTGTTCAAATTTTAAATTAAATGCTAGGTACAATGCCATGTAATCACGATATGACAATGTGGCACGCCGTAGTTTGGAACTCCGGGTTCCTCCGAGGTCGGTCGGTCGGCCATGGTCGCGCACATGTGCACAAATTTCAGCTCACACTGGATCCGCACCGAGTAATGATGTAAACCGAAGTTCGCGCTCCGGCATGTGTTCGACATGTGCAGTTTTCGTCATGTCCGCACGCGTGCGGAAGGCCGTGCGCATGGAGCGTTTGAGTCGGCCCCATACCGCGAGATGTATCGTATTAGCCAGAATAGATTTCAGAAGCGGGTAGTGACAACGCCTTGAGGTTATCTGGATTCACACGGAGCAATGTAAACCAAAGGTTGCGCACCTGCATGTGTTCGACATGTGCAGTTTTCGTCATGTCCGCACGCGTGCGGAAGGCCATGCGCATGGAGCGTTTGAGTCGGCCCCATACCGCGAGATGTATCGTATTAGCCAGAATAGATTTCAGAAGCGGGTAGTGACAACGCCTTGAGGTTATCTGGATTCACACGGAGCAATGTAAACCAAAGGTTGCGCACCTGCATGTGTTCGACATGTGCAGTTTTTGTCATGTCCGCACGCGTGCGGAAGGTCGTGCTCATGGAGCGTTTGAGTCGGCCCCATACCGCGAGATGTATCGTATTAGCCAAAATAGATTTCAGAAGCGGGTAGTGACAACGCCTTGAGGTTATCTGGATTCACACGGAGCAATGTAAACCAAAGGTTGCGCACCTGCATGTGTTCGACATGTGCAGTTTACGTCATGTCCGCACGCGTGCGGAAGGTCGTGCGCATGGAGCGTTTGAGTCGGCCCCATACCGCGGGATGTATCGTATTAGCCAGAATAGATTTCAAAAGCGGGTGGTGACAACGCCTTGAGGTTATCTGGATTCACACGGAGCAATGTAAACCAAAGGTTGCGCACCTGCATGTGTTCGACATGTGCAGTTTTCGTCATGTCCGCACGCGTGCGGAAGGCCGTGCGCATGGAGCGTTTGAGTCGGCCCCATACCGCGAGATGTATCGTCTTAGCCAGAATAGATTTCAGAAGCGGGTGGTGACAACGCCTTGAGGTTATCTGGATTCACACGGAGCAATGTAAACCAAAGGTTGCGCACCTGCATGTGTTCGACATGTGCAGTTTTCGTCAAGCCCGCACTCGTGCGGAATGCCGTGCGCATAGAGCGTGTGAGTCGACCCCATACCGCAAGATGTATCGTAAGCTAGAAAAGATTGCGGAAGCGGGTGGTGACACACGCCTTGAGGTTTCCGCTCCAGCTCGCCGTGACGTCACACATTTTTGACGCCGTCTGCTCGCGGGCCCATTCTAAACCGGTAAAGGCGGGCGTACACATTATTTGTATTCCGAAAAAGAGTACATTGCCCCACTTTGCGACATTCAAGAACGTTTATACCGAGCCACCCAACGAGCCAGGTACGAAAGAAACATTTCGAAATTTGGGACGTCACACTGATTAACCGTCGCCGGAGTTTCGGAGCAAAAGTCGAAATTGAAGTTTGAGTTTAATTTTATTTTCATCGAATAACCAACCTACTGCTGCGAAAAAAAAACGAGACATTGTTTTGTCTGTCTCACTTGACACCGGGGGGAGGGGGGGGGGAGGGTCCCTTCAGGGCCACCTTTATGTAAATGCAAATGTACGCCAATGGTGGCCGCGCGAGGCATCCCGGTGCACCGTCGCCGTTGCAGTGTTGTTTTTCGGCGGCCGCCTGGCCGGAGGAACCGCAATCCAGTGGATAGCAGCGGCGTGTCGGCACGCCCGCGAAATCGATCGATGTGTGCACAAGTGCGAGGAGCGGCAAAAAGACCTGCCAATTTGTTTCCCGCGTGCTTACTCCGACAATCGCAAACGAGGTTGTGGGCGACGACGGCTTGTCTTCGAGCAGTCACTCCATCGTGCTTCCAAGCGGCGTGCCGTAATTCGCGGGGCGAAGCTACGATAGTTGGTTCGGTTCTTTATTCTGGTACCGGGAGGGGGGATGGATGAGGAGGAGGAGGAGGAGGAGGTGGTGGTGGTGGTGGTGGTGGTGGTGGTGGTGATGGTGGTGGTCATCGTCGTCGTCGTCGTCTCACGGGTCTAAGAGACAACAGCAAAAAAAAAAAAAAAATGTGAGTCTAAATCACCGGTGCAGGCGCACAACAGAAGCACAAGAAGAGAAAGGATAAATTCGTTTACATTGAATTTTGGGGTTTTACGTGCCAAAACCACGATTTCATTATGAGGCACGCCGTAGTAGGGTACAACGGATTAATAATTTTGACCAACAGGGGCTCTTTAACATGCCCCCAACCACGGCCGCCCGTGCCCCAACGCACGGGACACGGGCGTTGTTTGCATTTCGCCTCCATCGAAATGCGACCGCCTTGGCCGGGATTCGATACCGCGACCTCGTGCTCAGCGGCACGACGCCATAGCGCTGGTCCACAGCGGCGAGGCTTAATACGTCTGCAGGTGCATTAGCGTGATGTGCGCACATCTGAATCTGGCTTCATTTTTTTTTATTTCGTCCCTTGTTCATCGACTACAACGTTTTTGAATGTACAAGGCCAAGTTCTTGGGCTCTTTCAAGGTTTGTTTTCTTGTACGAGAACGATTACCGGCTTACTAGATGTTTGTAATGCTTTTTCTAACCTCCCAATGCTTGTCCCAACCGGGTTGCCAGAGTTATTATCCATGTTCGCAGGGTCAGCCGACACATGCACATCTAATATCTCTCTCTCTCTCACACACGCACACACACACACACACACACACACACACACACACACACACACACACACACACACACACACACACACACACACACACACACACACACACACACACACACACACACACACACACACACACACACACACACACACACACACACGTTAGGCAGAGCACGCGTGCGTGATCGTGCCCTCCTCCGTTTCTCCCACTCACAAACACGTACCTCAAGTATTGTTTTTTTTTTATTGATGTGAGTCAAAACAAGCTTCACAAGCCTCTTAGACGAGACCTGGTTTACCCACCGAACGTCAGCAACATCCGTCGCTGCTGGAGCGGCGTCTAAATCCGAGCGGCCTAAGGCTGTCAAATCCCATTAGTCCCGTAGCGTAGCAACGGAGTCTATACGGGATTAAGCGCACCCCTACATTGACAGACCCGAACGTAAACCCCGACGGGGGCGTATGAGATCCTCGGACAGTTGGCACTTCAACGCTCGCCGGGAAACCGACGGAGCTTTACCGACTCATTGACTGCTTCGAGAGGTCAAGAAAAAAAAAAAACACAACTGCACAGCGGCTTGCGTATTCAAGTCAAGCAATTGCAGCTCGTGGTGTACATTCCGCGTCGCCAGTCGCGTTCTTCGTTTCGTCTGGAATCGGCGTGCCCCTTCCTCCCAACTTTTCGTCCGTCGTTCTTTGCTCGACGCGCAGCTTGTCTTGGAACGATTGTCGCATCGTCGCGCCGTCGCGGATGAAGGAAGCCATCTGTACGCTTGGCACCAACGACCAAGCCCGTCTTCAGAAGTCAGTCCTGTGTCTAAAAGCAAGAAGCTGTGAAGGCATTTGAGTTTCTGGTGCTGGTTGTGAAGGAAGTCAGCATGTGTATACCTGCAAGTTGAAAAATGGTGAGAGCTCGTTCTGATTCGTCACTATACATGGCCGCAAGAAGCGTGGTCAGATGTGAAGCGATTGGCGTTAATTCCAGTTTATAATTTCATCTTCTGTGCACGAATACCAAGTGAGCGTGTACCGTTGACCGCAGAAAGCCTTGATCAGCCATAGTGTTCATGTTCTGTTTCTTATTGACATAGCAGATACCATGAAGATCTGTGAATCATGAAGCTGCCTATGCTATTGACTTGGGATACTGCAGCGTCGTATCCAAATGCCACGACCCTATAGGCATGTGGCTCACTGTTAGGCATCAGCGCGGGGACTGCTATATCGAATCAAGGTGATCCTTCTCTTTACAAAAATAGTCGTGACAGCAAAAAAAAAAAAAAAAAAAAAAAAATCAGGCAGACGGGCGAAGTGAGCGGGGTTTGGGCATGTCGTGAATTAATTATCAACGCTGCCATGTGAAAGTGCTGTGGAATGGTTCAGTGAATGACGTCATTAAGTTCTAGTGCTGTTTTACCATCTCGTACCTGTTGCACGTCCTGTTGAGGCGAGAAAGAACATCATTCTGTGCTTGTCCCAGAACTCCAAGCCCGAAGCGGTCACCGACTTCGACGACGTTCGACTCAGATGTGCCTGGCTGCGAAGAACCCGCTTAATTGGTGACGTTATTTGCTGGCGTAAATTTTTTTTCTGAGGCAAGGCGATGGCGTAATCTTTAGTTTTCACTCAGAGAAAACGAGGAATATGAACGCAAATCGAGTGGTGTTTATATTTGTCGAGAAAAGACTGTGAACTGATGTGGTAGAAAGTGTGCTGCTTTCGCATTTTTGCACTCTTTCCACCATCTGAGGCATGCCGAACAAGTTTTCCAAGAATTGGCGCGGAAAAACGTCAGAAGGTGAAATCATTTTACTAATGTGTGCTTTAGTTATTGCGGCCGCTGTACACGAGCGTTGATTCGGATGTTGTGTCTATACGTAAAAAATGCGCGTAACGAGGCTGCGTGGATGTCGTTCGCCAAAACCGTGGTTTCCGAGCAAGAGAACGTCGGCGCTTATTCGGAACTGTAGGCACTGAATATGTGTTTTTACTTAAAGATTACGGCGGATTTCTGTATACATTCGCAATGTCATGTGACCCTGCGGTAACTCATAAATCAGAGCTACTTCGCTGTGAGTCCTCAAACATTTCATAGCGTGAGCTTAAAGAAAATGCTTAATATTGAACAAAAGAAGATGACGCCAGAACTGAATTGAGAAACGCCATCGAAGGGGAAATATAGTATGTTCCATCCTTTACAGAAGTCAACAGTTTCAAAAGAGGTGTACAAATAACACTTCATCAACGCGAGGAGTCAAGGGTCATCTAATGCTTTCGTCTTCTACGTTTTCCGCCAATATTCAAACATGGTGCGAGGATGACAGCATCGTGTTCAACGATACGTTAGGGAATAATAAGTCTATGTCGCTGGAAGTAGCACTCATGTGCAGACGAGGGGCCCTACGGCCTGCACAGGGCCGGCGGCATCTTATCCTCGCCCTTTTATCCGTAACAGTGCTGGCAGGGCTCTTAGCTTTCCTTAATAGTTCGCTGGAGGAGAATGGCGTAAAGCTTGTTTTGGATGCGCCGAGCATGGTCCGAATACGCTCGCGATACCTCCTCAGGCCCAGGGCTCGAGAAACGCGCCCACGACTTTCCGCAGTTCAAACTTGGAGCAGCGACCTGTGGGACACTGTCTTCGCTACCAAGACGCATCCCACCGTGGTGCCGTATCAGAATGTCTTTCTGGTCATCGTGATCGCGTCTGCGCCTTCTAACACGCGTCGACGGAACGCCATCAGGTCGACGTGGGGTCGACGTTCCACGGAGTCCAGCAGGTTCGACCGCAACACGTCCACGACCCTCTTACCGGTATTCCTGGTCGGCGAATGCGAAGATTCCTCTCAAAGGCGTCTGATACACAAGGAGGCTAAGGAATTCGGCGACATGCTGGTCGGCACCTACTTGGACACCTACCGAAACCTGACGCTCAAGACGATCCACGGCTTTCTCTGGGTCGCCGATCACCTCAGGCCCAGCTTCGTCCTGAAGACGGACGATGACTGCTTCGTCAACGTCGGTGTACTGCTCGACGTCCTGGCGGAAACCGTGATCTTTCAGTCAGAACCCGTCGAAACGAGCATCGTCAGCGAGAACTCGGGGAGCGAGGTGCCTCCGGGCGACGGGGCCGCCATTGAGCGGGCGTCGTCGTCTTCTTCGAGTCCCGGGAATGCCGGGCGTGCCGTCGTCGCCAGAGTACCGTCCCCTCTGTACGTCGGCAACATCAGATGGAACAACCAGGTCGTCAGGAACCCCAAGAGCCGATGGTTCGTTTCCGAAAGGGACTACGTCAGGGCTCAGTACCCGCCGTACGGAAGCGGAGCCGGTTACGTCCTGGACGCCCGCGCTCTCGACGTTCTCGCCAGGAAAGTGCGCCGAGTGAGACCCTTCGCGAACGAGGACGCTTACGTCGGGACGGTGCTCGGCGAGGCTGGCGTGAGACCGGTGCAAAGCTACCGGTTCGTTTCTCAGCCGTCGGGCCTGTGGACGTGCAACTTTCTCTACGTCGTGGTCATCCACGGGGTGTCTCACGACGATCACCGTAAACTCCTCGACAAGGTGAGGGCCGCTAGGGAACAGTGTCGCGACGTGGAACGCGACGTCGGTTGGGACTGAGACGACACTCGACGGTTGTAGAAGAACGAATGGCGACACTATATAAGATGTAAGTGTGTGATAGCGTTTTTGTTGTCAAAGGACATGAGTGCTAAAGAAAGGAGACCGCGGAAAAAAAATAAATGACACGCACACTGGCGCGCAGAAGTAGTTGTAGGTCTGTTCTGTACCTGTCCTGCTCAGCGTTGCCCTCTTGACTATGACATTGTGTTAGGTGTCTGTGAGATTTTAAGTTTGAAAGGCTGACGGAGACAGCTTGCTTCTGAGAGCGGTGACGTTGAGAATGAGGAAAAGGCGTACGTTACGGTGCCACGAACGAGTGCACGTCTGTCCGTGGCCAAAATACTTTTGTGGTCAGGCGACACATACAGTAGTCAACAAAAAGATATGATCTTTTGCACTTGTGTTCTGCGAGCTGAAATGCTCAGAATGTTGGTGCTGCGCTGTGCCGGACCGCTAACCTAGGGCAGTATAGTCTCTTGAACCGGCAGTGCCATCTAGCTCAACTTATTCACACCGCATGGCACACCCACTATGCACATATAGTTTGCGTACTTCCAGAGTGTATCACAATAAACCGTATATGCCATCCAGTATGTGAAAATACGTGCACGCTGGTGAGAAGTTTTACCGATAGCTGGAGAGGTTAGCCGAGCAAAAGGCTTGACATGCTACTGCATGTTTCTACCAGCTAAACGTTGCTACAGGCCGTTGTGGCTTTTCCAAGGGACATTGAACTCTGTATGATACTCTAACGAGTGCTTCGCGCTTTTCACTGGGGTTTATTGTCAGAAACATGAATATGTATTGCATATTAGCACACACACGTGTAGAAGAAGAAGGCCTAAAAATTAGAGGTCAAGTAATCAATCTCTATATAACTTTGCGGCTTCACAGAGGGGCTCGCAGTGGACGTGTCACCGAATGTGCAGTGTTTCTTTTTCGTCCCGATTGTTTTCTGCGCTGGTGTTCGCCGTCAGTATTAAACAGCAACTTTTCCAGCATTCTGTATACTTCTAAGAAAGGAAAACGTAATTGAAGAATGCAAAGGATATGGCGTCCAAACGAGGCAGAGGACCCGCAAGAAGACGGATACACGAAGGGATCAAATGTGCATTGTCGAACAAGGAGTGTCGCAGGCCATATGGTTTCGACAAGGGCACTTATTCTTCGCTCGTCGAATCATTGGCTCCTGCCTGTGACAAGCCTTGTTCGACCACAATTGATCGCAAAGAATAAGGTGGGCCGTGTATAGTACATATAATATATAAAGCTTTATTTACTCTCTCTGTCGACAGTGTCGCAGGATGCATCTTCACTTTCCTTTATTAATAGTGCTTCCCAACTTGTGTAGCGTAGAAACAGCGGCTCTAAAGTAAGGTTTCGCCGCCAGCTAGGACCCATGTCGCGGTTCGACGATGTTCTTGTCGAGATGAAGGGGCAGGTCTCCGCGTCGCTGGCTGCCGAAGAACGCGTCGACGACCTTCAGGCTACAGTCCAAGGTGTTGTCGGCGTCCTGCTTGCTACCGAGCCGGAGGTTCACTTCGGCCAAGTCCAGAACTCTTAGCTGACCTGCGTGCAGTGAGACGATTGAACGACTCACTGCGTGTGTATGCATACTCCGCACAAACCCATATGTGCAAGCTAGAGCTGACGTCACGTGCGGTTGAGTTCGTGCCGCACAGGCTGTTAACGCGGAAATGAGACAGACAAGGCGCGAAAGAAAGAAGCAGGCACAGGTACGAAATTCGAACTAATGTTTAGTACAGACACTTTGAGTTTGTGCGCACAAGAACCATGAAGAAATGAAAGAGGGAGAAACAAAGAGCAGAAAGAGAGAGAACCAAACCAGTCACACGAAGTGGAAGCACATGCCAAATGTCGAAATTAAAGCGTTCAGTTTTCGCCACCTATATATATATATATATACCATCTGGAAAATCGAGTTCTTCGATAACACGCATTCACAATCACCACTCAGCGTTGGCGCTTCTTAGATTACCTCGATCGTGTAGCAATCTCTTCCACGAAACACAATTCGCTGTTTTAGCAAGCTGTGGGACCACTCGCGCACACAATCCCGATAACGATACGCCAAGGGAACCTTCACATCTCTTCAAGACGTTCCTGCATGCTATGCTCTTTCAGATGTTCTTTTTAGGCATCGCTCGGTTTGCCCGACACAGGCTCTGCCACGGGATAGGGGGATTCGGTACACAGCTCATTTGACGCACGAAACGAACCCGTTTTTGGTGCTTTATACGTATACACTGCGCACTTAACTCGTTTAATTATCGGTGATGTAATCTTGCAAAAGTTTGACCGGTTTACCTGAGGCAGAAATAACGACTTCGGCTCCAACGGTTCCACGCATATTTAGATGACGGGAAGTGCTGTGCCGGTAAGGAATAACCCATCACATTCTTTCGAATCCCGTTTTCTTGATTTTAAGACCCCCCTCATTGTCATAGTGAAACTTTATTGCCCTGTCCAGAACAGCCTCAGCCGCAGCTACGATCATCAGATTGAAGTTCACGTTAGTCGTATGTCTTACTTTTGACAGGAAGCTGTAGCTCGGGGCTGACTCGAATTTCAATATTCAAATAAATATAAAGCGTAAAAAATGCGTTTATTAAACAACCGCTCGACCGTTTTGAATGGAGCTTGTTGCAGTTGAGAGAAAATTGTTTTAGCGACTGTAGGCTGCGCACTTTTGATTTAGGGTCCAGAATTGTTTTTACAAAAGTCCGCAATTCTTAACCAAAAACAGATATCGCAGTTCTGTTAACTGCATCCGTTAGAGAATCTAAAGCGGTCAAATTTTATGCACGAATTTAGGCTTACGTGAATTTGTAACAATGTTTATAAAGAATTTGCGAAATTCCTATTCAAATTGGTGGCCCACTTCAGACAGGTGAGACAGGCGTGTGATACATTAATTTTGCCAGCTTTAGGCGCGGTATTAGGTGCAGTTTACAGAATCGTTATATATTCTTGCAGTGCTGAGTTAGGGTTGCAAACTTCATAGTGCTGTTTTAAAGTTTGAATGAATTCGGGGGTTTTCCGTGCCAAAACCATGATTTGATTATGAGACGCGCTGTGCTGGGGGACTCCGGATTAATTTTGACCATCAGGGGATCTTCAACGTGCACCCAATGCAAGGAACACGGGGTGTTTTGCATTTCGCTTTTAATGTTTTCGCGGTGTTCCGCAGTGTTTATAGAAATATCAACAACATGAAAAAAAAAAGTCTCCTTTAAAAAATGATTTGTCCTTCTCGGGTATTTAAAACTAGGAATCCCCAGTTAAAGCTTCCTATTAACCAGCGCGCGACAAAGGACACCTATGAAGCAGATCACAAGAACGAACGCCAATCCAGCGTTAATTCTGTGCTGTTCATGCAGCGTTCATCGGGGTAGCCTAGTTTTCGTCTTCCACTCTTCTTCCTACACCTTGTCGGTTCAGCGCGGTCTAAAAGTGTTGCACGGCTCGAACGACCGACTACATGTGCACGGTAAAATAAATTGCACCCTTAAAATTTAGTGAGCGTGTAAATCGGTGTATCACTCACAGCTTTACACCCCTTTTGTGTGTAAGAATGTGAGTTATAGACCGATTTACGCCCTTATTTAATCGGGGTGTTAATCGGTCTATAACTCACACCCTTACACCCTTTTCGGGTGTGAGTTAAGTAGTTTAAGCATGTGAGCTTACATACATAATTTCTTTTCTAGGATTCTGGCGCGCTTTTCAGTTGATCCTGTTGGTCTAAAGTGGAATAACTAACACCCTGATATGCGGTAATTCTGAGTCAAATAGGCGTGCAGCTTGAGCAGCAACGCGATGTAATAGCAGGCTGGCAAAACAAAACATATCATGTTCGTTCTTTCGCAACATAGTAAGCGCTTTTGTCAATTTGCGTTCACCCCTCCACAATTCGGACGATGCCTCAAATAGATTGCTAAGCATCCTACACACCTTCTTGATAAAAAAAAAAAGAAGTGGACAACAGCGTCGGCCCTCGGCGCAACTGGTCACTTGCGCTTCCACAGCAAAACCGCACGGCAATTCCTGGCCGAAAATGTCGTATACGCGATGCTCTCGGCATCTACCCGCACGCACTGGAGTACACTGTAAAACTATTTTGCACACTTAAATGTCAATAAGGGTGTAAATTGATTTATAACTCACACCCTTAGACCGAGAAAGAATGTAAGGGTGTGAGTTGTAGGCCGACTTACACGCTTCTTCACTTTTAAGGCTATAAATTGTTTCACAATGTAAAGGTGTGTTTCAGAAAAACTTAAGTTTGGCCTAGTTGGTGTTTACTGCATGTCACATTGACCGCAAATAAAGACGGGGACAACGGAAGAGAACACAAAAACGACACGGGCGATGGAGGCATATCACATAAAAAAAAAGAAAGGCCAAGACTGTGTTAGTGACACTCCCATTAGGTTGTTTCAATTGGAGATAGATATTTTTTATAATTGGTTGCCCCTCTAGGCTGATTAGTGTTCTTGCTTGCTGCGTTCTGCGCATGTTCTATTTGTCTATATATTGCCACAGGTTGCCGTGAATAAACCAGTTACCGCCCGTGTCGTTTCTGTGTTCTCTTCTTTAATTGAGGTCAATATGATTATGAAGGTGTGTTTATCAATCAATTCGTAATCAGTCGTAAGAGTCACCGAGAAGTGGCAATGAAGCGACATGTCTTCTTCAATCGAGGGCTGCGCTGAACTCAACTTATCGCATTTTTACACTGTGAAACAATTTGCACCCTCAAAAGTGAATAAGGGTGTAAGTTGCAGACAGACTATATACCCTTATTCGCTTTTAAAGGTGTAAATTGTCTCACAGCGTAAATACGCGTTTATCAAACGATCCGTCGTCGTTGAGGTCACCAAGAAAAACTACATGGCTTGGATAGACGGCCACTATCCGTAGAAAAAATTTTAGGTTCACGGCCAACAGAAAAACTTCAAACCATCGCTGCGCGTGTATAACATACAATTTTTGGAGCACTCGAAAATATCGCAAAAGTATTAAGTCATACAATAGTCATTGCTCGCACTGTTATTATTAACAGGCGCCCTTAATTACATGTTGTTGGTGTCTTCGTGCTCATGTAGCATTTAGAGTGCAGCATTCAAGTGCCCAACATCTGTGTGAACATCTTGGTTTTGTGAACATTTATGCTGTGTGAACTCATTTGTTGCGTGGGAACATTTCGGGTTTGCGAGTATTTATGCCATGTGAGCTCTTCTGTTGCGCGAACATATATTTATATTGCAGTACTGAGACTTAGTACTTGAACGTTCGTTCATGTGTTTAATAGTCCAGTTTCGTGATTATTGACAACTTTCCCACGATAACTATCATGTAAGAGAAGAGGAGCAGCCGGCGCCACACATCACACCAACCTCTCCTTAAATACATTTAATTAAAAAAGGGGTAATCAAGCGCCACCTCTTGTTCAGTCAAGGGCGCGGTGGTTTGTTTCCCCTCGGAGTCGGTGAAAAAAAATTAGCGTAGAGGCCCTTTTGTTAAAGCGGGCTCAAGTCTCCCAACGACTGCGTATGTGACTCTCTGGGCGAAGTGTGTCTTCCCCCCCCCCCCCAAAAAAAAAGAACAGTCGTACAGCTTTTTGTATATAACGACTTACCCGAGTTGCTGACTTCCTCAGCGATGATTAGTCCTTCTCGAAGAGTGAGACCTCCCATGACTGTGTAAGAAACAATAAAATAAAATTAAAGGAAAGCAGCGTGGTTTGTTTGCTGGCATGTCCAAAGTTCGGGACACCGGGGACCTGGGGACCTTCCCCCACCCCCTGATTAGCGCTACCCGTCTCCTTGCACTCTCTCTCTCTCTCCCCTTCCTTCTCTCGCCGTCTGCAGCCGCTAATTCTGTACGTCAACGAAGAGGTGTTCTGCGAGCAGAATGCTTGCGAACGACACTGGCGCTTCGAATTTATGCGCGAGACAGTCCGCAGAGTGACTGGAACCCGTGCAACAAATTTCCAGTCATAATTCGGAAGCCGTGGTGTTACGACTCCTGCGGAGTTTAGCTCTCCTGAATTCAAGGCTGGTATGCTTGGCATTACACAGCAAACATTGAGGTCTATATTACATATTCGTATAAATTGACCATCACTTCGTGCTTACGACATACGTCTGTTCTGAGTTTTTTGTTTTGTTCTTTACATGCGCAAGAGGTAGCGTAAAACTGTTCTATACTTCCTCAAGGTTTTTGCTACACTCTAAAAAAAGAGTTTGCGCACTTTGGAGATTATCTTTTTCCCATACAACAATCTTCATCTCACTAGTACGCCTTTCCTTCATTTAACGTTGCACGCCCGGTACTTCCAGCTTGCGAACGGCATGCGCATTATCAGTGTGACATAGCATTATCGACAGGCAAGTAGCAAGCGCAGGGTTATCAGGGAAGGAGGCTTAAGTGAGACTTTGACCTTTGTTGTATATGGGCACAAGTTACGCTCCGAATAGTTTTCTTTAGATTGTACGTGCTTTCTACTTCCACGATAGACTCCTGTTGTAATACCGGCACTCCTGACGTACATGACTTGGCACGTTGTGCGCTAGGAATCGAAGTGCACAAAAGCCAAATATTCAGGTTTTTTTTTAAAAACCTGAATATTTGGTGCATGATCCCTCTATGATGCTATACTCTGGATCAGCTCCTGGGTGACTATACCTGAGTCAGCTAGGCGCAATGTGATTGTGCTCAGTGCTGCTTAAAAAAAATTGCGGTGATAGCGGTCTCCGGTGTTCCGTAAACTTGCGACACGTTTATAGAAAAGGATCCCCTCGACTGACACACCATTCGACGTACAAAGGAGCACCTCGCGTGGGAGGGTCTCGTTAGCCAGAACTCCGCAGCCAACGACCTATATATATATATATATATATATATATATATATACCAGGTTCTGCCTCACATGTAGCGGCGTCTCGCGCTATAGGAGCTGACTTCAAATAAAAATTATTCTTCCTTTTTTGTCTCCATCGCTTCGCGTACTATCTCGTAACGCATAACGTAACGCATAACGTAACGCATAACGTAACGCATAACGCAGATAAACACCTTGGATAGCGAATTACAAAGTACGCGCTCGCGTTTTCAGTGAAACAATGTGCAAGCACTCACCGGGCGTCCCCGTGCTCGGCGCCACCAACTTGTCGAGAGAGTCGATGTCGTAGCTGACGTGAAGCGATTTCGTTCCTCTGTGAAAAGGAAAGTATTTAAAAAAAGGTAGTGAACGAGCGAGTGGAACCAACCATTAAATGATGTCCACAATACCACGTGCAGAAACGAACGAGTGTAAGCGGTACTTCGGATTCTTCGTACCAAGGCCGAATGATGGGGGGTAGTAGGTGTGCGCGAATGCAGTAAAACCTCGTTCTAACGAAATAGAAGCGGGCGCCCGAATTACTTTGTTATGTGTATTATTACATGTACTGCAATATGAATCTCTATGGCGATTTCAAGGGGTATTTCACTTCGTTATGTCTGGTTTCTTATAACGCGGTATGACTGTGTTGTAACTGTTGAAAGTGAACGGAATGCAAATCGAATAGTAAGAGAAGCGAATCGAACTTATAACTAAATATCGAATGCTGCTCGAATATAAGTTTCGAATAATGAGCAGCAGCATTTGTCAGTAATTGTAAACGATGTTCACCTCCTCGTATGTGCACAATGTTAGCAAATTTCTATCATTACATCGCACGTTATGAAACGTTGGTTATTTAAAGCGCAAATGTCACATTAGGAATGAATAAAGCAGTTTGTCCGCGTGCTTCACAACGTAAATGATATATATATATATATATATATCGTTATTCGAAAGTTTTGAATACTCACGTACTCCCGTATAGGTGAGTACAAGAAACATATGCGACCATCGTTCTCACTACATTGTCCGAGATCCGTGTACGTAATGTTGTTACTGGGTGCGCCGCCCAATCTCGGAGGCTATGCTTTACATCTTTAGAGAGACAAGAGATGCCACTGTGCTCACGTCGGATTGATCTTGTTGAGTATTCTCTGGACGACGTTTCGGATCCCGTGGCGGTCCACATCGGCCATGTCGTAGACCGTTATGCCGAGTTGGTCGAGGAAGTACCTGCATCATCATGGGCGGCGACAAGACGTCAAGAGGTGTGTATTGTTTGCCATCACTATGCAGTATACAGGGTGATCATTCTTAAGTTTTGCGGAACCTAAAAAAAATATCCTGTCAGATAACGTAATTCTATAGTCCTCCAGCTGGATAATTCAGAGAGGCGGACATATACTCTCACTAGAAATCGGAACACATGTTGAACTAATTAACAGAATTTAACTAATTAACCTTACGGCACATATTGCAATTTACGAATTTTTAGCGGGTGATCTTGCAAGGCGTATCCAATGAGCACGAATTTCTTGAATGACTGCCGTTTGGAGATATGCGCCATCAAACTCGCCGTAAAAAATGTGCTCTTGTTCCACTTACTTCTTTAAAAAAACGCTACTTTATGCATTGAAACAGAAAAGTAAATGAAACGCACATGTATTTCGTCCCACAATTTGGGAAATAGTATGTGAAGACTGGTGTCATCTTCAATTCATTTCAAGTGGGTATACGTCTTGCAACGTCACCGGCTTCAATTTGTAAATTGCAACATGGGCTGCAATGTAATTAGGAAGTTAATTGGATAATTTTTGTTATTTAGTATAATATGTGTTTCGACTTCTCATGCTAGTAATGCTAGCCTCATCGAATAACGCAGCTCAATAACAAGAATTGTGCTATCTGCCACAGGCGATTTTTAAAAATCCCTCCTAAGTTTAAAAAGAAAGATCACCCCGTATGGTGTAACACTCGCGCGACATAATGGTCTTACGTGATGTGACTCATCTACCTGGCTTTTCTTTATCAATGACTGCGAAATATTGTTTGGGGACAACATCGCTTTGAGTTCGCGATCATTATCACGATGCAAAATGATCTTCCGCCATTCTGCCGACCACGTGTTGACCATCTACATTGAGTTCAACGCCCCGCTTTCCTGCGATCCATAAATATGCAGGCTCTGTTTTCGCCGCGTCGCAGCGGCGTGCTCATTTGTTACTGAAGTGCGGTACCTCTTCATCTTGCATGACAAAGGCATATATCTGCAAGGGAACTATTTCTTGAAGCGCGGAGGGACTATAAACAGGCACGTGACGCATTGCATTCTTGGCTTGACACTGGCTAAACAGAAGTATTGCCTCTAACAGTGGGCGATATTGTACGTGCTAAAATGGCTGAGAAGAGCTAAGGCGAACCAAGGGTGTGGATGTGCAGGTAGATGTACTGTATAGTATACAGGGTGTCCCAACTATATCATGCACCAAGATTTAAAAATATGCAAATGCCACGTAGCTGGACAGAACCAAGATAATGTTGTGTGCCGTCGCTTGGAGATACTCAGGTCATTTGCATGGCGCCTAATTACATATAGTTACTCTTGTTTGGTCAACTAACTTCTAAAATATTATAATTAGATGAAAAGTGTCAATGAGAAAATTGTAGAGCAACATGAAGAACTCCAGATAGAGTTTTCTGTTGCTCAATACGTGCTACATAAAAGTGTTTTTCCGAGTGTGAAAGAAGCCCGCGAATACACACAAAGTTGCCGCGCAATTGGCTGCTCGAGGCACCTTGTGTGTATTCGCGGCTTCTTTCGATCTAATTATAATATTTTAGTAGATTAATTATGACTAGTTATGTAATTAGGCGGAATACAAAATATAACCTGAGAATCTCCAAGCGACGGCACGCTGCATTAACCTTGGTTATATATCCAGCTACGTGCCATTTGCATATCTTTAAATCTTGGTGCATGGTATAGTTGGGACACTGTGTATATATGAGGCGTTGCATAAGGAACTAGGGTGCCTCGATACTACACTTCTCCGTACATGAACGGCAAGAGGGGGCGCTGACATCGAGACATCCAATAATGAACCACTAATACATAAGGAACTACTTTGACCAATTAACCCTACTTAACCTTATCACTAACTACTTAGGGTACATATTGCAATCTGAGAATAGTGGACGGTCAGGTGGCGCTTCACTCACCGCTCGTAGTCGTCGACGTCCCTCAGACCTATGAAAGCAAAGTTCTCTTTGTGGACGCTGCACCAAAAAGAAGTGACAGCAAACGCATGTGAACATGCAATTTACGCCGACAGCTACGAAGTCACTGTGCCCTTATTACGGAGGTAGGCTCCGTGTACAGGGAGAAGCTCTCTGGAATTCATAATGCGTCAAATGCCTCCATGCAGAAAGTTCGCACATACGGCGAGTCAGCTGGGCTAATGTATGGATATCCAGGTGCTTTTTTCCCCTTCTTTCTCGTTGGTTTGCACACTCTTATATGAATCGTCGTCTACGTATAGTCGTAATTGCAGCGTCAGGTTTCGTCAACCGATGTGCACTTAAGACACGTCTGAGGCATATCTTCCTCGTATTCACACACGAGACGACGTGTGCTGTGGCCCTCCTGAGATATGGCACGAAAGTCGACGGGCTATGGCTATGCTCTATACAATGGCGTCTAACGTGCTGTATCAGATATGCTTTTACCTGGGATGGCGTAGTTAAGCTGACTTAATCACCTGCGATATCTTATGTTAAACGTATAAAAATTGGACGTGTTATATGTTTCCTTCAGGAATGGACAATACTTTACCTCTGACCGATGGCTTACGCGCCTTTGGTGGTATTATCGCCCCTCTCTTTACGGGAGTCTCTCTCTAGAAAAGCCAGACAGACAGAAATTATATAAGCCAGACCAACAACTCAGTTATGACGTTATGAGTTAGGAGTTATCTCGGTTATGACGTTACTGAACTGTCGGTATAGTGTGTTCTCTTTGTTTGTTTTGTTCGGATCCCAAATTATTAATATTTGCCAACTCGCCCAGCTCTCAGTTATTCTGAAAAGAAAGCGTTTGTACCCGTGTGTCTATTTCTTTGCCTGTATGTTTTAATTCGCGCTGCTATGACCTCAAGAAAGCATGCAGAAAAAAAAAATGGAGGCGGGGCTCGTGACGTGGACGTCACGTGAGTCCTCGGCTCCGAAGTGAGAGAATGCGGGAAAGGCTGTCGTATACGCACACGCGATCAAATGCTCGGCGTATGCGTACGAATCTGGCTGGCTGGATGTATGCTATGAGCGTTCCCTATCAAATGGGGTGGTGGGTTGCGCCGCCAATCTATTGTTCTTGGACTCCCGCCCCTTTTCAGAAGAAAAGCTTTTGGGCGCGTGGAGGAGTGTTGACTGTGCCCAACGTGCCATAAAAGCACTTTCGAACTTTTTAAGTGAGACTGGTTTAGATGATCGCCTATAGAAGCTGTGAGACGTGTAGTCAGTGCGAAATGTGTTTGCGCAAAAACTTTTTGTGGCAAGATTACTTTTTGTATGGACAAGATTACTCTTAGTGTATTGCGTCTCCAGTGCGCATCCGCATATTGGACAACGTGTATATAGTATCTCATTGTACCATATCATAATCATCCGCCACCTACCTTTCCCTGTATTTCCCACTTCCCCATTCCCCAGTGAGGAGTAGCAGGCTAGAGACACGCTCTCCAGGCCGACCTCTCCTCCTTTCTCTCCATTAAAATCTACTCCTCCTCCTCCTTGCCTAATGTACAGCCTATATTTAAAAAGAACACAGACACAAAGAACTCCCAGCATCAAACTTTCTGAAGCAATATTGGGAACCTTGTTTTTGTGCGCCTGCCAGCTAGCTTGCAGGCGTTGGCAACCATGAGTCTAGAGGCGCTAGTCGATGCACTTAGAGAGCGCCTCTGCTGCTGGAAAGCCTCTTCGCACCACTGGCTCAGAACATTTAATTAACGTTATCTCCGTTAATACTAAAGACCCCCCCCCCCACACACACACACGCACGCACGCACGCACGCACGCACGCACGCACGCACGCACACGCACACGCACACACACACACACACACACACACACACAAATTGCGCTAGAGCATTCCTTGGACGGCGCTTCATGGCATCTAGCGCACAACAAAATTTCCGGTGGTTTCAGGTGACGAACTCTATATTGCACCCTTGAATAATATTTCCAAGTGTACCTAACAGATACCCGCTAAAGAAAGACAGCCAAACTCAATCGTCACTTGCAGACAGGTTTGCCTTGTTCGATCGATTTCATTTCAGTTCTATCATGTAAATTTTCATTGCCTGTAAATGTCGTTCGTATCCTTTCACATTCTTTTTATAGTCATTTATTTGTCTTCTATTATGTTGTAGTTATGTTTTAGTTATTATGTTGTACGTTATGTTGCAGCATTGTGTTCTGGTTTTCTTCTTGTATTTATTTTCATGCGTTTATTGTTTACCTTTTATCTATTTTTGTATTCTGATTCACACGTCACGTTTATTCGCGTTTATTTATTAATTTTATTAGAAACCAAATTTGATTTCTCACGCACTGCTTGCTTTCTGAACACAGTGTGCTGCTTGTATTTGTAAATTTTGGCTCAGAGCCCTTACAAGCCTATGTCTATAGGTCCATGCAATTAGCGTTTGCCTGCTTCATGAGCTATGTACAAAGGAACGCGTAACAACAAAAAGAAGTACGAAAGGCGCGGTACACAATCGTTTTCGCATAGCACGCTCATTGGAATGTGGGCGCCGAGGCCAGGATTCGCACCCGCGATTCCATACTCAGCAGCAGAGTAAAAGTAAAGCATCACAATAAAAAAACACGGACGAGACTGAACACCAGTCTAAGTGTTCAGTCTTGTCCGTGTCTTCTTATTGCGTACATTTAATTTTAATTTATTCCATGAAACAAATCGCCCATGAAAAAGTGTTATCAACAACAGAGGATCATGGCCACCGAGCCACCACGGCTATAGTAAGCCGGCTTGTAGTCTCGAAATACAGTTTCAGCATGTCCGGTATTCGCGTATACGCAATGACGTTTGCAGATTACCTGGTTATCGGAGGCGTAAATGTGGGCGGCTGGAGTGGTTACGCGACCTGGTGGCACAGAGCTCCCCAGATAAACACATAGATAGCTGTTATTGCAGTACCCAAGTGTATTCTGCTTCGTTGGAGGTGTAAATTTTCGGCAGCGGTGTAACCATGAGCAGGCTGTCTTTTTATATGTTTTTTTGGACAAGAACACTCACGAAATTAAAAAAAAAAAAACGTGTCTGTGAGGAATTGTGGTTAGACGAAGCGTCACAAGATGTCGTTACCACAGTCCGGTAACCCGGTATTACTCAAACGCCATTGCGCATACCGGTATACCGGACTCCCTAAACATTCTGTAATGAAGCCAAGCTGCTGGTTCACACGATTGGTGTAGCACTACCAGAGCGCTCCTAGGAGCAACCTGTAGAGTATAAGTGGCATAGATGAATTCACCCACGTGTGAACAGCCTGGCTACGTCATTTAACTGCGGGCCGGTGCCTCATTTCTCACTCACCAGGGCTGCAACCACTCGAACCCCTTTGGCTTCACGACGTACGGGGCCATCTCGTGCAACAGGAAAGCGACGGCCATGCCATGGATGTTGCCTGTTACGGGAACAGATAAGCGAACGGAGGATACCGTGTAAACGCGCATTCTGTACAAACTAGAATATATATAGCACTGCAGATGCGATCTCTGAACAATTGTAAGTACCGGAAGTACTGCAGAAGATGCTGAAGCTCATGAAGCAGTGCCAGTGTAAGTGCATAAGTTAGCTTTGAATGAGGGTCCCCAAAAAGGTAACGCGTAGTGTACTTTGTACCTAACGAGTAACCTGTAATCTAGTATTTCCAAATACATGGGGCTAGAAAAAAATACTGGCTTATGAAAGCACAGCTTGCGATTAGCATTCTTGACAGTAATTAATATGTACTTGCCACGAGAAGTGAACAGCTGCATACTTATCAGAATTCACAGCAGTTATGGAGGCATTATAATATTGACACGTGTACTTATGTGTTCTTAACGTCACCACCACGTGACAATATTGTTATGGTAACGATGGCGGAAGGCGGGGAAGGGGGGCAGGGTTAAGGGGGCTAGAGTGACAGTCTTACTGAGAAATCCTCGTTCTCTAGTTTACCGATATCGCCGTCTAGTCAACTCTTATTGATTGAGTGCAGAGCTTGAATCACTTGAGTAGAGATACGCTTAATTCACAAGTTACCATCATTTCGCGCACAGAAATTCCCCAATTGTCAGCGCCGAAAGTGGTGCGCTTCCTTCGGACAGTTGCTTGTGCGAGTGCCTACACATTGCCAGCGCGTTTTTTTTTTTTTTTTAAGTTTAGCGCATCTACTGTGCTCCCTCTGTCTGATGGTGTCTTACTCCTTTTCTCTTTCTCTTCGTTTACCTTTTGTCCTCCCTTTATCCTTTGTCCCGTGGCAAGTGGCAAGCTAGCAAACTGGACATTGCGATCTGATCAACCTCCTTAATTGCCATTCGCTTCGTTCCCCCCTCTCTTCTTACTGACTAACGAGAAGGCTACACCCTTCGGAAACTCCAACATGGCGAAATTTGACAGCGTCCATAGCGCAGCACGCCTCTGCTGGTCCCCTGCAGCCTCTGAGCAAAAGAAAGGAAATAAACTGTAGGAGGGATTAGTAACGTTACGTAGCTGCCCTTGGCAATCCACTTCTCCGTGGAACCGTTCCCTTTGCCTTTTACCTCGAAGAGTCGGCCCAACACGTGACAAGTTAAACGTCTGTGACTCGGCGTACCGGTCGAGGATGTTTTGTTCCCGGTAGTTTTCAATCGTTGCGTGCTCGTTCGGCCGCCATGCCGCGGTTCTGCCCTGCGGAGCGGGACCACTTATTTATAGTTAATAAAGCAGAAAGATATACGTATACAAAAAAGAACAAATAACAACTGGCACCTAGCTAGGCATACAATGTTAGCTATGGCGTTCGTGAGTACAGCTAGGTTGAGCAATGTGAAGAAAAAGGTTCCTAGTTATACAGTGTTAGCTACGACGTTCTTGAATAATTTGCTGATCTGCGATGGTGGTCGTCGAGGCGGGAAGGCGGTTCTACTCATTGGACGTGCGTGGTACAAATGACTGCAAGAAAGCGTTGGATCTGCATAATGGAATGCCGACCTTATGAATTCACGATCTAGTCCGGGCGATACATACGGAGGCGGGGAAATAAGTTTGTTGCGTAACAGCGGGTTACGAAACAACTTATGAAAAAGGCACAGACGGAACATTTTGCGACGTGATGCCAAGTACGGTAAGTTAAGGCTAGACCACGCGCTCTCGCGTGACGATCGCGTGTGTCGGGCCGACTCGTCTGACTTCATTCAACCGCTGGTTGCGCGATGCTCCTTCCCAGTTTATTTCCTTCCTCCTCCGCTCCTCCGCGTAAGGGTCACCTTCGAGCTGTCGTCCCTGGTCGCCCAGAAGTGTCCGAGACGTGGCGTACACGCCAAACGCCCACTGACCCGAAAGCGGCGCTTCGGACAGGCCTGGGACAGACCGGGATCACAAATCGAATACGTCTGCAGAATTCGCGTCGCGCGACGTCCTATATAGACGTACAGACCTGATCCGGAGGAAGCGGGCGTGTTGATGTCGGCGTGCGCGTCCACCCATATGACGGCCAGGTCCGAGTGCGTGGCCAGGGCGTGGCCGTTGACGGTGCCGATGGCCATGGTGTGGTCGCCGCCCAGGTTGAGCGACACGCGGCCCGAGCGGAGTACCTCGGCCACGGAGTCGCAGACCTGCGGTGAGCCGAGTCGATCGACGAATCGCACGTGGTCACTTGAATGGAGACACCGAAGGGTGTCATAGCGTTCATAGGTGTCATAGTTAAACGTCGCGTTATCACGTTGAACACCACATTACTCGAAGGGTGTCATAGCGTTCATAGGCGTCTAAGTTAAACATCGCGTTATCACGTTGAACACCACATTACTGTGGTTGAACAAGCGGAGGATTGCACGGAATGAGTGCGGATGTTTACACGCGTGTGACAAGTGTTACTTTCTTTTAATGCTTTAGCATTAGGAGTGTCGTATAGTGGGGGGAAAAAGTGGATGCGTGTGAATTGTAGGAAGCTGGTGACGTGGTGGAGGTATATAGAGGGGATGGGAGAGCTTGAAAGATCGTGCATGCGTATGTGTACAAATATTGATTCACTCCGATGAAGACTGGGTCACCGGGCGAAACGTTAGTAATATAATAGTATTTTTTGTTGTTGTACAACGTGTCGCAATTTATTTCCTGCTTATTCCTCCGGGTTCAGCACACACTTGTAATTTCTTATATATATATATATATATATATATATATATATATATATATATATATATATATATATATATATATATATATATATATATATATGTGTGTGTGTGTGTGTGTGTGTGTGTGTGTGTGTGTGTGTGTGTGTGTGTGTGTGTGTGTGTGTGTGTGTGTGTGTGTGTGAGAGACATGTGCTGAGTGAGTTACTGAACAACATTTCGCAATGCGTTCAACACGGTTCATATAACACATCCGGGACCTCAAAGAGGTGCAACGTAATGCTAACGCATTTCTGTCGCATTTACTGCTAAATCGCTACTGATACACATTTTTTAATCTACAGAGAATTTGTCAAATTCGCGTATGACAGATGCAATAAATCCGCTCCATTATCTGAAAGAGGTGTACGTTATACAAGGAATCAAGAAGTGTAATTGACCACTTAACAAGAATTCACTGAATAATTTGCATCTAGTTACGTCAGATAGATATTGACACTTACGAATCGGAGCAAGTGAGTTCTCAATGCATGCGCCCACTTAACTAAAAAGGAATTCTGGAGCTGGCACTATTTACCAGTTTCGAGATTCGCGTTTCCAAACTGCGTAACGAAATGCAGCAGTGGTCTAGTTAAATGTGCCCGGTACTGCTTGAGAAGTCTTACTGTTCCCAAAGTACGCTAATCCGAAATAAATGTCGCAAGAATGTAAAACGGGAAAAAGCGTCGGGTTGTTGTTGTTGTTGTGCGTGTTCTTTCTGTTGTTTTTCTTCACCCAAACTTACGTTCTTGCTTGTCCTTCCCACGATGTCCGACTCGATAGCGTTGTGGTCGGTGACATTTGGCTCACCTTCTACTCGAACATCGCCGAAATCCTTGACAAGATAGCCTGCGAGACACAGAGGTTGTGCAGCATAAATGTCCCAACTAGCAACCAGTTAAGCAAGGCTAGAACCGACAGACTAAACAGCGAAAATCATTAAGTATGTACAATACGAGACACTACATAACTATTCTAGGCATGACTATTAAAGAACTGGATATATATATGAATGAGGAGAAAGGAGACGTAGGGCCCGATTTTTATTAGTCATATCATGAAAAGCCAGCACCAAAGGTAGCATAGGGGAAATTACTTGTACTTATTAATTGAAAGAAATAACTGAAGCAGATAAATAGAAGTGCCCCGGAAAGTGAATGGGAAACAGCGCTGCTTCAGCTCAAATGGTAAGAGCATTGCACTCGTATTGCGAAGACGTGGGTTCGTATCCCGCCGGCGGCTAGCCGGTTTTTCCATCCACATTCATTTCCATTAACTTATCATTTCTTTATTTTAATGAATAAGTACAAGTAATTTCCCCTATGCTGTCTTGGTGTCCTCGTTTGCTGGCTTTTTATGATATGACTACTCACATATATGTAGAACCGCGAGAATAGCACGGTGATGGCACGACAACGAGGACCAGTATGACAACAACGTCAAGACGTGGTCGACGACAACAACACGACCATGACGATGGACGGGAACAAGGTTAATGACGATGGCGATCACTGCCTTCGTCGTACAGTTGTCATTGAGCTGATCCCACTCCTACCGTCGTCGTTGTGATGACCGTGGTGCTAAATGTCGTCACCGCCTTAGTCGATCATCGTCGTATACAGTGGTCGCGAGCTAGGTCACAAGTGCAGTTTACTAACTAATACCATGTGTCGGCCCTTCGTGGATATCTTTCGCAACTCAAGGTATAGACGAAGCGGTTGCAGGCACAGCAGCACGAGCAGCTGGAAGCGATCCTGTCCCTACTCCCAGATTGGGCGTCTGGCGCGAAAGTACGGGAAATGAATGAACGACAACTGACCTAAATCTTCCCATTACTGAACGATGCCTTCTGTACCGCGCAACGGCTACGGGTATGACGTAGTACGTATGCGTGTAAGCTGGCCCGAGGGGATGTGCTCACCTAAGCCTCTGAGCTGGTCAAGGAGTCCAGCGTCGCGCAGGAACTTCGGTGCCTCTTCGACTCCAAGCTTCCGCTGTTGATGCGATAAATAAAAGAAAGAAAGAAAGAAAGAAAGAAAGAAAGAAAGAAAGATAGACAGAAAGAAAATTGTTTTAAACATTTGGAGGACGCTTAAGCTTCGCCTCTAAGAGTGGAACGCGATATATTTCAAAGATCCCCAACTACTTGCCACGCTTCCCGGCAACCGCAGCTTTCTTGCGGTTGCGCGGAGCCGAGCGCAATGGTCTTGTTGCAAGGAACCGAGCGAGCCGCGCCGCTCGGAAAAAAAGTGTTTGTGTTTGAGTTTCCGCGTGACAGAATTATGTTTTCTGGTACATTCAAATAAAACTCGAATGCTAACATGTCTGTAGGTTGTGTTTTGGTCGTACTTTACGGTTTCTCTGACGTATTTTACTCTGAGGAATTCAATTCGTTCAATAACGTCCCTGCGCCACGTCGAGGGCCTGCGTGCTTGTAGTTCGGAATTTTTTAGCGCGAAGTGTCTTCGATAACAATAATGGGTCCATTTTTGCAGCGGCATGGTGTCGCGTTAAAAACAAATCAAACGAACGCGTTTGTTGCGCAGTCACAGGGCCCTATTAATTTTCCGAGTGCTGTGTTTGTCTGGTAGGTTCTTTTTGTTGGTGTTGTTGTTTCTAATCCTCGTGCGACGCTTTGTACATGTCGACTTCAATCCGCTTCAAGTTATAACCTGGAAGCAGTTGCGAAAAAGATTCATCCCACATATAAAGTCGGGTGCATGTAGAACTGTACACGGAAGTGGTTTAAACATATTCACGCCTTGAGCTTCCGTTGAAATCAACGCCACTTAGGTCTTATATGGACAATTGTGTCGTCACAGACGAGGAAACGCAACTACCTATGTGCCTTCTCTCTGCCGCCAGGTGACACAAAATAAAAAAAAAATCACAGGGGTCAACCTCGACGGGTACCAAAACGTGTCACGCAGTGTCACAGCGTCGCATCTGTGTTCAGTCTAAGAAGGCGGTTCTTTTGCGAAAAGAAGTGTAAGGGGACAACTTTATTTTACGTGCACGAACATCCTGTTTTGAGCATCTCAATCGTAATCATCATCGTCTTCATCATTATCATCAGCAGCACCCGCTTGTTCTTATGTCCCTGCCTCATTAGCCATAGTATTTGGCTAAAGTAAGAGTTTTCTGTTTGGGTTGTTGACGTACCAGTCGATACGTCAACAAGGGCCGGCTTGAGGAGCAATCGTGTCTCCAAAATTTCCTGGGGCGCTTTCGCACCGGCGACTGACATCGCGCCAGCGACCGCGACTGATAAGACCTTTTTCATCCACGCTGTGGCAGCAGTGCATTCATGACCCCAGAAAACTTCCGGTCATGCATTTCTGACAGTCAAGTTTGCCAAGAAAACGGAAGTATTTTGCGCATAATTTACTGTAGGCACATATTCTTGATGTGTTCAGATATAAAGAAAGTGCGGCATGTGTAGATCTCATGTATGGGGATTTTTTTGCGGCACTGAACAATAAAATTAATTTGTAGAACATTCCAACTTCTTAGTAAAACTTATGCCAGCTGGAGGGTTCTGTAAATTTATAGGCTATTGTAACTTGCGTTGTTCCAGAGGGCTTAACCGGAGGTCTCCTGGGAAGCCCGTTTGTAAGCGTGAAAAGGGTCGTAAGCGGCGACTGCTTTTCACACCGGCAAGCACGACCTGCCCGCCGGCGTGCCAGAACGTCTTGCGGTTGGTTCCTGCTCACGTCTTCTGCTCGTGCCCCTATCGCCACGTAAAAGTAAGCGTCATCGCATGCAGAGACGTCCTGCTTTTGGCGCCGCTGATTGGTTCAGAAAGATTTGCGACTGCAGGCGAGCAGTGAGCGACTGACTTGATACGGTCGCTTTTCGACCAAAGCGACCGTTTGTGACTGTTCTGCGACGCCAGACCATTGCGAGCAACCGGTGTGAAAGAGCCCTCTCAGGAGGATACGACACGGTAACGGCAAGGCGATGAGCGGAAAGTAGGTGACGCCTGAACTGCTCAACGGTGGGTGAACGAAAAAAAAAAAAAGCCTTAGCAGCTGGAACAACTGCTTCTGCGAGGGATCTTGAACAGGGTATTTTGTCTTGGCCCTGGTGAAGACATGTGGGGACGAATTAGCAGAGCATTTCGGACGTAAGTTCTCTTTGCCACCAGCCGGCTGCCATTCGCTCTTACGTATAGTACAATTCTAGCGTGACAACTTTCTTGTTAATACGGGCCGAGACCATTTATCGAAATGTTAGCTCCAGACGGAGGCTTCGCTTGTTTCTAGGGTTGTGCGAATGTTCGAAAGCTTTCGAATATTTTAAAACGCGAACTGTGCGCAATCAAACATAAGATTGAAGCAAAAGTGCGATAATTTTCATCCCCGCGGTCACATACATAGCATAGGAATAAATCTTGAGAATTTAGGTGGTGGAGCAGGCTACGCCGCTCAGGGAGCCAGACTTGACCAGCCTCATAGCGATTATTCGCTATCTCCGAAAAGTCATGTGTATGCGAACGGACTGCTTAGTAGTTGCTAAACATCCATTCCTGCTTCTTTTATTCACTTCATAACGTGCAATGTAATGACAGAAATTCGCTAACGTTGTCGATACTAGGATGTGAAAGTTAATCGCGAAAACAGCTGCTAGTTATTTGAAAACTATTTGAAAAGTATTCGATTCGAGTGGATGCGCCTCTGGTACTGGTCTATTGGTACACGATTCAGACTCAAAAATTACTATTCACGCACCCTTACTTGCTTCGCTCACTGTTGATAAAGTCCCGCATGACTTGAAAGCGAACGACTGATAACTGCTTGAAGAATCTAGTAGACTGCACTGGCATGATTTTGAATCTCGTTTTGCGATTCCAAAACTATGCTTGTTGCCTGCTCATTAACGCCTTAACTGCCGATAACGAGTTAACTCGTCGTGGATTTTTGGCAATTTCTTGCACATGTGTATGTGTTCAGTTTCTTGTAATTTTGACCGGAAAAATAATGTACAATGACTTTCGCCATCTTTTCTTTTGCACTCCTTTGTCACGGCAGTAAACTGGGACACTGAAAAGAAATCATAGATCACCTTATACTGATTTAATATTACTTGAAACTCTGTTTTCGTTAATTTCGCGATAATGGCCGGGTTGATTATAACAAGAGAAAATGAAGGCCACTGTTCTACGCTTGAATTTTGCGCCGTAAGAGCAACGCCGGTAGATGAGTGTTACGTCACCTATTTCAAATAGTTATTTTTTTTTTTTTAGTTCAGCCACCCTGGGCTCAATAAAAGTTTATTTCCTGTTTTTTAAAGGAAAAATTTAATATTCAAGTCAATATTCGCAGCCACATTTTTTTCCCCCGAATATTCGTTTCCAATTCCAATGCTTATAGCAAAAACGATGGACACCCTGCAATCACGTCATCGTCTAACTGCAGAGTTGAAGACAAAGCTGGTGGGATAAGCATGTTTTGACATTATAAGTATAACTGAAGTTCAAAAGACGTGGACAAAACGCGACACTACGGCACGAGGTGAGATAATTAAAAAAAATTGTGGTTAGCCAATTGTTAGCCAAGGTGTCTACGTTTCTTCAGCAGCGATGCACGTTATCAAATCTTCAGACAGTTAGTTTTATACCGTAGTCAGCGTCCGTGGACATTCGATATCACCACCTTCAGAATCCCGCTGCTTAATCCACAGTGTTCCTACAAAGGCTGAGCGTTGGGCTTATTGATGCCGCCTAATCGACATTTCCCAACGCATTATACAAGTACGACATAAAAGGGCACAGAGGGCTGAACTTACGACAGATATTTATTTTTTTTCCCGAACGCAGCTACCTATGCACTTTTCACGAGAAAACTGGAAACAACAAAAACAGGTGAGGCACAAAAATTGTAATCTGCGGAAGACAAACTCCCCACGCGTGTCACTTATTTCGCGATAGGAAATCGCAATCATTCCTTGACAGGGAGAGCGAATTATATATAGCCACACTGACACGCTTGTCCCCAGGTTTCGAAATTTCTTGCGCTCCGATGATTTCTCGTGCGATTTTATCTTTGCATTTCGCGATTGTATGCGCTTGATAGCTGCGCTCGGCAAAGTAAAGTTCGTTTGCAAGTTCAGTCAGTTCAGCGCTCTGTGTATGCTTGTCTGTCGTCCTTGTCTAATTCTCTGCGAAATATCGAGTACTGCTTCTACTCAGGCCTCTATTCGTACGTGTGCTACTTCATACGGCCGGGTTTCTCAAAAAGTTTGTTCCGCAAGCTTTACTGCCGTCAACTTCGGCATGCTCCGTGCTCAATGCCCTCACCCGTGCTCGTTTCCCATCGCATAGGACATCGACTACAAGCTAGCCCACCCAGGATATCATTACAGGGAGCTAGAATATTGACACGTATACATGTTTATCTTTATTGGGTGACCACGTTTCACCGCCTAACAAATGTTATCGCACAGCGCAGGACGCGCCTGCATGTATAGGAAGCTTCTGGAATGTTACCGATGTATCCATCCGCTGTCTGTCACCGAGCCTTGTGTAATCTGATTGCATGCATGCGCCACGCGAATGGTGCATAACTTTGCGGAAGACACGCGGGTACCAGCGATTACTCTGGAACATTCGACCACTGATGTATAAAAGATTTCGACGATCGCCGACTGTGTTCGCCGCTGTCGCCGTTCTTTGAGCGTAGCCTGTTTTCGTAAGCACAGGTTCGCCCAATAAAAGTTAGTTTCGTCTTTCACAGTATTGCTACTGTGTTCTTTATACGTCATTACCACGTGACAATATTCTAGTTCACTGAGCTCTCATTGTGCATGTCACTTCTGTCTTTCTTTTTTCCAAGCAGCTACAATTTGCTAGAACTGCCAGCGCCGGAGTCGACTGACGAGCGTAATGGGCAACCAGCGCCGAAATTTCGCGCGCCACCAGCATGCAGACGCCTAAACACACAGCCTATAGCGAGTGGTGGACACAGTTTTAGCGCATGCCATGATTCTGCATCGGCAGATTCACCGCTCATTTAGAGTCACATGCGTCCAGCTTTTTTATCTGTCTGGCCACCGGCGTGCTAGAACGTGGCAGCTCGTGCCCTCTTACCAACCCTCACAGCCATGTACAGATCTCGGCTGAGTGCATCAAGCTCAGCGAACGTTGATAAAGGCGCGCGCCTGGTATTGTTGAATATGTATCGCCTCCTTCGTAGCCTCCCGGCATGATGGTGCCAGCATATTCTGGTTACACGCTCAAACTGCTGTGGCGCCTCCTGACCATGGCGCTGGTTCCCCCATAAGTGATGTCCAAAACATGGCGTCTATGAAGTGTTTTCGGCTCCGCAAGTGCTTCCGTTGCATGCAGTGAGCAAAAGCACATCCTTCGAGATCTGTTTTCTTGTTATTTAGAGTCAACCATCGCTTCGGTGCGGATTTGGACACCACCGATATTCTAAGACCGCAGGCATCATGTAGTGGTTTTCTGAAGCGATACGTCACTACTAGAAACCGCGTCGTTTCTGTTGCCTTTTAAGTTTGACACGTATCTTTGATTTAAACATCTAAAGACAGTGACGGTGAAGTATGGAGGCCAGAAATAAAACTAAGGAAAAGAGGGAAGAAGTTATCAATATTCTATCTCAATATATCGCTCTCACTGCTTATCGTCGCTTCGAGTAAAACTGCCAAGTACGTTTTCCCCGCCTTTTCGTACGTCACGCTCTCAGCAAGGCTTATGTGTATATCTGTTAGCGAATGTAAGTCGCACGCTACTCTAGTCGAGTGTGTAGCGGCCGTCAGGCCTGACGTGTGAATAACTTCGTCGGTAAGCAAGCTGACACTGTTCTTTATCACATTTGATAGACAGCAGCGCCACGTAGTGGCGCGTTGAAGCAGTTACTGGTCGCCCGGTATAACGTGAGATGAAACGATATGTGGCAACGATCTGCCGCAAGAGATTAGCACATGAACACGCGCAATTTCTGGTTCCTTCTCTTACCTGTCCTTGATGAAGAGGGATTCCCAGGACGCCGATCTCTCGCTGGGCGCCCGTCGAGTACGCCGCGGCTGATGTCCGGTTGCCGATCCTAGCAGCACGAACTGCGCGAGCCGCCGCATCTTTGACTAAGCTACGCGACGCAACCGCTCCCATTGTGTAAAAAAGTGGCTGTTCCGACGCTCTCGCCGGGAAATGCAAGTACGGCGATAAAGACTCGAGCTCGCTAGCTAAGCAACTCTACAAGAGCCCCGAACACGTTCCACCTGGAAAGATACAGTCGACGTCCGTGCGTGCGAGCGTAAGTACAAAAAGGCCGCGTTGTTTCTCGCGGGATCACACGAGACTTGCGCGGCGCGCGTACTGTGTATATATGTGTACGGAAACTCGACGACGCGGCGTTGGCTCGATCACGCGCTTTCGGGCTCCGCTCGAAACGTCAACTTCAGTGTTTGTACGATGCGATGAGCCTTCAAGGTTGGAGCGGGCGATGGATACTCGGTCACTGCATATCGCGCATACGTGGTGCAGCGCAGGTAGTGCTGTCGTGTTCCTCGGTTTTCTTCGACGAAACGGTATCCAAGTGTCGCCGCTCCTTGGATGTCGAGCGCGTCGGATGAGTAAAGAAGCTCAAGCGTCAATGACACGGTAATCCAAGTGCACTGGTGTTCAAACAGAATGAAACTTATCCGCACGTCTTCGGCGAAGGAACACGCTGTATCCCGCGGCGACTGAGAGAACGCAACACAGACAGACTGAACCGTTGTCCTGGCTCTTATAGAGCAATCCGCAACCTTGAGATTAGGGCTGAAGACCTGAAAGCGGGTTTCCTCTTCTGTCGTTTAAATCTTCGCCGTCTCTTGTCGCAGCGGAGGCGCTGCTGCACTTTCGACGATCGGTGGCTTCGTTTCTTCTCTCTTGGAAAAAAACAAACAAAATAATCCCCTGTGACGTGGCCACTGCTGACGAGCTCTCTCGATATCCGGCGCCCCCTTTCCCAAGCGATTAACGCTTAAGTTAAATGCTCAACGCTTAAGTCAGTCGAACCACGACGTGACGCCGAAACACAGCGTCCGCTGAACTTCCCCGTCTGTATACGTCTGTCCAACGTTTCTCCGGACGCCTGTTTTACTGCGACCAGCGGTCGGCGCACATCGTAAAAGCGTCGAGATTCCGCCGACTACTCCCATAAAGGCTCCTCGCTCGGTTACGGAATGAGCTTGGATATCGCGTTTGTTTTCGAGAGATAGAGAGAGAGACAGCGAGAGGCGCACAGCGATGGTCCGACGAGAAGCGGCGAGAGAAGATACGTAAAAACAAAGCGAGATCCTGCAGCTTATCGCGGAACAAGACGACCATCGCGATAGATAGCGCGTTATCTATTGTTCTTCCCCCCCTCCCCCCCGCCCCCTTCATTCTTGCTGACAGCATATGCGTCAGCGTCGCGGAGACAGCTGGAGAGGTGGGCTATAGGACAGACAACGCTTTCTTGTGCAGCCATTATCATTTCAATGTCTCTGATGGAAAGGGTGACACGCGAATGTGCTGCCGTCGCGCGAGGCTTCGTGCAGGCAGCAATGGCATGCTCTTAGATTTAACCTTTGAGTCCTCCACATTGATCAGTTGAGTGAGTTATTGAATAATTTTATGACTGATTAGTTTTTTTTTATTGAATAAGCGAGTGTGACTGAGTGACTGGATGAACGTTGGTGATGAGTGCGACTGAGTGAATGGTTTATTCACCGACTGATTATGTAAGTGTGAGGAGTTGATTGGGTGAGTGGGTGCCTGGCTGAATAATTGACCGATTAGGTTTAACGTCCCAATGTGGCATCTGGAATGTGTTAGGCGTTGTTTACAGGTTTTTTTTCAGAGGAGGTGGGGAGGGAATTGTTGTGACCTTAAGATGGTGATTCATGATGATCACCCGCCGTGGTTGCTCAGTGGCTATGGCGTTGGGCTGCTGAGCACGAGGTCGCGGGATCGAATCCCGGCCACTGCAGCGGCCGCATTTCGATGGAGACGAAATACGAAAACACACGTGTACTTGGATTTAGGTGCACGTTAAAGAACCCCAGGTGGTCAAAATTTCCGGAGTCCTCCACTACGGCGTGCCTCATAATCAGAAAGTGGTTTTGGCACGTAAAAACCCCATAATTGATTGATTCATGATGGTGATGACTGCATGGATGTTTACGATCAATTATAATAAGCATAACAAATTGTGAGGGTTATAACCAAGCATTTTATGTTTTTGAACAAGAAGCGCGTTAGCATTCAAGCATGCCGATTTACTTCTGTGCTGGCCCCGACACAACTGATTTCCTGAGGCATATACAAATACAGCATTAATGCAGCTACGTGTCCGTTTTGGCTGGATATAAAAAGTAACAAAAATGTTGTAAAGTGTGCAGGCCGGCTGCGTGCGCTCAGAAAGGGAAGGGCCCAGTATACTTATCAGTATAGTCATCCTACTTTTAGCTCCACTGGTCCAGGACGTACGCCTCTCACTGCGATTTCCGATTACCCTTTTCTTGCGCTAGCTGTTTGCAACTTGCGCCTGCAGGTTTCGCAATTTGAGCAGCCCGCCTTATTTTCTGCATTATTGCTTAATATTGGCACGTGTACTTGTATATCTCTATCGGGCGACCGTGTTTCACCGCCTAACAAATGTTATCGCACAGCGCAGGACGCGCCTGCATGTATCGGAAGTTTCTCGAAAGTTATCGATGGTTCTATCCGCTGTCTGTTTTTACCGAACCTTGTGTTATCTGATTTCATCGCGTGACGCGAATGGTGTAGAACTTTGTGGAAGACACGCGGGTCCCAGCGATTAGTCTGGAACGTTCGACGACTGATGTATAAAAGCCGACGCCCTTCACCCGCTGGTCAGATTTTGGCGATCGCCGACTGTGTTCGCCGTTGTTGCCGTTCTTTAAGTGTAGCCTGTTTTGTGGGCACAGGTTCGCCCAATAAAAGTTTGTTTCGTCTTTCACAGTCTTGCTACTGTGTTCTTTATACGTCACTACCACGTGACAATGTAGTCGACGTCAAACAGGATTTAAAACAAAGTGCGTGAGGCCCAACTTGCGACGCTAAGTGCACTTTCTCTTAATTAACATAAATACGGCAGAATAAGCAAATTCCATATACTGCGTTATAACCGCGAATTATTTTGAAGGTTTTTTTACCGACTCCTGCTCATGGGCACTCACACTCGTCGGCGCTTTACGTTCCCGCTCAGGCTCACGAATACTCGCTCAAGTTCATAGACGCTGCCACCCACATTCATACACCCGCTCACGTTTGCCGAAAATAGCTCCCGTTGATATCCCTCCGAAGAACTTCAGTTTGGTCTAGTTGGTGTTTACTGCATATCATATTGACCGCAAATATTTAAGACGGGGACAGCGGAAGAGAACTCAAAAACGACACGGGCAGTGTCGTTTTTGTGTTCTCTTCCGCTGTCCCCGTCTTAAATATTTGCGGTCAATATGATATGCGTTGATATACCACACCTGCGAAGTGAGTTTGCAGCGATCGTGAGCTGCCGTACCCGTGAGTGAACGTGTCGACCTGATGGTTAGGTTGGAGTTGAGTAAAGTTTATTCGTTCTGTTCTTTCTTCGTCGCCTGTAACCGGCCCCGATTCCTCCCGAATGTGCAGATTCTTGTCGCCGTATGTGCGTAGGCGGTGAGGTGACGTGGTCGCACCGCTGTTTCATTGGCGGGACACGCCGTGCGGATCGATGACTTTCGCGTCGAGTTCGAGAGGCTGGTGGCCGCCGCGAGGGCTGCTGAAAAACGCGTCGACCAGCTTCACGCCGCAGTCGACGGTGTGACCGGCGTCCTGCTCGTCACCCAGCAGCGGGTTCACCTCGGCGAGGTCGAGCACCCTGAGCTGACCTGCGAGATCGAGGCAGTGGTGTTTAGTGAAGAGAAACTCCACTGACGCACCGAGCTACGTGACAGCGAGAACGAAATGCCGATCAGTATATAACGAACTGAGGAAGAACACACACACACACAAAAAAAAACAAGTGCCATTATGCAGATGCAACGCATATTCGAAACAATCATGCAGATACGACGTGCCTCGAAAGCGTGCTGCAGAAAACAGGCGGGCGGTATCATTTTTTTTTTCCCCGCTCGCCATCCGATCGGGGGGACCACTGAATTGAGGCCGGTTCATTCACGTAGCCAAACGACGCGAGGAAATGCCATTCTCTCCCAGCGTCCCCGATCACAACCGTACTGAATGCAGCCGAGGGCGAATCTCTGCGGCAACGGCATCGGAAAGCAGGGGTGTGCGAATAGCGATTTTTCGAGAGCGAATTGAATACGAATCGAATACTACTAGAAGCGAATCGAATATCGAATATTTTTCGGTTAGTTTTCAAATAATAAATAGCCGCTACCACAATCAATATAAAACGATCTTCGCCATCCCTGTGTTCTTAAAGCTAGCAAGTTTCACATGGCACGTTATGAAGCGTTGTTTATTAAAAGTACAAATGGAGTGTTAGGTGCGAACAAGTAGTTTCTTTGCATGCACAGGACACTTCGGAGATTGTGATTGATCACTGTACATCCTGCAAAGTATGGCTACTTATATGACATAGCCTGCTACACTACGCAAGCTCTCATGTTTTATGTCTATACAATGCCCGCGGGGGTGCAAATTTACAGCACTTTTGCTCCATCTTTGTTTATTTTGGCGCAGTTGACGCTGTGAAATATTCGAGATGTATAGGAAAGATATTCGCATTTACGAATAGCGACTACTCGATTCAAAGGCCGAATCGAGTAGAAAACTATTCGACTCGTTATTCGAAAGTTTCGAACATTCGCACACCCCTATACCTAGAAGTGTCGGTGGCAATGGCAATGCTGGCGCGTTTGGCCGCGAGCGCTTTTCTGCTGGCATGGACTTCATCTTGGCAATATATGGAGAGTAAGGGGGAGAGGGAGAGGGGGAGCGGCGCACAGGGGAACGGACGGTTCGTGCGATTCTAGGTCGTTGTGGGCCGAGGCTCAGCGATTGCAGCTCTAGCTACACTGCGTGATATTGATGAGTAGGATATGGCTGGTATCGTGATTCGCCGCGTAAATCCTTCAATTACAAGCCGACTTACACTTCCAGCGAAGTCTCCAACATAGAGAGAGAGAGGGAAAAAAATATCAAGTTCGCGAGTCTATGCCGTGGCACGGGGAAAAAACACGTCACAAGTGCGTTCTTAAAATTATGGTGGGTGGGTTGCCTTCGAGAAAATTCAGTTTTTCGTAAATGAGCCTCATGCACGGAACTTTGCTTAATTTTTTTTTCCGGCCGTGCGTTCGTCTCTGGCGCGCCTGGTTCGCATGCTTCTAAACTGCTTTCTCTCGAGACAGCCAGATTGTGACTTCAGTCCATGCATGGTGGACGCTCGTCGCAGAAGTTCTGCGCGAGACATTAACACGGAAAAAAAAACAAGCGAAAGTAAACCAACGGCAATTGGGTGATTAATTAATTGAGTGAGTGAGTGAGATTGGTTTTTGATGTTAACGTTCCAGACGAACGCCGAGGCTCTCTGAGACACAATGATAGATGGATCTGCCGTAATTCTAAATACGCAAGGTTCGTTACGTCGCACCTGGTGTACGCGAGCGTCTTCGACGTCGGCACTCATCGGAATGCGCGGATGGGAACTGAACTTGCGACTTCGTGCTCACCATCATCTGCAGCAGCATCGTATTCATCATAATCAGCGTCATCAGTTGCAGCGGCGGCAGCAGACCGTCATAGCCAATGGGTAACATCAGCCATCATAAAATCTAGCGATGCACAGCACGCATACATAGATAGTCTGAGTCGCAACTCGAAGGCAGTTAATTTGACACAGCATCTAGCCTGGAACAACTGCTGACTCACCAGACTTGCTGACTTCTTCCGCTATGACCAACGCTTCCCGAAGAGTGAGTCCTCCTAAGACTAGACAGGAAAACAAAAGATAATCAAAAAATGTGGTGGCGATAGATATAAACAGCCAATCCAACCCACAACCACAGAAAAAAGTTCGGTAGAAAGAATTGGAGGATGATTTTCAAGAGAGAAAAAAAAATATCAGGCGGAACCCGGACCTGGATGAACAATTCTGGGCTGTCCAGCAGGCTCACGACGTGGCCGTGAGGCTTAGCCTTCCGGTCACGACGTGGGAGCGGCCCGCTTCGTGATTAATTATCGCTACTTGCAGGACCAAATAAAGTTTTGCATCCATCCATCCATCCCACCTCACGATGACTGTCGACGCTTATACGCTTAGCTTGGAATCAATATAGCGACACAAGGTGTTGCCACCGTCGAAACAACTTATGCATGAGCCGTGTACTGCGCGGAACTAAAGCCTCTATACCTTACGCGGAACTACTTTTTGGCGCCATCTGGCGCCGCCACCGCGAATCCTGCACGCGGCCTCCGCAATGCATGGCGCGCCGGTGCGTGCGAACGCCTAGACACGCGTCGTGCGGGAACCGGGCTCCTCTCTCGCGCTTCTTTCTGGACACGCTGCGCCATCTAGTGGCGCCGCTCAGAATTCCCCGCATGGCCTCCGAGACGAGAAGCGTGGCGCGGGGCATGCGAACGCTGACAATCGTTCCCTCACGTGCCGCGAACCCAGTGGAGGGACGTTCACTGAAAAGCAGCGCATACCCAGTGAATTTATGGCGCAGCTCGCTGAAGCTTCGGGTTGCGGTCCTCGAAGACCCCTTGTAACGTGCGTTCGATCGCGCTCAGCATCGGATAAATTAAAAGGATTCTTTTCGTCATCGTAGAGCGCCACATTCCCAGTGGCACATACCTAACTGCCCAAGTTAATTCGCGTCAAATACGTTCATTTAAGAGCGGCCCAGACCTACTGGCTCGTACCTAATGGCCCAAGTTGGCGTCAAAGAGTTTCGTCGAACAGGAGTACCTACACAGTCCCGCATCTGCAGTGACCCATGTCGGCATGAAAGAGGTTTGTTTAAGAGGGGCACGTATGTACGCACATGACCACAGACTCGGTAACCAAAGTTGGTCCGAGGGTTGGTATCGAACCCTGTTACATCAGCACAGCAGCACGATGGACTACCCATTCGACCATGGACTACCCAGTCACTCATGCAGGCGGGAAAACGGTTCGACACATACATAAGTAGATCGATAGCCCCGGGATGGTGTGTGAAGTACCCTGGGAATGCTAACGGCTTTAAAATGATGTATATAGAAAGTCAGATACGTCGATCAGAGGTACGGTTCTGGTGGGATATCTGCCCACCGGGCGGGAGAAGAGGATACACTAGAAACACCTTACGAGCTTTGGGGTCGTAAACTGTTTTTTATCCCTTATCCCACCTTATCCTTATCCGCAACAATACCTTATCCGTACCTTATCTCGCAACAATAATCGTCATCTGCGTTGCTTGCGTTTCCTTCATTGAAAACTCTGCGCTATCGCTACTTTCCGTTCAACATTGGTATGTGTCACTGAAAACGTGCATGCCGTTCGTGATCTGCAAGTGCCAGGCGCGCAGCGTTAAAGAAAGCAAGCGGAAGCAAGATAGATGACTAATATTGTTGTAGGACAAAGACACGCTCCAAAGCATGCAAATTGTTTTTTAGAGAGTGGAATGATAAAGAGAGAGGAGCACAACCGAAATAAACTGCGGGATGATTGTTAAGCGATAGTTTCCCGGTAGGGCCTGCTGACATATTCTGCCAGTGACACCATGGATGCTGTGACGTCGCACTGCCTGATAGCATCGGGCCGCTTTACAAACCTCAGTAAGACGTTCAAAAATCCCGCCATACAATGGTACCAGGATAGACCCACCAAGTCACCACTTTTGACGAAACTCCAGAGGCAGTGTCATTGGGGCGTTCACGATTGTGCGTATACTTGCAAGTAGCCAAAAAGCACCTTGCTAAAAAAAAAAGAAAACAGATTCGCAATCCCAATAATTCTCAGCACGACTGAGGTAATATGCGAGATTGCACTCAGTTGTGGCAAAGCTTGTATCGAGCAGACGGACCGCTGTACATCAGTTGAGAATTCAACGTCTTCTTTGAACGCCTCGGGTAGGGCGAGCGTCCAACGCTGCACCGTGAACAACGTGGCCGCTGAGCACTACTTGAAGAAATCGCGTTGACAAGCACAGCAAAAGACAAGCATGGCACTTAGTACACGCATACCTAACGTGCACTAAGCGCCGCGCACTAGGTCGAGTAATGTAACCTCAACAGGCTTCAGTTATTTCTACTTTTGTGCTATGTGTGTCACACACTTTCTTTTTCTTGCGTCTGGTCAAATCAAGCACCCTTTTTCGACTGTCGTATCGTTCATTGTTTCACATGTGCATGTTCCCCCCATGAGCACTTGCCCGTGTCAGAACCGCACCGCCGCCTCGTGTATGTACTTTCAATTCTGTATATTTTGTCAGGAACGAGTGCAGTGGGCAACTTTCCTCGCCTTTTGTGTCCGTGCGTTCGTGTGTGTACAAACCTTTACTCCTTTTAGCAAACTGTTCTAAGTTTTTGGAACCTATTACGTTATTTTTTCATACCTTACAGTATATTTATATTATAGTTACTATTACGTCAAAAGAGTAGCCGTCACCATTATACGGTGACTATACATCTCTTCATCTCAATAAAGAAAACGCCAGCTAGGTGTATCCTCACTGCAGAAAATATCCGCCTTCAAGAGCATAATTCTTTTAATAAAGCGAATACCTTTCTAAGCGTGAGGATATATTTGCTTACGTTAACAATAATCGTTGATGGGTTCTGCACAATTTTCACAAGCACTACTACTATTACTACCACCACCACCATCATCACCACCACCACTACAACCACTACTACTACTACTACTACTACTACTACTACTACTACTACTACTACTACTACTACTACAACTATTACTACTACAGCAACAACAATACTACTAAACTGTTACTTCAAGTGTTATGAGGAAATGTTCGCAGTAAATGGCAAATTGCTCACCTGGTGTTCCCGTGCTCGGGGCAACTAACTTGTCGATGGTGTCGATGTCGAAGCTGATATGCAAGGACTTGTCTCCCCTGTGGCGCAACCGACAAGAAACCACAAGCGTTCAAAGAGAAGCAAATCAGTCAATTTTCGTTTGTAGAGCCGACTTTCTTTTCTCTGGCGTGCTATATTTATGTTTACGTTTAACGCATCTGTACATTTGCTATAATTAACCGGTGCTTTTTTGCGATATTGAAATAGAGAGAGAGAGATAACACGGTGTTTGTGCATCCGTAATTGCTCACGTGTTACCAAATGTATCCTATGTTTTTGTTTATCATTCTTTTTTTTAGTCAGTTATAAGTTGTACTAGCGTAGGCATTCTTTTATGCCCACACGTTATTGAATACATGGAGTGTACATTTACTGAAACGCATCTCCGCGTCAAGCATTCTTCTGTCGGTCATCTGGGGCGCAGATTTGTCAAATAATTAATTGTAATTTGGCTTGTTGAGACTGCGCTCAGAAGATCCTAGACGTTGAATAAAGAATAATAATGTTGATTTGACAAAAAGAAAAGCCTCAATGGAAACATCGATTGCGATAGCAACTTAGTGGACAGCTATACGAAGTAAGGATAGTAGAGTTATCGGCCGTATAAAGTTGTAATTATAAGCATACTAACTCAATTAGTTAGCATGATGTCACGCGCGCACAAGCGAACATGAACGCATCTCACTCGATGACAGCGGAAGCTCGCTGTCGAAACGCATGTAGTCAGGAATCGCGGCAGCAGCAGCGAGCGAACTGACCTTCGTGCTGCCTCTCGCATCAACGCGAACTAAGCCCGGGCGGGCGCGCGCAGCTGCCCGGGCCTCCCGGCCATCGTTTCCCGCAACTGCGCGTATCGTTTTTAACTTTCGTCTACCATGGAAGATAAACAAGGCATAGTTTCGATAGTTTTACCTAGCTGCTCTCACTAAAAATAGACAATGAACAACGGAAAACGTTAAATTTTATGACCGGATGTTTACATGCTAGTGCAGCTTCCGGTGAAGCGGAAACCACTTTCCGCTTCGCCGTGGCGAAAAAAATCGGCCCAAAACCGATTTTTTCGCCGCCTGGATTTCCGACCGTTTTTCCGCCTATAGGCGGGCGGATTTTGTCAAGTTTCTTCCGCTTCCGCCTGCTCCGAGACGAAGTGTGAACGTAGCCTTAGAGTTTATAGGGAACCCCACAGCGACGCCGGTGGCACAAATGCGTTTGTATATCCATATAACTGCTGTCGCAATAAAATAATAAGAAATACAGTGATGTTTCGCTTCGGGAACGCGGGTTACGCGCAAGTCCTGTGGGTGCTATTCCATTTTTCTGCATTGCGCGTAGAATGCTTTACAAAAGCTTTGATCGAGTGTTAGGTTTTGCCGTTTTTAACGGCGATGCTGTTTAAGCTGGTGGTTAGGCCGGCGAACGTGAGCATCAAAACCTCACCGAGCAATGACGTCATCGCGCGCGCCGGCACCGCTTCACCTTAGCTCTGCCTCGCCGCGCCGTATGGAGGCCGCGCATGCGCAGGTGCGGATCTAAGCCATGACGTCACCGCGGGGGTACAAAAACAGCTCCGCTCCGCTGCCGCGCCTACAGGTCAGCCGGGTCTCCGACGAAGGGAGAGAGGGGGCTACAGAAGAAGAGCGCCCCTCCCGAAGAAGAGGAAGCGCGGCGCGAAAGGAGCCGCGCCGTTACTCGAGAACGGAGGCGACGACTTCGGCCTGATTCCGAATATCGCGCCGGTGAAGCTGCGGCGAAACGTCAGCGAGTTGCAGAAGATCCGGAGTTCTCGCGTCTGCAACTCGCTGAACTTGCAGACGCGAGTTGCAGAAGATCCGGAGTTCTCGCGTCTGCAACTCGCTGAACTTGCAGACGCGAGTTGCAGAAGATCCGGAGTTCTCGCGTCTGCAACTCGCTGAACTTGCAGACGCGAGTTGCAGAAGATCCGGAGTTCTCGCGTCTGCAACTCGCTGACGTTGCAGACGCGAGTTGCAGAAGATCCGGAGTTCTCGCGTCTGCAACTCGCTGACGTTGCAGACGCGAGTTGCAGAAGATCCGGGGTTCTCGCGTCTGCAACTCGCTGAACTTGCAGACGCGAGTTGCAGAAGATCCGGAGTTCTCGCGTCTGCAACTCGCTGAACTTGCAGACGCGAGTTGCAGAAGATCCGGAGTTCTCGCGTCTGCAACTCGCTGACGTTGCAGACGCGAGTTGCAGAAGATCCGGAGTTCTCGCGTCTGCAACTCGCTGACGTTGCAGACGCGAGTTGCAGAAGATCCGGGGTTCTCGCGTCTGCAACTCGTTGACGTATCGCCGCCGCTTCACCGGCGTGATATTCGGGATTGGGCCGAAGTGGTCGCATCCGTTCTCGAGTAGCGGCGCGGTGGCTTTGGCGCCGCGCTTCCTCTCCGAGAGTGACGAGACGCCCCTCTTCTGTATATAGAATAAATAGCGTTTTCAAAACGAAGCTTTCTCAGCCTCTTCCCCCTGCTTTGAGCGTGCTTCTGTCTGGCCGAGTAAATCGCAACTTGTGCTTCGTGTTTCGTTGTTCCCGTTAATGTTGCACTATCGGCCGTCATGCATGGCCACGACGTACGTCGGGTTTATCTCCTGCAGTATTCTCTGCACGACGTTCCGGATACCCAGGCGGTCGACGTCGCCCATGTCGTACGTCCTTATGCCAAGCTGGTCCATGAAGTACCTGCGTATACATAGTGGGCATACGTGAGGCAACGTCTGCGATTCCAAGTGCATAGAGTGGGTTACTCTATAGCGGTGCAGCGGGAAACACGTCATTTTAGAGACACTCCGCATCAAGTCGTACATGCAGAATTTATGTGACATTCCAGCGTACAGGACGACTTAGAGGCGAACTTTACCTACCCTAGATTTCCTCTTAAATAGTCGCGGAAGCGACAATTAATACACGAAGGAAATCCTCCAGGTTTCTAGTGCCCCGAGATCAGCAACGAGATTATTGAGAGAGGCATTACGTTTTGCGTGACGGGGTCAATAACCAATTTATACTTTCCCAGAATCCTATCCGCTCACTTAAAAAGAATAAAAACAATAGAGCACTTCACCCTCGAAGCTATAGTCGAGATATGTCGTATGCTTAACTACTTGCCACACTTCAAGTCAATCTCATTCTGTGGACTCTCCGAGCTCCTTAGGCCAAACGAAGAGCAACCGCGTAATTTATGGACCCAAGTGACATTGGAGGCGAGGCCGTGGTAAAGGCAACGCCGGGACAACGTCATCCGATGCATTGCCAATGTCGCTGACTGTTGGGTTTACAATGACCTTTGTTTTCCTACGTGAAGCAGCTACATGTACACTCGCGAGAAGTTTGGAGACCAATGTTGCTGCGAATTTTTCGCATCCAGTGCATGCCGTCTGAAAACCAAGTGGCGCGAACGAAACGTAAGGCACTGGTCCTCGGCGCTGTCTCACCAATGATCGATACACAAGACGCTCTCGTACAGACACGTCGATACAGGTATCAACACTGGCACGGACACCGCACTAGTGTGTACAAAATTGTTAGAAGCGAGACCGACATGCACGTCACGCAGCCGACCCCACACAAGCAGTGTTTCTCGCTGAACTCGCCGCGATGAACGAGATTGGTTGAGCTTTCTGACGCGATTTCGTCGAGGTCGCACCGTAATCGAAGCACGTCATCCGCGGCCGACTCCACTTTGGCGATTCACAACATCCGTCACGTGGCTCGATCGACGTCGCTGTTAGATGGCATCCACCATCTGGGGAGAAATGCTCCCTTTCCGATCCCTGTCCAGGAGGTCCCAGGTGCGGCTGTACCCGGCTAAATGGGGGCGGATTCTGCCAGTCGCCCGCCTATACCATATTTGATTTCATTTGATTTATTTGATGACATTGGAAGTGCGTACATTGAATGAAAACGTACTAACAAAGGTCCCTTAGATAAAGGCTCATTTGGAATTTCTTGTAATCGGTACGCAAATACTGCAGGAGCAAGTGCGGGTTATACAGAAGTACAATTGAATTCAATTAACAGAAAGTGGTACAGTAGTAATTTCATTCCATCTATTTTTTTAAAGGCCACAGCGAAGAAATTCGATAGCTTAAATAATAAATAGCCAAAGGAAATGTCAAATGAAAGAAAAAGTAAGGAGAGACAGAGAGAGAGAGAGAAAGAAAGAAAAGAAGAATGAAACTGAAAGCAGCACAGGGAGAAATGCTTTCGTAAAAGCGCAAAGCAGAAGTTACGCTGGAAAAGGCGAGATCTATGCAGTAATACTGAAGAGCAAAATAAAGTTGAGATATAATAGAAGGACTGCAATAAACAATACAAATGCAGTAAACCAGCACATACAACAATAGTGCGACAAAGTCCGTCACCCAGTACAGCAGTTTCTCGAAGAAGCCTCCGCACAACTGCTAGCATATATAATGTACTAACACATGAAGGAACGTTGAGGAATGGACTACTATAGTAATGGCTAAATGAGTGCACCTCAGTTCGAAGTTTATCTCTTTCGTATCGGTAAAATTTCTTCTTTCTCCCTTTACCTCCGTGCGGTTCCGACCGTCCTGGTGGACTCGACCGCCGAAATCGGGTGTCGCTATCGGAGACTTCGCGTTGGGGCTGCGCTTAGGGCCTGTTTACGCTCGAGCCGCCCATCGCCGCAAGCCGCACCGCACGCGTGCGGTCGCGCGCAAAATTGCACATACCGAACACTTGTGCACAAATTTCTGTTTACACTGTGTACACAGTGCAAACCGTGCACATTGTAAACCGAAATTTTTGCAGAAGTGTTCGACACGCACAATTTTTCGCGTGACCCCACGCGTGCGGTGCGGCTTGCGACAATGGGCGGCTCGAGCGTAAGGGCCGATTACGCTCGAGCCGCCCATCGCCGCAAGCCGCACCGCACGCTTGCGGTCGCGCGAAAAATTGCACGTATCCAACAATTGTGCACAAATTACCATTTACACTGTGTGCACAGTGTATACCTTACACATTGTAAACCGAAATTTGTGCACAAGTGTTCGATACGTGCAATCTATCGCGCGACCGCACGCGTGCGGTGCGGCTTGCGGCGATGGGTGGCTCGAGCGTAAATCGGCCCTAAACAGGCCCTGTGGCCGCCCTCTGGCTACCGCAGTACCGCACCACGCATGTGTCCTCCCTGCGTCTATAGTTTGCCGTCCCCGTTATAGCAGTGAATGTGACACACTTGAGGTGATCTGTGCCCGGACCTATACAGCAAGCGCATCTGCGGCATCCGAGAGCAACCTGTCTTCATTCGGGTCACATTCCTGATCTGCAATGTTGGATACGTGGGCCGTTTCGCCAGTCCTCGCTAGACTTTATGCATGAAACAAGCTTTTTCATATGTATGTGACGCCTTTTTGTATTTTTGTTGTTATTTGTTTTGTGCATGACGGCAAACCTATAAAAAAGAGGGGGGAGAAGAAACGAAAATTCCACGGTGCCAGAGCTGTGCTGAAAGAAATCTTAATTTTTTTGCTGATCCCACGGTCTCCAAATCGTGGCTCGCGATTGTACATCACCTTAGCGGTTGTAAAGAGCAGTCATGCATGTACAGTTGGCGTCGAAAGTTTATGGACCGCGGTATCAGATGAGACATTGAATTACTGAGCCGCCTTCGACCCGGGAGTTAGTAAACCTCTAGTGTCACGTCCTTATACATATGCTGAAAAATGCGTATGCCAGGTTGATTAGCCAAGCTGGGGAAACATTTCACGTTTTTTTTCTGAGATCCCGTTGCCCACAAGCCTTTGACGCCGACTGCACGAATTGAAGCCAAATGCTGCGAGGTGAGGTCACTCACCGCTCGCTAGGGTCAACGTCCCTCAAACCAATGTAGGCCAGGTTGTCCTTTCGGACGCTGGAGGCAGAAAGAACAGATATGAGGCACGTTAAGCATATCAGCGTATTGCCAGAACCCGACAGTCACGGCGCCGAATCATTATGCTGGCCGAGAGCTCATGTTCAATCTTTCGTATTAAAGCGCAGCTTTAATTGCCCTTGCACAGAATCAGATGACCACGACCAAGCGGACAAGAGTAACCTGCCCCGGGGAGCCGGTACATCTGGTCCGCGTAACATCCAGAAACGGCACCCATTTCTTGAAGACCCTCCCCTTAAGAATTTCCTTGCTGATACGCGAGGTACCGTAGCACACGGTACATAAGAGACTCTGTAGACAGACTGCAAGATGACTAAGCGATCACAACGACCAAATAACAATGACCAAACGACCAACAGTATAACGCATGAAAGGCTTTTAGCTCCCGCTGCGACGACTTTCAAGTGACCTGGAGCCGAAAGCCAGGGCCGTTATCCGGGCACTGAAACGAGAACATCCGGGCATGTTGCGAGAACAAAACGAGATCATTCGGGCAACTAGTCAAGACCGCATTGCATACGCTAGTTACTTCCCAAACAAGTTACAAAAAAATATTGCTTCCGAGTTCTTCCTAATGTTTGTTCAGAATATCACTCAAGCTGTCACTTTTAGTACGAGCTGAAGATTTATTTGTCATTTCTAATAGCGTCGTTCAAAAGGCAGATACAGGGCACTATACACTTGACTGTCATCTCTCGGCGCTGAGAGCTCTTTTCAATGCCATCGGTCCGTGAGTTCCGTGGCGCGCCAGACGCGCCGCGAATGGCTGTTTGACCAAGACGAGACTTGCAATGAAGTTCTGTCTGTGGCAGGAAATTATTGCGTCCGTATGGACCAGTGTACGGTATGGCGTGGTGTGGTGCGATGTGGTGTCGTAGGGTGCGCCATTGCGTACATGCACCACACCAATTTTAAGATTGTGGCTATAGTGTCATCTCCAATCGGTCTGCTTCGCCGGTATATCCATGTCATGCTTACATCTACTCTCGATTACGGGAGAGACAGGATTTCTTTACAGCACAGCTGTTAAGGGCTACTTTCCGCAGGATCGTGACCGTGTGTAGACACAAAACTGTCATCATCAGGATTGGCTCCAGCGTCGTCGCCGCCGCAGCTGGCTGGTTGGCGCCCCTCGGCGTTACCACGCGAACGCGCCAGTGCTCCCGCGTTCGTCGTCATAATTAATCGATTATTAAATAATTAAGAAACACATAGACGTAACCAATCTTACACCGAAGCTGTTAAGGGCTAGTTCTTCCAGAATCGTGCCCGTGTGTAGAAACAAAACTCCCCATACGTGGGCCGATCCCCACGATAGTGCAATGCTGGGCCGACCCGCGGCGAAGGTGTAGTTCGCCATTAAGGAGCCCACATACACAGCTTCGCCGGTCATCCTTTTTCACAGAGTGGACGTGCGCGGAGTTTTTTTTTTTAAATACATTTCTTTCCTGTTTTTCGTGATCTATGCCCGCCTTCGTCGTGGTCATCTTGCTCGAGGATTCACGAGGAATTTTAGCGAAAATTGTTGCATGAACAACTAACGTGGCAGATCACGAAGAAAGATAATAGCGGAAAAGAAAATAACTTCGTAGACGTTTTGTAGCTTGGTGGAAGATCGTGTAGAACATAACGTAGGCTCCCTCACGGGAGCCTAGTCACGGTTGCCTAAGGTAGGGGTGACTCCAAACGGTGTGAGAGGAAGCGGCCGTGCCTCCCTCACCCCTGAAGTTCGCCTGAAGTTAATTAGCTGGTTAACGATCATGCCACCTACTTGTGTGTAACGTCATTAGTGACGTCATTACTTCCACTTTCTACTTCTGGGTTTCCAGGAATATCGCCATAGTCGTGCTCACGTGACGGGCCTCTAAAGTCTACGATTCTCTGCTTTACTCAGTGATTGCTAAATAATTTTAATTATTCCAGACATTTCAGTAACTCATCTTGTAACTAAACTTATGCTCTGATATTATATATATAATGAAACCCATGGATCTTGTACTGTACTATTTTTTTCTATTTGTTTCCGATTTATCTTGAATTTCGCCCCCGGTCGTCTCAGTGATTTCCAATTATTTATAGTTAATCCAGATACTTCAGTGACTCAACTTGTAACTAAGCTTATGATATCATATCTATGATGAACTCCATTCATTCTGTGCGGTAATTTTTTTTCTTATTTATTTTGAAAATCGTTCCCGGTGCTGCTCAAGGAACAGGAATGTCACTCGCTGCTCGTGTCACTAAAAACCTTAGACTGCAACAATCTATATTACAAAAAGAAAAAGAAAACATTTTCACTTTCTTATTTCCTCTTTTTTTCGTCAAGTGCTAAAAGAAGTAATCGCTGCCACTTGTATCGTCACCTTTTGTCTCAGACGCTTGAGTAGATGGCGATGCTCGCTATCTGCACTGCGTATCGCGAATTGTATGCCATCATCGAAAGGCTACAATCAGTGCAACCGAGCAAGCATGTCCCTACCTGACGTCTCAGTTGTAGGCTACAAAGAAAGCACGCAGAGAATGGCGTTATCCTTGGACAGGCGGCAGATAAAAAGATGGGGAAAGAATAAGATATCGGTAGTGTTAGCAGAGCGGGTGTACTACACTTGAAAAGAATGGCTATAATGCTAGGGGTGGAGCCGTTCGTAGAGCACGTCTAGGCACAGCTGCCTCGGCTTAACAGCTCGAAATAATTTGGAGTAGCACGTAATGTTACATTTTCACTTCTCGACACATCGGCAGGTCGAACTTTCAATTTTGGCGCGACGGTAGAGTGAATAATACGGCATTGCATCAAGAGTTGAGCACTTCTCCGGGGCTATATACCGTGAGCCCCTTCTAACTTTACCCACGCTATTCAAAGAAAAATAAAATATTAGAAAAACACACACATTGCAGACACAATTATAAAACCTATGCGGTGTTTCGTTGTTACATGTTTGACAGAACACCGTAGGGGTTTTAAAATTGTGTCTCGCACCGTGTGTTCTAATTTTTTTTTTTTTTAGAGCTTGGCTAACGTTATATGGGTCCCCCTATACACTCGCTCTGTGATACCCTCGCAGTGCTGGCCTGTGCTCTGTCCCCTTTATTGCCAATAATAGGGACCAGCTTAACCTCCCCGCCGAAAGCCTACCTGCAACAGCTTGCGGTCAACGGATAATGAAGAAAAGAGCTGATTTTACCTTGGCACTGCACCAGAAATCGCACAAAACTTGCTTCTGATACTGTTTTTCAGTCATTTTCTGTGTGTGTGTGTGTGTGTGTGTGTGTGTGTGTGTGTGTGTGTGTGTGTGTGTGTGTGTGTGTGTGTGTGTGTGTGTGTGTGTGTGTGTGTGTGTGTGTGTGTGTGTGTGTGTGTGTGTGTGTGTGTGTGTGTGTGTGTGTGTGTGTTTGTCTATTTCTGGCATCGTGCCAGCAAACGGCACAGTGGTCTTTAAGCACACGCGCCTGATGGGTGTTAGATGTATCTCATAACATGAAATAAATTTAGGTCGCATGAATTTTTTATCTATCTATCTATCTATCTATCTATCTATCTATCTATCTATCTATCTATCTATCTATCTATCTATCTATCTATCTATCTATCTATCTATCTATCTATCTATCTATCTATCTATCTATCTATCTATCTATCTATCTATCTATCTATCTATCTATCTATCTATCTATCTATCTATCTATCGATCGATCGATCGATCGATCGATCGATCGATCGATCGATCGACGCCGGTCACTCACCAGGGCTGCACCCACTCAAGTCCTTTGGGTTTCACCACGTACGGCGCCATCTCGTGCACGAGAAAGGAGAGCGGCATGCCGTGGATGTTGCCTGTTCCGGAAAGAGGGCAAGGGAAAAGAATAGAAAAACAGGAATAGAGCCAACTTAAATTGGCGATGGTGGGAAAGTCTGCAAAGGGAGAGACGCCCGATTTAGTAACGAATCATCATCATCAGCCTAGTTACGCCCACTGCAGGGCAAAGGCCTCTCCCATACTTCTCCAACTGCCCCGGTCATGTACTAATTGTGGCCATGTTGTCCCTGCAAACGTCTTAATGTCATCTGCCCACCTAACTTTCTGCCGCCCCCTGCTACGCTTCCCTTCTCTTGGAATCCAGTCCGTAGCTCTTAGTGACCATCGGTTATCTTCCCTCCTCATTACATGTCCGGCCCATGCCCATTTCTTTTTCTTGATTTCAACTAAGATGTCGTTTACCCGCGTTTGTTGCCTCACCCAATCTGCTCTTTTCTTATCCCTTAACGTTACACCCATCATTCTTCTTTCCATAGCTCGTTGCGTCGTTCTCAATTTCAGCAGAACCCTTTTCGTAAGCCTCCAGGTTTCTGCCCCATATGTGAGTACTGGTAACACACAGCTGTTGTACACTTTCCTTTTGAGGGATAGTGGCAGCCTACTGTTCATGATTTGAGAATGCCTGCCAAACGCACCCCAACCCATTCTTATTCTTCTGGTTATTTCAGTCTCATGATCCGGATCCGTGGTCACTACCTGCCCTAAGTAGATGTATTCCCTTACCACTTCCAGTGTTTCGCTACCTATCGTAAACTGCTGTTCTCTTCCGAGACTGTTAAACAGTACTTTAGTTTTCTGCAGATTAATTTTCAGACCCACCCTTCTGCTTTGTCTCTCCAGGTCAGTGAGCATGCATTGCAATTGGTCTCCTGAGTTACTAAGCAAGGCAATATCATCAGCGAATCGCAAGTTGCTAAGGTATTCTCCATCAACTTTTATCCCCAATTCTTCCCACTCCAGGCCTCTGAATACCTCCTGTAAACATGCTGTGAATAGCATTGGAGATATCGTATCTCCCTGTCTGACGCCTTTCTTTATAGGGATTTTGTTGCTTTCTTTGTGGAGGACTACGGTGGCTGTGGAGCCGCTATAGATATCTTCCAGTATTTTTACATATGGCTCATCTACCCCCTGATTCCGTAATGCCTCCATGACTGCTGAGGTTTCGACTGAATCAAACGCTTTCTCGTAATCAATGAAAGCTATATATAAGGGTTGGTTATATTCTGCACATTTCTCTATCACTTGATTGATAGTGTGAATATGGTCTATTGTTGAGTAGCCTTTACGGAATCCTGCCTGGTCCTTTGGTTGACAGAAGTCTAAGGTGTTCCTGATTCTATTTGCGATTACCTTAGTAAATACTTTGTAGGCAACGGACAGTAAGCTGATCGGTCTATAATTTTTCAAGTCTTTGGCGTCCCCTTTCTTATGGATTAGGATTATGTTAGCGTTCTTCCAAGATTCCGGTACGCTCGAGGTTATGAGGCATTGCGTATACAGGGTGGCCAGTTTCTCTAGAACAATCTGACCACCATCCTTCAACAAATCTGCTGTTACCTGATCCTCCCCAGCTGCCTTCCCCCTTTGCATAGCTCCTAAGGCTTTCTTTACTTCTTCTGGCGTTACCTGTGGGATTTCGAATTCCTCTAGGCTATTCTCTCTTCCACTATCGTCGTGGGTGCCACTGGTACTGTATAAATCTCTATAGAACTCCTCAGCCACTTGTACTATCTCGTCCATATTAGTAACGATATTGCCGGCTTTGTCTCTTAACGCACACATCTGATTCTTGCCTATTCCTAGTTTCTTCTTCACTGTTTTTAGGCTTCCTCCTTTCCTGAGAGCCTGTTCAATTCTATCCATATTATAGTTCCTGATGTCCGCTGTCTTACGCTTGTTGATTAACTTAGAAAGTTCTGCCAGTTCTATTCTAGCTGTAGGATTAGAGGCTTTCATACATTGGCGTTTCTTGATCAGATCTTTCGTCTCCTGCGATAGCTTACTGGTTTCCTGTCTAACGGCGTTACCACCGACTTCTATTGCGCACTCCTTGATGATGCCCATGAGATTGTCGTTCATTGCTTCAACACTAAGGTCCTCTTCCTGAGTTAAAGCCGAATACCTGTTCTGTAGTTTGATCCGGAATTCCTCTAGTTTCCCTCTTACCGCTAACTCATTGATTGGCTTCTTGTGTACCAGTTTCTTTCGTTCCCTTCTCAAGTCTAGGCTAATTCGAGTTCTTACCATCCTGTGGTCACTGCAGCGTACCTTGCCGAGCACGTCTACATCTTGAATGATGCCAGGGTTCGCGCAGAGTATGAAGTCGATTTCATTTCTAGTCTCACCATTCGGGCTCCTCCACGTCCACTTTCGGCTAACCCGCTTGCGGAAAAAGGTATTCATTATACGCATATTATTCTGTTCTGCAAACTCTACTAATAATTCTCCTCTGCTATTCCTAGAGCCTATGCCATATTCCCCCACTGACTTGTCTCCAGCCTGCTTCTTGCCTACCCTGGCATTGAAGTCGCCCATCAGTATAGTGTATTTTGTTTTGACTTTACCCATCGCCGATTCTACGTCTTCATAAAAGCTTTCGACTTCCTGGTCATCATGACTAGATGTAGGAGCGTAGACCTGTACAACCTTCATTTTGCACCTCTTATTAAGTTTCACAACAAGACATGCCACCCTCTCGTTAATGCTATAGAATTCCTGTATGTTACCAGCTATTTCCTTATTAATCAGGAATCCGACTCCTAGTTCTCGTCTCTCCGCTAAGCCCCGGTAACACAGTACATGCCCGCTTTTTAGCACTGTATATGCTTCCTTTGTCCTCCTAACCTCACTGAGTCCTATTATATCCCATTTACTACCCTCTAATTCCTCCAATAACACTGCTAGACTCGCCTCACTAGATAGCGTTCTAACGTTAAACGTTGCCAGGTTCAGATTCCAATGGCGGCCTGTCCGGAGCCAGGTATTCTTAGCACCCTCTGCAGCGTCACAGATCTGACCGCCGCCGTGGTCAGTTGCTTCGCGGCTGCTGGGGACTGAGGGCCGGGGTTCGATTGTTGTATTCATATAGGAGGTTGTGGCCGAGTACTGCACCAGGGTGGCCAATCCTGCTCTGGTGAGAGAGTGCGTTACCGGTTCTGGTCACCGGGATCAGGCCGCACTCCAGGCCTGTTTGTGCAATTTTCTCAACACACGGTTTTTTTTTTTTGTATTTTCCGGTGGAGAATAGCGCGGCACCGGGATTTGAATCACGGTCCTCTTGCACTGGAGACGGATACTCTACCGTCCCCGTAGGAGTTAAATTAAAAATTAATTTATGGGGTTTTACGTGACAAAACCACTTTCTGATTATGCACGCCGTAGTGGAGGACTCCGAAAATTTCGACCACCTGGGGTTCTTTAACGTGCACTTAATTCTAAGTACACGGGTGTTTTCGCATTTCGCCCCCATCGAAATGCGGCCGCCGTGGTCGGGGTCCGATCCCGCGACCTCGTGCTCAGCAGTCTAACACCATAACCACTGAGCAACCACGGCGGGTCCCGCAGGAGTTGTACGCCTCATTTAACCTACAGTGGTGCCCTACTTGGTCAGTCAAGGTGGACCAATCTGAGCTCGGTTATACCGCATGGATGGCACTCGGCTAGAGAACCTCGTATTTATGACCTGCACATGTGAGGCCATACATATTTGAAGATATATATATCTATTTTTTTTTTTAGGAGGGTTCCCGTACAGTGATAAAATAAAGGAAAAGACATTAAAAGAAAGAAAAAAGAGAAAGAAAAAGGGGCGGAAAAAAAAAAAAAGGAACATAACAGGTGATTTGAACTCGTGACCCTTCGATGTTGCCCGGAAAGATAGCTCAGTCGGTTGGTTCGTCAGGACCCAGGCTACTTTCAAGCGCCACAGCTCCTCCTCCGAGCCTCACACTTACGTGGAAAGAGACTCATGTTGTCCGCGATAGTCGGTTCCGAGTAGTTGGAAGGCATACTTTCTAGGAAAAATGGCCGTTCAAGGAGAAGAGCGAACTCGAGCGGCTTTAGAGGCTAGGAAAACTGCCTTAAAATATTTAGACTTGAGGGAAAGCTTCGTTAACAAACTATAACACGGCAATCAGCACTCGAATACGACGAGAGAAATTACTGAGACGTGGAAAATTCCCTTGAAAAAAATCTGGTTTGCTAGACAAATGCTCGTATGTATTGAACCTCTTAAAAGATGAGGGGTGAAATATGCGCTCACCGAGAGGGCATCTTCAGCACGAGACATCCACAAGGCACCTTACAGAGATGTGGAGAGCTTCGCGGCCGGAACGAAGCATCCCTTCTCCGCCGGCCAAGAGGGGGAAACGTGCTTTCCGATCGCTCAAGGTTGCGCGGACAACGCATAGCTCTAGCGTCTAGGAAAAGCTTAACCAGGTGCGATGGCGGCACGCATAGCGTGGGAAGCTAGCCGCCAGAATAACTATACCAAGGACTGCTGCTGATGAGGGCGAAGTACCTTCGTGTAATTATAATAACCCTAATAAGACTACTTTCGAAAAAAAAAAGGAAACGGCCCAGAGGGCTATACTACGAGAGCTATGACTGATAGTTTTCTATATATATATATATATATATATATATATATATATATATATATATTCATCTCATCTATGGTATCGCATTCGCGCGCTGTTTCTTTGTCTCTGCGTGTAGTACAGTTAAGAGAGCCAGTTTAAGGGCGGAGAAGAAGAAAGAAGAGAAAAGCAAAAACTGCAGCGCCGTGGTTTTAAAGCGCACCCGTGGTAGAGAAACGGAATGCGATATAAGCGTGCGTAGCCATGATACGCACACGACAAACTGCCTTAAAATATTTAGACTTGAGGGAAAGCTTCGTTAGCAAACGATAGCACGGCAATCAGCACTCGAATATAATTATAACCCTAATACTAATTGTAAATATTCATCTCATCTATGGGATCTAATGCGCGCGCTGTTTCTTTGTCTCTGCGTGTAGTAGTTGAGAGAGCCAGTTTAAGGGCGGAGAAGAAGAAAGAAAAGAAAAGCAAAAACTGCAGCGCCGTGGTTTTAAAGCGCAGCCGTGGTAGAGAAACGGAATGCGATATAAGCGTGCGTAGCTACGATACGCACACGACAAACTGCCTTAAAATATTTAGACTTGAGGGAAAGCTTCGTTAGCAAACGATAGCACGGCAATCAGCACTCGAATATAATTTTAACCCTAATACTAATTGTAAATATTCATCTCATCTGTGGGATCTAATGCGCGCGCTGTTGCTTTGTCTCTGCGTGTAGTAGTTGAGAGAGCCAGTTTAAGGGCAGAGTAGTTGGAAGGCATACTTTCTAGGAAAAATGGCCGCTCAAGGAGAAGAGCGAACTCGAGCGGCTTTAGAGGCTAGGAAAACTGCCTTAAAATATTTAGACTTGAGGGAAAGCTTCGTTAACAAACTATAACACGGCAATCAGCACTCGAATACGACGAGAGAAATTACTGAGACGTGGAAAATTCCCTTGAAAAAAATCTGGTTTGCTAGACAAATGCTCGTATGTATTGAACCTCTTAAAAGATGAGGGGTGAAATATGCGCTCACCGAGAGGGCATCTTCAGCACGAGACATCCACAAGGCACCTTACAGAGATGTGGAGAGCTTCGCGGCCGGAACGAAGCATCCCTTCTCCGCCGGCCAAGAGGGGGAAACGTGCTTTCCGATCGCTCAAGGTTGCGCGGACAACGCATAGCTCTAGCGTCTAGGAAAAGCTTAACCAGGTGCGATGGCGGCACGCATAGCGTGGGAAGCTAGCCGCCAGAATAACTATACCAAGGACTGCTGCTGATGAGGGCGAAGTACCTTCGTGTAATTATAATAACCCTAATAAGACTACTTTCGAAAAAAAAAAGGAAACGGCCCAGAGGGCTATACTACGAGAGCTATGACTGATAGTTTTCTATATATATATATATATATATATATATATATATATATATATATTCATCTCATCTATGGGATCGCATTCGCGCGCTGTTTCTTTGTCTCTGCGTGTAGTACAGTTAAGAGAGCCAGTTTAAGGGCGGAGAAGAAGAAAGAAGAGAAAAGCAACAACTGCAGCGCCGTGGTTTTAAAGCGCACCCGTGGTAGAGAAACGGAATGCGATATAAGCGTGCGTAGCCATGATACGCACACGACAAACTGCCTTAAAATATTTAGACTTGAGGGAAAGCTTCGTTAGCAAACGATAGCACGGCAATCAGCACTCGAATATAATTATAACCCTAATACTAATTGTAAATATTCATCTCATCTATGGGATCTAATGCGCGCGCTGTTTCTTTGTCTCTGCGTGTAGTAGTTGAGAGAGCCAGTTTAAGGGCGGAGAAGAAGAAAGAAAAGAAAAGCAAAAACTGCAGCGCCGTGGTTTTAAAGCGCAGCCGTGGTAGAGAAACGGAATGCGATATAAGCGTGCGTAGCTACGATACGCACACGACAAACTGCCTTAAAATATTTAGACTTGAGGGAAAGCTTCGTTAGCAAACGATAGCACGGCAATCAGCACTCGAATATAATTTTAACCCTAATACTAATTGTAAATATTCATCTCATCTGTGGGATCTAATGCGCGCGCTGTTGCTTTGTCTCTGCGTGTAGTAGTTGAGAGAGCCAGTTTAAGGGCAGAGTAGTTGGAAGGCATACTTTCTAGGAAAAATGGCCGCTCAAGGAGAAGAGCGAACTCGAGCGGCTTTAGAGGCTAGGAAAACTGCCTTAAAATATTTAGACTTGAGGGAAAGCTTCGTTAACAAACTATAACACGGCAATCAGCACTCGAATACGACGAGAGAAATTACTGAGACGTGGAAAATTCCCTTGAAAAAAATCTGGTTTGCTAGACAAATGCTCGTATGTATTGAACCTCTTAAAAGATGAGGGGTGAAATATGCGCTCACCGAGAGGGCATCTTCAGCACGAGACATCCACAAGGCACCTTACAGAGATGTGGAGAGCTTCGCGGCCGGAACGAAGCATCCCTTCTCCGCCGGCCAAGAGGGGGAAACGTGCTTTCCGATCGCTCAAGGTTGCGCGGACAACGCATAGCTCTAGCGTCTAGGAAAAGCTTAACCAGGTGCGATGGCGGCACGCATAGCGTGGGAAGCTAGCCGCCAGAATAACTATACCAAGGACTGCTGCTGATGAGGGCGAAGTACCTTCGTGTAATTATAATAACCCTAATAAGACTACTTTCGAAAAAAAAAAGGAAACGGCCCAGAGGGCTATACTACGAGAGCTATGACTGATAGTTTTCTATATATATATATATATATATATATATATATATATATATTCATCTCATCTATGGGATCGCATTCGCGCGCTGTTTCTTTGTCTCTGCGTGTAGTACAGTTAAGAGAGCCAGTTTAAGGGCGGAGAAGAAGAAAGAAGAGAAAAGCAACAACTGCAGCGCCGTGGTTTTAAAGCGCACCCGTGGTAGAGAAACGGAATGCGATATAAGCGTGCGTAGCCATGATACGCACACGACAAACTGCCTTAAAATATTTAGACTTGAGGGAAAGCTTCGTTAGCAAACGATAGCACGGCAATCAGCACTCGAATATAATTATAACCCTAATACTAATTGTAAATATTCATCTCATCTATGGGATCTAATGCGCGCGCTGTTTCTTTGTCTCTGCGTGTAGTAGTTGAGAGAGCCAGTTTAAGGGCGGAGAAGAAGAAAGAAAAGAAAAGCAAAAACTGCAGCGCCGTGGTTTTAAAGCGCAGCCGTGGTAGAGAAACGGAATGCGATATAAGCGTGCGTAGCTACGATACGCACACGACAAACTGCCTTAAAATATTTAGACTTGAGGGAAAGCTTCGTTAGCAAACGATAGCACGGCAATCAGCACTCGAATATAATTTTAACCCTAATACTAATTGTAAATATTCATCTCATCTGTGGGATCTAATGCGCGCGCTGTTGCTTTGTCTCTGCGTGTAGTAGTTGAGAGAGCCAGTTTAAGGGCAGAGTAGTTGGAAGGCATACTTTCTAGGAAAAATGGCCGCTCAAGGAGAAGAGCGAACTCGAGCGGCTTTAGAGGCTAGGAAAACTGCCTTAAAATATTTAGACTTGAGGGAAAGCTTCGTTAACAAACTATAACACGGCAATCAGCACTCGAATACGACGAGAGAAATTACTGAGACGTGGAAAATTCCCTTGAAAAAAATCTGGTTTGCTAGACAAATGCTCGTATGTATTGAACCTCTTAAAAGATGAGGGGTGAAATATGCGCTCACCGAGAGGGCATCTTCAGCACGAGACATCCACAAGGCACCTTACAGAGATGTGGAGAGCTTCGCGGCCGGAACGAAGCATCCCTTCTCCGCCGGCCAAGAGGGGGAAACGTGCTTTCCGATCGCTCAAGGTTGCGCGGACAACGCATAGCTCTAGCGTCTAGGAAAAGCTTAACCAGGTGCGATGGCGGCACGCATAGCGTGGGAAGCTAGCCGCCAGAATAACTATACCAAGGACTGCTGCTGATGAGGGCGAAGTACCTTCGTGTAATTATAATAACCCTAATAAGACTACTTTCGAAAAAAAAAAGGAAACGGCCCAGAGGGCTATACTACGAGAGCTATGACTGATAGTTTTCTATATATATATATATATATATATATATATATATATAGATATATATATATATTCATCTCATCTATGGGATCGCATTCGCGCGCTGTTTCTTTGTCTCTGCGTGTAGTACAGTTAAGAGAGCCAGTTTAAGGGCGGAGAAGAAGAAAGAAGAGAAAAGCAAAAACTGCAGCGCCGTGGTTTTAAAGCGCACCCGTGGTAGAGAAACGGAATGCGATATAAGCGTGCGTAGCCATGATACGCACACGACAAACTGCCTTAAAATATTTAGACTTGAGGGAAAGCTTCGTTAGCAAACGATAGCACGGCAATCAGCACTCGAATATAATTATAACCCTAATACTAATTGTAAATATTCATCTCATCTATGGGATCTAATGCGCGCGCTGTTTCTTTGTCTCTGCGTGTAGTAGTTGAGAGAGCCAGTTTAAGGGCGGAGAAGAAGAAAGAAAAGAAAAGCAAAAACTGCAGCGCCGTGGTTTTAAAGCGCAGCCGTGGTAGAGAAACGGAATGCGATATAAGCGTGCGTAGCTACGATACGCACACGACAAACTGCCTTAAAATATTTAGACTTGAGGGAAAGCTTCGTTAGCAAACGATAGCACGGCAATCAGCACTCGAATATAATTTTAACCCTAATACTAATTGTAAATATTCATCTCATCTGTGGGATCTAATGCGCGCGCTGTTGCTTTGTCTCTGCGTGTAGTAGTTGAGAGAGCCAGTTTAAGGGCAGAGTAGTTGGAAGGCATACTTTCTAGGAAAAATGGCCGCTCAAGGAGAAGAGCGAACTCGAGCGGCTTTAGAGGCTAGGAAAACTGCCTTAAAATATTTAGACTTGAGGGAAAGCTTCGTTACGAATATTAACGAATATTACGGCTAAAAAACTGCGGTTATCAGCTCGGCGACAAGTCGTACTGCGTACAGCCGAATGCGTGCGCCGCGAACCCGGTTAGAAAGAACCTTCCTTGCGAGTGCGACTTCTGTACAATAGCCACACCAGTCTTGTAAATATTCTTTTTTCCTGCCTGTATTTCTTTAGGTAAGTAAGCGATCTTCAGAGGGAAGTTCGCTTGTCTCCTGGCTGAGCCACTTTGACGAGCCGCCGTATTCTATTAACCTCTTCTAGCCTGTTTTCGCAATTCAGCGACATTTATGGACCGTGGCACGCTTTCCAAATCGCCGCAGATCAGACCGTTTGTTTTTGACCTCAATCCTTGTGTCGCAGGTCAAGCATTACTTTGATAAATCGAATAATTCTTCACAACTAAAAGCTGCCGTCTTTGTGCATATACACATGGTAAGAAAGGTTTCCGGGTCTTCGGAAATGTGGAATTACGTGTTGTTTATAATTACACGATGGCTGAGGTAGTCACCAATCGGTATAAATAATGAAAATTCCGGCAGTGCGTAAAAATGGAAAATGCCGCACATTTGCCAAGTGTAGTCTAGACTAACTGACAAATTTATCGGCTTTGTAGTATCCCTTAAAACCAACATTGAGCGCTTTTAGACATAGCACCCGATCCATTCCAACTCTACTCCGCAATCTCGAGCTCCCATTCCTAGTGTTTGAAAATGTGGAATGATTCTGCATTCCTAAGTCCGCAACTCTGGCCGACAAAGCAACTTTTACTGTTCTAACGTCACATAAAAGTGCCAAGCTATCGCAGCCTGTAGCAAGCTGAGCTAGAGCGAATGCTCGAGGGTCGGGCTGGCTTGTTGTGCGACAAAGTAGGCCAGTCTTTAACCTAACCTCCTCCTGTCGTGACGGCTCAAGCAGCGGCCTGATTAAGGCCACCAATGAGCCTGACGCTGTCGCATGCGACGTGGTCCGTACTATAGATTGTTCCATGCTGACTGGTGCCAACGAGAGACTGGTTCGAGCTCCCGCTAGACAACTTCATCGAACAAGTGTTATAGTCAACAAACGAACGCTCCCTGATACCTCGCGGGACGGAAAGGTGTCAGGGAGACAGACAGCCGGGCAGACCTGACGTGGAAGAGCTGGGCGTGTTGATGTCGCCGTGCGCGTCTACCCAGATGAGCGCCACCTCCGAGTCCGTGGAATTGGCGTGTCCGCTGACGCTGCCGATGGACAAGCTGTGGTCTCCGCCCAGGTTCAGCGAGACTCGGCCCGAGCGAAGCACCTTTGCCACGGCGTCTCGTACCTGCGACACCAAGCAGTGCGGCGTAGTTCGGGGTGTGCAGGGAGAGAGAAGCGGGGGGTGGTAGCAGGGCATTGCGCATATTAACACAGAAAATTTAACACAGAAGGGGGGGAGGGAGGCACGTGTCCGTGTGCCACCCCCTGGATAAGCCCCATATGTGTTCACTAGAACTCCTTGAGAGAGGTTCTATAGCCTCCCGGGACGTTCAAAGCCGACGCAGGTCGAAACTGCGGCGGTTCACCGAAGAACGGCCAACAACGCAGCAGCCTACGTCAGAGTCCAGAATTTTCTCTTGAAGCATAATTATGAAGAGTTGTAAATGTTGCCTTGAGTATATGTAACCCGAATTGTTAACTTCGTTGCGAGGTTTATTTGCTTCTAATAAAACAAACAAGCCAGCGCCCCGGTGTAACCAAGATTGGTTAACTAAACTTTTTTTTTCTTTGATTACTGGCTTTAAGGTCAGCGTTGCAAACGGTAGTACTGGAGGAGGACGCCACAGGACGCGAGATCAATGAATGCGGTTTGAAAGTCGCCATCCGTCGATAAGATATCCGCCGACGAAAAATTCACGTTTTCGCACCTCTATATATACGTAAACTGGGCGAATGAAGGGCGCCTGAAAGAACTACACAGTCTGTGCTTCCCGCCTCGTTTTGCTTCTGTGCATCAATGGATTGACCGGGCTGTGCAAGCCTCTTATCATTTTTATCTCCAGAAGACCATGTCTCGGCGATCGTAAGGTCGATCCGTCGTCACAGGTCATCACCTGCTCATATTCCACGGAATCTTGTCTACCGTCGCCAAGACATGGTCCCATGGGATACGAGCGGTTGATGACGTGCGATGACGGACCGAACGTGGCTGAGCTGGTCACTATTAATATTATTATTATTTGTTTTGAAAACATATATACATTTAACAGGAAAGGAAAAGCGAGGAGCAGGCTGGCAACTGCCACCGGAAGCGGCACAACGCCTGCCTACTCTTCGGAAGGGAGGTGACAGCAACGCAGAAATGGAAGATAGGAAGGAGGGGAGGAAAGAGACAGCAACATGAAAATCTAAAATAATAAAGTATAACACACAGTAGAGACCAGACACAGTAGGGCCGGTCACTGAAGGTCACGCAACGACAGAGTGGTAAATAGAAGAAATAGTATCGACGCTATACAAACGTGAACCTAACTCAGTTAATTCGAGAAAAGTAAGTAGAGCGCCATGAGCCTGATCACGTCGACACGCACAACCCCTGGGGTACAAACGTTCGTCGACTGTCGTACACCGCAGGCCAAGGAGATGATAGTCTCTCATTAGCGACATGCGCTGCGCACTGAAAGCGAGGCAGTCAATATCAGGAGCTGAAGTACACGATGTACTGGCCATACGTCCTTGTCTGTACAAACGTTCGCGCACGTTCACGCAGCCAACCCTGCCAAAAAAGCCAAGAAATGTTCGAGAAAAACTTTATGGCTTTTTTGGCAGGGTTATTATCGGCAGGAAGCGATTATTTGTCCAAACTTTTTGAACTCGCATTGAGATTGGATATTATCGGTAGATGCTTTCTACCGGGCGAAAGAAAATTATCCTCTTTCTCGTCACGAAATTTCGTGCGCGCACAGCGTGCTAAATCATCGAAAGTCTCACGTTCTTGTTGGTCTGTCCCACGACGTCCGACTCGATCGCGCCGCAGTCGGTGACGTTGGGCTCGCCTTCGACGCGAACGTCGCCGAGGTCCTCGACCTTGTGACCTGCGGCAGAAGGTCATGAGCTATCGTATTGGAATGGCGGACTCACCAACGTGCGCTAAGTGCAAGTGTGAAGAGACCATCAGTCATCTTCTGTGCCACTGTTCTCGCTTTGATAACCAACGTCAGACTCTCCAGTGTGCCTTGAATAGACTGTACGACAGGCCATTTACAGAAGCAACGATCTTGGGAGCCTGGCCTCACAGTTCATTAGCCCAGAAAGCAGTTCGAGCGCTTCTTCACTACCTGAAAGCAACAGACTTGAGTGCCCGACTATAGACATCCTACACCTAACTTCGTGCATGTGAAAGTGCGGTATACTCATGTATTCTCTCTCACTTTTTCACTCCGTATTCCCCTCCCCACGTGTAGGGTAGCAAACTAGGCTCAGTCTGGTTAACCTCCCTGCCTTTCCTTCTTCCTCTCTCTCTCTCTCTCTCTCTCTCTCTCTCTCTCTCTCAGGAGCACACCCACAGCCTCCCATCTTGGAGGCTATGGCACAACGTTCTAGTCCTTCCTCACGGCCTGTTGAGCACGTGCGCGCAGAAGCTCGAGCAAGAGCAACAATTAAGCAACGGGCAACGCGACTTCGAATACTCCGCCCATTACAGACTTGGCGTGACAATGTTCCAGAATGTGTCACTCCACCAAGGAATAACTGAAGTGTTTGGTGACTACGGGGTGCCTTTAAAGGAAAATTTATCTCTACATTCTCATTATCATTATCACCATCAGCAGCCTGTTTTACAACTGCTGCAGAATGAAGGTCATCTTATAATCGATCTTCACTTAATCGCTGCGCTCTGCTGTGTTGGCCGATTTCATCGGCTAACGCCTGCAAATTTTGAATTTTGTATTCTCAAGCACCACCTTATCGTCTGACTTCGTCGATGGCGTTTCTCTCTCTCTCTCTCTCTCTCTCTCTCTCTCTATATATATATATATATATATATATATATATATATATATATATATATATATATATATATATATATACTTTTTTTCAATATGAAGTCCGTATGGACATTGAAGGCTCTCTATGGACATGGTATGTACACAATGCCGTGGATTTATGGTGTTTCACATCTTGTTGCCTAACGTCTGCATGATAGTCTACAGTTATTCTGCAAGTCTGCGCAGAAATAAATAATTAATTGAAGGAAACAGACATGTTGACGACTTTCAGAGCTGTATAGAGTACCAGGAACCCTCTGACCATGCACTCAATGAATTCACTTTTGATGCCAGGGCGAAATGCAAGAAGCCTAGACATAATATGTATAGATTGTTTAAATTAAATTTCACAAGGGTAGGTTAAACCACTGCTCGTTGACCGGACCAGTGTACCGCTCTCCCTTCCTCCTATCTGCGCTCGCTAAGACGAGTGGGAAGCGATCATTAATTAGCTCATCTTAGAGCAGCTGCTTGGATGCGTATGTCTGCTGTGCCTGCAAATCTGAAGCCTTGTCAAGCGAGATTAGTTAAGCTGAACTGTGCGTGTGCTGATATATAAATTGCGTTAAACGAGGGCTTTGGACGGCACTCAAAGAAGTCGCAAGTGGACACTTATATACAGGGCTTATATCCATACGGAAGTCCATAATAAGCGTCGCTCATGCGTATGCAATCATGATTCCATTAATTAAAGAAAGATACACTGAGGAGAGGCTGACGTGGCACATTTGCTCTCAATACTTGCCAATATCCCTGAACTGAACTGCGGGCTAAGCTTACGGTAGGAATCGGTTAAGGCTTTTCCCTATTCGAATTTCGATTTAATCGCGTCCACGTATTCTTTTTTTTTTTCTTGCATTTAGTTGGCAGAGCTTTAACGAGCAAAATCGAGAAGCGTCGATCCCGATGTCTCCACTTTGCTTGCTCTACAGCAATGAAGGGAACGACAGCTTCAGCTACAATGTTTAAACTAAGATGGCGCTTTTCTGTCTCAGAAAAAAATAATACATATATGCGCCCTGCTCTTTGAGCTGGAGAAGGCAAAATATAGTCTGTGCAGCAGCAGCTGTACTGCGTGGGTCATAAACAAAGAGCTGGCGACGCGGTAATTGTGTCTTTGTTTTTCAAACCAAATGCCCATAAGTGAAGTTGTGTAGCGTAACTATTGCAACCTCGCCAGTTCGAGTCAGGTTAACCCTACCCGTTTACGCTGATGGCTCGCGCGTTAGCGAGCTTCTTTGTCTCCACAGTTGCACATAATGATTGCGTATGAGTGAGATCGTTATGCTTGGTGCGTTTTTTTTTCACGCGGGAAGCGTCGCAGCTGCAGCGCGATGTTAAAGGCCTCCTGCTGCCGATATGTAGCACGGTTTCTTTCAGTCTTGAATATTCAAACACACAAACCATGAGTGTTCTTTTTTTCTTAACTCGCGTGCACGTAAAACTGCAAATACGATAAATCGAACAGTTGACGGATTAACGGGCGCCGAAAGAAATCGACCTCACCTGTTCTTTTTTCTAGACGCCCAGCCCTAATCGCAATAGATGAACCAATCTCATAGTAAGATCCGTTTTCTGCGGAGATAGAAGCTGTGGCTACAGCCTTTTATGGCTGAGAAAGATGTCGGTCGTGGGTTCGAGACCCAGCCGCGGTGGCAATCCGCTTTGCGATGAAGCCGAATGCGAAAAAAAAATAAAGAAAAAAAACCGCCGGTGTAGCGAAATTTGTGCACAGGCTAAATAATTCCGCGCGGCGTATACGTCTCTCGTAGCCTCAGTGGAGTTGAGCGGACATTATAACCTCTAGTGAAACAATGAGTCAAAATTCACGTGGCGAGTTTTACTGGCGGTCTAGTTATATTCTGTCTGCACGACCCGAACACTCACCGAGATCTCTGAGCTTGTCGAGGAGTCCAGCGTCGCGCAGGAACTGTGGACCCTTTTCGACACCGAGTTTGCGCTTTTCAGAAAAGAAATAAGAAAAGAAAGAAAGAAAGGACGCTGACACAGAAGTCAATAACTTTAGTTTAGCTATACACTGTAAAATAGTGTACACCAATAAAAGTGAATAAGGATGTAAATGTGCCTATAACTCACACCTTTACATCCTTTTAAGAGGTAAAGGTTTGAGTTATATAGATTTACACCCGTATTCATATTCAGGGGTGTACATGTTTTTTTTTTACAGAGTAGGGTACACCAGTGTCGATTTTGTTTTCAGAAAAAAAATAAGAAGAGAAAAGGCACATCTTTGAATACATTACGTATTTCTTGCATAGTTTCTTTTATGATGAGGATTGGAGCACGTTGTAAATCATTTACACCCTTGAGAGTTTTTGGAAAAAGTGTGTAATCTGTCTATAAGTCACACCCTTACACGCAAAAAGGGCGCAAGGGTGTGAGTTATAGACCGATTTACACCCATATTCACTTTTAAGAGTGTACATTATTTTACAATGTGCAGAAGGCGCGATTCTCACCAATGTTTTTAGCAGACTTCTATACATTCACGAAGGCTTGCTGATATCTTCAGCTCCTATCTGTATTATACTTGAGAGTTTTAGAAAACACCGTGTTAACGTACTGTAAGGTACTGCTTTCCGCCCGGCAAAACTTAGAAGGTGATGGAGGGTTGGGGTGAGGCTTTCATAACGTGAACAGACTGCCCAGACATCAAAGCGGAACGGGGGGTTGGGGGAATGGGGGGGGGGGGGGGGGGGGTAGAGAAGTGGCGGTTAGCTAGGGTGGAGAAACGAGATTCAGTATTCGTTCCAAGCTTTATTCAAGTGAAAGGGAAACTGTTTTCCAAGCTTCTCACAAAGTTTGCACTTGCGTTTCGGCATTATTCCACGTGCTTCAAACACCCCGACGTATAGCAGTCAAGACGGCCTGGTCATTGCACTTTGGCTTCGGTATTATGCGGCTCGTTAGCAAACGCACTGAGGTTTCCACTGTACAGCTGCGGATCGAGAAAACGCGTGGACAGTGTCCGTGACGTTGCACGAGGGGGTGCACGCCCTTATAAACGTTCGTTTGCCCTCGCATCCTTGATTAGAATCGCGCTTTCGTATATAGGGCAAAGGCACCATTCTGACCAATCACGCCAATGCAAGAGAGTGGATTGGCTTTCCGAACTGTACAATCTCGTACACCATCTAAGTGCTGCGCTCGTAGCGCCCCTGTTGGCGTCTTCTATCGCGCCAGCATTGTGACACCCCATGGGCCACGTGTTCCTGCTTGCTGTTCCTGCTGCAGCTAAATTCCCCGTATACGTGCACATCCGGGTGTACTTTAACTGCGAGAGCAGTTTCTCGCGTGCGGCTTTGCGCAGTGCTGCTCCTGCGTATTGTTAGGGCACCGTGTGAGGAGCACCGAGCGCAATACTTTATCGCATTCAATGCATCGCATTCAAGCGAAACTCGCAATTCGTTTTTTTTTTTTTTTTCATCTTTGCGTGGCCGTACTTGAACCAAAGTGTGACGAACAAACTAACAAGACTGGGTAATCTCTATATAGCGTCAGTGGTCGTCCAGTTGCGCCAGTTTGCTACACTCTGACTTGCCTGCTCCTGGCTTCGCGCATGCACTCATATAGGCCATTTGCGCAACTACGCTAAAGTGCGGTATTTTCGCGTTCTCGTGGCAATGCAATGTTTTAAGTAGGGTTATGCAACTATGTGTATGCAGTCAACGACCGATTTGCCGGACGCCGGATTTTTTGGACATGTCCGATAATTCGGACGCCTTCATGGCACGCCATGGTACATAACACATAGAGTCAATGTACAAACATTTCTGAAATTTCGGACGCAAAAACCCTTCCACGTCCGATTTGCCGGACTTTTTGCCATGAACGCAGGCCCGAAGCGGCATTGATCGAAGTCACCACCGCTGCCATTTTGATTATCTCGCCGCCTCGAATAGACACTCTCGCACGAAGATCCATTGGCAGCCGCAGCCATCACCGCGGGCAACGCTAGGCCTAGCTACTTCGACGTTTATTACCAAGCCTCTTGCTGTTCGGGGCCATGTCTTTCATTAAATCAATTCGCCGCTGTGAGCAACGGCGCCGACTCCGCCTTTGTGATCCTCGAATGGCTTCGAAGCTCGGAAAACGCGATCCGTTGCATAATGCCGGTTCCCAAAAATCAGCTTTGCCTTAATACAACAATGTTACGCGGTGAAGCATACGCGAAGTATTGCGGTGACGCATATCAAGAGTGGGAAGGGGTAATTATCACGGGTCGCAATATGTATTCCTTAATTATACACGCGTGCACCCGCCGTCTCCTGTCACACTACGAGCACCCATATGCCTAATAAGTGTACTAGCAGCCCTTTAGAGATATTTCGGATGTGTCTGTGGCGATTTGAGCCCTTAGAGGCAGTAAAAGGCATGCATTCGTTTTTTCGGACTGCCCGATTATTCAGACGTTCTCACGACCGCTAGGGAGTCCGAAAAATCGCACGTTGACTGTGCTGAAGTATACGAATCGATTTGTGAACATTCAAATCATTCAGTTCGCCCACTCCATTATCTACTACTCTATTTCTCGCACATATGATGAAACACTCTGCTGATGTCGATGTATTGCACCCAGCCTTACCAAGACGCTCAGTTTGTTTCGGGACAAAAAGAAATTTTAATTCTGGAATTTTTATGTGGCGAAACCACAATCTGATTTTCAGGCATGCCTGTCTTCGTACAAAGGTCGTCCGCGTCATCATCTCCAATGGAAACAATTCCTATACCCGACGCGCGACAAAGGGAACGGCGACGAAAGCAGCGCCTATGTGCGAAGGTATAGGATCGATTAGCCACTGGAAGCCGCGCAGATCGTATCGCATACGCGTGTTAATGCACGCGGATTCACGCGTTTTGTACATGCACTTAGGAACTTTTTGTCCATCTGCGAACTTTTATGCGCGATTGCAATAGTTGCTGGCTTTGACGGTTGTCAAAAAACTCGTATGCATGATCACAGAACCGATCGCCGGTTAGGCACTCATACGAACATATTAGCGGCAAGCTTTCCGTGACTGCATGTGGAAAGTTTGCTGGTCACATCGGCCAACAGCCATGACATATTGCCTTAGCCGTTCGGCCTGATCGGTAAGTCGGGTATTGGCTACGAAAGTTACGGTTTTGCGCCGAATCAACTCGCCATCTACTCGCAGAGGTGAGACGACACACTAGAAGCTGAAAAACTGCCTCACAACGAAAGCCAATGTACGGGATGCTACGAACGTTGTTCTCCACCACCATCCCTATATTTGCGATGGACCATGCGAATGCATCTCATCTTGGCGCCGCTCATGGACGCAAAGTATCTTGTCGACTTTCTATTTATTTTTATTTATTCCGATACCTCAGAGGCTCCGCCTAAGGGGTTTTACATGAGGAGTGGGCGCGTACATTTTATTTAACATAAACTAGTTCTTCAATGATGCGTTTAAAATGAAGGTGGTTCTCGTGAAGAATAGCTGAAGCGGGAAGGTCGTTCCATTCTCTTGAGGTGCGAACAAAAATGAATATAGATGAGTGGTGGTTCGGGCTGGAGGAGGATACACGGCTTTGTTATGGTTGGTCCGGATTGAATGGCAGTGAACTGGACAAATGCTGCAGGACCGGGGCGATGCATGGAAGAACTTGTGGAATAGCGAGAGACGGGAAGCCTTCCGGCTGTACTGAAGCTGCTGCTATTGTTATTGGGCCTAATACGTATTTTTGCTGGTGCGGTAAAGCATATCAAAGCACATCTGTCATTTGGAATGCACATAGGACATTTTCCATTCGTTTTTGTCTTGTGCCTCACGGCGCAAATTGTTCTAGCACATCTCTAATGTTATGTTTGTCGTTCGCCTGCGCGCGTATCTCTGTTATTGTTAGCCTACAACATTTTATTTAATTGTTTACGAAATGAATCTCCTTGCCTACCGAAATAATAATGCTTCAGCATACCGTACATGGGAAGGCAAGTTTAATTGGTCGCGCTGTTGACTTTGTGCCTTGCTTCACTGTTGTGCAGCACTTACTGATTGCACAGTGATAACAAGCTTCGCCTAATGGCTACAGATTACTGCTGTACTACTCCAAGCGTTCTAAAAATCCAAATTTTTCTGCTCCGAAACTGCTCTAAAATGCTGGTGGGGCTGCTCCGAAATTGCTCCGGAACGACAGTTTTGCTGCTCCCCCCAAAACTTGCTCCAAATCTTAAAGTGGCCGCAGCACCACTGTTATAGCTTATAAACCGCTGGTTGCAATAAAACACGTTATGCGAAGTTCGAGTCACGAGAGAAGCTGTCCCAGAGAAAGGACGCTCCGCAGGCGCAGAATTCTGGCACCGTTCTCACCTGACCTTGATGGATGGGCACTCCGTGAACACCAATCTCTCGCCGGCTGCTCGTGAAGTTGACCGCCGTCGATGAGTTCTCGATCCTGGAATCGAAGAGGGCTCTGCATCGCTCTCTGTGCTCTCTGCGAGACGACTTGTTTGGAACTAGCCATTTTACGAAACAGTTTGTCATTCTAACAGTGCGCACGGAGTGGCTGGTGTAGACCTTTTGCATAATGCCGAAGAACCCTGTCCGCATAATGCGTCCCCACCACGATCGCGAACGATAGGCATGCGGGCATGCGCACGTTCTCCTGCAGGTTTCGTCGAGTTTGCTGCACTATTCTAGAACATAAATAGCGTGTTCGCCGCATAATGTAACTCCTCCGCGACCGCAAGCTATATAGGCTCCTAGGAGATGGGATAGGCAAGCTATAAGCTCCTAAAAACAGGATAGGTGTTAATCAGGGTGGGCTAACCGAAAGCTCTACTGGTTCAGTTATAGAGTTCGGTTTCAGGCTTTTCGGTTCCGGTTCAGCTCGATCCGCAGCGAAAATGATAACCGTTATAACCGCTTCGGAGCTTCCTGAACCGGTCAATATCGGATTCAAACGGGTCCAAATTAGAAATGTTATTCGCGCGCCTCTAATATAAATATAAATATATATATGTGCGCGACGGTTTTCTTTTTCATGCGCATCAACTACATTCTTATTCATTCAACATGTTCATTCATTTAGCAATTAGTTAATTCAACATTCAACATACACATACATGTGAGGAGGAGGAGGAGGGGGGGCAGGGTCTTCATGGACGCTCCCCCAATTTTCTCCTTCACTGGGTCCTTGAAATTCCCCACGCTCAAACGTTGCCTATGCTGTACAAAATGAAGTAGGCTAGATGCCAAGTCTACTGTTAACTACGCATGTATTGGGTGTTCATTATGAAAGCAAGTACCCATTCCTAAGAAAAACACGTAATATCATAGTAAAACGGACTGCTAGGCCAGCTGGTACACGCTCGCATATCTAAAGAAAACCGAGGACGAGAACAAAGCAGGACGAGACAGCCGACTGCGCAGCTGCTCAACCCAGGACTATAGGTGCTTACGTGCTCGAATTGCACGCAAGGCACCACAGATGGCGTAGTAACAGTGTGCGGCGTACAGAGGAGGGTTTCTAAGTGAAGTGCAGAGGTCAGAAATGTTGGCCACTAAAGCGTGTGACGCTCATGATACAAAGAGCGGATGCCTGTAATGGGAGGAAAGAATTTCCGAGCCTGTCAGGAGGTAGTTTAGATGTTCAGTAACGGTTGCGTTCTAATGACATATAACGCCGAGGATTTTTTTTTTTTTTTGTCGGCATTTCAAGGGTGACGCCTTTTAAACGAACTGAGGGTGGCGAATTCGGGTAGAATTATTCGCATGGCTATTGGGGAAGTACACGGAGCACAAATTTTTTTCTGCGCTGACAGGGCTTTTGCGCTGTATACGCTCGGCCGGAGATAATATTGGGTGTCTCGCGTGCCCTTGCCCCTATATTATATCCGATTGATTGGTTGCGGAAATAACTACCGTGCGTCGACGCACGCCTGTGCTGGCACACGGGACGGGAAAGGGAAATTTAAAAGTCTGAATAATGTTATGCCATAGTAACGGACTGAATTCTGAGCTATATACGAGACGATTTTTGTATAGCGAACTATTCCGAATAGGAAGAGAATAAACTATCGATGGGCTCCAGTGGCCTCTGCCCCCCCCCCCACTGCATTTTACCAGAGGTATTGAGGCAAATGACACTAAGCACTTTTCCTTTTTTTTTTTTTTTGTAAAATCGATCTCGCTTCATCTAATGCTCGACTTCAATTCCGAAATCTGACAAGCGTCATGAAATGATTAAGTATAAAGGCAATTAGTACAATTTCATTACTCAGTTATCATACTGGCGATTTGTAGCTCAAGCAAAGTTCGCGTGTTGGAGTGATCCGGCTGATATGGCAACAGTTGCGCTATCTGCCACTGGGAATATTCAGTAGGTCTACTTCGGGTTAAAAGAAATATATATAACCCGTACTCAAGCGCTGGATAGCGATGTACATACCTTTCTTCATTCACTGGTTTCCCTTCAAGGCAAGCCGGGTTGACGGTGAGAAGCAGCAGCATCAGTAGCAGCAGCATCCTTCGGAGAGGCAGTGCACTGCGACGTATCATAATGCACAATGTTTTTTTTCGTTTTCCAAGCCACAGTGCGAGCAATGTTTCTTCACGTTCGAGGACTATCACGAACAGGATACTACCTATATCCTTCTCTGAGTGCAGGATAGCAAACCGGACGCGCGTTCAAGTTAACCTCTCTGCCTTTCTTCTATTCCTGTCTCTCTTTTCGCAGGATACTACCACTATTACCGATTACCACTGCCATTGGTACCTCACAACAAGAATGAATGCCGGCTCACAGAACTCCCCCCTTCGTTTGTTCTTTCTCTCTCTCTCTTTTTAGGGCACAAAGCAAGCAGCTGCCGATCTTGCACGTCTATTCAGCAGGCGCTCATTTACTGTAGGCCTACAACTGGTTCGCCAAGGGCAACCGTACATAAAAGGCGACGGGGCAGGGGCGCAGGCGTTCGCATTAATTGCGATATACGCCAGCCATGTGCTGTCCTCGCGGCGGTTCACTACAGCGCTAAGCAAACGCAGCGGCAGACCACCCGGCTGAATGCTATGTTCGTTTCTACGCGGATGGATGGAACGAAGGTAGGAGCGTCCCTTTGAAACGGGGTGATGGCAGTTGCCACCATGCTCACCACGCGGGACGTTTGGGAGCATCGCCATCTCGTGGCGCAAAAGGGCATGTCACGCGGTAACTTTTTTTTTTTTTTAGCAGGCATCTGCAGTAAGCGGGAAACAGGACTAATACTTGATGGATATAAAGTTAGAAACTGTTTACCTGCCGTGGCTGCTTAGTGGCTATGGAGTTGGGCTGCTAAGCACGAGGTCGCGGCATCGAATCCCGGCAACGGCGGCCGCATTTCGATGGGGGCGAAATGGCAAAACACCTGTGTAGTTAGGTTTAGGTGCACGTTAAACAGCCCCAGGTGGTCCAAATTTCTGGCGTCCCCCACTACGGGGTGCCTCATAATCAAATCGTAGTTTTGGCACGTAAAGCCCCATAATTTAGAAACGGTTTGGTCGGAACTCTTCCAAACCTTCCTACAACCTCCCGATTGGAATCTTTTGCCAAACTCCGTTGCTCCAGAAGTTGGTCAACTAACCTGGACTAATTATGCAATTAAGCAGAATACGAAAAAAGATAGTGTGACTTACTCCATACAATGGTCATCAAAATGCATTTGCTCGCGTCGTCTTTGAGTGCATCGGCATATTTTTACATAACTCTGGCTAAAATTAGCTGGGACACGCTGTGTAATCGGACAACCTTGTCTGAATGTGTACTCACACAAGCGCCACCCGCGGACATACGGCTGGATGATGCCGCATGTACAGAGTGAGGAGCCCGACTGCTCGTACGTACGTGACGCATCTCTACGGTGGATATACAGTGCGTCGACGCATCGCTTCAATGATAGTAGCCGTAACGTCGACATTCCTCGTGAGATGCGTTCTGCCCAATTTAAATAAAGAAACGATAAAGTAATCGAAATGAAAGTGGATGAAAAAACAACTTGCCGCAGACGGGGAACGATCCCACAACCTTCGCATAAAGTTTTCGAAATGAAAGTGGATGAAAAAACAACTTGCCGCAGGCGGGGAACGATCCCACAACCTTCGCATTGCGAAGGTTGTGGGATCGTTCCCCGCCTGCGGCAAGTTGTTTTTTCATCCACTTTCATTTCGATTACATTATTGTTTCTTTATTTCATTTATTAAGCAGAAGTAATTTCCCCTTTGTTGTCCTCGTTGTCAGTGTTTGTTGGCTTCTTACGATATGACTAATAAAAATCGGGCTCCTCGGTTAACCCCCTTCTCGTTTATCTGTTCACGCCGTGAGACGATGGTACTTTTTTTACAACTTCTAACCTCTTTCTGTCCCTCAGCAACGAAACAAAAATACAGAAAGAAGGCGAACCAACAGCGGCTGACGTGGAAGAAAGACAAGGTCTTGGGCGCATTAGTCCACAATGTGGTTTGTTGTTTAGACTAGCTGCACTACCACTGGGGATCGGCCCACATTTTTAAACTGCCCATATCCCGTGAACGGCCAATGACTTTCGTGAGCAAAGCCAAAGTTCCGGTTTCGGTTCCAGGAACGAGCAGTTGGAACGAGCTCGTCTGGGTTTCATGCCGGCCTCGTTGCGCGGATTACACATTATTGCGATTCCGTACACAGCTCGGCTCCGGAATTTGTGCATCTGGAATTGGCGGTGCCTCCCCGCTTCCCTTCATATGCAGAGCGCCAGATTGAGCCGCGATCGTCAGTTCCCCCTTGCGTCCGGTCGCGAAATGTGCAGTGGCTGCCGGAGTAAAGGGTTTTATGCCGGAGCACAACGCCGGCATAACTGCCGCCCCCACGGCCTTTCGAGCGACGGAAGACGGAATTTATCGTTTGCCTTCCGCTATTTTTTTTTTTATCTTCGCTTGCGCCAGATTCAGCCGTAATCACCGGCTTCCCTCGCGTTCTTTCCCTCGCACATACAGCGCAGGACGTGCGGCGACGTTGTTATCGTCCTTCGACTTCATACGAATAGATGGCGGCGATAGATACAAACAGCCAACCCAACCGACCACCCCGGAAAAATAAGAATTTCGGAATAAATCATTAGAAGATGAGTCTCAGGAGAGAAAAAGAAAAAAAAAAACCGCCGGTAGCCATCCCACGACGACTGTCGGCGATAATGCGTTTACCATTAAATCAATATAGCGCCACAACATAATTGCCACCGTCTAAACAAGTTATGTGTAAGGCGTGCACTACGCTGGACTGCTCTTTCGCGCGTCCCTAAGAACAGTCTGCGCCGTCTAGTGCCACCGCCGCGAAGCCTGTGCGTGGCCTCCGACATGCGCGCATGGCGCGTCGGTGCGTGCGAACGCTTAAGCCCCAACCACTGGTACGCGCTGGAAAGCTTCGGCGCGCGCCGAAGGGTCAAATGCGTCAAAGCGTCGGTCGGGAACTCGCTGAAGCGGAACGTCGCGCAGCGATTACGTCTACTGCCGATGCTAGAAGTTTGCCGGCGCGCGGCGAAGCTGCGCCGGCGTGCACCAATGGGAGGCTGCGACGCCTCGCAGGCGTCAACCAATCGGAGGCTGCGGAGCCTCTGGCTGCTAGGACTGTAATGGCCGACCGTGCGGAGACGCCGGCACCAACGATCGTCCGAGTGTTTTGGACGCACGACGCGCGCGAGTGTTCCTGAAAGACAGTGTTGTAAAAGTAGGCCGACAACGACACGATCAACCGACCGACGACCGTAGGTTGTGGCAGTGCGACGTGGATCCGAAGCGACTTCGAACGACGCCGACTAATCCAACCTGCCCACTGGGTTCCGCCGGGCTCGGTACGATCGTCTGCTAAAACAGCCAACCGAATCACGATTGCCGCAACGTCTGTGCTTGTGCCCTTTCATATTGTCGCGGTGGTAGAGTGAACGATACCGCACGACAACATGAGTTCTTAACAAAATGTGTTGCTGGGCTAGTTAATTCATGCTTAACAACTGCATTCTGCTAAGCGCAATTCTAAGACGGGGCAGAAGAAAGGCACGCTTGTCCTGTGCTTCTGTGTCTATCTTCTGTCCCTTCTTAGAATTGCGCTTACCATCATTCAGTTGTTAAACAGGAGTTCTGTAATTGTCCGGGACTATGTATACACCATGTGTGCCTGTTAACGTTAGCCAAGCTATTCAACGAAAAAAAAAGAAGACTCAAGAAGAAATGCAGTGCGAGATACAATTATAAAAGCCTACGGTGCTTGGCTCTTAGAAGCCTGACGACCGAAAACCGTAGGTTATAAAATTGTATCTCGCACTGTGCTTTTTAAATCCCCCTCCCCAGTTTTTTTTTTTTTTTCGTTTAAGAACTTGGCTAACGATAGCTGTGACAGGCGATATACTCGCTCTATGATGCACTGACAAGGTTCGGCTGTGCTCTTTGCCCTGTAGCACCAATAACGGAATTCTGCTAATAAGAGCCAACGCCAACCTACCCGCGGAAAGGCTATCTACAAGAGCTTGCGGCCAACGGATAGTGAAGACGAGAGCTAATTTTGCCGTAGCACTACAGCAGAAATCGCACAGAACTTGCTTCTGATGCTGTTTTTCAGTGTTTTTTGCTTTTGTCTTTTTCTAGCATCATGCCCGCATGCGGCACAGTGGTGCTGTAACCACATGCGCCTTAATGTTAATAGGAGAGATATTTCATAACATGAATGAAATTTAGGTCGCATAAACTTTTTTTCATCCAATCATTTCGACCGCATCCATCCAGATCGATCCATCTATCCACCCATCCATCCACCCATCGATTCAGCAACCCATCCACCCACATCTATCCACCCACATCTATCCACCCATCCATCCACCCACATCTATCCACCCATCCATCCACCCATCCATCCACCCATCCATCCACCCATCCATCCACCCATCCATCCACCCATCCATCCACCCATCCATCCACCCATCCATCCACCCATCCACGTCGATCCACCCATCCATCCACGTCGATCCACCCATCCATCCCCGTCGATCCACCCATACACCCATCCATCCATCCATCCATCCATCCATCCATCCACATCCACCGATCCATCCACATCCATGCACCCACCACATCCATCCACCCATCCACATCCATCCACATCCATCCACCCATCCACATCCATCGATCCATCCACATCCATCGATCCATCCACATCCATCGATCCATCCACATCCATCGATCCATCCACATCCATCGATCCAGCCACGTCGGTCACTCACCAAGGCTGCACCCACTCAAGTCCTTTCGGTTTCACGACGTACGGCGCCAGCTCGTGCACGAGAAAGGAGAGCGGCATGCCGTGGATGTTGCCTGTTCCGGGAAGAGGGCAAGGAAAAAAAATACAGGGGTAACGCCGACTTATAAATCGGCGATAACGTGGAAGTCTGCAAAAGGTAGAGAAGCTCAATTTGGAAAATAATATACCCGCGAAAAAATATTTCGGTTATTAGCGCGGCGACAAGCCACTCTATGTACAGCCGAATGAATGAATGAATGAAACCACGTTTATTCCACATTAAAATGCGCCGAAGACGCTGCGGTGGAAAGGGGAGGGGTGTTATTGCAAAAGGGGAAGGGTAAGGCTGCCTCCTGGAGGTAGTTGTCCAGCCTTCCTGGACAACTACAAAGGGCCTTCCTTGCGAGTGCGACTTGCTGTATAACAGCCACGCCAGTCTTGTAAATATATATTTTTTCCTACCTGTATTTCTTCATGAAAGTAAGCGTTCTTTAGGGGCAACTTTTCTTTCGTCTTTTGCTCTTTTGTTCTGAAATGTATGTACCTGTGCCTAATGTAACGCTATTACTTTATTGTTACCCACTCCTGCCCTGGCTGCCAAAACGCAGCTGGCAGCATTGTACAAAGGAATAAATAAATCTATCCGCCAACCTGAGCCACTGCGTAGTCCATGGTCGAGAGAAAGAGAGTGAGTGAGAAAAATTGAAGGGGCACTTAGTGGTCCTTACGTGGATGAGTGCGAAGGCATTGCGACCACCGCGCGACGCCTATGCTCTCTCAACCGTTGAATAACTAATTCTTGGGCACCTAGTTCTTTGATCGACTCCCACCAAAGGTAGAGGGTTCGACTGCCAACAAAGGTCGTGTGATCGAGTGTCTTAATTATTTCTGCCTTAATTAACTTCGTCTTAATTAGCACCGATGGTCATGAGTTCAACTCCCACCAAAGTCCGAGGATTCGATTCCAGCCGTAGATCGTGGGTTAGAGTGTCTTAATTAGCCCTAGCTTAATTATCTGTCCCTTAATTAACTTCGCATTAACACCAAATGTGGTAAGTTCGATTCCCACGAAAGATGGTGGGCTCGAAGCGCCTTTATTAGTCCTATCCTGGTTAATTTCCCCTCAATTAACATCAATAAAAGGTCGTGGGTACGATTCCCACCAAAGGTCGAGGATTTTCCGCCTCATGAGCCATTTAATGCTTTCGCATTAATAAATCTCTCTCTCTCTCTCTTGTTGTGAGCTTTATCCAGTTCAATGTGTCTCTTAATCTATATACCGTGTGTATGTCCCCGCATATAGATAACCTTTTTCTCGCCAACTGAGTTACTGGGTAGTAGTCCATGCTCAAATGGGTAGAGCAACGGGCTGCTGTGCTCAGGGTACCGGGTACGAACCCAGCCATCGGATCAACTTGGGTAGCTGGGCATGTAACAATGGGTACGTGCTGCTCTTTGATTCACTGATTCACTGGTCACTGGTTATATACTGCCTTTCGTGCTAATAAACATCATATAAAACATACAATCAAGTACGCGCTAAACGTAAGGTAACTGGCCAATAGAATAGTTTCGTCAATCATCTCTAAAGGATGGATGCACGGCCATTTCTTTACAAAGCACCCGCTGACTGGAACGGGCTTCCCTGGCACGCTATACTACTTCAGCTGCTATGGTGTGTCAGTATTTCGTTACCCCTAAGCCTTTCCCCAATCTGTGGTACTACCAGGAGCTTCCCATCTGGTTAACCTCCTTACCTTTCCAACCTCACTTTTTTTCTCCCTGAACTTCTCAACGCTTAACGATACCACTTGCGTTCTTGAACAATTGTTTTATTGCTGTATAAGCGTGAACAGCCTGCATGCATTGCGCGAAACGCATGCTCATAATTTTGATTGATTACACCTGTATCGCTGGCGTATGCTTTCCTAATGTATAAACTTTGTACGTGCCCATTATGTTAAACCACATTGTTTAAGGAGATGAGAAGGCGAACCGAGGAGCTCGATTTTGTTAATTGTGACCACATAAATGCCAACAGATAATGAAGCCAAGGAAAGCTTTCCCTGACTTCATTGTCTGTTGGCTTTATGCGGTCACCTTTTAAGGTAGTTTAAGGTAATTAAACAACGTGGAGTGACGAGGTAAGCGAGCTTACACGAAGCCTCCTATATATGTAGTTGTCGAGGGATAACTTAGCTGCAGTTTCGGAGTGATTAAATTTTATTCTTTAGCATGGATCAACATGCGCAGTCGTTCACTCTGACTTCTCTTTTTTTTTTTTTTCGCCAACATGACTGGGGTTGGAGAAAGGAGGCTTAGCGCACAATAATTAGGCGCTCCAGAGAGAACGTTTCCGTCCCTTGACGACACGTGGGCTCAACTATACCGGAATGAACAGTTGCTCTGTTTCTGGCTTCCATCACTTTTTCTCTCATTTTTGTTTCCATGATATCACTTTAAAACGCGCGTACTGAAACCGCAATGACCCCTCTCCCTTTCTGTCTTTTGCTTTTCTTTTGTGGAATCTACAGCCAGTGCAAAGAGGTCATGCAGCATCCATTTTACCATCTGCGCACTCTGTTTCGATCAACTCCCTCGCAGCGGCTATAGGCTGGGGAACAGACAGACAGCAAGGACAAGAAAGGCAGGGAGGTCAACCAGACGAGCACCCGGTTTGCTACCCTGCACTGGGGGTAGGAAAAGAAGAATTAAAGAGGGAAAAATGGAGATAGTAAGCACTGAGTGTGTGAGGGAGGGACACTATACACAGGGACACTACAAACCGCTGGGAAAGCTCCATATAATGAAGATAGCCAAACAAGCACGAGCCCAAGTAGGGCTCGTGTTTGTTTGCTTCCGCGTCCGCGTCCAGCTCGAGCATCCCGTAACTAGGGAAACAATACGCTAAGCTAGAGCTTACGCTAGAGGATCGTGCTGACTTGTGCGGCAACAACTATAGGCCTGTCGTTAACACGACCTTCCCCCGTGGCGTGCCATAGATTGTGCCATGCTGGCTGATGCTACAGAGAGAACGGTTCGAGCTCCCGCCAGACAACTTCATCGAGCAAGTGTTATAGTCAACAAACGAAAGCTCCCTGATCGCTCACGGGAAGGAACGGTGTTAGGGAGACGGACAACCGGGCAGACCTGACGTGGAAGAGCTGGGTGTGTTGATGTCGCCGTGCGCGTCCACCCAGATGAGCGCCACCTCCGAGTCCGTGGAATTGGCGTGTCCGCTGACGGTGCCGATGGACATGGTGTGGTCTCCGCCCAGGTTCAGCGAGACCCGGCCCGAGCGAAGCACCTTTTCCACGGCGTCTCGCACCTGTGACACCAAGCAGTGTGGCGTATATATTTGGGGGTGTGTAGGGAGGGGGGGGGGGGGGCACGCACTTAATCGGGGACAGGAAGGGAAAGGGGCGGGAGAGGTGGGGGGGTGGGCAGGACAGGCCACTACAAGCACAGAAATTTCGGCTGGCGAAAAGCGGGAGCACGTGCCTCTGTGCCACCCCCTGGGTAAGCTCCTTGAGAGAGAGAGAGACTATGCTCCCGCGACGTTCAGAAACCGAAGAACGGCCAACAACGCAGTGGACTACGTCGGACTCCAAAATGCAGCCTTGAAGCGTAATTTTGAAGAGTTGCAAACGTTGCCTTGAGTGTATACTTTACTCGTATCGACAACTTCCTTGCGAGTTTTATTTGTTTGTACTTTAAAAAAAAGAACAGCGCCCGGTGTAACCAAGATTCGTTGATTAAGCTTTCTTTCATTACGTGTTTTAATGACAACGTTATAGATTGTAGTACTGGAGGAGGACGTCACAGGAGGCGAAAGCAACGTGCGCGGCTTGAAAAACCCCATCCGTCGATAAAATATCCGTGAATGAGAAACTGCGCACGCGTTGCTTCCCACTTTCGTTTGGTTTTTTTTACGTCAACGGATTGGACACGGGCTGTGCAGGCCTCTTTATCACTTTTATCTCCCGTAAATTATGTCTCGGCGACCTGCCGCCGCCAGGACATGATGACCCCTTAGAATGTGCCTCAGCAGGTCATCACATGCGCGCTTTTCCAAGGTATGACCGCGCGTCGAAAATAACGCGGGCATTGCTCCATCGCGCGAGCTGTTGCACGCATCCTGTTTCGGTATCGAAGCGAGAAAAGGGGATTTTTTTTTTTTGTCGACGAATATCTCTGCAACACATGCCGCTTTTTTTTTTAATCACCTAAATTTCTTTTGCGGTGTGCTCTAATACTACCATTTCAATAATGCAGCGTTATACACCCGTATTAATAAAATTAATGATCGATTCTATTTAAACTAGCGCACGAACAGTGTGACGGCTACTCGACTATCTGTAGTGTCCACCGTGCTGAAAGAAAGAAACAGTGAAGAAAGCATCATACTATTGGCTAAATCATTTTTTTTTTTTTTACTGTTTCCGGTGAAATAGATGTTAAGCGCCGTAGGTGTACTATATCACTCTAAGAAAAATCCCGGGTAAAACGGGAGTAACTGCGCCGTTAGTCCTAAAAAGGGCGCTTTCGTCCCTCAAAGGACTAACTGCATGAATGTGCGTGCCGTGTGCAAATTTGTGTACTATACACAAATTAGGTGTACTATACCGGGTGCACCCGGTATAGTACACCTACGTCACTTAATTAATACGAAGGGCCAGTGTGTATCACTTATTTATGCGACTCCACTTTAAGATCGCTTAACACTTTGAGTAAGACTTTAAGTATCCCCTTCACTCTTCGCATTTCCTCGTTTATCTGTGCGAGACCACAAAATTTTGCCTGGGAGGTAGCGAAACATGCTATGGCGCTTAAAGCCCGGCCCCAAGGACTAACCTACATCCCTCTCATTTAGATACATTATTATGTCAATTCTTGTCAAAAACATTAACAAGCGCTTTGGCAGCTCTCTCTGCTGAGGTTAATGTCTCTTAAATAAGTGTAAATGTATCCATGTCATGTACCCTTTCTTTTTCAGAAGGTTTATAAAGGGAGGGAGGGGGCGAGGTCATGCTAGGTTTAGTACTACTAAAAGGGGTCACGTACTGAAAAAATTAGAGCTACATCAATATATACAATGTGTCCCAGCTAACGTTACTGAAGGTGTTGAACAAAAATAAAGATTTAGGGAAGGCGATGCAAAATGCAGTTATAGAACACATCTGGCGTTCGATCGCCATATGTCTGACAATAGGACACCGCAAGGTCTTGAGATCGTTCCTGCGCCGTATTTCTCAATATTTTTTTTTCTTTTATGAACAGCTTGACTACCTTCAGCTGAGACATCCTATATAGCGAAAAAAGAAAGGAGATTATTCATTCAAATCACCTCGCATTCATATTGACAGTTATCGCTGGTTGGTTCTTACGGGAAATAAGTTATCCTCTTTCTCGACGTAATAGTTTTGCGGAAACCCGCAAGGTGGAGAGAATTATTAAAGGGAAAACCAGACATCCACCCGTTCGTATATCAATTGCTTCAAAGGAAACCCATGCGGGTTTCTCGAAAGAAAAAGGCTCGTAGTTGTTCTTCAACTACGAGGCTTTTTCTTTCGAGGAAGCCGTACGGTTTTCCTTTGCAGCAACTGCTACGAATGGGTGGATGTCTGATTTTACCTTTAATATCCTCTTCATCGTAGCGAAATTTCCTCCGCGTTCAGCGTGCTCCATTTTGGAAAGCCTCACGTTCTTGTTGGTCTGTCCCACGACGTCCGAGTCGATCGCGCCGCAATCGGTGATGTTCGGCTTGCCTTCGACGCGGACGTCGCCGAAGTCCTCGACCTTGTGACCTGCGACAGACGCTTAATATGAGCACAACCATGGCCTTCGAGATCCGCGCGCATCCCTATCTTGGAGGCTGTATGTAACACACCGGTCGAGTCCATCCTCACGGCGTGGAACGCGTACGTATACACACGCGCAAGAAAGAGCTCGAGCAAAAGCAACAAGCAGCGGGCAAAGCGACTTCGAACACGCCACCCATCATGCACTTGGCGTGAGAATCTTGCAGAACGTGACACGCCACCAGGAAGGAAGGAAAAAGTGGAGAAGGAAGGCAGGGAGGTTAACCAGTGTAACCTAACCGGTTTGCTACCCTACACATGGGAGCGGGATGGGGGGATGAAAGATGGGAGGAGAGAGAGAGAGAGTACATAGCACAGCAAACACATCGTCAGTTACAGTCCGTCACTCTTGCGCGGTACGCGACATCACTGTCACAGCCGCTTGTCCAAGCCCGTATCCTTCATAAACCGAAGTAGTCCCTTCGTCGCCTTCAGCTGCGATGTCTTCTGTCGGCGATATGTGAAAATGGTTGCAACTGACAATGGTCTATTGTCCAGGTGCGCTAGAACGGACGCCATGGACTGTCTCTGAACATTATATTCAGGACAGTCGCACAGAATGTGTTCCAGCGTCTCCTCGCCACCAGGAAATAACTGAAGTGCTTGGCGACTACCGGGTGGTGGGTGCACTAAGAAAATTTCGACACTCTCATTATCGTTATCATAACCAGCAGCCCGTCTTATGTCCATTGCAGAATGAAGACCATATTACAGTTGATCTTCAGTTAACAACTGCGCTACATTGGGTTAGCCTATTTCATTCCAACGCCTTCGAATTTCTTAATTGCCAGCCCCACCTTACCATATCTGCCTTTATCGACTGCACTTCTCTTCCGAGGTGGCAGAGAGTAAAGACTTCTGTGGAGCTCGTATAGGCGTTTCCTTACTAAAGCTGTAGACTGTATGAACGTAGGGCATAAAAAGTAGTACCGTGGATTCATGGCGTTGCACATCTTGTTTATATAGATTTAGGCGCAACGTAGGGAACTTTGAGCGCACCATAATGCAATAGGGTTAAAGAACGCCACGTCATCAAAATTAATCCGGGACCGTCCAACACGGCGTTTCTTACAGACCCAGTGTTGTTTAGGGACTTTATTAACACCCTGTGAATCAATCAACCTATCAATCAATCCATCGTTCCATCAATCAATCAAAATTCACGCTCAACGTTTACTGGCGATCTACTTATGTGCCTGAACGACTCGAACACTTACCGAGATCTCTGAGCTTGTCGAGGAGTCCAGCGTCGCGCAGGAACTGTGGACCCTTTTCGACACCGAGCTTGCGCTTTTTAGAAAAAAAAATAAGAAAAGAAAGAAAAGACGCTGACACAGACGTCAAGAACTTTAGGTAGGGCGCACGACTTCCATATTTGATCTCTCTCTCTCTCTCTCTCTCACGCACACACACACACACACACACACACACTCAAAGAGTTGTCGCACGAACTCTAATCGATTTCTGCAGAGATCGTCTTTTATTGCGATAGCAGTTACATGGACACCCCAAGTGCATTTCTACCGTCGCCGTGAGCTTCCCATAATGCCCAATGGGCGATAAAATCGCCGCCGCGCGCCGTGTGTGCGAGTGAGAGGGTGCGAGGGTGAGCCGGCGGTCGCGGCTCGTGCAATCTCACGCACGCAAGCGAGGAAAGCGGGGAGGAAGCGCGCCGTCTTCCGTCGCGCGCACGGATCCGGGAGGAGGGGAGGGACAAGTGCGCCCACCCAGGCCGCTGTGTATTGAAAGCCATCTGCTATGGGGACAAGAGCCCGCCGCGCGCTGTGTTTGCGTGGTTCGCGTTGATGCGAGACGCTGCAGGACGGTCAATTCGGGGCTCACTGCTGCTGCTGCGCTTCCTCATTCCAGCGCTTTGACAGCGAGTTTCCGCGGTCAACGAGTGAGATGTGTTCATGTTTGTTGGTGCGCACCTAACTCCACGCTTGCTAATTTAGCTAGTATGCCTATCTTTACAACTTTATACGGCTTATGAAACTACTATCCAATTGCTTCGTATAGCCAGCTCTCCACTAATTTGCTATCGCGACCGATGCTTCGCCTTTTGGGCGAAACTGCAAGCTTTTTAACGCAGGACCATTCTTTCGTCTACCTCTATGTCCAACAAACGTTCTTGTCGGGCTAGTTTTTTATAACTACGACTCTTACGCAAATAAAATTTAGTTGAAAGTTTGTGCTCCTCCGTGCCTATACTCTCTCGTGCCTTCTCTGTCTTTGGCACAGCTAGTATTGACTCTTCTCGCGGAGCAGTTTGTTCTAGAGAAACCAGATGGCGCTTTCGGCGGCGCGCCGCACGTGGCCTCGGCGACAGCGCACGAATACGAACCCACTACCTCTTCCATACCTTGCTTCTGTGCGATCAGCTGTCGGAAATGCAACTGATTTATTATTTCGCTAACGCACAGTGCTCCAATCGCGCTGCAACTTGTACAGCGGTGGTCTGAAGACGTGCGCAGCAGTTGGCCGCAAAAGTAGTGCCTGGCATATTAAGTAATGAAATGAATCTATTAGCCAAGTTCGTGGACCGTTGCTACAACTGTCCGTGCGTGTTACCGGCATTTCGAGATTTGCCGCTTCGCGAGATCAGCGATGTATAGCTCCGTTTCACAACCGAGAGACATTGCTTGGAAGCTGAGCAAGTAGTTCGGTCAAAAAAAATATGTATAACTACGCACTTTCTGGTGTTCGTGGGCTGCCGCGGGTCATGCTTCATACGCAATAAATTCTTGCTACGCTGCAACCATTTCGCACAAAGTTAATTTTGCCAATGAAGCACACGCACTTACATTTTTCTTGGTTATTGTGATCACTACTTCTTGGCCGCGAACGCCGGCAGTGTACGAAGTCGCTTCGGCAGTCGCAGAATGGAACGATAATTTCGAAAATTATGCGATCAACTGTTTTCTCACTATTCTGAATTAGCAGTTTTGTGTCGATTAATGTCTTCCTTTAATTTCAGAGAAGCAGATCTCATATGAGCAACCATGTGTGTCGTAGTTCTGAAAACAGCACAGCTGCTCGCTAGGAGGTTTTTGAGGCATACAGTATATCGTGGCTATATATACTGGTAGCGTTGCCTCTTGTGTGTCGCGTGTACCTTGGATGTATTTGAAAGTTCTACCTTGGGCGTTTCTCAGATGTTTATGTTTTGTCATGGTCCATGTGCTTTCATTGACACGTTTCGTTGAATTTGACCCGGTCTTGTTTCTGTATTTCGAAATTTGACCTGTAGCCTCTATATATAAAAAATGTTCACGCAAAATGGCGCGATACCACTTTTTTTTTTATCCTCCTGTTGCACCGCGAAAAAACTGGCGTCCAACGCGAAGAAACAAAATATAAAAAAAAGATTGAAGAAGAAACAAACTCCCAAGGGTGCACGCAATTTTTTTTTTTTTTTTTGGCAATGGAGTATACGGGAGGCGCACAAAGGAATAAGTGAAAGCACTGGGATCACAAGTATAGGTCGACAGGACCCAGCATCACTGCAGCTAAATACATAAACAAATACTTAAATGATGTATGAAAAAAAAGTTTAACATGTAGATAACAGGCAAATCACAGACATCACTCAAATTAGTACAGTAGACAATGGTTTATGATGAGATGGTACAGTGCACAATTACGCGTCACTCTGTCCTCGTAAATGCGATTTGAGTGCGGCCAAGAAGCTGTTGTCATTTCATGTAACTATTGCGTTTGGTGGGTTGTTCTATTCGGATATCGTGCGTGGGAAAAAATCTTATTTAAATACAGATGTCCGACAGGAAATCTCGCGTATTTTTTTTACTCGCACGGAGTAAAAATTCTGCTCCGATCAAAGGGAGTATAAGAAACTCCCAACCGGGGGGGGGGGGATGGGGGGGAAGGGTCGCTAGAGGACAAGCATTATAATTCCACCTGAGAGTTGTTTCCGTTTACGGTGTACATTAGCCAGCGAAGTCGCAAACCCACGGGTGAAAAAAAGCGCAAGCTTGCGCTGCGATGCCGATGCGATTTCTCTGCATACGTCGACGACCTACCCTCATCGCTGCAGTGCTCGCAATATGAAATTCCCTTAGTGGTCCGCTTGGAAACTTACAAAAAGATGTAGTCTTATCAACTTTTAAGTTCTTTTTTTCGTTTATTACGAAAGAAGCCACACGACATATTTAGAGGCGGAACAGCAGAGGCCACGTTAGATGGGCGCTGGCGGCAAGGCCGGGTTTAGTCCTTTTTGCGTCGTGAGAATTGCTCTCCTATGTACCCCTCAAAAGATAAGAAATAATTCAGTTGAGTATGCAAAATACACGCACAAAAAGGCCCTCTGCATGGTATGGCTTCTCTGACAGCATCCGGGTGTAACGACTTCACAAATACGACGCGAATATTTTTGTGCGAAAGTTGAACAGCAATATCACATGCGGCAGCGTAATGGCGACAATTCTCGCCATTAGCCCTATATGTCTTTTATAACGCATTTACCAAGCAACGACAACAGCGAAGATGTCCTCGGGGAAACGAATACACTTGTAGAAGGAGCACCTTGCCTGTAATCATCCCGATAGAACACAGCGTGGTTTCAGACCTGTGCAAACCAGGCGAGGCAAAAAACCTCGCATTAAAAAAAAATATCAGCAATAGCATCGCATGAAGCAACTACAGCATAATTCAAAATGGGCAAAGCCACGCATAAAATATAGACCCAGACATGAACTGCGTGACAGCTGATGTGATGACTTAACGGGCCGCATGAAACAACGAAATCACTCCTTGCAAGCCTCAGTGACATTAACACGCAACAGGATGCACTCGTACTGTCGTTCACTCTAGTAAGAGCAACACAATTAAAAAAAGCGGCAAAAGGTAAAGCCGCCAAAGCGGCATTCAAAAGCTAAGGGAAATGTCTTTAACGCGCGTGCTGCAATGCAGTCAAACCGAACAAAAACATTGATAGGACGCGTGATCAAATTCATCGCTTACTCCTGTAAACATTATCTAGTGCGACAAACACCGAGATGGCAAATGAAAGCGTGATATAGAGAGATTTCCCGCCAAACGGCGGCGATCCATTGCTGTCGTTGTTGCCCCCCGCTCATGAGACCTCGCGAGATACGATCAGAATCGGGTCACCGGCATGGCGAGAATTTCTGCAGCCGTTTGAGCGCCCCAACCCTCAACAGTTCTTCTTCGACATGCCCCGATGCTTCGGCGTGCACAACGCGCAGGCGACGGCCGGGTGTTGCTTATATATTTCGCGCCGAAAACGTGAATCGAAACAGAGAAGCGCGAGAACAACGATGCAGAAAACTATACAGCGGACGGCTGCCTCATTTCCCGAGTGAACTTAGCAAGGCCGCCACCGGTGGCGCGGCCGTCGGTGCGCACTACCCGTATATTTCATGCCTTGCGACGCTGCCGGCCATGAGGCTCGCGCACACATACACATTAGCGTTTACTGCTGAGGACTCCGTTTTCAAACGCTTGTCTGAGAGGAACGGATTATAAATGTTAAAACAACGGTGTCATCTCGCTCACCGTCGAGTTGCGAAGCCTGCGAACGTAACGCAGTGGCCATGCGTCTCTTATCGCGCCATAGCGTTGTCACATGCCTGGGCGCCGGTTCTACAGGTGCTGTCGCCACTGTGACTGAAATCGCTTGCATGCGCATATCCGCGTACTTTAACTGTGACAGCAGTTAAAGTTAAATTATGGGGTTTAACGTGCCAAAACCACTTTCTGATTATGAGGCACGCCGTAGTGGAGGACTCCGGAAATTTTGACCAACTAGGGTTCTTTGACGTGCACCGAAATCTAAGTACACGGGTGTTTTCGCATTTCGCCCGCATCGAAATGCGGCCGGGATTCGATCCCGCGACCTCCGTGCTCAGCAGCCCAACACCATAGTCACTGAACAACCACCGCGAGTCGCGACAGCAGTCACGCAATGTCGCTTCATGCGCATTGTTAGACCACCGTGCGATCAAGTCGAGCGCAACCCTGAACCTTGTTATCGCTCCCAACGCTTCGCCTTCGGGCCCGAAGCTTGAACAGTGTGAACCATACTTGAACTAAGTGTGACGAAAGAACGAACGAACGAGCACGATCGGTCCGCTTATTCTGTAGGTCGCATAACTGCTGTTGGCAGTCAAACGCGTAATGCGAAGCTCGAGTCGAAAGCAAACCTGTTCCATAGAGAGAACGTCCCGGAGGCGTAGAATTCTGGCACCGTTCTCACCTGACCTTGATGGATGGGAACTCCGAGGACTCCAATCTCTTGCCGCCTGCTCTTGATGTTGGGTGCCGACGGTGAGTCAATCCTGGAAGCGAGGAGGGCTCAGCATCGCTCTCTAGTCTCTGCGAGGCAACTTGTCGAAACCGGTTATTTTAGTAACGACCTTGCCGTTCTAGCAGTGACTACGCATTCGTCGGTGTTACAGCGTAGAAATTTGTGTAAGTGAAAAAAAAAAAAAAATGCCCGAAGGACGGACAATCAAGTCCAAGCAAGCACGACGTGTCTGTCCGTCGACCATAATCGCTCGAATATGATTGATTGATCTTCGTGTTTAAGTGGCGCAATCTGGCTTCGGGACATGTCGTATCGGGAGCTTGACCCAAGTGCGGTCCCCTGACGTGCCGTAGTACACTGAACGCGTGCCGAACCTACGAACTCGTGTTCGGTAACCGAAGGCCGACTTCATGGACGCGTGGACCGCGAGATGGTTTTGCGAACTGAAGCATGCTCGAGAACGCACTACGTGATGATGCCGCTCGCGCGCCGGCGCTACGCTTCGAAGGTCAAGCGCAAGTCGAGTACCTGGCAGTCTCTGAGGGTATACAGCTGTGGGATTGTCGGACCGACTCACGTGATGCAGCAGGCCAACAGGTACGGAGGCATGGTATTAGGGAGCCTATAGCGTGTTAGCGTATCAATACTTCATGTTTGTAGAGTTCCGATAACAATTATTTAGGACAATAACGCATATCCCCTCTCACCCCCCCCCTCCCCAAATTTTGTGAAAACTGGTGTTATTTAGAAGAAACGGCGTTTCTGCTAAGTAGATGTGACTTCATTGATTGCTGGCTTTCATTTTTCCCAAATTGAGACATGTGCCGGGAAACGGATAATTTTACTGGTAATTACTGGATTTCAAAAAAAAAAAAAAACACTATTTATAGGGGCGCGCTGCGATGTGTGAAGTGCGCTTCTCCGAGTACGTCAGCCGGGGCGGCACAGAAAAAAAAAAAAGGCAGAAAAAAAAAACATCCGCGCTTAACACCCAGAGTGACCAAAAATGGCCGGCGCTTAATGATATGGCAGAATTTCACTGTCTGCAGCAGGTAAAAACTAATAAATCTACTTCCAGCAAGAAAAAAATGACCTGTATTCAAGAGCTGAAGAGCGATCTGCATACCTTTCTTCATTGAGTGGCCTCCCTTCAAGACAAGTTGGTCCGGCGGTGGAAAGCAGCAGCAGCTGCAGCAGCATCTTTCGAAAAGACAGTACACTGCGGCGCATCATAATGCACAGTGCTTGTTCGCTTCGTGGCTCGCAGAGCGAGCAATGTTCCTTTCCCTTCGGTGAGTATTACAGTATACTGCCGCTATTACCGAGTATACTGCTGCCGTTGCAACTCACAGCACGCGAGAGAAGTGCTTCTTGTGGGAAAGGAGGAGGAAAGGCTGGCACTATCTTCTGCAACCCATGCCGGAGCACGGCTCAGCGCAGCACGAATGAATGCCGGCGCACGAAATCCCCCCCCCCCCCCCCCCCCCCCGACGTCCCTGATCTTTTATTTTTTTTTTATCACAAAGCAAGCAGCTGCACATTCTGGACACGCATTCAACATACGCTCATTATACTGAAAGTCTACATCTGCCCTACGAAGGGCAGCCGTAAACAAGAGCAACCTGCCTGCAACCGTCCCTATTGGACATCTGAAGAGACAGCTGCAAGTTTGTGGCGCTGTAAAATACGAACAAAAAACAACTAAAGCTGCGCAAATGATAACTATTTGAGAAAGCGATATCTGCGGCGAACCCGAATGGAAAGCTTGAACTTTTAAAAAGCACCGATAATATAATCGGTCAGATTACAACGTCGCCGACAATAACGACGAAGACCAAGCCGAGACTACGGCACGACGACGGTACGACGACAACGCGACATCGTGTAGGTACACGCACCGAAAGACTTTACGCGAATCTCGTTGCGATAGGCGGAAGTGTAGTATACGCGCGGCCACGACGCACGGGCTGATCAACCATTCTCGTTCCTACACGCGTTTTCTCCTTTCTGACGTCAACGTCACGTGTGTCATCGGGGAGCTATAGACCCGCGGTCCTGCGAAATGTTTTTTTTTTGGCGTAGCCACCGCTGCGCGCTGTTCGTTAAATAAAAACGATCGCGAGTGAGGCAAGTCGTCCCTGCCCTTGACACTTTACCGAGGAAGTTCAAACACACAGGTGGAGGCGCAGTGACAGCTTTTATCACGGAGATATGCTCGTACGACCTGCTGTATGCAGTCCGCAGAAATTTGTTTGTTCACATTTTCAATTTGATCCTGCAGTGCTATCGCCTGCGCTCCGACCAAAGAGCGTGACATACGGTCGTCCCGAAAAGAACACGCGCGTTATTTTTTCATGCATCTTCGATAATACCGAACGACAAAAAAAAAAAAAAAAAGAAAAGTTGCTCATTCCGGTTTAATTAATGTACTCTCTGCAACGGGAACGCTCGGCGAAACCATCACGAGGGCATCGTTGTTCTACTCTGTTCAAGTAAGATCCGCACACTTTGAACGATAGAAGGCACAAAATAAAAAGGAAAGAAGAACGCTCCAACAGCTGAGATAATCTTTCGATCACTGCGAGTAACTACCAGCGACGCATTAGAGACACCCTCGATCGACCCTTCCAGTTCGTCGTCGATTTAAACTTAATGGGAATTACAATTACGGACTTTTCCATTCCAGCCTGCAGTCACACCCACTGAAAGCCTCGAGTATACGCGCCATCTCTGAGTCGTGCCAGACCTTATTTAGTTCGAAATATACGCCGACAGAGATTTATACAGTACTAGTGGCACCGACGACGATAATGGAAGAGAGAACAGTCTAGAGGAATTCGAAATCCCACAGGTAACGCCGGAAGAAGTAAAGAAAGCCTTGGAAGCTATGCAAAGGGGGAAGGCAGATGGGGCGGATCAGGTAACAGCAGATTTGTTGAAGGATGGTGGGCAGGTTGTTCTAGAGAAACTGGCCACCCTGTATACGCAATGCCTCATGACTTCGAGCGTACCGGAATCTTGGAAGAACGCTAACATAATCCCTATCCATAAGAAAGGGGACGCCAAAGACTTGAAAAATTATAGACCGATCAGCTTACTGTCCGTTGCCTACAAAGTATTTACTAAGGTAATTGCAAATAGAATCAGGAACACCTTAGGCTTCCTTCAACCAAAGGACCAGGCAGGATTCCGTAAAGGCTACTCAACAATAGACCATATTCACACTATCAATCAGGTGATAGGAAAATGTGCGGAATATAACCAACCTTTATATATAGCTTTCATTGGTTACGAGAAAGCGTTTGATTCAGTCGAAACCTCAGCAGTCATGGAGGCATTGCGGAATCAGGGTGTAGACGAGCCGTATGCCAAAATTCTGAAAGATATCTATAGCGGCTCCACAGCCACCGTAGTCCTCCATAAAGAAAGTAACAAAATCCCAATAAAGAAAGGCGTCAGGCAGGGAGATACGATCTCTCCAATGCTATTCAGAGCGTGTTTACAGGAGCTATTCAGAGACCTGGATTGGGAAGAATTGGGGATAAGAGTTAATGGAGGATACCTTAGTAACTTGCGATTCGCTGATGATATTGCCTTGCTTAGTAACTCAGGGGACCAACTGCAATGCATGCTCACTGACCTGGAGAGGCAAAGCCGAAGGGTGGGTCTAAATATTAATCTGCAGAAAACTAAAGTAATGTTTAACAGTCTCGGAAGAGGACTGCAGTTTACGATAGGTAGCGAGGCACTGGAAGTGGTAAGGGAATACATCTACTTAGGACAGGTAGTGACAGCGGATCCAGATCATGAGACTGAAATAATCAGAAGAATAAGAATGGGCTGGGGTTCGTTTGGCAGGCATTCTCAAATCATGAACAGCAGATTGCCGTTATCCCTCAAGAGAAATGTTTATAACAGCTGCGTCTTACCAGTACTCACGTACGGGGCAGAAACCTGGAGGCTTACGAAAAGGGTTCTACTTAAATTGAGGACGACGCAACGAGCTATGGAAAGAAGAATGATAGGTGTAACGTTAAGGGATAAGAAAAGGGCAGATTGGGTGAGGAAACAAACACGAGTTAATGATATCTTAGTTGAAATCAAGAAAAATAAATGGGCCTGGGCAGGACACGTAATGAGGAGGGAAGATAACCGATGGTCATTAAGAGTTACGGAATGGATTCCAAGGGAATGGAAGCGTAGCAGAGGGCGGCAGAAAGCTAGGTGGGCGGATGAGATTAAGAAGTTTGCAGGGACAACATGGCCACAATTAGTACATGACCGGGGTAGTTGGAGAAGTATGGGAGAGGCCTTTGCCCTGCAGTGGGCGTAACCAGGCTGATGATGGTGATGGTGATACGCCGACAATCGACACCACCCTCGAGACCTGCGAAGGTTCGCTAGCACAAATGCTGTAGGCACACTATATATACGCATTCGACCGTTCACACTACAGCTCGACAGCGAAAGGGAAAATTGTCTTCCACATAATTCATGAAGCTACTGAGGAAACCCATACAGGCTTCGAATGAAGCTCCGACGTTGAAGTAAAAATTTATCCTTATCCGGGTGTCGAACCGTGGACCAACGCCTTTCCTAGGCGGCCGCTCTGCCCTCTCAGCTGACCAGGAGGCTAGCAGATAGCAGAGCGAGGTTAGATAAATCGGCAACTCGAAATGCAGGGACACTTCTATGACAGCTTTCCCTTTCACGAACCGTTCTTCACTTTGCAGGCATCCGCAGAACTCATTTGTAATACAGCTCTGTAGTTTCAAGAAAGAAGACCCCCTCTGTCAAATCCGAGCATACATAGTCATCACCATGGCAATGGCACACCTCCTAAGCTCGAGAAAATCGGCAATGGATTACACTCTAAAGACAGAATTGTTTTTGTGTTGTGTTGTGCCTGTGTTGTGTTCTTCCTTCAGTCCTCGTCTTTTGCGCTGTGCGCACATGTCGATATTGAATCACCAACTCGCCCAAGCTTCCACCTTATCATGCCACGTAAAGTTTTTGGAGGCCTCTGGCGGCCAGATGACGACAAGTTTAATAAATTATAGTTACAACAACTTGAGCAAACAATTGCAGGTCTGCCACCTTCCGCACTATATAGGCAATGTCTGAGAGGCATTAGGGTGCACCAAATTAGGCGCACGGCCCTCGCTCAGGAGGCATACCCCACGTCACGTAACTCAAGGAACTAAGGTCGCAACCTACGGCAAGCTTGGAGAACTTCTCCCGTACGCCAGAAACGTTGCAAATCCAAAAGAAAATAGAGGATGTTCCACATCATCGCCGCCGTGGCCCCCAGTGGCGCTGGCTAACACTCTCAGGGTTAATCCTATCTGTTTTACATATATGCACGAATGTCCGAGAAAGTTGACGGGAGTGCGGTCGACGCGGCAGCTTAATCGGGAAAGCGCCACATGGCTTGCGAAATTCGTCGGCAGAAGTCGTCTTTGCATCCACTTTACTTTCCTTTTTGCTTATATGCTTTCCATACTTTAACTACGTAAAAACAGGTGATGCCAATTGTGGCACATTTCTCAGGCGAATAATGTCCGCCTCTTCGAATAATCCAGCTCAACGACAAGAATAATACTATCTGCCACAGGCGATTTTTAAACATTCCGCACAACACTTGAAAATGATCCCCTTGTATATCAATGACCTCCCCAGCTGCCCACAGTAATCCCTATAGTCGGCCCTATATCCCGAGTCTGCCCTATATGTCCACGATAATATTATTTTTTTTCCTCTGACAAATACATTGATTTATTATTGTCGAAGCTATAACCACGATGCGGCCAAGTGCGAGACTTATATAGGCTACACATTGACACTATACCAAATCTATAGGTTTGTTATGTTCTCGTCTACGCAAAAGCCTATTTCACTGACGTCATATTTGGTTATAGCACAATTCGTCCTACTGACTGTGTTATGTTTCTTGGCATCATATTATATTGACCCTTTTCGCGGCGGTGTCGCGGGCTCCGCCATGTTTGATCACGTGGTGAAAAGTCCGTTGCTTGCCTCAGCTGCCTCCGTGTTTACAAGCGATGTACATGACGCACGGTGGGTCCCGGCATACCTTTGTTTTGGGCTGATGTCGTAGACGGTGATTGGGTGGGCGAGGCAAAACTTTGCTTACAGCTTCAGAGGACATGTCAGCGCTTTCGGTGCTCATTACGCCTTGCCCAAAGAGCGCGAGCAGCGTATCCGGTGCTTGTACTGAAAGCAGGGCTCGAAATATTTCAAGCTGTCCAAACTTTCCGCTTACGAATTGAATCGGGATCGGTGTGTCTTCCTCTTCTTTATTTCGCAATCACATTGAAGGAGCGACTTTGTCGTGTTCCCGACTCCGTAACTAGTGTTCCTCGATGCGGTCACTGTTTGTGTTTTGCCTAACCCCTCGCGGGTGTGCTCAGTTGCGACAGATTTGTTCTTGCTGCGCACGAGGCGTTGAACGTAGATGATCTGTACTTTGTAATACCTGGTAGCAAAGACGTATCATCGCTAGTATCTCGCTTACTCTGTGGCATGTTGCGAAACGTTCAGCTTCTTACGCTCGTGTTTAGTCGGTGCGGTCGCCATCACCCATGCTTCGGCACATTGATTGGTGAGCGAACCCATTCACTTATTATTGACACGCTAACGATAGAGTGGGCGTAAGGTTGCGCGCAGTTGGGGTTCACGTGTCTAGATAAAGTGCGAGAAACATGCTAGGCTAGGAAGCGGTGCCACTCCCTTTGTCACTGTGTAAAGAACTGTACTCAGTCTTGCCAACGTTCTGGCGTTGAAGGCCTTTCTTTGGAAGCTAGCAATAGAGCGCTGGCGAATGAGTGGTTCATTTTTTTTTTTTTTTTTTGAGTTCGCTAGCACTAGAATACGGCTGAGTGGGGAGAACGGCTGGGGCAGCGCATGCTTTGTAGTGAAGCGCGCGACGACGAAAAATACGGTGGTGGCGCTGCGATCGACATACTACCGCATCAAGGTTACAGCCACTGTATCAAGGTCGCGCCGTTGGAAACTGCAGTCGATTCTGCTCGGCGAGGTCGTTCGTTCTGCTTCGCGCTCTGCTGTTTACAATCAGACCGCTCAAATGGTGTTTGTAATTCGATGTAACACGCATTTGTGCCATAGGAATAGACGACATTGTTTCTCTTCTTTACTTCATTTCATTTATTTTTAATGCCGCTCGGTGACTACGCACGCATTGCGGCCGCAGTGTCGCGACTTTCATTCCACTGCGTTATTGTGCGGTTCCGTTTGGAGAACAAATATTTTCCTTGTTATTCAAGCAGCGTGTATCTCTCGTGTGTATTTTTGCGCATATAGTTTTTCATCAGTAGGTCTGGCGAAACGCAGGCGGATGAAAACACGTGTAAGCTTCCTGGTTGCCGCTCCAAGCAAATAAAACATGTGGGCCCCATCCGACGTCCTGTACTCAGATTCACGGGAAGTATTCTTATAGAAAAAGAAACAAAACTGCAGTGCAACATTCCGTTCATGTTTCCGTTTTCCTCGCGTAACACAACGCGGAGTAATTGGCGCGGGTTCTCTTATTGCGGTCGGCACTCAGTGGCCAAAAACTGTTTTAGGTAGCTATTATATATGGTTTGGAAGGCATTCTCAGGTCATCAACAGCAGTTTGCCATTATCCCTCAAGAGAAAAGTGTATGACAGCAGTGTCTTACCAGTACTCACCTGCGGGGCAGAAACCTGGAGGCTTACCAAAAGGGTTCTACTTAAATTGAGGGCGACGCAACGATCTATGGAAAGAAGAATGATGAGTGTAACGATAAGGGGATAAGAAGAGAGCACACTGAGGTGAGGGAACAAACGCGAAGTAATGACATCTTAGTTGAAATCAAGAAAAAGAAATGGGCATGGGCAGGGCATGTAATGAGGAGGGAAGATAACCGGTGGTCATTAAGGGTTACGGACTGGATTCTAAGAGAATGGAAGCGTCGCAGGGGCGGCGGAAAGTTAGGTGGGCGGATGAAATTAAGAAGTTTGCAGGGACAACACGGCCACAATTAGCACATGAACGGGGTAGTTGGAGAAGTATGGGAGAGGCCTTAGCCCTGCAGTGGGCGTAGCCAGGCTGATGATGATGATTATTATATATGGTAATCTTTGGCTCGTAAGCCGTGTGAATTTTTTTTGTCCAGTCCATGCTTAACAGCAAGAACAAAAGAAAGCTCAGTGCCCTCCACTCTGTGAAGAGGGATGACCAGCGAAACTGTGTATGTGGGCCCATAAATACACTCTGCTTCCAATCCTGCGAAAAGCCGTTGTGTGTCTGTCCGTGCGCTGCGTGGGCTGAGGCTTTTATTTTTGTTAAATTAAATGCCTCAAAAGAAAAAAAAAACTTTTTAAATGTCTGTGCGCTGCATGACCGTGAAGAGCCAACTTTAGAGCCAACAGCAGCGCCACGCGGTGAACGGGATGCAAGAAGTAGGCACGTCACATGTTGGAGGCGTAGCACCTGCAGCCACTAACTCTTTCCCGCCTCACGCGGCGCAGCCAATCAGAGCGCGCGCGCAATGACAGCTGCAGCCAATAGGAAGCCGCGCTTGGCTGCGCTTGCATCCGGTGAGGGGAAGCGCTGCGCGCGGTGCTCCTCGCCTCACAGACAGATTAGCAGCGAGTCAGAACAGCTCGTGTCTCAGTTCTTCGGACTGTGACACGGGTCGGACTGCGGGTCCATCTGGGTTGGTCGACGCGGAGAGGCCGGCTCGACGGAACGCACAACTACGGCTGAAACGACAACGTGAGCGTGCGCCGACTGAGCCCGACGTTGTAGCTAGACGAGAGAAGAAGTTGGAAGCAAACAGGTTGATTGAGAAAATGTTGTGAACGTGCACGTCGATCTCTTGCACACAATGCCGCCTCGATCGCCGATGCCACGAGAAACGCGCGGGCTAACGAAACTCTCGAACAGCGACAACGCCCCGTAGACGTCAACGTTCAGGCTATGCGGACTCAACAGGCGAAGATGAATTGCGAAGAATATGCTGCTCGCTTGGCCAAAAACTTTCACTGAATAGCAGCACACACGCCTACTGGCACATGACACCAACGAGGTTCATTGGAGTGGCACATAGCCAGGATAAGCCAAGACAAACTCTGCAAAACTAGGGTTAACGGCACTGGCGCACAATAGTTCGTGCTTAGCTAGAGCTAAGTTGCCAGCCATGTTTTTTTTTTTTTTTTTTTAACCCTCGAGGTAAGTGATGCGTCACGAGGGGGTGGTAACACAGTCGGTCCCTATGTAGCAGTAGTCCGCGGACTGGCATAGTTAGACGTATTAATTCTATTGCTTAAAGTGACACTAAAGAGAAAAATGATTTGTACTGCATCAGTAAATTACCTCTCTAGGACACCAAAAACACCACTCTTACTACGATAAGACGCTTGGTAAACCAGAAAAAGCGCAAGAACGAAAGACGGGTGGTGACGCCCCCTTGAAGTGCCCGCACTTGGTCGCTGTGACGTCATAGATTCTAATGGCATCTCCTACGGCCTAATTAATTATATAGCGGTGCAGATTGACTACAATGTGTTCTAAAGGAACCAAACATTAAACATGGCAAGTTTCTGGAACCTTTACTCGGCCAACGCGGCCCAAATGCGAAAACATACTTTGGAATCTCTGACGTCACACTGACGTACCGGCGTCGGGGTTTCGGCGCGAATTTCAAATACAGATACTTCGACCTTCATTTCCTCATCTAATAATCAAACAATTATTTTGAAATGACTGCCTGCGGTGCTCTCAAACAATGATTTATTAGTCTAAACTGATTTGTTGTTTCGCTTTAGTGTCCCTTTAACATGACACTCTACTTCTACAGCCAACCACTAGCTGCGCGCGCCTAACCTCCGTCGTTCCATATGTTGCAGCATGAATAGAGCACAGTGTGTTGGCAAACACCCGTTAGATTGCTGACAGTTGATTGCACAGTAGCAGGGCGGAAGCGTAATGGTTTTGTATTCGTGCGCTTTCGTTGACGTATAGTGGCTGAGGCAACGTGCGGAGCACCGCCGAAAGCGCCATCTCGTTCGTTCAAAGCTGCTCCACGAAATGGTCTTTATACACCTAAAATTTGATACGCATATATTTTTCCTGAACTAAAAAAGACAGCTTATGTTATTACAATAGTGCTAAAACTTCATTTTTTTAATTTTAAACATTCCTCTCACTTTATCGCGCTTTCATTCACGCGTACATTACCTACTGAATGTAGTCTTCCGGGAACACATGTTCCACACATTTGTTCCCACTGTAACATACCCAAAATCGCGCAATTCACATTATCACGCATAGCAGCTACACGTCAGACGCATCTCCATTGCTGAAATCTTACGGTAATTTATCTGTATAAAAAATTCACTGACGATTACGATACTCCCCAATCCGAAGTTTGAGCATACAGTCGGGTCTCGTGCGGCACCTCAGGAGCGAGGCAAATTGCGGCGCGACTGCCTCGCAAATCTGCAGATAGCGAGAGGCAGCGCGTGGGCGACGCTCGGGAGCGATTCACACAGAAGCAGCCGCCGACAGAACCCGGACAACGCGCCCTACTCTGGCGCCATCTCGTAGCCATCGCCGCAAAGCCCCTCGTGCATGGCGCTACGCTTTTCTTTTCTCACGCTTTCGCCATGCCCTCCCCCGCTTTCGGCCTCGTGGTACCGCTGCACCCTCCTCTACACTTTCCTCCTCGCACCACTTCTCTCTCGCTGCTTTTTTCATCTCCCGCTGCGCGCCGCGTTCATATTCCGTTATGCTCGTTCGCGCGGTTACGCCGGGAACGCCGACACTCGCCGCAGGAACGGGCGCCTAAGCGCTGCGCTTTGAAACTAAATATTCACTTGAATTACTTGCACATCAGTCTGTTTGCGGAAAGCTTTCATTCTCTACTTATTAACTGCCAGTTTCCTCGCTCCATGTCCACCCGATTTGCTTCTAAGAGCTGCCTTATTACTAGAACCTAAAATAATTATGGTCAATTTACTGCCATTTTTCAGCCACATTACCATAGAATTCATTACCATCTCGTCTGACTTTTACATATTTATATCTGTCCTCCGTAAATAATTGTATCTTCGTAATGTTCTGATTACTGTTTTTAACAATTATTTTTGTGTTATTAAACTATGTTCTTTGTGTGTGTTGCCTAGTGACATCAACAATATGCTGTTTCCTTTTATAGTCATGAGTAGTTGCTGAAAGCATTTAAGTTTTCTAGTTACTTCTAGCAGGAGGTCCCCTCTACAGTATGCAGAGTCTGGCACGTTCCTCTGTATGCATTTATAATCCACCTTTGTAACCTTCTGCCAGCAAAGCTTTATCTTGATTATTACTGTCAAATGGGGCCATTTAAAGAGGGCGCTGGCGTCGTGAAACAGGAGACAAAACTCGGTGCCCTTCTACTCTGTGAAGGATGACCAGCAAAGCTGTGTATGCGGGCCCCTTAATAGCGAATCGCACCTCCACCGCAGGTCTGCCCGGCATTTCACTACCTTTAGTATCGATGCACACATTGGGAGCCTTAAGACCTGCATCACCTCCACTGCAGGTCGGCCCGGCATTGCACTATCTTCAGCATATTTTCTTACACATGGACACGATAGTGGGGAAAGTAGCCCTTAACAGCTTCCCTGTAATAAAGATGATGTGCTCATTGACTGCACTCCCAGAAACATTGATTTTGAAGAGGCCATAATACATACAGCAGAAGATAGACTAAAAATAACTAATTGAGGTTACCCTTGACGACGACGCGGCCGATGGAAAGGTTTTCTTCTCCACCATGCGCCGTCCGTGCTTTTGGGTTTCAGTAGTTTTGTTATCGCGAAGTGCTGAGCTGGTTTTGCTTGCTTGCAAAACTTGCACAAACTGCAAGTAGGAAAGTATGCCACATCAATGTGATGTTGCTGGATTCCCGAATGGTCCATGCCACTTAACGAAGGTTGCAAGCTGCAGCGGCGAATTCAACACTATTCTTGGCTCGGTTTCTCCGTGGTCACAAGTTTGTTTTGCGCAGAAAGCCGTAGCACCCTGCGTAGGGTGCCATTTTACTCACCGACAGCAGTAAAGGGCAGTGATGGCGTATGCAATGTCACCAGTCCCCACTTGAAGGCGGGTGACTTGTGTGGTAAACGTATGCAGACCCTTCAGATGAAATTTTCTTGTGAACTGCCTCTTCTTGGCACGAAACAAGTGCTGCGACGTTTGTGGAATGGTATTTTAACAGCTGACATTGACTTAGTATTTGCCTTCAGTGTACCTTTAATAACATACGTCCAGCATCATTGTTGGTGGAAACTTGTTGCAAACAATTTTAGCGGAACAGCTTTCTGTGAATACAGGCCCTGGATTACTGATACAGACCTACCAACCTGCGAACATTAATATACGAAAAATGCAAGGGGGGGGGCAGGAGGGGTACGGTAGGAGTAATAGCACTTTTTTTATTTGAGGTCTGGGGGTGGGGCTACTAAGTGTCCACCTAGTGGACTGTCCATTTCGGCCACTGCTGATTGGCTGGAGCTGAACCAGCGAGAAGGAAACTGGCTGTGGGCGCACCATTCTCACTGGAACCCCAGCCCAGCCGATCAGTACCTCAGCGGCAGCTGAACTGGACGTGTCCACTGGCTGGACAATAACAGAATGACCTCCTTGCTCCAAGGACAAGCAGTTTGTGGGATACTTTATCAAAGTATTTACCTTCAATAACTTTTCTGAATAAACTTGCTCAAAGCAAGCACATACTTTTGCTTCACCATTGGAAGATATGATCAGTACTAGTACATTGGGAGGCTATGCTTGTTGTACCTGGCTTCTCGCATTTCCACCAGAGGGCAGCGCAGTGTGCTCTCTCCTGCCACAAGAGGGCAGGCACCCACACAATTTTTCTGCACTAATCTTTTGCATCCTTGCCCCACCGTAGCATCTCTTAATTGGAAATGTTTCATCAACAAGGTCATCCGTCAACACCTCGTCTTCAAATAAAGTCTGTACTCACTCACTCGTCAAGCTCAATTTACTTTCTATAGAATATGGAACAGGATGTGTAAAATTTAGAGAAAGGCAAAATTTGTCACATTTGCACAAATTTCAGGGGAGTTCGCAGGTACGTTGATTGCAAAAGTGTTTCTTCAAAGCATTGTTTAAGAACGCAGACATGACAAACGAGGAGTGTGAAAAGGTAGGCAATGTTTGTAGGAAAAGTGCCCGCCATGCTTCCTGAAGCACGACAGGAACTGGAGTTTTATTGCGCGCAGCACAGTCAGCGTTAATATACAAATCTCGGCGACGGCACACTGCAGCAGCACATTTGGCTTCCGAAGTTGCTTGCCTTGTAGTCGTCTCAATTGCACACCAGCTAAGTCACTTAGCTTTCGTTAAGATCACCACTGCGGATGGAACGAGGCCTACATGAAAACGGGAGAAATAAAAGAAGGAATTATCAGAAACTATGACTTCATCTACAAAGCCCCGCAGTTACCCAAGCTGTTTACTATAGTAGTGGGTCTTTCTTTAACTTAAACAGGGTTTCTAATGTCATCTGCTGCATATAGCACAAATCTGTACATTGAGCTGTATTACTCAGAGGTAGACATTAATGACAATGGAAACCAAGATGCATAATTGACCAATTAACAAAATTACACCGATTAACTTCAACTTCCGATTGCTTTAGTGCACATACTGCAATATACAAGTTGAAGCCAGTGATTTCGCAAGGCATGTCCCCACTCCCAACAAATTTTAAATTAAATTCTGGGGCTTTACGCGCCAAAACTGCAATCTGATCACAAGGCCCACTGTATTGCAGGACTCCGGATTAATTTTGACCGTGTTTATAACAAAAATTAATCTTGGACTTCTACATGGCAAAACCATGATATGATTATAAGGCACACCATAGTAAGGGATTCATTTTTACTCGCTGGGGTTTTTTAACGTGCACCCATTGTACACTACATGGGCATTCTTGCATTTCATTTCCATCGAAATGCAGCTGCGGTGGCCTGGATTTGATCCCACGCCCTGGGCATAATACTGCAACACCAAAGCTACTACACCACCATGGTGGGATCTACAATTTACCTTGCCATCTAAAATCCGGTTTACCGGAACTATGGCTCTATTCCCACATTTAAACTATTGAAACAGTTACTGAATCTATCAGACACACATATATGGCAGGATAGGAAGGGCGTGACTGAGGCTAAGAATTCTAAGGAAAAAAAGGAAACCTCGCCTCGTATTTTAAATAAATGTAGTACTTTTTTTCAGAATTGTAACAGATCAGCTGACAACAAGAACTGACTTTAAAAGGTGCTGTGTTAAGTACAAATCTGATGGGTCTGCTGAGGTTAATTCACATCAATTTACATTCTCACAAGAATGCCTCACCTAAGGCGCTGAGGGGCTTGTTGTAGTCCTCCTCGGTGAATACTTTCCTTGGGAAGCTGGTCATGAGCGTGAAAGGAAAGTCCCCGTCTGTCCTGTTCAGCTCCACGTAGAGTCGCACAGCTGCCAGTTCTTCGTGGGCTCCAAAGGTTTGCGTCAACGTCTGCCCGTTTGTTAGGCGCACCTGAAAGACCACAAGTCATTCTGAATTCATAGTTTCCGGCTAAATTTACTAGTGGGGGACCTGGCACCACGACTGGTCAGCTGCTATGTGATGTCTGGCACACAGATTTGTCTAATCTTTGTGGTTGCTGCTTAAACGATTCTTGTTTCGTTAGTAACCCCTTAACTGCCATGATAAATTTCAAAAATTTTTTTTCAAAGGGTGGAATTTCATTAGAGCTGCATATCTGGTGCCACCTTTTAAATATTACACCATGAATGCACAGTGCATTTTAGTAGTTGTGTTTAAAAAAGAAATAGCATTAGTCATTGTGTATTATTTATTTGTTAGAATTACAAGAAACTGCACATATAAATTGCAAAATGTTCACGATTGGTTACCTTGTCATAGACAGTTTAAGGGGCTAATGCCTTTTTCTTTCTAAATTTCCAAGGAAGCGTAATCTTTAGAAACGCAGGGCAGCAACAAGTTCTCTGCAGACATACACAATCATTGTGAACTGCTGCACTTATGACACAATACTAGGTTGAAAATTATAAAGATGCAAAGTCAAAGTCACCCGACGCTAAAAATAAGCGTAGGCAAATCCAGGTATACTACAAACATCATTACCATGCTGGATGAACTGCTGTACCATCAGCTCCCATTGACCAGTAGCGCTAAATGTCGCCCCAGTTTTTTAGCGAGACACTCAATGCCTCAAACCACCCCTTAGGAGACAAACCGAGCAACCAAACACAGGTAGCAGACAAACACAGGCAGGCACCAGGCCACAACAGCAGATACCGTGTTTATCCGATCTTAATGTGCATGCCGTTTCTGTGCGTTCCTCTCATAATCAATGTGCGAACCAAAACAATGTGGTTTCTAATGTAATGCACGTCCACAATAGAAAAGTAGCATGCATTGGACCTCCACAATCAGAAATTAAAATAACAAAATGCACACAACTTATCTTCCCAGAACATAATGTGATTCACATCTACCATATTTATTCTATTACAATGAGGTCATGATTATAAGGCAACAGCAAAGTTGGGGACACAAGGGGGGGGGGGGAGGGGACCTTTATGCACGCTAATATGAGGCGATATAGAGTAGCAGACGGATTATTCAGTTCGGGCGGGGATTGCCGAAATACTGAATTACTTGCACAGACAAAACGCAAAACGGCAATCATTAAACAGAGGGGAAAGTAGCTTGAACAACTGACATGCGGGTCACATGCAAATTTCGCCTTTAGGTGTGGCTTCATGGCAGCACGAGTTTCACCTTAAAGTGTGACTTCACGGCATTGCGGCGTGTGCTGCCATAAAGCCACACTAAGTGGAGAAATTTGCACTGCCGTGAAGCCACATTTAAAGGCAAAATTTGCACGTGAGGTGGGGGTGACTTCGAGGCTAAGGACTCTGGGGAAAGAATCCTGCCTTATATTCAAATAATTACGACAATATTCATCACTGTCACACTTCTCATCTGTCTTGCAATCTTTGTGAGTCTCCAGAATGCTGAGAAAACGACATGGCTCTTTTGCTGGTAGCATTGCATGCAAAATAGCTCATTTGAATGAATGAGCTTTGGTAATATTATGGAAGAACTTGGATGTGTTGCCATCTTGCGGTGAGACAAGGGCAATGAGGCTGGCTCTCACGGTAGATTGTGGCCGTTGCCGCAAACACGGAACAGCCTTCTTGTCTAAATGCAACATGTACGCAACTTATTCTAACCCACTTTCACGGAAAAAAAGAAAGAGCGCGGGTTAGAATTGAGCAGAAACAGTAATCAATTAATGACCCACACCAGAATTTCTTAACAACAGTACACTTAAAAACAATGTACCTGAAGCTTGCATTGGTCGTACTCTTTCTTTGGCTCCAATGGTGCAACTGGAGCAGCAGGCTTGACCACGCTTGGAGGAGGGGGACCTCCCATGTTAAATTTCTCTCTCCGCTCCAACTTGTCCCTTTCAATGTCCTCAAGTACTTTCTTTCTGTTGAATGCAATGAAAGATAAATGAAAGGGGTAAGTCGACGTTTAGATGCGAGTGTACCACGATGGTGTGGCATCATGAACACTGGCTTTCTGTGTGTTTAGCAGTGATCTAGAGTTTCGGAGACCCGTTGAAGCGAGAGGCAGACCAAGCATACACGTCCCCCTACCTGCGCCTTTCATGACAGCGTCGGCTTCCCACTGCGGGCGACACTTTCAGCCGTGGGGGTGGAGTGGACACTAAGGCATGGCCGGCTTCACTTCGTACTGCCAATGTGAAGATATTGACAACATGGCGTGGAACCGTATCTTTTGTTGCAAACTCTCAAATTCCCCAAAGTGATTTTTCTTCTAGTTTAGATTTGCCTTTTCTGACTGCCCGATAATTTGGAAAATTGTGCGGCCCCTTTTGTGTGAGAGATATCCATCAGCGACTGTACTTATTTACACGAAAAGGCCAAATTTCAATATAACGAAGCAAATTGCCAATTTAGCTGGCTTTGTTCTATCAAGGTTTAACTGTATATGTGAACCTAAACGTACTGCCAAGGACTACATGATTTCGTGAAGTACAGTTCCTAATTTTAAAATGGGCATTATGAAACTAGAGTACTCAACACTATTTAGTATATTACAGTGTCAAACAAGTCAACAACAAAAAAAGTGATTGATAAACGTTCATTTTATTTTCAAAAGATGCCAGCAATTTGGAAAAGGAAGCATCGTGAAAGGGTAATCATTTAACAGCTTGATACTTTGGGCAGCAAAATTGGCATGCAACGAAAAACAACATATGTTAGAATAAACTGTATCGCTTTATGCCACCTATACGAATTCTTCCTTTTTAACCTTACTCCTTCTAAAGTAAAGGGTCAAGCTTGCGCATTGCATGATATGTTTTGTTTTGCATACAGTGGAATGCATACATACATACATAAAACATAATGCATAAACTCATACATAAAACTCACTTAAATGGAAACGTTGGATAAAAAGGAACGAGAGTACCGCATGTGGTTGGCCAGCCAAAGGCATATTGTTAAACAGAACACATTTCTTTCTGAACTTTTAAACGAAACTAGAGCCAAATTACTGCACACTTCATAAGTCGTTATACCACATACAAAACATGAACAGTCCAACAAACATAAAATTAGAAATGCTGAACAGTCAATGAAATCCAATAAATCAAGCAGTTGCGATGGTGCGACATCCAACGACTACTATGTGACGTTCAGGCCGCTCAGCTTTCAACCTAACATGTCTCGTGACGATGCCAGTACGGGAGCGAGAGCACAAAACGCCAGCAGTGGCTGCAAAAATAGGCAGCCTGAAACATGTGAGGTGTGGCAAAGTTGCACATTGTGCAAGTCCTCCTTTTCATGGACAATGAAAGCGAACAGAAAATACAGGCTGCTGGGAACAACAGCATGTTTAAGGACTGGATGAGTACACCTCAACATGAAGAAATGGAGGAAGTACTATCCTTGTGGTTCAAGCATCCATAAAGTGCCAACTTTCTCATCAGTTGCAAAATTCAGAAAAAAAAAGGCCGCAAAGGCTACATCTAAAACGGACATCTATGGCTTACACACGAGCAATGATAGTCAAAGAAGAGCGCAGTAACATCAATTTATTCACTGCAGTAAAATAAAAACACTCCATGCTCTTCAAATAAAACGATGGTTCTTAATTTTTGTGCCAATCATTTAAACGACACCTTGGATGATTATTATTAAGCACATTATTCTATCCCTTTGAGTTCTGCTTAAGCAGATTATACTGTATTTGTTTTTCTGTAAGACACACGATTTGGACCTTTTAGTGACCGATACGTTGTGAACAATCTGTACAGATTTGGAAAACATTTTTTTCTTTAACTATGGTCAATGACTTGTTCTACAAATAAGGCATGGAGAGAAAAAAAGAAGAAAGGCTGTGGAATATACCCCAACAAGCACTTTGCATGCTGTCATTGGTCAATCTCGGTGTAATATGCTTAAAAATAAATAAAATAATAAAGAAAAATATGTGTACGTAAACACAAGAGAAGGCTTACTTTGCTAGCATGGCTTCCATCTTCTCCCTCTTCTTTTCTTCGGCCAACTTCAGCATTTCCTGTTCCTCGATCCTGGGGTGGCAAAAAGGAAGAGCACAGCACTAAGTGCCATGTGCTATGGTCTGGACACCACAGTGACCGACACATCCACTGTGCTGGTCCACAAGCGGAACTGTTGTGACAAGTGCTCCTGCATCCAATCTTGGAGATGTGTGGCAATCTTCAATTTCCACACGTCTCCAAGGCCTTCTTCGGAGTATACAAATTTAGCCCCCTCTTTCTGTGCACACCCTGAACAAACCATCTTGGAGCATGGGAAGCAATGCGCAGTACACAACACACACGCAAAGAAACAACATAACGAAAAAGACAAATGTTTCCATTTATTACATTCATTCTCCTTTTTTTTATTTTATTCTCCTTTTTTTTGTACTGTGTACTGCTCCCGCCAAGATGATTGGCCACTAACTCGCCCAATTATTTACTCCGCTAAACCCTCAACAACACCCAGCATTTGGTGTCGCAGTGCTCCCTCCCACATCTTCTCTACCAGCATTTACTCCACCTACGTGTCAACATGTGCCAATTGCTATGGCACGCACTGCCTTCAATGCACTGCACAGCACAAATGCAGCAGTGAGAAAGGCCCCAAATCGACACGCCAAAAGCAGCTCTAAATGGCTGCCAGTATAGTTATTACTTATCAGACCTCTCGGTGTTTGCACTGAGACGGGAGATAGCTCAAGCACATCTATATAATTAAGGGACACATACTACGTTCCAGAACAGCGGCACCTTTTCATTCTTAATATGCTTCACTGCTTAACACTAAGCACTGCGGCGAAGCCGGCTTTAGGAAACCAGCCAAAAACCAACTTGGCCGAGATACGATTATCAGGACTGCCGATCACCTACTTCAGTCATTTCGAGGTGGGATCACGAGTAGGGTATGACAAGCTTAACCACGAGTATACATTTTTCATCTTCAAGGCAAGGTGCGAGAATGAATTTGAGCCTCTGCACTGCTAAATTTACATAACCACAGCATTGAATCAAAACGAAAGATGCAGGAACATTACAGAATGGCGAGACATCAAATGGGAACACAACACATAGGAGTCAATGGGCTTTAGGTTGGGACCACGAAAATGTGACATAGCAGCCAGAAAAATGCAACAGCAAGGAACATACCAACGAGGTTCCACTGTATAAGACCAGATCAACACTAACTCCAAAGTTCTTTCTCAAGAAAGTGCATGAAATTCGCAAATTCTTGTTTAGCACTTTTGTCAAATAGTGGAAATCTCCAGGCCACTCTAATTTTATCACCATCACTACAACATTACAATCGCATCTTGTTACGAGTATTGGGTTTGCTATCAGCACAGCTGTATAGCTTTCACGCAATGCGTCATGAACAGCTCTTTGGTGTTTAAGAAAGAAAGAAAGAACACAATGGTAGGGCTCACTTTTGCCGAGTGGTGGCAATCTCCTGGCCAAACTTCCGGCGCTCCTTTTCTCGCTCGATGGCTTCCTTCTTCTCTTTCTCCTCCCGCTCTAGCCGCCGTTGCCGTATCTTTTCTTCCAGCCTGAGTAGTTTCAAAGAACAGGTCGAACAGAATAGGCGACTTTCGTTAATCCGACCCAGACAGGACCATTGAAATCGATCAAATTATCTGGTGCATTGTAATACACAAGATGCAGAAAGGCGCCACAAGAAACTGCCAATTCATTCGGCAGTGTTTGCCCAATCCTAACACGTGCCCACTTTCTATGTGTTCAAAGTAGACAACGTAGCAATAAAATTGAAGCTCCCAAACAAAACAAATCTAAAGACCAGCCGATTTTTAGCAAGAAAAATGGGCAAGGGTCTATCTAATATGTGTTGCACAATAGCAGCCAGTTTTTTAAAACCAGCTTCACTGCAAATATTTTTTAACGTCCGCTTCGCCGTAGCACGTTTGTGTTATGTGGTTTCGTATTTGATTGCACTATGCGAGAAATTTCCGGCCCCATTTTCTTGAAAAAAGAAAAAGAAAAAGGTGCTTGTTAGAATCAGGCTAATAGTGTAATCAGACATTGTGAGCTATCATTATTGCTTAAAAACCAACCTAGGGCAGGCCGAAGATAGGCATTTTCGACGGGAGATGACGTGTGTTCAACAAGTTCACTGTCCTCTAAGTACTGCGGAGACAGATGCTGCCACTAAAGGTTTCGCTATTGGGGTCATGTATGCTGACTCTTCAAGCTCAAATTATTTGGTGAAGGCCAATCTAGGATCAAAATAACCAAGGTCTGGGCCCATTGAAATGCATGTCGAACTTACAAAGTCTACTGTACCAGGGGCATTTGAATAGTGAAATTTCCGAACCATATCTAACGGTAATATTCAAGAAAAATGAACCTTGAATGTCGAATTGAACATGTTCTCATTTCTGAAGCAGCATGAAATATAAAGTCTGGGTAGAGCCCGTTTCATTAAAAGAAATCAGGCTTATATCCATGATTTGACACATGCCTTTAGCACCATACACAAATAGACGTCAAGCTAACAGGACCTTGTAGATAAGAAAAAATATACTTGTAATTACCTGCAACACCGTGGCAATGACAGTAATGAAAAGCAGGAACAGCATGTCGATACATCTACAGTGTTCTGTTTGTTAAAGATGAGAGGTGTGATACTACACCACCACACATTGTTTTATGTGAATGCAAACGTGGTGAGACAGGCTGAAATTTTATTTCATATAAGTTTACATATGGACTCCTTAAATGAGAGCCGTTCTTATTAAATGGCTGGAAAGTATTAAGAAGAAGCTATCTGCCGTGTACATTCACACAGGAACTGGTGCCCATATGCAACCAATTGCAGTTCTGTAGCAAAACAACACGAAACAGTCCCCACTCCCGTCCTTGTCTTTCCTTCAGGACTACAATGAGCATTGCTCATATATTCAAAAGAAGTCAAATTTTTACCACTTTGAATAACGAATTCTCGTATCAAGTACAAACTGAATGGCAGAAACTATTTGATTTGTATTCCAAGTTTCTAACATTTGCACAACCCTTAGAATGTTTAAAAAGCCTTACTATAATCAAAGTAGTGACAGCAAACTAAATTATAACTATTCTTGATGTTTTAATTAGAACTATAGCAACCCGATCCCCACAGAAAAGTTGGCAGTTAAGGTGAGCAACGATTGTAATGAACTGTAGCTCTTTTATGGTGGGGCACAGAAATTTATCTCGTTAGTGCTGTCAACGGACGTCTTCCTTCCACTGTAATAATGTTTCGTTTTTATGCACGTTGATCAGCTCTTGTGTTCTATGTGTCTAGGAGGGACTCTAGGTAATCTAGGACCCATATATATAAGTGGAAATGAAGAGTAAAGTCACATTGTGTGCGAACTCATCAGGTTACGGTGACATTGACAGCCTCCGTTTCATGTCCCAAGCCACGCTGCACTTGGTGCACATTTCAAACCCGTCACACTAAAAGTTGTTGCAATTATCTATTGTTTTCAAGTAATTCAGGCTCCATATTGTCAACACTAGTTCAACAGCTATCTAATAAAGAAATAATGGCAAGATAAAAACTTCCTGTCAGTACTTCCTTAAAAAAATGAAATGATGCATGTTACAAACAGTGTGAACTTTAACTTATAAACATAAGTAGTTGATGGACTATAGTGGAAAAATATAGAGTAAATAAGTAACTATATATCAATAAAAATAGGTATATATAGAAATACAGGAAGGAAAAAACAAGCAAGCCTACTTTCTTGCTTGTTCCTGCTTTTCCTCTTCGGTAAGTGGCTTGACCTCTTCCACGGACTCGGAGAAACTTTTGTGTCCGGACTTGACGGCATGGAATTCTACTTCTGGTGAACTCCTGAAGAGCTTGCCACACCTTAAACATAGTAGAACATGCCACTGTTTGTTAACGATTACACACAGCACCTCGAGTTACACAGAGGAGGTTTGGCTGACTTCGCTAATTTGAAATCTTTGTTGAACATCACGAGCTTAACATGGCACAAGCTGGAAATGTAAAACATGACAACCACTTATTTGTGGCTTTAAATATTTGAAAATCAGATTTTTCTGACCCTCCGACTTCTTACCATGTGCCAGATTTTTGCCCCCGATGTTGAATCAGTGGACCTTTCATGCTACAAATACTCTGTCTCATAAAATTCATTGTGTGTGTCTGTGTGTTAGATGTATGTGTGTGCGCATGTTTGTGTACATGTCAGTGGTGTCTGGTACTACCAGACTACCACATCAGGTTTCGGAGACTCCTTTTTCATGTACAAAGCCACTTTTTGCTTGGCACAAGTTTTGAGCTTGTCGCAATAAAAGCTAGCATAATTAGCTATTTGTTGCACCCTTAAAGCATAATTTAGCATAATTACTGGATTGACAGCTATCCATTAAACAAACATAAAAACTAGGCAAAAATATAGTCAGAACTATTTTAACCCTTTCTCTCCTGCTGACAAGTATTATCACCACCAGAATTTGTACCAATACAGACAATGACGAACAAAGTCGACATTCCTAGGAACGTCTGGAAAATTTGGTACACTTTTCATAATTTAATGCAGTACAGAAAGGGTTAACTAGCCATACATCCAACCAATTTTACCTTTCAACACAACTGACAGCCTTCTTTATGGTCAAGCATACTGCCTTCTTAAATCTATGCGAAACTAAGCAGAACAAATGTCCTTGTTCCACTTACTCGTCACACTTGAAACTCTTGGCTGCGGCTGCTGCGGCTGCTTCAGATACAGATTCCTTACTGGCTTCTCCTGCTTGGTCTTTATGCTCCGCAGTGTGGCTTACAGACTCTAAAACAAAGCATCGCAAAGAAGCCAACGGTAAATGTTAGCTACCAAATATGAACACCAGGAAAAGTACACATATTCAGTGTAATGATAGTGAGCCACTTTCTCTCTTTTTTTTTCATTACAACACTGAGAAAGGATTTAGTACTTGGCACAGTAGCGTTCTCACTCAAATTTAGCAGCAAAATCGCACTTTACAGTGCGGATTGCTCCGTAAGGACACTAACACAGCGGCAGTGCTGCCATGTGTAGCTCGATCTCACTGAGGATACTCGGTTTCACACATTGCAAGCAATGCCCCGGAAGCTATGCAAGCAGTTCGACATAAGCCCCACTCCACACGTTTTACTGTGTAGTTGTTTTTGATCGGTGACATTTCTACTAACTGACCAATTTACATAGTCTTACAAGAGGGCTCTATAGATGGCGCCACGATCCCATGTAATGTTACATGCTGCTGGCTGACCACTCCTGAATTCTCTACTTCCTCTGTGGACTTAGAGCAGATGGAAGTACCAAGTTGCCTCTGCACCCACAAAATCGCTGACATGGAGTTTTGGGTTTAGGGCTCACCAGCTTTCAAAACACAAGCTACACACCATGAAGCCAAAATGCATGACAAGTACTCGGCACTGACTGCTGAACGGATGCTGGCCAACAAGACTACAAGCTAAAGCAAGGCGTGTATCACGTTTTGCTTTTTCGTCTCCCGACACAGCACAGCAGGTATCTCAACGCAAGGCTCGAAATTTCAAATTAAACAAAATATGATAATAATAAACTATGGAGTTTTACGTGCTAAAACCATGATCTGATTATTAAGCACACCGTGGTGGGAGACTCCAGAAATTTGGCCCACCTGCGGTGCGGTTCTTTAACGTGCACCTAAACCTAAGTGCATGGGTGTTGTCGCATTTGGCCCCTATCGAAATGCGGCCGCCGTGGCCGGGATTCGATCCCGCCACCTCGTGCTTGGCAGCCCAACACCATAGGCACTAAGCAACCAAGGCGGGTGATTTAAACGCAATTCACATGATCGACAGATCACAGCAGCCCGGACGAGCTATTACATTACAGAATCCTCACCTGCAGCCGCACCCACAGCCTGCGGTTGCGGTGCGGGCGCTTTGGGCACAGGCTCGGCCGGGTCGGCGGTGTCCATCGGTTCGTCTGCGTGCGCTAGAAGCCTGCAAACAGCGCGAAGGAAAGTTGACATGTGAACAACCGCCAACCATCGATTTCTAAACTACGCACGCGATCTGCCGCGATGTTCGCTATACGAGGAAAAATTGTGAACCAACCTATGTTGTTTTCTCAGAATGCGTTTAGAACGTTTTGGGAGGTGGCGATTTGTGGCACTGTGGGTTATGATGCCCCCTTACCACCGCGCCGTAACCGTACGCGGGAGCCAAGCCGTACCTCAAGCGCCACTTCCTCGTAGACCAGTTCAGAAGTTCAAGAGCCCCGCGCAGCGCCTTCATACGGCGTCGGCGTCTACGATTAGATGTGCAGCTTATCGACGACGGCATCTCATTTTATCACTTTGTGTACATATGTTAAGCTGTGTATACATGTATGTGAAAGTGTGAAAGAAAGACGAATGCAAATCAAGTAGCCCGTTCATAGATACGACAGCATCTCAAAACGCCAGGTGTCACAAAAGAAAAATGCGATAACGTTCACTGTACCACCTCACGCTGATACCGTACTATTGTACGGTCTTTGCTAGGTTAGACTGCGCTATCTTCGGGATCGGCCAACGAAAGCGGCAAGACACGTAGAAATCGCGGCAATTAGTTCCGTAAGAAATCTAAACGCTTTCACAACTCACCATTCCATGGCGGCTTCCACGTTCTGGTCACCACAGACCTCCACCGCCTTCTTCCTAGAAGATTCCGAGAAGACGAAACGGAATCTAAGCTGCTGGGCAGATGTCACTACACAAATCATCACTGCTCTAGTGAGCAAAATTACGTGGAGTGGACTTACGCTCTCTCAGTTGAGAACCCCATCTCTTCTAGGATGCTTATTATGGCCGACATGACGGAGGCGATCCGAGGTTGTCGGTCTTCGCAAAAGGCACAGCGGAATGATCGAGAGAACAAACGCGATACTAACGCATAAGTGTACGGAAAACCACGGTGTACAAAATTCGCCCCAGCTTTCAAAATCCCTCAAAAGGCTTGACCAGAAAACACCTTTCCTCGCGCGACAGCTCGCGCTGGCTTGAAACAACGTGCTGCCGATGCCGCTTTCTCGGTGCAGTTTCATTTCGTACTTCGCGCATAAAATCAAAATGAGTATCTTAGCAGGCTATGACGGTTTGCAGAAGTTAATAGTATTTAAAATATGCATTATTTTTTTATTTAGAACGCAGATACATTTATTTATAATTACGAATTGCTGACTTCACGTGTTTATAGTAGTTTCGGTTCTCGTTTCCCAGCACGGGGCTCTAACGTAGGTTCTAACCGCGATTGTGACCCTCCAACGCAAAACGGCGCGAAAGTTTAAGTAGTTTAACGAACTATAGTTAGCATTCTTACGTGTGCTCGGAAATAACTGCTGTTATAATAACGAAACCTATCTCATTGTCTCAATTCTCACGCCTTAATGAAATGCTGTGCTTTGAATTAAGTAACGCATGGGGCTTGAAATGTGATGTAGCCGACGTAGCTTCGATCGACTGAAATGCGCTTGCTCATACCGAGTTTTACCTCAAATGTGGTGTAGTCTTCCTTCACGTAAACACAGACCGCCCGACCTAGTATGTAGTTGCTGGACGAATAAACCGCTCTTATACAGCGTCGACTCGTTATCTTCTATTGCTGCTTTATTTTCTTCATCAATCTGCCCGTACTTGGCGCGCATGTTTATGCGGTCGCATGCAAAATGCGCGCAACGCCTTTCCGCGACCGGCGTCCGAGCGTAACCACATCCGCTCCGGTGCGCGCCGCTGGTGGCGGTCTGCTGGCCGCCTTCCAAGGGGGTGGATACCCATCTTCGGTGTCCACACAGCTTGGCGTGGCCTAGCCGAGCTGTCAAATCGGCGCTGAACCATCGCCGGGCCGTCCGGAACGGAGCAGCGGTCAGCGGCCGTGCAATGGAGAGGTGATTGTGAACGCGCGCCCGAAGTCGTGCCCGCCTTCAATCCTGACAGATACTCCCTCAAGAAATGTTCAAATCGTACTCGCGTCTCCGAGATGGAAAGGTGGCGACGCTTCCACCGATCGGCTCACGGACTGCCGACAACAGGTAGTGAACGCCGACGCTGCCAAACAAAACGTCGTACTTAATTGTCCGTTTTTGTTAGTGCGTCTCTGTGTTCGTTGTTAACAGTGTCAGCTGTTTCGCTTAATTGTCCGACTTTCGTACGAATTAGGTGTGCAAGTTCTTGGGCGGACCTTCGATGCAGTGGCGAACCCGTGACGGCCGTTCCTCCACGACGTCAATGCACATGTGTATCGGGAGTGCTCGGCAAGCATTATTGACACATACGCGGTGCGAACAAAGGCGGCCGAAGGCGTGCCGTCATATACGTTGACATGCCCTTGCTGCCATGCCCCTGTAGCTCCGGCTCGCACCTGTGGTTTGCGCCTAATTGAAACAGATAAAGAAAAAAGGAACGCGACACACGCTTCGTACACTGTCTCGCGCGCGCGCGCTACGTAACGAGCATGAGAGCAGCCCAAATCTCTGGATAGTACGACGTCGTGTCATCGATTCCCAGTCATCGGGCGGTTTTCTCGTTTTTGTTCTCTTATTTCCAGTGCTACATTGCGCTTGTGTTGTGTTTCTGCTGGCCCGCCAGCACCACCAGCTATCGATCAACCATGATGCGAAGCATGATTCTGGTAGGAGTTTCGACCTTGCTATTCTCATGGAAATGTGTATGCGTGCATGTGCTGGCAATAGAAAAATGGGAGAGCCATGCTTCATGAAGCCCGCATTACCCTAAACGGCATGTTGCCTTTTATACAGCCTTTAGCATGCATCTGTAGTATCGCTAGTTTCCGTTCGGCCATGTCATAAACCATGAAGCTCCTTTCGTCCGCTCTCAGTGCTTATATATTAAGCAGTTGCAGGTCTCTGAAAATTTGTGATAAAATGCACCATGCCTTACGTGATGATACTGGGAAGGCATGTTTTGTTACATGTTGGTAGAAGATGTGAGCCAGTTAACTCCAGTCGCAGTGTGCATATATATATATAGTCTGTAACAAAATTTACTATACGTTGTTAACAGCGGACACGGTTGTTGGAAATTAGTCCTTTGTTATTCCAGTAATGGTTCAAGTCAAACTTGCTGATGGTACACTCCTCACATGCAGCACTCGTGCTGTGCCCTCCTTCACCCTCACCTTTTTCAGGCACTTTATACATCTGTTGGTTTCTGCCCTTCTCAATGTACAAACCCAGGTAGTGCTATCATGTTCATATTGTGGCCTGTGTGTTGAATGCAGCATTGATTTCCAACGTCGTTGATCGTAACCTGTTGCTTTATCATCAAAAACTACCATCTTTATGTGGTTACTTCTTTTTTAACAGTGTGCTAATTGCATGACACATGCCTCTTATATTGCTTTCGCATGCTTGCTTTTGTCTGCTTGCTACTTCACACTAATCAATAATTCGTGCTGTATCTCTTGTTGCATCTAAGCATGACAAGCTCCGTCTCTTGTCTGCAAGTTAAATATGCCGACGGCTAAGCTGCACACTGCTTGCATCCTAATTTCAGTCGCAGATGATGTCCGGCACTCGCCGCGACAGCCTCGTCCCCGAAGGCTTTGTCGCGGCACGCCGGGAGAGTCTGCGACCCGATGGCCTTCCTTTGCCCTTGCCAACACGTCGGGGCAGCCTGCTTCCACCCGAGGGCTATCTCAGAGTTCGCCGGGATAGCGTGAGGCCGCAGCGACGTGACAGCTACATTCCGCCCGAACTGTTCCTTGGCCGCAGGGTGAGCTTGGCGCCGGAGGCCCTGAACCGGAGGCTGAGCCTGGCGGCCGCTGTGATCAAGCCGCCGGGCGACAGTGCATCCCCGACAGAGGACAACACGCCCTCCGGAAGCTACTCGAGTTTCGACGCAGTCGTCCGGGACCGAATACTCCAGGACAAGAAGACCGACGTGGATGTCCGTGGAGAGCCGACGGTGACCTTCCGCAAGGATGGGGAGCAGACGGGCATAGACCTGGAGGCGAAGGATGCCTTGGCGCAGCTCAGGGTGGGCGAAGACGCCCCCGTTTTGGAAAGGGTAAGGAATGCTGTGAGCGGGAGAGATGGCACGAATCCCCAATTACAGCCTTGCAATTAGTAATTAAAAGGGCAGCGAAGAAGAACGTAAAGCTCGTAACTTGTTAGCCTAAAGATTACTCTTATTATTCCAGTGCATGGCAAAATTGTACATGAGTGGCAATGATACTGTGGAAAATGCTGCATTACGGTAGCTTGACTGGCCCCACCACACCTCAGAAACACGAAGGCATTGAGAAGTAACCTAACGCAATTCAGAAAATGCACATTGTAAACAACTTACAAATGCACATTAGAAACACCCATTTCCAAGCTGAGCTACACTCGAAGATTACGCTTTTGGTCTTGCAAAAAGCCTGGCCTTGTAAGTGAGCAAAGGCTGCTACGAAGTCAGAAATTTATGCAAGAAGAAAAGGCAGGAGCCTATGGAAGCTTCTACACCTGTACCTTGTGAAGTCACAATTTTGGACAGCATCCACTTGGTCTAGTCAGCTGTTTACAAATAAAGGTTACATTGCATTTGGAGATAGGCACACTCGGCCTGACCTGTCAACTTTTGGAATATTTTGCTTGCATAGAGATAAGCCAAATATATAAAAATGACAAGCCATCTGTGGCATCACATTGATGCCATGAGTGCCATAATTTTGGAATGAAAAAGAAACATTTCTTCCTTATCTTTACTAATACACAACTTTCACTGAAGGAGTACAAATAGAGTATTTAAAGAATGCTCTAATAGAATGCAACAACTAAGTGATTCCTTTTGCGTCCCAGTGATATATTTCCATCCTGAAGATATTCTGTTTGCTCTTGGGGTTGCCATTGTAATGGGGGACTGGATTAGACTCCCCAGTTTCATCGCACACCATTCTCCTACTGGTCCAGAATGCATGCCATCGTGATGGTGTAGGCTGGGTATGGCAGCAAGTAGACAACACAACCAACACCCGATAATCCACGGTTGAATTGTTCAAGATTCTTGTTAATTCAAGAAAAGCTGAAAGTTTCACTTGGGCCACCATATATATTCATCTTATTTTACCCGCCATGGTGGCGTAGTGGCTTTGGCATTGCGCTGCCAAGACCAAATGCGCGAGGTCAAATCCCGGCTGTGGCAGCCGCATTCCTGTGGCAAAATGCAAAAACGTGTCCATGTGCCATGCATTGGGTGCATGCTAAAGATCCTCAGGTGTTATAGATTAATCCGGAGTCCTGCACTAAGGCATGCCTCATCATTGTGTCGTGGTTTTGGCATGTAAAACCCCAGAATAAAATTTTTTAAATATATATTTTATGTACTTCGAAGTTGCTTAGTCAAACTAGGCATTTGGTTTAATTAAAAGTTATTAACTCTCTGGGACATAGCAATCATTCAAGATAGGCTGATAATGAAAGGACAATGTTAAGAGAATTGGCATTTAAACAGAGCACTCGTTTGGCTGTTTCGCTATGTCAGGATATGCTTAACAGTACCCGCCGTGGTTGCTCAGTGGCTATGGTGCTTGGCTGCTGAGCACGAGGTCGCGGGATCGAATCCCGGCCACGGCGGCCGCATTTCGATGGGGGCGAAATGCGAAAGCACCCGTGTACTTAGATTTAGGTGCACGTTAAAGAACCCCAGGTGGTCAAAATTTCCGGAGTCCTCCACTACGGCGTGCCTCATAATCGGAAAGTGGTTTTGGCACGTAAAACCCGATAATTAAATTTTTTTTTGCTTAACAGCAGCTCTGTCCTGAGCATTTCCGATGAAAGTTTTTTGCAATCTTGCTGGTTTTGTGCATATATGTATTTTATTTTTTTGTTTTCGTGATGTGGCTGCTAAGTTGTATGATAAGCAAGGCCAGTATTAAATTTCATGTCTCTCAACATAAGGCTTCTGAAAGTCATCACCTCTGCTCATGTTCCTGTCGTTGGTTTTTGTTGTCCTTCGATGCAGAGAAACTATAAATGCATACTGACTAAATATCAGAATCTCGATGTCAAGTTTCCATGTTCGTATGATGCTGCTACTAAGCACGACAATTGGGCATTTCATTCCTGTTCAAGGTGGCCACCTAATAATGTGAGGTAGAATGCTGAAATGCTTGAGTACTGAGCTTGTATACTGTCCTGTCTACATGAAGTCTGTGCGCATCAGTTCCATATCAAGGAAAATTGGAATTCGTTAAATTTTATTTCTAGCTGTGGAGAGTACATTTGTAGAAGAACAAAAACAATGAACTATTATTTGACTGAATTTAACGACCGGTATGCGAGTTTAGTGGTAATTGATGTAGTATCTCACTGTTTTTGTCCTTGTGCAAACTAACTAGTAATTAGTCTGTTAAAATGTCCACAGTTTCGAACTCATTCTAGCATATAAAAAACATTTTATAGGCTATACGTTAAAAAAAGCTTGCAGTGCTTAAATCAGCATTTTGAGTTATCAAACTCAGCCTGGCATATACGTTACATTGGAAATTATAGTTAAATTTCATATTGCCCACCCTTGGGGGCATGGTGGGTAAGGACTTTCTGCTGACAAGTACAAGTTTACAGCTTCAATGTTCAGCCACGGTGACTGCACTCATCGGGAGCTGAATGCTCAAGTATGCTCAAGTAATATGCTTTGGGAGCGCATCAATGAAGCCCAGACGGTCAAAGTTAATACAGGGTGCTCAATTATGGTGCCTTCATCAAAGACCCTGCGCTGCTGAGGGACATCAGTCCGACCACTTCCTAATATTTTTCACACCACTCTCATCTCCAGCATATCGCAGCAGCACAGGTTTCAGATATCATTTGCTGTTTCGATGTCCACGAAACAAGCAACAGTGTCCTAGAGGTTGCTTCTGAGAAATTTAGTGCAACGGTGTTTTCTTGTGCATTTTGTCTCTGATACAGTACTGGTACACACAAATAGTACATATATTGTCAGCCAGCAGAGTTCTTTTGATGCAAAACCATATCTGTTTGATTTTGTTGTTTCACATTCTGTTTCAGGACCTAATACTAGCAAGTGCACTCGTTAGAGATGCCATGGAGAGCTATCATTCGGATTTCAAGATGACTGAGAAAGCAGTCAGGTCTGTATAATGTTTCCATGGCTTATTATTGAACACCGTGGAACATAGATATAACGACCGTAAATTCTAATGAAGTAAAATCTAAAATGCTTCTCGCCAATATTAACATGTAAAGAATACATGTTTATAAGGAATATTGGATACGAGTCTATTTTTGTGTTGGATGTGACTTTATTATAGTGCGTCTTCACTTTAGTACAGGTCCTTTCATTGCCTAGTGAAGGCCTTGTTATATGCCCTTTCTTTTTAAGCATTCACTGCAGCATGTAACGAAGTTGAAACTGTACTTGGTCACAACTTAAGAATTCAGCCCACAGGGGTGGTGTAGCAGGTATGTCATTATGCTACTAAGCACAAGGTCGTGGGATCAAATCTCAACCACGGCGGCCGCGTTTCAGTGGGGGTGAAATGCAAAAACATCTATGTACTGTGCCTTGGGTGTGCATTAAATAACCCCAAATGGCCAAAATTAATCAGGAGTCCCCCACTATGGCATGCCTCCAAATCAGATCGTGGTTTCAGAACGTAAAACCCCAGAATCTATTTTTTTAACCTAAGAACTCTGTACAATATCTGCTCACAAAACTGCACTGCACCTTCCATCTATGCTGTCCAAAACAGTTCCTGAGAGACAGTGATGTTGAATGAGGTTCACCTCCACCATGACGTAATTGGCTGGAACAGCTGTAGACACTTTTTATGTTTACGGAGTTCCCAAAGAGCTTCGGTTAAGCCCTCTAAAACAACACAATTTACAATAGCCTGCAAATGTACGGAACTTCCCAGCTGGTGCCAGTTTTTGCTGCAGTGTTAGAATGTTCGAAAGGTGAATTTTACTGCTAAATACAACAAGGAAGCTGTATATGTGAGCTTAATGCATTGGGCAGGCTCCTTATATCTGAACACACCAAGAGCATGTGCCTACAGTGAATTTTAGGGCAAAATACTTCTTGTTTGGCTAACTTGACTGTCAAAAATGCAAGGCTGTTAATTTTATGGGATCATGAGTGCAATGTTGCCACAGCATGGATGAAGAGGGTATACAGTATGTGTATTCTAGTGGAACAAACAGTGTATTTGTCACTGGATTCTCACGTCACTGACTACAGTAACTACAATTGAATTTCAATAATTGAAATGCTGACACGAACCTTCGAAGCTCAGCCTTCCTCATAATTCAACTTTCATGCATGCATTCCTCATATATCAAAGACGGCCACATCATGTAACAGCATGTAACTTGCAGGGTGAAATTGTCAGAGTGCCAGGATGGCCAGCGTCATATCTAACTTCATCCTCCTGGAAATTGAAATCGAGGATTATTTCTGCAAATAATGCCAGATATGCATACCTGGGAATGTTTTGGTGTGACTTCAATCCCGTATTTTAGCTACTATGTAGAGACACCTGTTAAAAACGAAAAAAGACAATGGGCCCTCAAAAGTAGCAGGATGCCTTCAAGATTCGGTACATGTTAAAGTATCGCAACTGTAAAAAGCCAACATATGACGATGCCAAGGAAATAGGAGGGGGAATTTACTTGTAAATATTACATTGTATGTTAAGAGCAGGCAAACAAGAAAATCTTCGGGTTGGAGCCAATATTTCGACAAGGGACTTGTCGTTTGACAAGGGCTTGGAGACAGGTCTGCTTGTCGAAATGTTGGCTCCAGCTTGAGGCTTCCATTGTTTGACTGCTGTTGATCACTTCAAGCCTCAATCTTCCTGGGAGCCTTTGTGATTGCATATTAAAATTTAATTGTCCAGTAGCAATGCAATTTAAGAAGTTCATTGCCCATACACTACACTGGTTTCTCTTGACTCCTTGTGGTTGTTGCTTGTCTTAGTATAGAATGTCTCAGATCCCCTGATTATCCTTGCACACTGCCTGTACCAGTGATTTTGTGGTGGTGTTTAGACAGCTTAGTGTAGCCAACAGCAGTTGTGCTAGCTCTGCAATATAGTTGAGCAGCAGAAAAGAGAACATGGTCAAGTTGGTATGCCCCAGTAACTAAGAAATAGGTGAACACCATTTTTCAATTATTATAGTGGCAAGCGCTGTCTTTGTGACGCTTTGCCTTGCTCGTGCCGCCTTTATGTGTCTTCAGTGTTGGCATGCTTTTACCTTTGAGCGGGATGTTCACATGGTATCAGAGTGTTATCACATCGTGAGCGTTGCAGTTTCTAGGATGTATTATCAGATCTAGACAATGTGGGTAGCGCATTCTGGAATCATTACAATGACCCCCCATTGTTCCATAGCCCTGTGATGATGCCCTATTGATAAGGGGTTGATAGCACCAAGCAGAATCATTCATTCCAACAAATGACACTGCCATCAGTACAACTGATATCGCGACCTAGTTTCACTTTCCTTTACAAGCACAAGCCTGCCCAATGTAGAATATCAACAGCTTGGGCGAAAGACAAAGAGCATAGGATGACTGCTGACTTTGAACTATCTACATTTATTTTTGGCTGTATATACTAGGTCGTAGCTACAAAAGAAGCATGAAAAACCAGATACGAGAATCGCATGTAGTTATACAAGCAGAACCAGCAAACAACGAAGCAAAATGAGGACACACTTGTCTGTTACATGCCTTTTGCATCTGGAATTCGAAAATTGCAGTTGTCTTGTTGATAAGGAAACTGAGGGCCTTTTTCTCGTGCTGTTAACCTGTTACCATAAGTTATCGACTCGCCCAGATCAGTCCTTTGCTTGCCTGATGAACACATCGCTGTCATTGTAAACCCCGTCAGAGTAAAGCAGTCGGAACTAAGGCCAGATGTTTACTACAGTGAGAGTTTTACCATAAGGGAAGTCACTGCAAGCACTCTGTACAGCCAGCGACCACTCAGTGCTTTTTATTAGCTTGTCAAGAGCAGGAATGTGGACACTCCTGGTTAAGATTCAGCATGAATGTTGCCAGTCGAAAGTGCACATTGGAACAGGCTTTGAAGGAGGGTGATGCAAAGATGATCAGACATCTCCTGCAAATTTAGTGATGCATTGGCAGCTCACTCATGGCTAGGATTTTAACTCTGTGATCACTCTGAGCCTGTTGGCAATAAGGAGAGTTGTTCAGGCACTTTATAATTTATTTGTTTTTTCCATTGGAATTTGGAAGAACTCTCTTAGCTTACTATAATGAGCAGTTCGTTCTAACAAGAGTTCTGTCACGACATTCTACTGGATTGGGTTCTGAGGTAAAGTTTCAAATTTAATATTTAATCACTTTTAGTACATATGGGTAACATAAAGGTGTGTACATACAATATGTAGAAAGAAGTCTTAGAGCAGCACACTGTAGCGGGACCTCTTATAATAGGTTGCAAAGAATAGCAACACTTTTAAACAGAAAAAAATTTCAGTGCCAAAAAAATTAGTTGAACCTCGCAATAACAAAATTGGTGGGAAAAAATTCACTTTCACAAAAATGTTATTGTTGCGAAATGAGACAGCACAGACAGGCAATGCGTCGCAGAACAAAACCTTACTGTCGAAATTCCGTTAGCCTACATTGGCAACCTTTGCTCGAGGATATAAAACCGCACTGCCGACAGTACAAAGTGCACCGCATGCATCGATCAGCAGTGGCAGCACTGCTGTGGGGCAGTATTCTCGGTCAGTTGCTTTCTGAGATACAATCACTTTTGTGAGATTTTGTGTAACTCGGCACCAGACACAGAGCAACAGCGCTCCACGCATACAGCAGCAAAATGGCCGTATCTCGTATACCCAAAGGTGGTCAATCAAAATTACAGCCGCTTGGCGCGAATCTACATCCGGCGCTGAATCTGCACGCAATACCTGTCAAGTGGCACCGAAACCAGCGTTCTTGAAGCAAGGGATGCGTGTTCCCAGCCATGATCGCTCAATCATGGCCCAGTGCATGGCACTCCGTGCTGCGACCGCCACCTCAAGCACCATAAACAATTCTACGGTGGTGGGATGTGGATTTCCTTGTTCTTGCTGCATCTTTCTCATCGAGGCGCACATTATGCACTGCACTAGGTGTGTGAAAACCGTCGTCACATGTCTGTAGCAACATGCGTCTCGCTTCAAACAGGTGATCAACAAACAAGTTCGTGCGCATGACATGTTTCCAGCGCACACGATCACTTTTGGCACTTGGTTGTTTTTGCAAACAGAAATGCTGGCACCTACGCAAGTGTTATGTGGTGGTATTTTATGCAGTTTTAGTGCAAAGCAATCTCATTTGAGCACATTTTAGAGCCTGCTAGCCTCCCGCGAGTAGGTAATATGCGGGGTTAGTTTGAGGCAAATTTCGTTGATGCGGGATTGTAGTACAGTGACCGTTCGTTGTCGTGAGGTACAAAATGCATTGAATCCTATGGGCATTTGCCGGGGATACAAAAATATTTCGTTGTCGCCGGATTTCGTTATTGTGGGTTTCGACAGTATTAGCAGGAACAATATCGGAAGTCGACATAATGATGCTAATAATAATAACACTAATAGCATGCAAGACTAGAAGAATAATTCATTAAAGCAGAGCAAGACAACTCAAGGTATCTCGCACAGTATATGTTTAATATGAAATGATGCTATAAGTTTCACATTCATTTATCAAGCTGGTGCTTAAAAGACGACAAAAAAAATGCACACACACACAACGAATTTAATAATATGAGGCAAGGAATCCCATGATTTAATTAAAACAAAAATAACTCTTTGGGTGCCACAGTTCAAGCGGACCTTGGTAAGTAAAAAAAATTTATAAAATTAAGATAACTTGTTGAAATAGATTGTTCAGACACAATACAGGCACAAAGAGAAAAATGGGAATGGGCTCGCTCCTACCAATGAAAAGGATGCAACGTTTGCTTGCTCTTCAGGGAGGAGGGCATAGAAGGAGCACAAATAGAAAGAAGATAGAGATGGCATGCTATTATGGCTAAAGTAAAATGACAATACAGCATGGCAACAAAGAGATAATAGAAGAATTGTGACACGTCACACAAATCAAAGAAAGAAATGGCCTGGTAATGGAAGGTGGCAGGATAAACGGGTTGTTTTCCTTCTTGTCCTTTTCTTTGCATCACACTGTTACTTACCCTCATATTGTAGAATGTTCCTCCACTCAACACTCCATCTTGGCTAAAGAAAGCAGATAGCAGTGCCATTCCCAGGAAAAAATGTCACTGTGCTTCACAGACAATTCACGACTATTCTTGAGAAGTGTAGTATACTATTCAGTCTAGGGTCGGTGCTGTGCTCAACTCAACGGAGTGCAGGAAGAACTTGGAGTCGAGGACGGTTCGATAACACTGGGGTTAGTCAATATAGACTAGGGCTTCTTGCAAGCTCTGAAGCGTCTGCTTTCTCAAGTGCTGTCTAGTCTGTCCCTCTCCGAGTGCATAGTCATGGATTCAGTCCCTGGGTGTGGTGGCTACGTATCTTTGGGGGCCAGAATGCCTGTGTACTTGGATTTAGGTGCTTGTTCAAGCACCTAAATCCAAGTACACAGCAACTAATCAAGCAACTGAGGTTCAATCACAGCACAGCAATCACAGCAACTAATCAAGCAACTGAGGTGGTCAAAGCTAATTCATACCTCCCCACTATGGTGTGTCACAGGTGTTGAACCTCTTCAATATATCATTCAATGAGAAGTTTCCCATGCGAGTTGCTGAAGCCGAAGTACAGCTTGTGACACCGACAGTGTGGTGATCCCGCAGAGGAGACGTAACGTCGAGTTCAAGAGATGCGTCAGTTTGAATAATACTCTGCCGAAGAGTTTCAAATAGATGTCGTGAAAACAGGCTGTGTGATTTTAAGTTCACTCTAGGTTGTTCCAGAGGATGGCAAATTTGGAGATCTCAGGACGATCAGAAGCTATTGCTGTCATACCTGTGAAATTCATTTGCGAAGGTTGGTGGTCAGACTGGAAACGGTGTGAGGCACAAAATAAGGCATGGACTAAGAATATATGCAGACAAGCGCACATTCTTGTCCATGTCTTATCTTGCACATTAAATGATGCCCGGCCACGTGCCGAATATCTGACAGCACATGCTCCTTGATAGTCAGACATGTTGAACAATGTGGGTAGTTCCTTGGAGAAATTCCAGAGCAAGGTTTGCATTTGAATCAGACTGCGACTTATCATTCAATGCAAATGGGCTTTAGCAACTTCATCAGTGATACGCTACTAGCACGCAGTGACTATCATAGCGTGCATGCATCACTGGGATCATGCGTATAGCCAGAGGTACATTTCACTGACAAAGAACACCTTCTGCAGTATTACTGTCTGCTATTACATGTGTAGATCTGAGATTTAATGAAGAAATTTATTTTACTCAAACAAATCATCAGTTCCTAAAACCGCTGAACCTCAATATAGCAAACATGGGTATAACAAAGTAAATTTAAATTTCTTCTAGTTGATAGCAGTGCGTAATGAATTTGTTTATAATGAATATCAGATATAACGAAGGTATTTTGTGTTGGATATGAGTCCATTACAAGGAGGCACAATTGCATTACACTTTCGTTAGGCAGTAGTTTCACAGGCACCTTGGGATTATTTCCTCTTTTCTTTTTAAATATTTGCCACACTGTTCTTGCCAGTTTTGAAAAGCTTCATGGCTGTATTCATTTTTTTTTTTCAGAATATACAATATCTATCACCACTGGAGTCTGCAGTTGGTCCTGTACATTTTCATTCTAATCAACCATCTCCTGGCTGTTTTCGAAAGGCCTGCTGTTCATGGCTGCGAGCTTCCCATTTGGGTACATCTCTAAGTATACAAAATACTCTTTAATCTTTAATCAAGCTTGGATGTTTTGGAATTTGAATTTCTTTTATTTTTGAGCCACATTGAAATTGTCGTCACTTACACAGAATTGCGTGAATCCTTTATTTGGAGTGAAATAAATTTTAACGATTGTCAGGGCCTTGCGAATGGCCTTAACAAGGACATGCCAAGGTCCTCAAGGACCAGTAGTTTTAAGGGTTGCCAAAGCCTTGTAGATGGCCTTGACAGTGATATTCAAAGGTCAAGTACCACCAGTTTTAATTCCTGTCAAGGCTTTGTAAATCATATTGACGTTCAACTGTATTTGAAGTTGAATAGCATTGTCAAGGCCATTTTAATTTGCAGTCTCAGCATCCATTAAAGCTGGATTCCAATGACAGACCTAACTGGCCATTTTCTCTGCGGGCAAGCATGACGTAACTGAACTACACTGAATTGTGCTGCAAGCAGCTAGTGTATGATGTTTTTGTATGCAGTGAAATTCATACGTCACTGAGCACTGTGCAACGTCATGGTCATCTGTATTGAGCCAGCAATTTTGTCTGTTCTGTGATACTCCCTCTTAAATTTATGGAGTGATCAAAGGTACTTGAATTTTCATTGGGGCAAGCTTAGGAGGTTTCTTTTCCCAATGAAATGCCAAATGAATAAATTTCCTAAACAGTAGTAAGTGCTTAGAAGACAAGAGTACACATTGAAATGTTGAAGGGCGCTGTTTCACATGTTACTCTATTTGTTTCTGGCTATGAAACTTTAGAAGCGTACGTTGAGGGGCTAGTTGGTTTCTCTGCCTCATAATGAAACTTTACAGGTTTTATTATAACCGTTTAAGCTCACTGAAATGGAACTTGCATCCTACATGAGAATGCCTTCATTATACAGTCGATTTTTGTTAATTCGACCCTGAGGGGACCGACAAAATCGATCTAATTATCCGGCGGGTCAAAATAAACAAGATGCATCACAAAAAAGGTAAAAAAGTACTGTCGATTCATTTGACAGTATTTGCCAGAATATAATGTGCCCCTGAATCAAACACGTGCCCACTGTCTGTGTTTAAAGTAGAAAACTAATGTAGAAATTGTGTTAACGTTCCTGGACAATGTAAAAATCTTAACATGCACGCTATTCTTTAGCAACAAAATAAAAAATGTGTTGCACACTGGTGGATAGCTTCTATAAGTCAGCTTCGCCGCACCTTCTTAAAGTCAGCTTCGCCGAAGTACAGTTATGTTTTGCGGAAAAGCATAAAAACACCGCGCAGGCAGTTTTGGTTTTGTATTACATTAGCACTGCGCAGGCACTTTTCAGCCCAATTTTCTCATAATTTTACTGAAGAAAAAAATGCCATTCTTAGGAGGCATGCTGCAATGGCTTCAATACAAGACTTATGTAGACCGAAATTTTCTTGCATGTGATTTATTGGTGCCGGAGTAGAAATTCTATTCCAACTACATTATGCATTCACCTGAAAGTGTTCAAAGATCTTTGCAACTTTCCTATTTGATCTTGTCCGTCACAGGCCACCATGCTGATAGAATTCATTTGCCTGAGTTTCTACACATTCCGGCTTGCGCAAGCTGCCAGCTTCAGCAGAGCGGAGGTATTCTGGAAGGACCCCAAGAACCTGGTCGTTATGGGCGTAGTTGGGGTCACTCTCGTAGACATGATGATCTTCTCGGCCATGGAGATGGGTGGTTTGGCAGGCATGGGTATCCGCTGCACACGGCCACTCAGGCCATTCCTCATGGTCAACTTCGCAGAGAACAAACAGGTGAGGTGAACGAAAGCATGGCTGTTGCATCCACAGAGAATCTAAGCCAAAAGTGTCGGCTTTTACACATGTGCCGTGGTGTGCCTTAAGTTTTTCACACGCTTGCCATTTGCTTTAGTCGTTATAAAGCTTTCCAGCTCTTAAAGAGACAAAATGTTTGCAGAAAGTTGGTGACATTGGCCAAACGAGAAAATATTTTGACAAGAGGACTTGTCTTCACCATGGCTTCAAGGCAACATCCCAGTCCTCAGACCAAAACAAACATTCCCATCCTGGGAATTGTCTTCGTCAAGACAATGACGGGGTGTTGAAATGTTGGCTCCATGTTAGCGATTCTGTTGATCACAGAACTATTGATCACTTCTGATAAGTTGTACCTCTTGAAATGATAGGGAAGCCAGTGAAACATTCTCAAGGAAAGAGTTACTGTACCCCATCTTGCCATGGGCCATGGTGGTCAATTGGGAACGAGCACTGGCTATGTGTTGTAGATAACAGAGGAGAGCTTTTTCACTGTCCATCGCTGATCTGTCCGTGATCTTCCTATTTAGTCAGTGTTGTGAACAGGGGATTAGGGAGCTGACAATGGACGAGCCTTCTTTCTCTTTTTATCATTCCTGGTTCGCTGATGTGGCCTATGGCTTTCACTGCCTTACACAAAACCTGATTAGAAGGTGTGTACAGCCGTTCCACTTTGTGCTATGTAAAGCTTTAAGCAGAACATTGTGTAGAGGCTTATGTGGTGCAGTCTTTTCTGCCAAAAAAAGACTTTTCTGCCAGTATGTATACTGTCATTGTTGCTCTCAAATTATGGGGGCCAACACTGTAGTAGGTGACTGTGTTGAGATACTCGCTTATTGTCATCTCCTCTACGTGTACAAGACTGGACTCTGTGGCAGTACCTTCTTAGAATAATAGGCAATGTGGAAGAAGTGTAGCTAGACTTACCTGTAATAAGTACAATTCATTCACAATATTTCTCAAATAAAGAGGACATTAGATGGGAGTCTAACGTATTTTTATGCCTACCCTGCTTGGACCTTAAGTCTGCAGTGTGTATTAAATAAATAAGTAAATAAAATAATAGTAAAATGAGAACTGGAGCTCAGACATTTCTGCCATGCCTGTTACAGTCTCTGGACTCTTAGTCGTAGAGGCAGTGCATTTTCAGGTGCATTGACGAATGCAGAAACAAACACAAGTATACAGGCACTTGTGTTTGTTTTGTGTTGATTTGTATGTGTAGAAGTGTGCTGCTTCTACGACAACCATGGTCAACCCAATAACAAAGCAGTACCTCCTCAGTGTGCTGTTAGCCACTGTGAATACCTCCTGGAGCTGATGTGCCGCTTGCTTTCTCAAGACAATTCATAGGTATTGTCAGGATGCTTGTATATTACGTGAATGAATTGTTTTTTTTTAATAATTGAGAATGAAGCTAACCATTGCATGATCTGGTTCATCTAAGCGAGAGTGATCTGCTCAATGGTGTGTCAACACAAGAATAGGCTCAATTGTTTTCGTAAGACATTCAGTGTGGCTGGTATAATTCCATAGTTGCACTCATCACTGGCATCTATTATTATTTGTACTGTTTGCATGTTTTGGGATTTATTCATGCATGAAAGAATGCTTTGTTGAAGTTTTACAGTTAACTCCAGAAGTTTACGGGACATGGTGTTCCTCAAGCTTGATTTTTATGCTTTGTTAAGGCATGATACTTACGTTTCAATGCTTCTGTGCAGTTTGCAAAGGGTGCTACAAACTGAAACTTTGTATTTTAAGGCTATGTGCCCTGGCTTCATGGTAATTCAGCTCTCTTTGTGAATCCTTTGTCTCATAAAAATTTGTCGTTAACTGCACATACAAAATGTGCTACTTACGTTTCCCCCATGCAAAGCCCTTGAGCTCAGCAATTAGTGTAAATAGACAAAGCCACAACATTTTAAGCGAATGCAATGTTACTTATGCTTCATATGGAATCGATGAATAATACTACATTTCGTAATGTAATTAAACAGTGTCAGAAAGTCTTATTGTGCGTTGATGATGGCTGTCTTATCTCTGCAGGTCCGTCGTGCTGTACGAAATATTCGCAACACACTCAAAGAGATTATCTACGCGCTCATCCTGCTTTTTATGAGCATCGCTCTCTTCTCACTGCTTGCCCTAAAGCTGTTCCAACGAAGGTATGCAACATGTTGAGTCTGTGCCTGCTGCCCTTACAGTATACGTTAAAGTTTCATATTCAAAGCTCGATTTAAAGAAGTGGCACTCGTAAAAAGCACAGTTAATTAATTACATATTTGTTATACAGTCAATGTTGGATTTTTCGAACTCCCTAGAAACTAAAAATGTCCGAAAAGTTAGGCAGTCTGAAAAAATGAATACATGCCTTTAACTGCCCTCAAGGGCTCAAATTGCCACAGCCGAAACAACTTTAACGGGCTGCGAGTACAATTGTTGGGCATCTGACTGCTCAAACTGTGATGAAAAACGGCGGTGCATGCGTGTATAATTGACATATTCTTGCCTTGTGACAATGGCCCTTTTGTACTCTTGGTGTGCTTCACTGCAATACATTGTTAATGTTAGACTGCGTAACACAGCTGTACTGCGGTGAAGCTGACTTTAGAGCATCGGCAATATGCAACATTTAAAGTCTTGTTGCTTGTAGTGTGACAGAAAGCATCGTGTGTGCGCATGTATAATTAAACATTTTATGTCCTGTGACATTGATTCCTTCACATTCTTGGTGTGCTTCACCGCAGTAAATTTTGTATGCTTCACCGCATAAATAACATTTCTTGCGACTCAGCTGACTTTTTGAAACCGGTATTATGCAATGCTTTAGACCCTTGCTGCACCTCGACACCATCAGCAAGGATGACGAAGGCCGAGTCGATGCCATTGCCGACAACAGTGAATCGTTTAAATGAAAAACACGATACCAAACAGCAGAAAACTTGATAGCGAACATCGAAGCAGCTACACTTAACAACAGCACAAAGTGACTACTATGGCTGCCGGAGGATCGGCATGCAAAAGCGCTGGATTGAGGCCGTGAGACAATCAAAATGATGGCAGTTAATGGCTTCCAATAATACCGTTTTGAACCTGTGGTCACGGCAAAAAGTCCGAAATATTGAATGGCAAAAGATTTCGAGTATTTGAAATTTCTGACGTCTTTACACATTGGCTCTATAAGGTATGTGACGGTGCCACGAAGTCTGAATTCTGATGTATGTCGGAAAAATTGGCCATCCGAAATATAGGTCATTCACTGTATAACAACTGTTTGAGAAAAACAACCTTCAAACACTGAATATGTTCTCATTTCTAACAGAAGTAAAATGCACAACTTATGACCAGTCTGTCTGATGAAGAAGCTTATTGAAATATTCTCATATATTTAATGGCACTCCCGACTAGACGTTCAGTCAATCGAGGTGCTTGTAATGAGAAAAAAAAAAACTAAATGTGAAACATTCTTGTTCAAGTACAGGAAAACATTGAAAATAATTTATATATGCTCCATGCATTTTCCCAAGAACTGGTGCCTTTGTGCAACAAGCGTAGCTCTCGAGCAGCAGAATCATTTGGAACAATAATTATTTGTATTGATCTTTCTCCTTATAAACTCTAATAAGAATTGTTATTTCTTATATACAAACAAACAAATATTCAACAATTTCTAATAATGAATTTTCTAATTAAATACAAATTCAATAGCAAGAACTGTTGGATTCATATTTAAAATTTGAAATAATCACACACCCCTGGTTATGACAGAATGCACAATTTCAAAATTCTTACCCTTGCTATAAGAATTGATAGCCAAACCTTTCACTCGAACTTGGCTTTAATAAATGTGAAGTGGAAAATGTGACCTTTCAAAGTCATGAAAACCTGCTTGCACCTGCTTCATGAAACTGTCATGCTTGCACAGTCATGAAACCTGCTTCATCCTGCTTGCAACCTCGTATTTAGTTAAAATGATAAGACACTATCTTTATAAGTTGGCTCTTCGCTGCATTCAGAAGTATGTTTTCAATAGTGTGCATAAAGAACAGTACTTAAAAGTTATACTTTCACTTGTGTTTTGATGTTTTTTGTGGTTTACATAATATTTTGTGCCAACTGCAAACAAAAATCTGCTTTATAATAACTGGTACCACGTTCGATCCTGAATTTCTTATTTTTTATGCAGTAAACTTCCATTAATTTGTTACTCGTTAATTGGATTTTTCACTTTTTCAATCCCAGCTGAAAGTCTCTGCCGGCCCCCATGGATTTGGCCTAAATTTTCTTTATTTTGATTCTAAGATTGGCCTTCAGCCTATGGTGACTGATGAATCCAATAGTGAGCCCTTTAGTGACAGTGTCGGTCTCACCAGAGCTTAAGGGACAGTGAATGCATTGAACATATGTCAAAATCTGCAATCAAAAACGCCTATTTTTCGTCTGCCTTAGGAAGAATTTCAAGCAATAACCGTAGCTCAGAGTGCCTGATTACAGTATTTATGCTGTTGTAACGCGCTTCATTTTTTTATCAAGAAAATTGGGCGGAATATTGCCTGCGTGGCGCGATGGGATACAAAACCAAAACTGCCTTCGTGGCATTTGTATGCTTTACCGCATAACACAAATGCACTTCAGCCGTGCGGCGAAGCTGACTTTTTGCCATTGTGCAACGCATAATTTTCTTGCTAAAAAGTCGAGTGCGCGTTAAATTTCTACTTTTAGACACATCGAAAGTAAGTGTGCGTTACATTCGGGGGCATGTTAGATTCTGGCAAATACTGCCAAATGAATGGTGGCGTTTCAGGGTGTCTACCAACCGGAAAACTGGGAATTCTCAGGGATTTTGAGTAGTCTGGAAAAACTCAGGGAAAACTCAGGTAATTTGTGCCTCTATCAGGGAAAATTAGCTGTAATGTTATTGAAAGGGTCGAAAGTCGCGGTAATGCTAGCTCAATGCTAGCTTATCGCAAGCTTCTTCAAAAGATCAAACAGGCAAGAGAGGGCACTAACACAAAAAAGCCATCTGATAGGAAGAGATTACATGTGATTCCTTATTGGCACAGGGTGTCCCACAACCTCAAGGAGGTCGCACAAAGGCATAGTATCAATTTTCTCTTCAGTGCACCATGTAAGCTGGCCAAGATATGCCCTATGATGACAAAAGCAAAACCCGAACCATGCTCTAAGAAAGATGCAGCGCAGTTCACTGCTTGCAAAAGTAATGTCGTATATGAGATACCCCTAAGTTGCCAACAGGTTTATATCGGTCAAACCGGACGGTGTTTTAATGAAAGGGCGCGTGAGCACAATTGGGCCGTAAATAACAATGCGGGGGCCATCTGGCAGAACACTGTAAACCTCACAATTGCCGTCCGTATCTTCGCGACACTAGGTTTCTGGCACGGTCTAGAGATAGACTAGAACGGGAGATATTAGCTTTTTACATTGCAAAGGCCGAGGGCACGTGCGTTAGTTCCCCTGCAGTGACGCTTACCGAAAAAGAGATAGCTTTTCTATTGAGATAGGGAGGTTGTGATGTCACGATGAACCATTCTTGGTTGCATCTATTTAAAGTCCTGTTTCTTCAAAAAAGATTTAGTTGGAAGTAGCGCCTTGTCCGTCGTACATGTTGTTCTTTTAGTCCGCGTCTTCGTAGCGCTCTTTTCATCAACTCTCATACGCAGATCCGCTGGCAGCCGTAGCCACCGCTGCGGCAACGATAAGCCTAGCTGCTTCGACGTTCGCTGTGAAGCTTCTTGCCGTTGGATGCCGTGTTTTTTATTGAAAGAATTCGCTGCTGTCAACAATGGCACACACTCCGCCTTTGTGGTCCTCGCGATTGGCTTAGAAGCTTGGAAAACACGGTGCGTTGTATAATTCCGGTTCCTGAAAGTCAGCTTCGCCTCTGTACAGAAATGTTACTTGGTGAAGCATACGCAAAAGCATTGCAATGAAGCATAACAAGCGTGGGAAGGGGCTATTGTCACGGGACACAGTATGTATTCATTGATGATACGCGCGTGCACCCGGTATTTCCTGTCACAGTAAGAGTACCGATATGCCTAATACGTGTACCGACAGACCTTCAGAGCCTTTTAGAATGTGCCTGTGGTGGCTTGAGCCCTTAAGGGCAGTAAATGACATGCATTTATTGTTTCCAACTGGCCGATTTTTCTGACGTTCTCGCGGCCCCTAGGGAGTTCGAAAAATCGGACGTGGACTGTGCAAGTGACCAAAAAGATGCTTCAAATGGTCCGTGGGGCTAACGAGTGGCGAAAGGAGGACAAGAACAGAAAGGACCTACGTTGAGGACTGAACGGGAAAGGAAGCATGCTGCCGCCATTTTGAAGGAGCTTGAGCTAAAAAAACACAGGGTTAGCTGATGCCGAGATGCAGGTGTCCCTCATCCAAACCAAAATAAACTCTTTAAAATAGTGAAGCGCAACACTGAGGCGTCGTGCGCCGGCTGAGAGTATACCAGGACAGTTGAGGTTGACTTAATTGTGACAAAGCTCGGGCCCCATACCACTGAGCTTGCTATCAGTTGATAGAAATAGCTCATATTCGAAAATATTTGCTTCTGTATGCATCTCCTTTTTATTCGTATTTGAGAATGTCCGACTCCATTTGCAATTTTCTTGAAGACATTTTATTTGCTGTGCATTTTACTAACCCCTCCCTTATAGTCTCTTTTTTGATAACATAAACACTACTCCTTAGTATTGAAATTGGATTAAGTCGTTTTTTTTATATGCTTACTAGAGAGTGACAGCATCAGGTGATATGGTTTCAGCCCATCTTGACATAAAACATAGTTCTGCATCACTCAGGGAATCTTGCAAAGGCACTCAGGGAAAACCCGAAAAACTCAGGGAATTTGGAAATGTCAACTTAGTAGGCACCCTGTGTTTGGACATTTTTTATGCATATATTTTAATTCACCGCCCCCCTTCCTTCCAGATAATTCAGTCAATTTTGTTGGTCCCATCAGGGTCGAATTAATGGAAGTTGACTGTAGCATTAGAACACTCATTGAAATAAGGTATAGCCAACCAAATTTTAAAGTTACTTCTTTATATCCAAGATAGTGTTTTACAAATATTCCCGGATATATAAAACTCGGATATATCGAATTATTGTCTATATCGAACAGTTGTAAAATCCCCTTGAATATGCAAAAGTATAGCGATGTACTACGTGTACATTGGACTCCCATTCACCACCACAGTCAATACATGATGCTGCGTCGCACCACGCCCCTGCAAGTGCACTTCTCTTAACAGTTATACGATCGTTTTTGGCGTCGTCATAAATATTTAATGATGACAAATTTAACATGATAATGTTTTGGCAGATGCTGTCTAACAAGAGATTGGTTCTGCTTTGGAGGAAAAATGAGCTGGCTGCTTTCAGTTTTGCTCGCAGCAAATATGGATCACTCATGCAAACTGCAGCCATTCGTTATTGTAAATGGCCAACACAAATCCGACCTCAACCTCCATTTGGATGGATCTTCACATTAGAGTTTAAATTTAACAAAACCACTGCACGTCACCTCCGAACTTCATGAAAAGACCCCCCCCCCCCATTTGCGGTTGTGGCATGCAAGGCTCAACGCTGTGCAATACGCGGGTCTGTGCTGAAGGCATTTCATTTGTGCTCGCACAGTTACACATTAGTGGGAATGTGCTTGGACATTCTGCAAGCTGAAAGCAACTTTAGAAACTAACAGCGTTTGTGTAGTGCTCGCAGTCGCCAACATAAAGGCCTGAGGTGAAGGGCTGAGAACGAAGGGACATACTGGCTGTGAGGCATTGGAGAGCTGATTAGCATGCAGGAAGAGGCGCACAAATGTTTTTAGATCAATCTAGAAGTGAGAGTGACTGGTTCCAACAGGAAGACGGTTCCAAAACTAGACGTAATGTCCGCCTGTCCGCCATATTGTTGGTGTTGTAATGGATGCACGACCAAGTACATTCATGCACTGTTAGCAGTACAAGTGCACTTGTGGCAGCACAGCGCCTATCCATACAGGCTAGTTCACTTCCACTATGTGTCCATTTCTACCTTATTTCCAATAAAAAGGTGCAACAAGCACTTTGATGTGCGTGAGGCACACCGTGGTCCCGTGTCCGAGTGATGCGGGCTTTTAGGGTTCACATTGCTATCTGTATATCAAAAACTATGACACAGCCTGAGTGACATGCAATGTTCGTGAGCAAAAAATAAGTCAACTTTTGTTTGATTAAAACAGCCTTGGAGAAGCAAATTAAGTTTCCACTTTTCACAATTTCGGGAAACTGTCCAGGACATGCGGTAGTCTTAGATTAGCTTCAGATAGGCATATTTTATATTTGGAATTATCTCTGTATCAAACTACTTCGCAATCCCCTTTGAGTTTGATATATCCGTAGGTTGACTGTATCCGTGTTCATCATTTTCTGGTTCAACTATATACAGTCATGTGCCCTTTTGGCTGAATTTTGTAACATTAGAAAGCAACCTTTTATACATTTGCTACATCAGCATCCTAGTTGCCATGCATCTCTTGCCAAGTCCAATACTATGTGGCTGCATACTATTTCAACATTTAAAAGTAGTGGCATCAAAAAATAAATACTTTAGCTTAGTCTATGTTCATACATTCCAGTAATCGGCTTGCTGTGATCACTTGCAATTGCTTGCTGCTTATTGGAGCTGTTTTATTTTTACACAGACTGAGCAACTATACGACCTGCCTCCCTTGCCTTCACTAGTGAGAATTGTTTTCTTTTTCTTTTCCTTTTGCAACTAGATCTTTATTCTACCCGGACGGTCGTCCATACTTCAAGGACTACTTTGACATTTACTTCAGCCTGTACGTTTTAATTACTACTGCTAATCATCCTGATGTAATGTAAGTACATTTCAAATGTTTCTTTTTTTTGTCACTTCTAAAAGTACTGAGAAATAATTCAGAATGCTTGCCTTCACCTTTCAGGATGCCTGCTTACAATGACAATTCCTTGTTTGCCCTCTTCTTCGTCGTCTACACACTTATCTGCCTTTACATATTCATGAACATAATTTTGGCCGTCATATACTACAACTATCGTGAGAATCTCAAGGTATGTGTCCGGATCATTATTGGAGAATATACATTCTTAAAGAAAGATGGAAAATTAGAGCATGGAAGAGTGTGTAAATATTACCGTACATTTTCTATCAGTTTATGTAGCGAATCTGTCTGCTTGTCTTGAATACCCAACATGGCCATAAGCTCTCTCCAACATTTGAATTGTGTTCAATCGTAGTTGTGTTTAAAGGGACACTGAAGCAAAATGTTAAGTCAGTCTAGATTGAAAGATTAGGCTTCTCAATATTGAATTCATCATTCGTAGCAGGAACAGAGCTTTTGCAAGCAAGAAAAATGACAAAAATGGAAAATTGGAGTGGTACCTTTTGTTGTGTATTATGGTAACTCTCCTGTAACTTCTGCACTGACTGATCCACAGAGTGCCGTAGCAGAAGGTCAAGTGGAAATTATGTGAATGTGTCTGTTTTCAGCAGGGTTTGGTCAAATTGAGGAGCATCAGCAGGACCTTCAGTGGCAATTTTCTACACAACAAAGTAACACACAGAAAACCGTAGCACACAGAAACTGATGATAGCCTTTCAACAAATGATCTGTCAATTTGATTCGTGACGCAACCAAATATTTCCCTTTAGTGTCCCTTTAAGCTTTCATGCCATATCCACGGAACACTTAACACCTCGGTGCCATTGTTTTTACCATTAACGCAGTCATCCCATTGAGCATCTGTTTAATTATTCTGTTACGCTGTGCAATGCTTGTGCCAATAGTTCCGTGTTGTGCTTATGTCTCTACTCTGTGATGTGTGTAATATCAACAATGAAACTCTTTGTTGACTGATTTGAAGCAGTGCACTTGAAAATACCCCTGCCAGTTCTTGTGACCAGTATTTTCACTCCTCTAGGGCTTCTTTATGGTGGACAACTGCATAAACAAATGAATAAAACAAAAGATAAGCAGCTGAATGTCGGCAGTGACTAGTTTATCTTTTCTGCATGCAATCACTCTGTGGCGCACATTTCCTGAAAGCATACTTTCATTGTTCTTTCATGTTTATGAACTCTTGAATTTGTTACTTCAATGCGAGTTCAATGCAGTGAGAAAAGTGAAGTTAAACTACTGAGCGCTGTGTTGCTGTAAGTAATAAAATCTAATTACATGGCACCTCTTATAGCATGAGAAAGTTGCTTGCATTCGCTTTTTATAAAAAGCAATTGAGCTTTAATGTATTGTCTAATATTGAATGTTGTGTTATTCAGTACTATTAAAAGCTCTGAGCAAAAATAAACGTCTGGCGTGGTGCAGACATGCAATTATGTTAACAGAACTTGCCCTCAAGTGGTTCAGTAATAGCAAGGACCTTTAGTATAGCAGATGTTCACTGCCATAGATATGAAGCAGAATTCTACAAGACCTACAACACTTTTTTCCAAACTACAGTCAGTATGTCTCACTCCTAACGAAAAGACATCCCCGCCACATTGGGTCACATTCCTTACCTCCGTACTAATCGAGGACCAGTATGTTTCTTTTTGTAAAGATAATAATAGATTAGAATAGTTCACCAGATTTACCAGATGTTCACATTGTGTTACCTGTTGGCAAAATTATAAGTTATAAGTTGGCTTCTTATGATATGACTAATAAAAATTGGGCCCCTTGGTTAACTCTTTCTTCTGCTGGGAAAATTGAAATTCAGTGTTTCCTTTCTTTGTCTGGTCTGCTTGAACCCATGCAGGGTGTGTAGTATGCAACAAAAATTAATAAAATTCTACACTGATTCAACGGACAAAGGAAACTTTGTGTCAATGCAACTCTTAGTACACCAGACATTGCACTTCTGGAATTGGCACTCCCACTTGGATAAGGTGTAACCAGAAAAACATTAAGAGTGTTCGTATGAGCTGTGCTACATTTATAATTTTGACTGGTTCATGTCTTACTTTTCTTTTTTAAATGTTGTCCACTCACAGCAGTTTGGCATTTTATCTGTTCTTCAAAGGTGGAAGTGCAGAACATGGTTGGAGTGAAGCGCGACAACCTGTCTCGTGCCTTCGACCTCCTAAAAGTTCGTGATGGAGATTCCTTCATTATCACGTACAGCCGGTTTGTAGCACTGCTTGATAAGATACCACCAGCAAGAAGTGAAATCACGAAAAAAATTCTTTGGTACGTGCTCGACCAGAATGGGGACAACAAAGTGGGTGAGTTCTCTTATTTTCTTATGGTTCTGCTACATGTCTGCTAGCACCCACGGGAGACTTGCGTAACTTGTGGTGGCTTTCCTCTCTGAAATTTCGTTTATTGGCTTCCCTTGTTCCAGCATGCCAGCTGCTTGTTCTGATATCTTGTGTTATCATTCCAAAAAGCATTTCCAGCAATCATTCTAACGTGCCGACTGCTTGTTCTGACATGTTGGCTGATCGTTCCGACATGTTGGCTGATTATTTGAACATACTGATCAATCATTCTGACATGCCAGGTCATTCTGACATTCCAACATACTAATTGCTTGTTCCGACATGCTGACTGATCATTCTGACATGTAAACTGATCGTTCCAGTATGTTGAGTGATATTTCCAACATGTTGACTTTGAACTTTCAAAATTTTTTACTCTGTCCTTCAGACTACAGAGCATATGCAGGAACTGGAGCTGTAATTTTGACATTATACAGCCAGTAGAAGTATTATGGAAGTTAAATTAGCAATTTAACTTCAATAGCACTTCTACTGACCCTGCTATGTCATTTAGCTGTGCATAGCTTGCATCTATTCTTCTACACAACACCATGGGGGTAAAGCCTGAATCAACATAAGCAGACATAATTGTTCAAATGGCTAATTAATAAATGAAACAAATCTGTGTCATGATGACTTTGATAGTTATGTCAAATGTACCAGAGTTCTGCACATTGATACATGCCTCCTTCATGTAATACCCTTGAGGTCTTCATGAACTGCAAAAATAGGAAATGCTTTAGGTACTGTCTTCCAATTATGAAATCTTGTTAGGTCTAAGCCTGTACTAACTAAGCAGTACTTGAGGCATCAGTCTCCTGAAGAAATACTTGTGGACATGGATTGGCCTTCCTCAAGAGTTTATTGGTTATTGTAAAATAAATGATAGTCATTCAAGCACTCAAGCTATGCATTGAGTTGGGATACATATTTTTAATCAGTTAAGTAATTAATTTGAACTAGCTGTCAGTTTGACAAGTTGTGTGAGAAGTTTGATAACCCTCTTTTCGTTTTTGTCATGAAATAATTTTGACAGCTAAAGCTATCTGCATGCTATTACTCTATGTTCAATGCAAGCCCCATTAGGATGGGTTCTTAACACTAGCCTTAGTTCCCATTGCTATCCCTGTTCAGTAAATGAACATGTAAGATAAATTCTTAAATTTGGACACTATGTTCATGATTGCAACATGCTTACAATGGCTCGCATACTTTGGCACTGACCTCGAAAATGCTGGCTTTTGTAAATGCTTATCTGCAGATCTTCCGGATTTCATGTACCTTGCTGACCTGCTGAATGTACAAATAGTTGAAACTGAAGAGACTCAGAACTGCTTTGAGAAGTTCATGCCAAGGATCTACAACTGTGTTGTGTCCCAATGGATTCGCACTGTGACAGCTCATCTGTAAGTTGAAATCTTCTTAGCCTCATGGTCAAAATCTTCAGCTTCTAAAAAAAATTTGATCACATACTTTTAAATTACCATCTTTGTGAACAGCAGCTTCTGACATTATTAGCAAATGTTTTGGTAAAGACTAACCTTTAAGAGTAGTGCAGAGGGATAAAAAGGTCGTTTTTTGGGGGGTGGGAACGTTTGGCCACGTTGGCAAATCTGAGATAATCACTTATTGTTTTTTAACTGTTACTTATCAACTATATTTAGATAGTCTAGAAAAGAGGGTGCAATTGTGGAACTCAAGGTGATTGGTGCTCTAGGCATGTACACTTGGTAGGCTTTCCAAGATAAGTACCAGTTTTGAAATATCCATAGCCAAAGTATACCAAAAAATATTTCGAGCATTCCATGATGTTTCATCCCATGGTGCTTAAGAAATCAAAACCTCGCAAGTCTGGTGCTTGTCAGCACGACAAATGTGTCGCCAAAAATGTATACGGCTTTATCACTATTGCACTGTTTTATGAGTTTGTCTTCACTGAAACACTTCGTTTATTAAAGCATTAGTGTCCTAAACTAGTGTGATGGTTTGATCATCTAAGCAAGGTTTCCTAAATGTGTCGTGCTGCTTTCATTTAGAAAGTAATTTAGACTTTAAGTCATTTAGAAAGGATGCCACTGCATGCATGCATTGAAATAAGTAATGTTGCATGACAAAACTTTAAAAAAAATAGGAGGAACTTTTCTTTTTGAACTTGTCTAGAGCAGCTCTCTTTTAAAGCTGGTTAAAATCATTGCATTGTGTGCTTGAAGCCTGCTGTAGTATTCCAGGGTGTCTAGCAACCTCAATGATGCTGAAAACATGGAGTTGCTACTGAAAGTGTAAGCGCCTGTATAAAGCATGGGTTTTTCAGGGAAATCGCAAAGAAGTTAATCATCTTAGAAAAAGTGATCCAAGTGAAACAAAACTGGCAAAATGTATAGTTAGCTTTCCCTCAAAGCTACATTCCGAGCAAAGAAATGTGAAAAGAGCTCCTAAGCTATATAATGACTGGCATTAGGAGTGTACAAATAGTGATTTTTGAGGCCGAATCAAGTACGAATTAAATAATGCCAGAAGCGAATCAAATTGAAATGTTCTCGTATAATGAACAGCCATTATCACAGTTAATATAGAATGATGTTCACAGCTTAGTATTCTTAATGTCAGCAAGTTTCTGTCATTGTAAAATATGAAGCATCGTTTATTAAAAGCACAAGTGGAGCATTAGGAGCAAACAAGTAGTTTCTTTGCATGCGCAGGACTCTTCGGCAAGTGAGAATAATCACTGTATTGCCCGTGAAGTATGGCTACCTAAGCGACATACCTTGCTCTATTATGCAAGTTCTCATGTTTTTTGTCAATACTATGCCCTCGGGGGTGAGGATTTACCGTACTTCTGCTCAAATTTTAGGTTTAATTGGGTGCAATTGGCGTTTTAAAATATTCAAAACTAAGATAACAAAAACATTTCCATTTACAAATAGGGACTATTCCATTCGAAGACCGAATTGAATATGACACTATTCGATTTGTAATTCAAAAGTTTCGAATATTCACACACCCATAACACATCTTAGACTGCTCACAGGGGCAAGGGTCACTGTAATGGCTTCACACTGGAACGAGCAAAGAAGAAAAGCAGATAATTTATTCAGAAGTGTAACTTCAGTAAATGTGGCTTCAACTAGTGCAGTCGCCTCTTGCTCAATTAACTGCGGTAGTATTATTGCAACAACAAGGCCATGGTCATTATTTCAAACACTTCACAGACACACATTACATTCGATATTATTTAAGATCCTATAAAAAAATTGCACATGTACAAATATAGAGTACACAGCAGGACAGCACTGGTTAGCATTGCGTAGCTTTATTCACTCTCTCACTCTCTCTCTTTTCTTCAAGCGATGATTTGGGAATTGTTGTTCCTCCATTTCAGCAAATAGTGCCACTATTCCAAACATGGAAATTGTGCTCAAAGAGCAGTTAAAAGGGAAACCTGGAAACGTTAAAAAGAAACTGAAACAAGGAATTTGCTAGACACCCTGGAGTTTTAACTCTTCCAATGTTTCTGTTCCTGGGCTGCAATGTTGTCTTGACTATTACTAGAGACTGCATGTTGACAAACACCGCTGCATGCCTTTGCATGTTGCCACCTGCTATTGCTAAGTGTTCCACGAGATGGTTAGCGGGTTTCTTAAAAGATGCCGCTGTTTGTATTTTATGCCAGCCAGCTGCACTCTTGAGTGCTGGAGATGGGGTAAGGATTCCTTTTATGTATTCTGTTTTGCTTGCACACTTCAATAAACAAAACTTCTTTCTGCACGAAGAATTCTTTTTACCTTTCCATCTTGCTACTTAGAAATATATCTATTTAGTTAATACATTACACTACAATTTTATGCAAGATCTTTGCAGGTGTCAAATATATGCGAATCAGTAAACAATAAATATTACAAAGCACAATTGCTGTTGCTAAAATGCAATGCCTGTAGGACTTTCTGTGTAGCATTTCATGCGGGTGGAAGTTGCAATGAAGGTTCGTTCCACTTGGCAGGTGCAAGAACACTGACACGGTCAGCCTGACAACAAACATTGACTTAACTTGCTGTTTAGCCGCTGTGGACAAGCGCTGTGTTGTGTGTAGACTGTCGGCAACAAGCTCAGTCTATTAGTTTTAAATTATTTGTACTTACTTTTAAAGTACTGCCAGCATACATGTAGTGATGATGCCAAGGTGGATAAGGGACATTGGGAGCATGGGCAGAAAATTGCACTACAGGGAACTGTGAGGCCAAACATAAAGATACTATGGAAATCTGCATGTCTCATCTGATGGTCAGCTTAACAAAATGGCCATAAATGCAGTCAAACCCATTTAAAGAAATATTCAAGTGCCAACAAAATCTCATTGCTATAAGCAGGTTGCATAAGAAAAGCAGAGGGGGGCAAGCATCCAAAGATTGTAATTAGAAAAGTCCAGTCAAACCAACCTATAGTATTACCAGTTTTAACAATAATTTGGTATAACAATGAGAAGCTGCTACACACGATGAACTTTCGTGTGTGTTCTATGGTAAAATAAACTGTTTACTACAATGTTCCCAGGCCAAATTATCGAAAATAAGCAAATCTGGCTATTGGGTGTCTGTATAGAAAAAATGGCTGTGGCTTAGCTAAGGTTAAGCCCAGGATGCGAAGCATACTAGCCTCTATTTTAGTTGTTGAACCACTGTTTAGCCTGGTGAACTGCTGTTGCTTGGCTATATTTGGTTCGGCTAGACGAAGAAACAACTCGTGCGTTACTCTGCTTCGCCTTCAAGAGTGGAACGCGACAGCGTTCCCGTCGACCCGCCAAGGGGTGTAAGACAATGGGCTACGGCGCAGCGACTACGCGCCCCGCGTTGGACGCGGTGAGCGTCGAGCAACGCAGCGTTCGGCGCGGCAACGAAATGTGCGCCTGAGCAAGCGACGCACGCCTGAGCCGTAGAAACAGCTCGTTTCTAAGGCAACATCGCATTCACTAGAGGCGCTTTTGTACTGCTTCGAAGCATCGTACTCGTGGCTCAGTGGTAGCGTCTCCGTCTCACACTCCGGAGACCCTGGTTCGATTCCCACCCAGCCCATCTTGCAAGAGTTGAGCCAAAGCCACCTAGAAAACGTGCAGCTGCTTATATACCGCCGCGACGCCGCGAGTTTGGAGCCCCGTTTCTCCTCTGTCGTGACGTCACGGTGTCACGTGGTCAGCCTTGAAGGCGACGCCGTGAGCGACGGCGCGAGTTTGGAGCCCCGTTTCTCCTCTGTCGTGACGTCACGGTGTCACGTGGTCAGCCTTGAAGGCGACGCCGTGAGCGACGGCGCGAGTTGGAGCCCCGTTTCTCCTCTGTCGTGACGTCACGGTGTCACGTGGTCAGCCTTGAAGGCGACGCCGCAAGCGACGGCGCGAGTTTGGAGCCCCGTTTCTCCTCTGTCGTGACGTCACGGTGTCACGTGGTCAGCCTTGAAGGCGACGCCGTGAGCGACGGCGCGAGTTGGAGCCCCGTTTCTCCTCTGTCGTGACGTCACGGTTTCACGTGGTCAGCCTTGAAGGCGACGCCGTGAGCGACGGCGCGAGTTTGGAGCCCCGTTTCTCCTCTGTCGTGACGTCACGGTGTCACGTGGTCAGCCTTGAAGGCGACGCCGTGAGCGACGGCGCGAGTTGGAGCCCCGTTTCTCCTCTGTCGTGACGTCACGGTGTCACGTGGTATTGAAGGCGACACCGCCGTGCCTGAGGAGCTGGGTTGAGCTCTAGTAATATGCTTCGCGTAAAAAAAGAAAGCTTGAACTCTGGGAAAAGAAGAAAAATAAAATACACGAGGCTGCCACATTCGCCTGCATGCCATCACCTTCTCCACACCTGCTTTATGCAACGCATGCCACACGGCATGCCTTTGTGCCTTTGTCGCATCGCCCTATGCATCACTGGCCTTGTGCGCCCCTCCCACTTTCCTTTCACCCCTCTGATGGTGTGCCATGTGGGGTGCGCGGCACAAAGGCGGGTGTGGTGAAAGTGTGAGGCATACAGGCAAATGCAGCAGACAGACAGACAGACAACGAACTTTATTGAATCCTGAGGAGCTACTTTCGGGACCACCTAACGGGAGGCCATTGTAGCCGCTGGCCGCGCCCACGTAAAGGACAGAACGCCGTGACGCTCCGCTCTTTCCTGGGCCCTCTGGATAGCCTGGGCTTGCTTTCGGAGTACCGTGCTTCTGATGGCCTCCTCCCATTCGGCTTCGCTGGAGAGGAAGTCGTTAGGCAACGCGGGACATCGCCAGAGCATGTGAGCCATTGAGCAAAAGGTTTCAGTGCAGTCGGGACAACTAGGGTTCACATCCGAGTACATCCTACTACTCGTTTTTTTTTGCCCCCCCCCCACCCTAAAGATTTTGCTTTATTTGGCTTTCAGCACACACACCCAGTAGGCTCATTTGCTTGTTGTAACCGATAACGGTGGCGTGGGAGCGTTGTACTAAGCAGTTTATTTCTCCGTTGTTATATCCAATATTTTCTTAAAATCAGTAGCATTATACGTGGGCTCAACTGTACGAGGGCTGCTACAAAATGGTCCCCAAACTCTGCCAAAGTGTTTGGTTTATCAGAGAGGGGAGCCTGACAGAGCTCATTTTATGGGCATTTATCTCAAGAATAAAATCAAATATGTAAACGCAAGTCAGCACTTTGTGCACCGGTGTATTGAGTCCACAAGCTAAATCAGTGAGCCCAACTTTGCAATGGCTTGGAAACTTATTTCGGTCACATACAATCTGTTAAAGAAAGAGTGACTGAACCACTTACTCTTGCATAATATATCACTATGTGTAAATGCATCCCATGGGGAGCCCTTCAAAAGCGAAAATCATTGATTTGCTCTTTCGTGTAGTTACTGGAAGTTGGCAACAAGAATATTCCAGACAAGGGCATTACGAAGTGTTTTTTAGCTGTACTGCATCGCCAGGAAAAGCTACTGCCACGAGAATGGCTGGTAATGGAGCTAGTTTTGGTTACTTGTCATAGTTATATGAAAAGCACTGTTGTGTACAGCTTGTCACTTCGCCAGTTTGATGGTCCCAAGCACTACAATCAGCAAACGAGCTTATCACCACCACATTGTTACCTTAACTACAATAAACGTACTTCCCCATGCCGTGAATCATCGTAAACGGCCTAAGATGTGGAGCCTGTGCAGCTTCTCTCACTCTGTCCTTAACATTTCTACCAGAAGCAGTGCACATGAGATGAGATAACTGCAGCAAAACATTGCACACGCAGTCCGTAATAGTGGAGCTCACTGTCTCTTGTGGTTCACTCTGCTCACTCTGCCAGTCCGTGCTCCGGGCACTACAGGTTGCTACGGCTGCATGGGTTCTGTCCATTCAATACGCACTTGTTGTAGAGATAAGAGCTACATGTGGTGAGCTTGGGTGCAAAACAACTTAGAAACCAAGGAGACAAGCCTTCACGTTACACTCAATTGGCTTAACAGCAGCTCACTCAGCAGCCCTGTGCAGCTTGTTAAATGGTTGGATCTGAGTAGTGTGGGCCGTAAAACAGAGCAGAACTATATAATAATTCCTATTCATTCATTCATGTACGCTAGAGGCCCATTTGAGCATTAGATAGCGAGTAAGTTTCAGTAATAAACTTGCAAACAAAAGCAAAAACCAAAGAGAACAATAGTGAGGTATTGTGATACATATATCTACAGCAGGAAAAATACTTACCAAAGAAGTTCTGAATACAAAAATTTGACTCTAGGGTTTTACAGGCCGGAACCACTATGCAATTATAGGGCACACCCTAGTGCGGGAACTCAGGATTTGTTTTCACCTCCTAGTGTTCATTAGCATGCACCTAAATTTAGGTATACAAGCATTCTTGCTTGTGTAGCCACCATGTTTGGGGATGGAACCCTTGACCTAATGGTCAGCAGTGTGGTGTAACTGCTAAGCCACTGTGGCGGGTGACTCGGAAATAATTTATTTTGGAAGAGCTTTCACTCATGAACAAATACATCATGATCAATAACAAGTATGATATCCTTTGATAGTCTATTCCATTGATATATGGGTATATAGTATTGCCAAAAGAAGGGGTGACTGACGATGCACTTTGGTGTGTGGGGGAAGAGTTGTGATGGGTGATCTGAACTCTGAAAAACACAGCAGCATTAATGTGAGATTTGTATAACAGGGATTTACTGTGACAAAGCATATAAAAATATGTGTTGTTGGTCTTCGATTTTGAAGGGAGGGCAATAAACGTGATTCCTTGATAAATGTGACACTAGTTGTCTATGATTTCTGTGCGGTTTATACGGTTATTATGAGCCCCACATATAAGTGAATATACAGTTAAACCTCGATATAATGAACTTCAATACTATAATGAAATTTGTGATATAACAAAGTATTTAAATTTGTATAACTTGTCGATAGAAGAATACCGTGCATTGCGAACTTTGATGTAACAAAGTATGCTGATACATGATTTCATTATAATGAAATTTCACTGCTTTCGTAGATGAATATGAAACAATAAACGGAAAATTCTGCAGATGAAAATAGTCAAATGGCTTAATTACATGCGGCAGCTTGCGAACACACTCCTCAAATCATGCAACCAAGAGCAACCACGAAAGCGGAGCAGCATTAAAGTCAGTCCGATTAGATCTTATTGTGCCCCGCACGCTGTATGTTTTAGGTGTGAGTGAGGGTGGATGAGGATGAGCCAAGAATGGTGACTTGATGAGTGCCGTCTTTCCACACGAGCGAAAGGAAATATTTCAATATAACAAAGCAGACTGCCGATTTTACAGACTTTGTTGTATTGAGGTTTAACTGTAATACAAGAATGGTTTATTCGGTGGGCTCATTATGCCCCTTTTGGGACACGAAGTGCTGATTTCTTTATCAATTCCCATGTCATTATGATCGACCAGTTGAACTGCTGTCGATTAAGTCCGTGGTTGAAGCTTGAAATTAAAGAAAATATGAAGTATCTGTCAACGATTTCTTGCTTAGAATAAAAAAAGAAGGAGCAATGTTATCAGACATGGAGAGGCGAATCATAGAAAATAGTGACTGAATGTTTAAATTCAGGATGCAACACTTATGCTATATGCTGCCACGTCATTTGAAAGATTGTGAATCTGCAAATTATGACTTTCTTACCTGTGCTTCAAGCAAGACACTTGAAATTTGGAGCTGTGACACCATAATTTAATAACATAGAAATTCTTGACCATTGTTATCATATTTGTTACCTTTATTTTCACATGATCTGTTGTTTTGTCTTTGTGTGGTTAGGTATGAACCCTTGTGATTGGGGCTGCGGCTTCATCAAGCTGCCAAATAGCAGCTTTTATCCACTGCTCCCCTGTCTGTTTATTGCAGTAGATGAAGATTGATTGATTGATTGATTGATTGATTGATTGATTGATTGATTGATTGATTGATTGATTGATTGATTGATTGATTGATTGATTGATTGATTGATTATAAGAAATGTACATGTGAAGTTTTTATAATCTGTATGGTTAGGAGAGAAAATATGAAGTTATTGGGTTTCCTTGCCTTACTTTATTATGAAAGCGTTTGAGTGTGCCAGGCACATCATTAATCATGATGCATAATGTGAAAATGAATTGCTCACCGCTCGTAGCGAAGTTCTTCTGTCTTCAGAACTCCAGTAGTGCTGGTCGCACTTAAGTTTGCATGCTATCGTGAGAAATGCATTAGTTTAAACATTTTGGACTCGTTAGCGGCATGCACAATCCATTTTGCTGGTTTAGTTAAAATATGAATGCATGCGATAAATCCGTTCATTTAGAAAGCAAGAATGCTTAGTGTACAAGCCTGTGGGTTCAAGCAGCATGGCCAAATTCGATGAGCTGTAGGCATAGAATATTAGCAAGTGCTCTTTACTAAAGACATTGCTAAGAAATCTTTATGTTGCCTTACATTATGCAAAGCCAGCTGATGCTTTCTCACAAGTCTCTTAGCTTAAACAATTGCAACTACTAGTGGGAAAAGTGGATGAGACAGAGGAGAAAAAAAAGAGGAACATTGGGAATCTTTCTCATTAGAAACACTGTGAGAGACATTGAGAAGCAGGAAAGCAAGGAGAATTGCCACTGACTGCAGTAAATGTTTAGTTACAGGAAGGTGCAGCCCATCTGGGAACGCAAATGGGGCAGACGGTAATATTTGTTGATGGAGAGAAAGATATTGGTGGACCTAGTGCAGTAGTGCATGGAGACATTGCATGAGGTTGTGTACAGGTGATATGCTGCATTGTAGAAGTGCGTAGTGTAGCAGGGTTGCCTACACTTCTCTTAGCCCGATTATGCTGCACTGTGGTGTGCAATGTTGTTAGCTATTCTTGCAAGGACTTCGCTAAAGCGGCATTCAGATGCACTTACGTCTGTTGACAATCTTGGCCATTCCAATAAAATTTCGCTCTGATGAATTACAGCAAAGTAGGAGATCCGAGCACAGCAAACAAGCATTTTTAAAAACTGCAAACATGAACTGTTCCAGTGATCCTTCAAATGCGGGAAAGACAAATCTAACATTTCTTTTTTTAGTCGATGAGGAGGAGTTTGTTGTCTCCTCCAAATAAAAAGTTTTTGATGCCCTGATACACATGTTCTAGCTCACTTGTGTTAACAATAATTTCATCACATCATCTGTTATTAGAGGCAGGCACATCAAATCAGCATGGGCATTCTGCTGAAGCTGGAGGCTCCTTTGAAACAAAATTTGAAATTTGCTGAATTCTCACATCAATGCGTAAGCATGCTTTGAGAAGAAGTTTATGAAACCCACAGAAATGTTCATTAGCTGCTAACACGTAATTTTCGAGGCTAAGTGAGCCAAAATTAACTAGATCTAGCAGAGAGTGTGCCACTGGTGGTTTGATACGATAAGCAGCAGTGAGATTTGAGTAACGTGCATTAAAATTGTTTGCCCTGCATCAAGTAGCAGCAGTCTTCTGAATCGTTTATTTAGGAATCATTAGAGAAAACCACCGAGCAGGAGCTGACGGGTGGGATTCAAATCTCTGCAGGGAAAAGAACTGCACGGTGATAGACACGTATGTGTTTGATGCAGCATCGAACTGCATGCTTAGGCTGCTGCCTGTGATCTTTCTTCCAATCGTTACTTGAGCATGCGTGGGATTTTGCACAGCCTGCTTTTACCGTGGTAGATGTCGCAAATATAGAGCATATCTTTAGGGCATGCTGATTACAGACTTCTGCGAAGCTTATCTGACAAACAGCATCTTGGAGCCATAGCACAAGTGTTTTATGAAATGCTAAACCACTACAGCATGCGTGGCACTCTGGGAAGGTATCCATGGTTGTTCACTTTTGCAGGTACAACTGCTTTGGCAAGATATTGTGTCACTAGCACAGGACACGTTGGTGTTTACAGGTGACGGCACTCTTGCCACTTTGCTAAAGCAGCTTGCTCGGCGCTGTGACAGAAGCGCTGATGCTTCTGGTTCTAGCCACATAAGGTCTCACGAAAGGGACTGTGTTGCTAAAAGTGAATGACTGTGAATGCCTCTCCTGGCTAAATGTAATAATTCTTCTCCCATAGCGCTCTTTTGCTTTGACAGCTTTGAACTTGGGAGCGCCTTCGATTAAGAACTGCAACCGCTATGGTTGCTTAGTGGCTTTGGTTTTGCGCGGCTAAGCATGAGGTCGTAAGATCAAATCCCAGCCATGATGGCCCCATTTAGATGGGGGCAAAATGCAAAGACATCCATGTACTTGGATTCAGGTGCATGTTAAAGAACCCCAGGTGATCAAAATTAATTTGAAGTCTCCCACTACTGCATGCCTCATAATCAGATTGTGTTTTTGGCATGTAAAAACTCCATAATTTAATTTTTTTATTAATAAGCGTGATGTTATAATGAAAATCCATACTCCCATGAAAATTCCTTTGTCAAATAATTCTTACTATGCAGTCTAGCTTTGCTTACTTTCATGAACACGCTCTCCCATTATAAAGTAAAGAATGCACAGTTGAAAGCAATACATACTTTAGCTCTCAGCTGTGAGTATTGACATCTGGGACTGAAATTTGGGAGCGAATAGAGAAAGCTGAAACGTAGTTATGAACAGCTAGCAGAGCTACAGAATGGAAAGTGACAGCCATCACTTTAAGAGACAGGGAGACAGCATATAGGTTATGGATCAAACAGGTGGGTGGTACTCAAGCTGCGTGCCATCTACTGTACCATGAGTGCCTACTAGAGTACCATGATATGGTACTCACAGGAATTAGAGCATTCTGAGATGGTCTATCAGAGAAACAGGACATGTGCCAAAAGTGCCAAGGGATGAAAGAGAGGCAGAATATTAGATTTAGTGACAAGGTTAGCGAATTAGAACAATTAAGCTGCCCTTTTAACAAAGTTTGCATATCTAAATGGAAAATTGTCTGGCTATCAGTGACTAAAGTAAACGTTTCATTCAGAAGGAAGAAGTTTAACATTTTTCTGCCAAGCATCTGCGTTAAAGCTCTCTTTGACTCGGTCACTTGACTGACAGTCTACCTGCTGCAGTAGCCCAGTAGTTATGGCATCGTGCTGCCGAGCTTGAGGTCAGGGTTCGATCACTGGGACAGCAGCCACGTTTTAATACGGGCGAAATGCAAGCACCCTTGTACACTTAGATTTAGGTACACCGCATGGATTTCAGAACCCAGGTGGTCAAAATCAATCCCGAGTCCCCCTCCACCATGGCACTACGGCATGAGGCACTATGGGGTACCTCGTGATCAGATCCTGGTTTTTAGCTCATGCAACCCAGAGTTTAATAACTGAACTGTAACATCTTGCAGAACTAACAAATGCAAGCCAACAAGAGCTGCAGAAACCTGCTTGTCACAAACGTCAGACAAAGTAGCTGTTCGGTTTTTTGTTAGGCTGATCGTTCAGGTCAGAGACTGTTGTTTATGGAAGCCTATGTTTGGTTGTGTATAAAGTACGATTCGATGCCCAATTCTTAAAATTAAACCAAAGCTCTTTTTCGGGGCTCGCTTATTGTGCTGTCTGTGCACTGTGAGTGACAGTAATGATTTAACTTTTCATTTTTCATATTTTTTTTTTATTTTTATTCCTTAAAGACCCCATAACGGGGGGTGTTACATAAGGGGTTGGCTGTGTCACATATATAACCATCAAACTTCCTTTTTCTCTACAGTTTCTTCAGATACCTCTTTGACCTGCTGATTCTAGTCAATGCCATAGTCATCGGACTGGATGTATACGAAGCGGAGTGGTTCTTTCTCACAGTCTTCAGTGTTGAGATTTTGCTCAAAATTTACGCTTTTGGATTTATCGACTTCATGAAGCAAGCATGGAATGTGTGAGTAACTCAAATACGAAACCTATTCTTGGAAACTGGGCCACCATGTACCATACTCCCGTGCATGTCGGCCTTGCAGAAAAAAATTTAAGGAATTGAAGTACCTAGAGGAGAGTTTCTCATGAGTTCTGCCTTCATGGGTGGCGTGACGGCATTACATATTACTGTGAAGCCACACCTGAAAGCAGAATTAATGCGTACATGTGCTGCATATCGTCACATATAGAGGATTAAACTGTGGATTGCACTAAGTTAGATTTTTTTCTTGTAACTTCTACACCTATTGCAAGTTGCAGTTGGCCCTTTACAATTTTTTTTAACAGGTTTGACTTTGTCATCATTGGCTCCGCAGTGATTGGAACATTATACGAAGTAGCCATTGGAGCATCAAGTGAGTCATATATTCTTTAGCAGCCAAGTGCGATGTTTCTGGGACATATTCCTTTGTGATGTAGTAGTAAGAGAATTGCTAACACTCCAAGTAAATGCACCCAGGGCACTCACTGCCTTCATTTAAGCAATTTAAACATATGTGCTAAAGGAACAACCATAAAGTTTGCTTGTAAAATGTTGATTAGATAATTGAACATTGTGATTTCTTTCAAGTAATGCCATCCTCTTTAGATAACGAAACTGCAGAAGTAGAATTATGCTATCTGCTGCAAAATTTAATATATAAATTAGTGCGGCTGAAAAACGTTAGCACTGCATTCCTCAGTGCTCTCATTGAATGTGCCCTTACCAATGTTTTTTTTTTTTTCTTTTGTAGGCAACAGCAGGACATTGACTCTTGACATTCTGTTGGTCTTGCGAGTCCTGCGACTTGTAAAGCTGATCCGCAACTTCAAAAAGTAGGCAGAAAGATGTTATGGCAGTACCGTTCAATTAGCATGATGTCAATCGCATGCATGTTTGCCAAGGAAGCAATTTTCTTGGAAAGCACATTATTGGAAAGTCTTATTGGTTGCATAACCCCGATCATGTTTATGCCAAGGTCTGTTTTGTCTGCAGTTTGTCAAAGTAAACGTCATCTTCAAATGCGCTTACGCTGCTTTGATGCTTTAATGAAAATGGAACTTCTAATTACTTGCAATGTTGTACCTTCAGGTTTCGTGGAATTATAAACACCATCACAAACCTTGGGCCATCGATACTGACATTTGGCGGCGTTTTGTTTGTGAGTATTCCTCTGAATTGTGCACTTTGTTTGTCCGTGTTGAGCCTAATTGCTAATAGTTTAGACCCCTACCTCCAAACCCTCTACTCCTGAAATCTTTGTCTACCAGGGTTGCCTGGTACAACATGTGTGACAATGCCTGCCTCCCTCGCCCCTCTATCCCTGCCAAGTGCATGCCCCTCACTCCCGACAAGGAATTTCTGGCTATGCCACTGGGCGTAGGCATTGACTTTGCACGACTTCTCTTCCTCTTAGACAGAGGTTGTCACTCATATCGTCTAGAAAAAGGCATTCGATAGCTTCTTTCTACTGTAGAAGGACCTAACATCCGTTCCCTGCTGAACAACAAGGCACTTTTCTCTGGTTTTTGGACATGTTCCTACAGCCATTGAGTGCCGAAAATTCCACATGGCGCAAATTCACGACATACTCTAGCCAAAGCGATCGTGCTAAAATTAACTGCAGTTGCAAGCTCACTAAAACACCCATCGTAATCTCTGGAATGTCAACAATACTTTTGCAAGCATGAACTGACTTTCTTTATGTTCACAAAATCTGTAGCAAATATTTAATGTTGGACATGTGAGGCATATCGTCAATTGCGGTTGAAAACAGCGGTTGCCAGACTCCCGCTGTTGTTCCAAGATGGCACCCTATGTCAGCGCTTGAAAATTGTCACAAATGCTCAGCAACCAGCACTTGAGCCAGAAAACATACTCCCAGGGCATAGTCTTTGCTTGTTCGGTATGTTTCAACGTTGCAACAGCTGGCGTAAAGGGTTAACATCATCTGGCATACTTTGGCACACATCATGAATGCTAGTCTGTAAGAGGGTGCTTTGCACTTTAATTTGTTAACAGGCCAGTGGCGCAGTTGGATTGTGTGTTGATTTTTATGAGTGAATGCCAAAGGTCCAGAGCCAACTATAGTGCCATCTGTTCTTCCACCAGTTAAACTTCTTTTTTAATATTTTTAGTATGGCTGCATCACCATAGTCATTGTCAAGGAGCTACTACAAAAAATGCATAAGGTCACACTGCAAATGCTTCTGTGAAATTATTATTAGTTGGTTTCTTGATAAGCTTTGAACATATGAGATAGGTTTATTTATTCGTACCATTATTATTTTTCGTTGCTGCATTTGAATTTTTGAGCTGTTGAGGTGAGAGAGGTTCTGAAAGACCAAAGGTTCTGAAAGACCAAAAATAGCAAGTCTATGGGGATTCATGGCACAAAAAGGCAGCATTCTTTTTGTCTGTGTTTTGTGTGCCTGCCCTTCCATTTCATGAATTGAAAAGGAGGCTGTTGGGTTTCAAGGCCAAAAGAATTTCTGATCTTAGTAGCTCTTCGCAGTTACCTTAAATAATGAGCGTTAGTGTCTTCTGCATCTTCATAGCTTTTAGTTTGGTTCCTTGCATGTGTGGAATTTGACTGCGCCACATTGTGGCAGAACCACAGGGGCAGCTTCTACCCTTGCCTCTATTCTGTGAGCCATGTGCCAGTTACATGCATACACACAAGGTTGGCAGTCTGTGTGAGTTGGGAATCTGAGATTTTAAACCTTAGCATAAAGTACTCAATGCGAAGAGAGGATGGAATGTTTGTATGTGTGTTTGTTTCTTGCTCTGTCCATATAAGGAACATGGTAGGGTTCATAACTTTTGTAAGGGATCTATATTTTTAAAGTGCAGAAATGTAGAGAGAGCACCCGCCGTGGTTGCTCAGTGGCTATGGTGTTAGGCTGCTGAGCACGAGGTCGCGGGATCGAATCCCGGCCACGGCGGCCGCATTTCGATGGGGGCGAAATGCGAAAACACCCGTGTACTTGGATTTAGGTGCACGTTAAAAAACCCCAGGTGGTCGAAATTTCCGGAGTCCTCCACTACGGCATGCCTCATAACCGGAAAGTGGTTTTGGCACGTAAAACCCCACAAGTAAAATTATTATTAAATGTAGAGAGCGTCCAGCACAGCATTGTAGAAGGAAAGTGTCGTGCATTGATGACCTCTCTCTGCCTCTAACTAATTAGGACACCAGCAAAAGTACTGGTTATCTTCTCAAGGTAGCTGCTACTATTGCATAGATGGCTTTGTGTACACACATGGTCCCGGCTTTGCTACAAACTTGGTCAGTGTTAGACGGGACACTGTGTAGAAGGTGACAGATATCAGTCCGGAGATTAATCTCGAAACTTTTATCGAACGAGCTTTTCTGGATTGTCTGATGTCCCCCTTAAATTCTTCTCTATTTTCTTTTTTTGCAGGCTGTCTATTATGTGTACGCTGTGATTGGCATGGAGCTTTATCGAGACAAAATTTCGTTCTACGGCGGCTTCAACGGAACGCATTCTATGGAGACAGAGCTGTACTGTGGCAATACCAAACTGAAGCACTCTGCCTTTTACGCGACGGGCTACTGCAAGAACAACTTCAACAACATCTTCAGCTCCTTCGTCGTCCTCTTTGAGCTGATGGTCGTCAATCAGTGGCACAATATCCTTTTTTTTTTTTCTTGACTATGTTAGTCAAGGCTTGCTAAGGAGCAATAGTTGAAGAAACTGAAATGTAAATGGGCCCTGGAAATACAGTCGAATCTCAATATGACAAGCACAGATATAACAAGTGATATATAATAAAGTGAATCTAAGATTTCGTTAGCCATGATTTATTTCAACCAGTATTCTACTGATATAATGAAACCAGGAGCGGAACATCCGACACGATATCTGTTATGGTGCAGCACCCTTGCTTTCGCAGTGCTCATAGTCAGCAGGGAGCCAGTAGCACAAAGCCAAAACACCCTCAAAGGTCTCCCTAAAGGTGATCTGTCATGAATATGAGGATTTCTGGTGCCCTTTCGTTCATTCTTTTATAATGAATATGAAATTTAGCAAAACTCATTTGCTATAAACGTGACTTTGCTATAAAAAGGTTCAACTGCACTGTACAGTCAGGAGCAAATGTTTGTGGGTCACGCATGACGCAAAAACACAATTTAATTGAATTCAGTATGTGCAACTGGGAGCCGAGTTATGCACTACCATCTTCAAGCGAGAAAATGTAGCCAACCGTTCTCAGCTAAAGGCTGCATGCATAATATGGCATCACACGACACACTTTGAATCGCGATCGAGCTCGATCAGAATAAAATTTTTTGTTGCGATAGGTCCCTTTGCACAAAATGGAGCCAATCGCGGTAGAGAATTTTGATCCATATTGGGCTCAGTCTCGATTGAAAGTGACCTTTTGACATCAGCATAGGTCATGTCGAAATTCAGCATTTCCTTGGTGGGTGTAGTCTACAAGGTTCAGAAAATAATGCCAGTATAGTGCTTTGTTTTTAGTAGAAAGTGAGAAGATAGACAGTCTGAAAGTCCTGATTCCGTAAACTTGACAAAACTTGCTGAAGAATAGAAAATTCCAATTCTGTGTTGCAGCCATGCGCTTCTCATATTTCTGAAGATGTTAGAAACATGGGGAAAAATTTTTTGTTAGCTGATAAAATTCAGGCCTGAAGGGGGATATATTTGTGCTATATATTGCATGATAAATGGTTCTAAGAGCTTGTGTGTGAGTGATCTCGTCAATTTTTCATGGAGTGCCACCAACATACAAAAATGAAAAGTTTGTTCTTAACATCCACACTCTTGACTGAGGGATTCGTTCACGTCACGAGCAAGGCTGCCCGGCTGTATTTCCTGCTGTTCCACCTGTCTTGTGTCGTCATCGTGTTGAAGTTAGTGTCAATTTTTTTGCTTCCTTACTTGAACATTACCCTCATTAAGTTCATTTTACAAGCTCAGTTATGTGGCAGGTACACTGTAGCATTTTTGCATATGTAACATGTCCCTGCATATGTGTGTGTGCAGAAACATGCACTAGGGGGTATATATATATATATATATATATATATATATATATATATATATATATATATATATATATTTTCGTTTGCAGTAACAGACTTATTAAGACTCTCCTGTGGTGCAAAGCAACACCTTAGCGCAATGAGCTGGATTGCTTGGAGAGGTGGCTATGTACTTGCACCAAAAATAGCAGCGTGATGTAGGCAAATTAACGACGTTGTACTAATTAACTTGATAATTATTAAATTGAGTGCATGCGTTACAATTGTAGAACCGAAGCTGTGCCGTAATTTAGCAGAAGTCTCGTGCTTAGCATGAGTTTTGAGACGTACGACCACAGAACCTGTGGCAAAATGCAGCGATGTGGTGGTTAACACTCACCATTGTTTAAGAAATCGTAGAAAACGAAGTAAAAAATATTCTCATATATACCACATGAATGACGTGCACAAGATTCATATTTCTGTAAAAGCAGTGTGTCGCTATTTCTTACTCAAGGCAAAGCACCAGGAATGATCTTGTTTCGTACATTCACTGATTACTAAATTTGCTGCTGCTGTCTGCCGTTTATGCACGGCATATCAAGTCAACAAGGAGTGCAGCAAGGCATAGCTTCAAGTCAATGAGCAACTATGTTTGAAGGCTAAACTTGCTTACATTTGCACGTGGCCTACTTCATACTTGAATTCCTTGAATTTATTCACTGTGTGCGCAGAAGTTAGTGTTTGTTCCTCACTTCAGTGCAGCTGTACTTTTCTTCTGGCATCTGTTTAGCATCTTCACAGCATTTGTGCTGGAAGCTTTCCTCCTGGAGTACACAATTGACAAGACCAAGCTTGAAAGTGCTGTGGAAACCAAGATTGGAGAGATGGGGCTCAAGTATGGAAAGTAAGCTAACTTCAACAATCTATGATTGCACTGCTCTGCTCATTGCAAATGGAACAGCTTCAAAGTGTACTATTAAGTGCTGTAACTGGATAATTGGGGATGCTGCCTTTGTCCTGCAGTCAACATAAAGCAGTCTGATGCTGATGGTGATCAGAGTCAACTCACCCACTTGTACACCCCGTTTCCTTTAGGCAACCACGGAAGAAACACTCCAAAGACGAAAGCGGCGATGGCAAGTCCGAGTTTCCTGGGATGTACGTCGACTCTGACCACAACGTTCTAGAGGACAGCTTGGACAAGCCAGACACTGCGAGAAATCCAAATGTTCCTGACATGTCCGATAGTGTGAAAAGCAGGTTTCACATCATGAAGAGTAAGCCAACTTACTTGGTCTTAGGTCAACATGCAGCATGTTTTTTTTTTCTTTTATGGTTTATCACTGTCTTGACCAAATGTCTGTGACTGATACCCCTGTCACAGGGGAAAATTTGTTATTCATAGCTAATGACATTAGATACTTCAAATCACATTCGTTTCTCACGGCGCTACATGGTAAAATATAATTCACATAATGTGGTGATGGTGTGTCAGTGAATAATAGACACAACATATGTAAACAGTTCATGTTCAAAACTTTCTAAAAAGGTGTCTTTTCGTGGTTTCAGATATATATATATATTGTAGTGGGTAACATGCATGTGGCGCTGTGCGGACTGCCACCGCTGCGGCGCGAGACCCCGAGCTCGGGCTGCTGATGCGAACGGCTAGGACTCGCGATCAAGAGCTACTTGCGATCCCTCGTACGAGCTGCAATAAACCCCCTTTCATTTGGTGGAGCTGCGGGGTCGACCTCGGAAACTGGAACTCCGAAGCCGGACGCTACCGACTGCTGCGACCATGCCTGACGAAACCACCCAGGAACATGCACCACAGCCTCCGGCGGTCATCGTTTCCGGTGTGTTGCGCCAGCGTGATCCTGCCATCTTTAGCGGCACCGATGATCATGACGTGGAGGATTGGTTGTCATCTTACGAACGGGTGAGCCAACATAACAAGTGGGACGACGTCACCAAGTTGCACAACGTGTTGTTTTACTTAACCGGCGTCGCGAACCTCTGGTTCCGAAACCACGAACACGATTTCGCAACATGGAGCACATTCAAAACAAGTTTCGCTGAAGTGTTCGGGCGCCCCGCTGTGCGCAAGCTTCGCGCAGAACAACGCTTACGGGGGCGTGCGCAACATCACGGTGAAACTTTCACAAGTTACATCGAAGATGTCATTGACCTGTGTAAGCGCGTGAATCCGTCAATGTCAGAACAGGACAAGATAAAACACATTATGAAAGGCATTGATGAGGACGCCTTTCAGATGTTGTTAGCGAAGGATCCGCGCACCGTGGCCGAAGTTATCAATTTGTGCCAAAGTTTTGACGAGCTACGGAAACAACGCATCTTAGCTCGGCGCCCACCGCCTACGGAAGATTCGCTAGCAGCATTAATTATTGGCGACAACCACACAACTTTGCTGACGCAAATAAAAGAATTTGTGCGCGAGGAGGTCGCACGACAGCTCTCGATTTTGCCGACCACGGAGAAGCCTTCTCAATGTTTGGCTCCAGCGCTCCGACAGATAATTCAAGAGCAAGTGACCGAAGCTCTTCCACCTCCGTGTCAGCCGGCTCACGTGGCCGCTCCTCTGACGTATGCTGAAGCCGTTGCGCGGGCGCCTCGTCTACAGGGGTTCTCTCCTCCGCCTTCAGCGCCTCGCCCGCCGGTGTTCTCTCCTCCGCCTTCGCCTCGCCAGCCGGCGGATCCCTTTTTCAGTGCACAGCAGCAGGGTCCAAATCCTTGGCGCACTGCTGACAACCGCCCAATATGCTATGCCTGCGGTACCCCGGGTCATGTAGTGCGCTTCTGCCGCCGGCGCATGCCGGCCTTCGTGGGTACCCCGCGACGACCCAGCTCCGACTTCCGACCTTTCCGTATGCCTTCACGACCACCACCAGAAGTCTACGCTGCTGATGACATACCGGCACCGCAGTCACAGCTCTACGGCACTCGTCGCTCGCCTTCCCCTCGTCGGCGCTCACTCTCACCCATGCGTCGTAGACCCAGTGCCAGTACTGCTGAGGCGGAAAACTGATTTCCGCAGTTCCTGAGGCACGAACTGCGTCATCGTCGGAACATCAAAGTCCTCGTTTTTCCCCCGCTAACGTTATTGAAGTGTGCGTTGATGGCATCAAATCCCTTGCGCTCGTCGATACAGGTGCTGCTGTGTCCGTGATTAGCGAGAAGCTTTGTCGTGCATTGCGGAAAGTGACCATGAAGCCTTCGATTCCATTGCTTAGAACAGCCAGTGCGCAACAAGTACAGCCAGTCGCTATGTGCACTGCCAGAGTGCTGATTCGAGACATTTTGTATTCCATTGATTTCTTTGTGTTAACTTGTTGCTCCCACGATGTCATACTCGGTTGGGATTTTCTGTCGCGCCATCATGCCGTCATCGACTGTGCACGTGCTGAGGTTCAGTTCTCCGTTCTGTGCGATTTGCCATCTCGCGACTTTCTAGTTCACGATCTTAGCAGGATCTGTGTAGCTTCAGATACTGACCTTCCTCCTCACAGTGCTGTATTTGTCCCTCTTTCATGTGCATCGCTTGCCGAAGCGACGGTCATGTTTACACCCGCTGCCGTCTTCATTCGCCGCCAGCCTATATTGTTGCCTTTCGCCCTCCTCACGGTTCACCATGGTGCTGCAGAAATACTGATTTCTAACCCAAATTCGTACACTTTGGCTTTGCACTGTGGCGAGACTATTGGTACCATCGAGTCTGTGGACGCTGACGCTATTGTGCATTTCCCCATAGCCGACGACGTCGATACTGCCAACGTAACAGCACTGACGCCCCATGTGCCATCTAACCGAGTCCCACCGGATGTTTTTTGTCGCTCCATTGCCGATGACCTCGAGCCGACACAACGTGAGCGGCTAATTACTCTTTTAAATGAGTTTCACGCGTCTTTTGACTGGAACCAAGCATCGTTAGGCCGCACAAGTACCGTCTCTCACCACATTGATACGGGACATCACGCACCATTACGCCAGCGTCCGTACCGCGTGTCATCCACCGAGCGTCGTGTCATCACCGAGCAAGTTGAAGACATGCTTGACCGTGGTGTTATCAAGCCATCGTGCAGCCCTTGGTCATCGCCCGTAGTACTCGTTAAGAAAAAAAATGGCTCGATTCGTTTCTGTGTGGACTATCGTCGCCTCAACAAGATTACACGAAAAGATGTCTATCCTCTACCGCGCATAGATGACGCCCTGGATTGTCTACATGGTGCTGAATTCTTTTCTTCTTTGGACTTGCGATCGGGCTATTGGCAAGTGCCAGTGGATGAATCCGACCGCCCGAAAACAGCTTTCATTACGCCTGATGGCCTGTATGAGTTTACAGTAATGCCATTCGGCCTCTGCAATGCGCCCGCGACATTCGAAAGAATGATGGACAATATTCTGCGAGGCCTCAAATGGAAGACGTGCCTGTGTTATTTAGACGATGTGGTAGTTTTCTCCCCTGATTTCACCACTCACCTCTCTCGTCTACGCGAGGTCCTTACTTGTCTTTCCACCGCCGGCCTTCAACTTAACTTGAAAAAGTGCCGCTTCGGCGCCCGACAGCTGACCATACTTGGCCATGTCGTTTCCAAAGACGGCGTCCTTCCCGACCCTGACAAACTTCGTGCTGTCGCAGAATTTCCGCGGCCGACTACACTGAAAGAGCTCCGAAGTTTTATCGGCCTTTGCTCGTATTTTCGACGCTTTGTACGCAATTTTGCCTGCATCATCGCTCCTCTGACGAAGCTCCTGGCTGGCCCAGGTGACCTTCGCGATTGGACTCCGGCATGTGACCAAGCCTTCACCACTTTGCGTCGTCTGCTTACCTCACCACCTGTTCTACGCCACTATGACCCGACTGCACCGACCGAAGTTCATACAGACGCCAGTGGCGTTGGTCTTGGAGCCGTCCTTGCACAACGCAAGCCTGGCTTTCCGGAATATGTGGTTGCATATGCGAGTCGTGCCCTCACGAAGGCAGAAACCAATTATTCTGTCACAGAAAAAGAATGTTTGGCTATAGTTTGGGCGTTAAACAAATTTCGCCCTTACTTGTATGGCCATCCGTTCGATGTTGTGACAGACCACCACGCGCTCTGCTGGCTTGCGTCACTGAAAGACCCGTCAGGCCGTCTTGGACGTTGGGCTCTTCGGCTCCAAGAATTTGACATTCGCGTCATCTATCGATCCGGGCGCCAACATTCTGATGCCGATGCACTCTCCCGATCACCCATGAGATCCGACGAAACGCCACCCTCACCCGTAGAGTGCCCGGTTGCTACACTTGCTGTTACTGACATGCCGTCTGAACAAAGGAAAGACCCGTGGATTGTGTCTCTCATTGACATTCTTCACAGTTCTTCAAAGGCTACATGCCCTCGAGCCCTTCGTCGCCAAGCCACCCATTTCGTGCTACGGGACGCCATCTTGTACCGCCGAAACTATCAGCCGGATGGTCGCAAATGGCTGCTAGTCATCCCTCGCCATTTGCGCTCCGACATATGCACGTATTTCCACGCCGACCCCCAACAAGCTCATGCTGGCGTCCTGAAAACCTACGAGCGGCTCCGTCAGCGCTACTACTGGCGCGGCATGTATTCTTATGTCCGCAAATACATTCGGTCATGTGTAGCCTGTCAGCGACGCAAGACATCTCCTCATACGACTGGCCCTCTGCAACCTTTGCCGTGTCCTGCACGTCCTTTTGATCGGATTGGCATTGACCTCTATGGGCCTCTTCCATCCACTGCTAAAGGAAATCGTTGGATAATTGTTGCAGTAGACCACCTCACAAGATATGCCGAAACCGCTGCACTTGCTTCGGCTGCTGCTCGCGACGTCGCCGCATTCATGTTACGGCATTTCATCTTACGGCATGGCGCACCGCGAGAACTGCTCAGCGACCGAGGCCGTGTCTTCTTGTCCGAAGTTATTAATGAGCTACTCGCCGCTTGCCGCACTATTCACCGCACCACTACGGCGTATCACCCACAGACTAACGGTCTCACGGAACGGTTCAACCGCACTCTGGGTGACATGCTCACCATGTATGTTGCGTCTGATCATTCCAATTGGGACAATGTCCTCCCTTTTGTGACGTACGCGTATAACACCGCCGTTCAGGCTACCACAGGCTTCTCCCCATTTTTCCTTCTTTATGGACGTGAACCATCCACTACCCTCGACACCATGCTACCATATCATCCGGATGCCTCTGAATTCACCCCTCTTTCCGAAGTTGCTCGCCATGCTGAAGAGTGCCGCCAACTGGCTCGCTTGTTCACGTCGGATACCCAAGGTATCCACAAAGATCGCCGCGACAACGGGCAGCCCACACAGTCCTTCGCCGTGGACTCTCACGTCTGGCTTCAGCTGCCCTTCCAATCTCCAGGCCTTAGCCCAAAGCTTGCTCCAAAATATCAGGGTCCGTCGCGTGTACATCGCCGGTGAATTATGTGGTGGAACCGGTGACGCCATCTTCGGACAAACGCCGCCGTGGCCGCGAGACGGTTCACGTCAGTCGTCTGAAGCCGTACCACGACCCCCTTATCGTGTCATCACCTTAGGTCGCCAGGATGGCTCCTCTTCGCGGCGGGGGCAATTGTAGTGGGTAACATGCATGTGGCGCTGTGCGGACTGCCACCGCTGCGGCGCGAGACCCCGAGCTCGGGCTGCTGATGCGAACGGCTAGGACTCGCGATCAAGAGCTACTTGCGATCCCTCGTACGAGCTGCAATAAACCCCCTTTCAATATATATATATATATATATATATGGTAGGGGTGCACGAATATCGAATATCACCGGATTGAATAGTAATAGTTCGAATAATTCGATTCACGAATCGAATATCTATTGCTCTATGCCACCCAAACGAGCGTTTCACTTCGTTTTTGCTGCAAAAGGACTGCTTAGTATGCCGCAGGCATCCCGGCTGACACGGTAGCAGACTTTGGGACTGCCAGAGCTCACTGACGTCGGCCCGATGCGGAGATCGCACAAATATCGACCGAACACGACACTCCGCAGAACAGTGCCGCATTGACTGAGTCTGCTTCTATCGGTACAAGGCTCTTTCAGGTTGACAGGGCCGATCAAAATGATAATGCTCTGTGGACAAAGGGTAAAGCGAGAAAAGCAGTGTATATTTTAAAGTGCGAAAGCATGGGACGTATTCTGCGACAATCACTTTCGGTGGTAGTGTCGCCTCGGCCGTCAGGCGCGCACTGATTGGCTAGTTGAGCAAAATCGGACGAACTGATAGAGCACTGTGTCATGAGAAGGCGATAGTATCGTCAAAGCGATCGTCACAGAATACGGCCCCATGTCACGTGAACTTGCCGCGGTCTTCCCGATTTCAGAATACTTAACCAGTGGCAAATCACGCCAGACTTGACAATAAAACGGCATGGACGGTGCCTGCTCTTTACTGTCAGCGCCGGCTATAGGCAAAATGATCAAGTTATGTGGTGTGAAGTCTTTTAAGCCTGTCCTGCAGATTGGCCTTGCGATGGCACACCTACCGTAAAATTGGGATAGTCCTTCTGTATTTCCGAGAAAAGCTGGAAAGCAAAACATTTTATGCAATAAAGAAAAGATTAATTGCCGCTAAACACAGGGTCACTATTAAACTGATAACCTCATTGGAATTCAGTGCAACAGAACATCGCTAAATAATTAGATTCAGAGGGGGGGGGGGGGGGAGAGCACTTGATTCTGTTCAACAGAAATTCTATCGATAAATTTTTCCAGGCTCTCTATATGCTAGAGCTGAGCTGCAATCAGTGCTGGCATACTAATTTGGTGTTCTCTTTAATAAAAGTAGACCATACTGTACATCTCTGTTGATTCCTATGTACCTAAATTACCGACAGGTTGCTACATTCTTGTTATACAATGCTAGGAGGCTCCCAAGCATATGCAGCAGCATGCTTTCTTGCCCAAAATTTGTAAGCAATTAAGTTTGTGAAAAATTTTCTGATATGTCATCTTGAATTCGATATTCAGCTTTTTCTCTTGATTCGCTTCAACATTCGTTTCAAAATGTACTGTTCAGTATTCATGCACCCCTAATATATAGCAGTTATTTTAAGCGTTTCTGTCAGGTAAACTTGCACAAGTAATCGAGCGATGTACCCATCTACGCAAAATAAAGGCAAAGGTCCAGCCTGCTATAAATCCATTAAGTCGTAAAAAAGATGGCTGACGGGCCAGAACTGGCACAAATCGACGAATGTGCTGTCTGTGGAGCCTAATTGCTAATAGTTTTTATTGCGATAGCAATTACATGGACACACCAAGCAAATTTACACCCTTGCTGTGATGTTCTGTACAAAGTCCTAGTATGGTAAGTTAATGACCAAGCACCGTGTGCTGTAGGTAGGAGTGAAAGCATGTGAGAATGAGCCGAGAAGGATGGTGGCTTGATCTCGCGCCCGCAAGAGAAGAAGATGGGGAAGAAGCGTGCTGTCTTCCATGTCGCACAAGCCAGCAGTTTGAGGGGGGGCGTTCTACTCCAGCCGCAGCTGTGTATGGGCCGCTTAGCGTCGCTGCGTGGATGCTATCTTGAAAACAATCTGCGGTGTGCACAGAGTCTAGGTGCATCGAGGACTGATGGCCTGTGTGTGCTGTGTTCTCACCACTTAATTCGCGGTAAAATGAAACGGACAGATTCATTCGTTGCAGCTCTTCCTCCCGCCAACGCTATGACAGCGAGTGTCCGTGGTTATCGAGTGACATGTTCATGTTTGCCTGTGCCTGCGTCACACCATGCTTGTTTATTGAGTTAGTGAGCAAATGTCTACAAGCTTATATGATTGATAAAACTACCCACTGTCCTTACTCCGTATAGCTGTCTAATAGTGTTGCTATTGCAATCGATGGTTCACTTTTTGGAGTAAACTGCAGCAATTATTTATTGAATGAAATTAAATATTCTCATGTAGCATCAACTTAAAACTCCAGATGTTATTTGATGCGAATGACAAAAAAATTTTCCCTGTGACAGAGGTAAAATAAGACTAAATTTCTAAATTGTGGCAACTTGCTGATCCAGTCTTTATTAAGAAAGTCTTTGTGTTCTCATTTCAGAGAGAAGGGTCGAGGACATTTTGGTGATGATGTTTGAAGATGAACTCGAAGAGCTCGAAATCATGGCCATGGCTGCTGCTAATGTGTCGTGTACCTGTCCGTGCACTTGCGGAAAGAAACAGGCCGCAGTGTAATGGCTGCTTTAGCACGTCATGCAACCTCGTGGCTTTCCCTGTTTGATTGGGGCTGTGTACGCTGAGGCACTTCAGTTGCTTCTAAATTGTGCATGCGGTGTTTCTGTGTTGCACAAGGCTTTGAGAGTACTATATTATGCAATCACCAGCAAGCCAAGCTTGCTTACGAGACTTAAGAGACTGAATTTCAATAGTGAGTCTGTAATAATTGTGCAATATTGCATCGCCAATACTTAATCTTTTTTTTCTTCTTTGTTTCTTTTGTGCGCAGCTTATGTAGGTTCATTTTGAACCGAGTTTTCTTCTTAGCCAATCAGATTGCTCAGAACATTCTACAGTTCTGTTGATTAACTGGCCTGCAGCTGCTCAAATTTGCTGTGCAAGACACATCGACGTAACTTTATAGTGATGACGTGGCATCAGAGAGCCTTCCTATTTACAAGTGTGACACCCAGTGTCGTGTATACCAATTTCATTCCATTTTGCATGATTATTTAGCTGTCTTCTACATGTATTTGTACTTTTGTACATAATTACTTTAGAGGGGTTTGGCTCTTGGCACAGATGCATGTATAATGCCATGGCTTCCGAACAATGTCATTGCAGCTACAGTGATCGGCAGCAAGTGGCCATGTTTTATATGTGCGTAGGCTAAGCCTGCTGTATTTATAAATAAACTTTACTCTGTTGATTATCTTTGAAAAATGTCCCCATTCTTGAAGTGAAGAACCCAGATCTGTGCACAGTTCTGGGAACTGCATTCAGAGATGAATATTCCGGGAGACGTGTCCGCCTCTCCAACAGTTATGTGCACATAATCAGCAACAGCATCAATATCAAGGCTAGAACGTTAGTATTCTGTGCTTTTTGTCAATTCATCATTGGCTTGCCTAGGTTATTAAATTAATCAGCTGACCCAGAGCAGTGGTCATTAGATTAATTGGAACATAACTTTGTAGAGAGTTGTTCACTTTGGAGGCAATCTTAAATGTGCTTTTTTTTATACTTAGATAAGAAGCCATAATTCCAGGAACACCCCAACAGCTGAAGTTGCAACTCAAACTAGAAGCTCGTGACATCATTGAAGGCAGAAGAACAGGTGAAAATAAAAAATAAAGTGATAGCGCTAGAACATAATTCGTGTAAGTATTGTTTAATCATGCCAGTTTTGCTTTTGTATGCTGTGGGATACACACAGCGTGCCCGTAAAGTCATGGTGCACTTTTGGCTGGTCACAGGAAATCAAGGAAACAAGATAGAAATGTGAAATCTTCACCAAATAAAAGGAAAACTCTCCCAAGTCTCGTACCTATTCTGTGCAGTTCGATGAGGCCTCCATATGTTGTCCTACACACATCTAAACAATATTCAAGTTCATCCCACACACGGTTAAGGACATCTGGTGTAACAGAGTGAATAATGTCAGTGATTCTCTGTTTTAAATGATTAAATGGTGACGCTTTGTTGTACATGCGACAATATTCATGATGCACCTTGGTCATGGATTTGAATTTAGTGAGCCACAGAACACACTAAACTTCCCCTTTGTACTGTCCACATCTCGACTGGCGTGGGCTGATGTGCTGCTGTGCAGTCCGTGGTGCTGCGTCGTCACCTGTGTACACACGCCCTTGCACATCATACTACAGAAACTTGATAAGTTTTCCTTTTGTTTGGTGAAAATTGCACATTTATATCTTGTTTTGTTGCTTTCCTGTGACTCGTCAAAAGTGCACCATGACCTTATGGAAACACTGTATAACATTTACGCATCGCCATGACGCTCGTTTCAATGAACACATTTTTTATTTTATTTCGGTAGCCATTATATGAACACTACAGGCGAATTTTTGCGGTCGGTGTCGCCATGAGTTCCGTGTGAAGTCCAAGTGCAATAAGATCGTACCTAGGTGCCGTATGTTGTAGGTGCGAGAGAAAGCGTGTGAGGGTGAGCGGAATGATTGTGGTTTGATGCGCAGTGCCTTGTTGCGCGCACAAGGGAGGAGATGTGCGCATGCTGGGAGGGGGGTCGGGATAGGTTAGTGCGCGTCTCCCCTATTACTCCGGCTGCGTGCGTCCTATCCTTGAGGTAATCTATGGTGGATGCAAAAGTATGCGATCGGAGATTACATCTCGTGCGGTGTGTTCACACGCGTCTAGTTCACGTTGAAGCGAGAGGCAGCATGAAGCATGTTGTAGGTGCAAGAGAAAGCGTGTGAGGGTGAGCGGAATGATTGTGGTTTGATGCACAGTGCCTTGTTGCGCGCACAAGGGAGGAGATGTGCGCGTGCTGGGAGGGGGGGTGGGGATAGGTTAGTGCGTGTCTCCCCTATTACTCCGGCTGCGTGCGTCCTATCCTTGAGGTAATCTATGGTGGATGCAAAAGTATGCGATCGGAGATTACATCTCGTGCGGTGTGTTCACACGCGTCTAGTTCACGTTGAAGTGAGAGGCAGCATGAAGAAATCGCTTGCCGCTGCTGCCACTCTTCATCACATCAGCGTTCTGATGGCGAGTGTCTGCGGTCATCAAGCGAGATGTGTGCGTGTTTGCCTGTGTGCATGTAACTCTATGGTTGTAAATAAGTTAGTAAGTGAATGTTTCCTGTGATTTATACAGCCGATAAAACTTTACTAACCTTACTTCGCAATGTCGTCTAATAATTTATCGATGCTTCACCTTTCGGGGGATCAAAAAACATTCTAGAAGCTGTATTCTATTCTGCACTCTGATTAGCTAATCTAATCCTGCAGAAGGGGATCGGTGCCTAGGAAGTGAAATTAAATGCCAAGAACATGTTGTTTAAAGAGTGCAAAAAAGAAACCTATTTTCAGCGAAATTCCTGCTTCAGTACTACTGTACCAAGAGAGAGAGAGTAAAGACCCAAGTTTCACGCGTGCTGTGAGGCGGTGACAACAAGAAAGGCTCAAGTCGTATTGAGGCTGAAGTATGCATCAGAGATAAGAAACTTGTTGCAGCATTGTTCATGGATGATGAGGTCGCGACATTCTTCCAGTATTACTATAATGTGTTCGATCATAGAGCATCGTATTGTGCACCTTGGGTATATAAACACAGACATAAGAACACAGGACAACACAACGTGCCACTTAACGCCTTGTGGCATGGCGACATGTCCTGTGTCCTTCCTATGTCGGTGTTTATTACCCTGCACTATGTAACATTAAGACCATGTACCAACAAGCCCCAATTTCCACCATATCCATCATGATGATAAGATGTATTTATTGAGGGATAACTGGAAGGCCTATAATGGGGAATAGGAAGAAGAGGGGAGAGGCGTGTTCAGAGCTGTCCTAGGAGCTACGCGTCCTTGGCGAAAGCCAAGAGCGAGTCCAGATTGACCCTGCTGGAATCCATCAAGCCAGTTGCCAGTCTAATCCACTCCTCGTAGGATGACACTCGCACCATCATAGAAGGCTTTACATCCAATTCATTGATGTCCTCTAGCTTTTATTCAAATATGCGCTTATACCGTGTATTTCAGCGACAGCTGCCTGTAATTATTAAAAATGGGGAATTACAGACAAAGGTTAACACCCGCTGCTGCATGTCTTGTCCCCAAACAATAATCGTCATCTGTATTCTTAGGTTCCTTTTGTTTTCTTGAAAACTCTGCACTTGCTACTGTCAAAAATGCTACGTCATGTGATAAGACCGCATGCCATTCGTGACCTGGGAGTACCGGGCGTGCAGGTTAGAGGAAGGAAATGCACAACTATTGTTGTGGGACGAGATAAACTTTGAAGGGTACGAACTTAGTACATTGCAGGAAAAAACTAGCAAAAAGGTCCGTGAAACGAAAATTCCCCAACTTTTGTAATCATTGAAGTGTCACTGTCAATTTAACTCTCCGAACTATATATAGTGGCGAACTCATAACAAACTCGGTTTTAATATGGATCAAGATCCCTTATTTAATGCTCGCTGGCGCGAGCACTTCCGACTTATGTTTTAGTCGCGACGCCGAAACCTGACTCGTCATAAGTGCGTTAGAGTGCGGTGGATAAATGGCGTTGACTGAAAAAAACGGGCCCTTGATGCACAACCATCCAAGGAACTCTGGAACTTGCCAAATTCAAACATATTGTCAACCTTGGTAATGGCGGCATTTCGAGCCAATCGAAGCCTGGAGGGCTAACTGATATGACCTCTCCCATTGGCTCAAAATGCTGACAAATTTGACAATATGGCAGAATTCGACACTTTCCAGAATAGCACCCCGTGTGAATCCACTGTCGTCTAGCACTACCGGCACTGTTCGTTTTTTTTTTCCTCGGTTGACAAGCACAAACCAAGCACTAGCTGAACACGGTGGCCTACCATCGATGACTGTAACAGTTTGCAATTCCTAATTACACAGTATGCTAAATATGATGTGACAGGGAGCTTTATTATCTTTTGTCCACCCTTGTTTCGAATTGATTAATTGACCGGCAGCAAGTATTGCCCATTTTAATGGAGACAGTCGTCGCTGAAATGCCCTGTATAAAACACTATTACACGGCAAAATTTCCCTAGGTGTAGAATATGCAATGACAAATTCACAATAAGCGATTTTATTTGTGCAGACAGTCTACGAACCAATTCAAGCTGGTTCCAATTTCAAAAAAAAGGAAGAGAACAAACAGTACGAAATACAAGTGCGCTCAACATTATTTATACTTTTACGGATATTACGGATATTTATATGATAAGTCCGAAGGAATACTAGACACATATGTAGTAATCAGCAGGAAATTGCATAAAATCACTTTCTTTCTTTTCTACATTCATGTTTTTTATATCGCTCTCACCACTGATTCGCACTTGTTCGTTATATGTCGCCCATGTATACACTCCCGCACGCTTGCAGCGCTGCCCTACTGCACTTATCGCGTATAAACTAAAGAATGGTATCGCGTAACCATTAATTTTAATGCATTTCTGTTATGGCAAAGCCTTTTGTCTATCGTTTGTTTCCATACAGAGTTCACGACAACGGTCGGTTAGAATGTGCAATTACGGCCCAAGGCTTTTTTCGTTTGTTCACGTGCTGCAGGCACCACGGCTACGGACACATTCGGACAGACCAGTAGGTTATCGAGAAGAGACTAGTATGTAGGACTTCGTGGTTCACTACTTGCAATGTATTGGAAAGTGTAAAAGGCTGTATACAATGTAAAGCCACTTTTCCCCACGGCTAGCAGTGATCTGCACACAGCGCTTTACGTTCAAGAGGCAGGGAACAGCAGAACTGTCACGCTCACTCGGAAGCTCCTGAACGCTGCCGGAAAAGAGCTAAAGCACTGCGCCCGACAGTATCATAGGACCACGTGGACAACGGGACCTTTCCCTAAACTACGCTTCTTGCCACTGCACTTGCGACATGAGCCTTCGTTGCACTTCCGTCGCTGTTGCGGCGGCCAGTCCGTGTCTGTTCTGTCAGTACGGCTCCTTGACAGAGGCTCTCACGACGCAGATCACCATGCAGCTGAGCCAAATAAGGAAGGGCAGCACGAAGGCGACCAATGGTATGATGAGCAAGAGCCTCTCTTCGATGCTGTAGGGCCTCGTCCGGTGACGTCGCCTACGGGTGGCGCCGTGCGAGTCGTTGACGAACTTGGCGTCGATCCAAACGACGTCCCCGTCGAACGTCTGCACGGCCACCAGTTCGGCCATGGACGCGTCGATGCGCCGGCTCATCACCGGGTGATCTCGATGCTGGGACTTGTTTCCGCCGCCTCGGTGGCGATCGCTGGCGTTCCTGTACGGCGACAGAACCAGCTGCAAGAGCCGGCCGACGTCCAGGAAGCGCGGCCGTCGCTTCTTAGGCCTAGCGGCGGTGCCGTTCAGTCTGGTGCCGGTGTCGTCGCTTCCAGCGGTAACCAGCTGGAGGCCCGTGATGGGTCTTCCGCCGTCGTTGTCTCCTCCCGGCGGCCGAGCGCGTTTGTAGACCTCGCGCCGTCTTCGAGGGCTCGCCGACCCCGCAGAGCACAGACAGGGCAGCGCGAGCGCCAGTAGCAGGAGGAGTGCCGTCTGCGTTTGCCATGTCGTGGTCTTTGCCATGCCGGGCGCTTGTATAGCGTGGAGATTGTATTGGACATAAAGCAAGTCCACCGGAGGCAAGCCTACCGGCGCTTGCCTCACGCTGACCGCATGTCTTGACGCGAACCACAGCTGGGCCGGCTGGCAGGTTCTGTCGCACTGGCGGAAGACGTGGACGCGGTAGCGCCGAGCCGTTGGCGGGCCTGCACCGGTGCTCGCGGTGGTTGCACTGATTGTGATGGAATTTGCCCACGACGATGGTGATGCCGATGACCTGCCAGATGGCATGCCACGTATGCGGTTTCATTAGAAGTGATTCTAAGAATACTTAACGTAATGTCGTGATATAAGTACATATTTCTGTTCGTACGGATAAAGAAAAATGGAAGGAAAAGTCGGGAAAAATATATCTGCTGACGAAATGAAAGACAATTAAGAGCTGTAACTATAGGTGTGGCCTCAACGTGCGTACGCCTCGAACCCACTAGGGGCATTGAACGCGCAGGGCATTCGCCTTCTCCGACAATTGCACATACTTAGTGGCCTATCTAAGTTGGCGTCAAGAGGCTCATTGATGAGCGGCATATAACCTGTGACCCAGGCTGGCGTCTAAGAGCTTCACTAAAGAGTGACACATACCCAGTCTCGCGTATCCAGTGACCGGAGTTGACGCGAAAGAGGTTCAATACAGGGACACATGCCCGTGGTGTGGCGCAATACCCACACTTTATCACATCACATGGGAGTGCAATACGAATAAGGCATTCCACAATATAGAAAATCCGAGCGCGGAGCAGTGGGAGAGCGTGCTCTCCAGCGGCGGCCCTAGCCTCCAACGGAGGCTGGTGGATCATGCCCGACGAGCAGCCACGCTCAGTGGTGCCCTGGAATAGGGGCGCCAACCATGCAGGCTGGAGATCGTCATCAAACAACAGAAGATGAAGACATCCGGCCCGACCGCTGAATTACTCTTTCTAGAGCAATAAAGTTTACTTCCTCCTCCTCCTCGCTTAAGAGTTACGCACAGCCAGGGTCGCATATATATAGTGACCGGAGTTGGCGTCAGAAGTTGATTCAAGAGCGGCACATACCAATGTTACGAACCCAGTGACCCAATTTAGCGTTAAAGTGGTTCATTGAAGATTGACATACACCCATTGGCACATGCACAGTGACGCATATGTTTGCGTGAAAAAGGTTCATTGAGAAAAAGAGGTAGAGCAAGTTTATTGGCGTAATAAATCGTCACTGGGGCGCTCCTCGCCGGCAGGCTTCGGCTGGCAACGAAACACTCGGTCCATGACCCCATGAGCCTGGCTTTATTCTATGAGCCCGGCGCGCTCTCCTGACCAGATCGAGCTGGTCCTGCAAGTCGACTCTGTATTGCGAAGCTTACCACTGTTGGGTGTCCATGGTTTGTACGTTATCAAGTTCGATAGCTGGCCCACGTGGCGTGACAAAGCGAAGCCGGTGCGTTGCAGTTGGGACAGTTGTATGGATTGTGGGGAATGGCGGAACTCCGTTGCTTCTGCCGCCGCGAGGCGGGGCCACGTACCTTCGCCCGGCTCCCTCGTCATCCTCGTGAACCACACCAACCGGTTTTCTGGCCATCGACCATCCACGAAAGAGCCAAAGAGGGCGCTGACGGCATGAGTCTGCTCATTAGGCCATTACCATGGTTGAAGAACTTTGCGCACCCCTATTGATTGAACATACAAATATATATATACTCCTTCAACGATTAATGACGATCGCATTTATTTTTGGTTCACCCAATTTGTCGTTCTTGAGATACTAGTGCCACAGGTAAACCTACTTTTCCAAGGAAATCGACGCGGGCGGACGCCCGCTATTTGGTTAAAGGGCCACGAGATGGTCGTCCAACTATTCCAACTACATCGTTGTAAACGACAGTACAGAGGCCGCACAAAGGTACTCGGCTCTCGATTAACATTTTAACCGGAAATTTTAGTTTGGAACCCCGCGTACTGCAATGGGCTATAGAAATGTACTTCTGCCATGAGAAAGCGGCCGCCATTTTGACATGGCTTGTGCGACGTCGGAAGTGCAGGGATACTGCCGAGTCGTTCTGCTCCGAATCCGAAACATTGCGGAACCATGGGCGCGCCATGCTGAGAGGGCGCAAGACCACCGCTGTGCGAGCTCCCAAACAGAAACCGAACACGACGCTACTGAGTGGTATATTGCGGTACCGAGCGGTATACTACGGTACTGGGCGGTATATTGCAGTACCTCGACGTTACCGATACCACATTATATAGTAGGCTACGGTAACAGGTTACCGTGTGTATGTCTGCGCACGACAGGTCGCGTGCGGAACCATACGGACGCGTTGTCTGCTTCAGGAGACGCAAGGCACAGCTAGTTGCCGCGCATTATTTCACTGAAGAAGCACAGCGAGGAGCACGGAGCCCAACGCTACTAGACTAGTAACGTTGACGGAGCCAGCAGGACGCTGGCTGCCCCGCTGCCGGGTGACGTAAGCACAGAACGTAGCCTCGAAGGTTGCGGCTTTGCGCCCGCTGCAGCCTCACAGTTTCGGTTTTTCCCGCTCTGACAGCCGAAATTCGTCGTGCCACAGTTCCGCGATCCATCCCATTTTTTTCCAGATCCAAAAGTTGATATGGCTTGTGCGGAGAGCTTGCTTCAATTTCCCAAGTACGATAGGCCCGCGTAGTCTAAAAGTTGAATAGTCATCAGATTTTTCTTTTATTAGAGTAATTACCACGTATTAACCGCCACCCTGTGGTCGCCACCGCTGACGGTATGTCTCCGAAGTAACCGTCCTTCTATATCAAAACGGCTATTTTAGAGCGTTAGGTTTACTATTCCTGGTACAAACTCAGAATGCGCCTGGTTCCGTAAATCTGACCTTCCAAGCTCAGCCAAGGTCAAACTGGTACTTAGCCTGCCACTACCGGCGGCTGCATGCTACGTACGCCACGTCGGCTCCCATATATTGAAATCGATCTGCTATGTGGACAAAGTGCGCCGAGTGCTGGCAGCTTCGCTGTGCTTTAGACGCCTCGCGTTGAAGCGAAGACGCAGCATGAAGGTTCGATTCGCTCGCTGCTGCTGCCGCTCCGAGCAGCGTCTGTGTGTTGTCGTTTTGCCTGGTGGTGCAATTGTAGATGTGGTAGTTGCTGACGGCGCCGAGCAGCGTCTGCTCGTTAATCATGGTTGAAGAACTTTGCCCACCCCTATTGACTGACCATGCATATATATATTCCTCCAACGAATAATGACGATCGCGGTCTTTCTCAAAGCAAACAAAACAAAATCGTGCTGTCGCTCGACAAACTTGGTTTAACCGCGTTCAACCATGGCAAATTTTTTAAAGTATTACTTGGTCTCCATAGAATGACCCGGTGTATATATATATATATATATATATATATATATATATATATATATATATATATATATATATATATATATATACAGCTGAGAACACAAAGAATTGTATGCAATACGTGTCTCCTAATATATGGCAGCATGGGCAACGGCAAAGCGACCACTCAAAAATTCTCCATGCACACACATACCGCCACGCACTATTTTATTTGATTTATTATGACCTTCTTTCACATCTTCGACAACATTTTGTTCGTATATCATATTAACATCTCATTCATGGCCTGCTTTGTGCCGTTGTAAAAATGATCATCACCATCATCATTATTCGCTGACAACTTTCTGTGGCAGTGAAAGGAAAGCTATGGAGGCGCAGTTTCAACATATGCATGTTAATGCGCCAAGTAGTCCGACAACGTGTATTTAGGTTTCTCAGAACACGCTCGGGGAATCGACGTTGCCTCCACGTGCGATGCTTTCGCGTTTGCCAAACGCGGAAAGGAAAAGCCGCAAAAGTATGCCAACTCCAACACTCGGTGGTGTGCTTTACAACGAGTTTGAGTTTTTTCTCTCACATATATATATATTAAGCTAACCCGGATGAAAATGTCGGACTAGTTACTACGAAAGCGCTCTCAATTGTGCGCGCTTGGCCTCCGTAGCTTAAATTTCACATCACGATCCATTGACGCCGATTGTCATTGAAGCCAACTGAAATAGCGGCATCGAATGAAGGCTTCACTACACAGCCACGAAAGCTGCTCTGGATGTCTGCAGAGATTCTGATCAGAAGGCTACTTTAACCTAGCTGCGCAACGCAGAATGCAAGAGTCTTTAAGAGGCACACCGTGAAGAACATATGTCTCTTAACAAAGAACGTTCGTCGTGACTTTTGCAAGCTGGGGAACAACTTGGCCTCCACTTGTCTGCCATACAGACGAGCATACCCGCAACCTGTGCGCACTGAAATTTGTCAGCACTCCCAGTAAGCCAGATCTTTTCAAGGAGAACGAATTGGCGTCGCCATAATGTCCTGGCTATCGCGTGTGCCCCCGCGCAAAAAGTTAGTGACGTTTCAATGCGTGAACGCCGGTTACGCGCAATCCTATGGGTGTTATTCCCTTTTCGTGCATTGCGCGTAGAATGTTTTACGAACGTTTTACGAATTTTTGATTGAGTGTAAATGTTGTCGTCTCTTTTTTAAGGCTTACTGTTATCACACGCGCATTGTCGCAAGCCGCCTAGCACATTCCTCGGGAGTCTCCCGGACACGCCAAAGCCGCGCCTTTCGCCGGACTTGCCCGGCTCGTGCCCGGCGCCTGGCGACGACCTCGGGGTCGGTCGACTCGCGCTCCGCCTCTCGATCACGCGACGAACCCGGTACATGCATAGCGCACAGAGAGCCCATAGTGCAGTGTACTAGAATGTAAGGGTAGAGTGCTCACTGCGCACCAGCGGCAACGCGGAGACGTGGAGCCGCTGATGTCAACGACGGGTGCATTCCTTGTGGCCCACCGTCGAGCTGCACGTAGCGACCGCGTTCGCGCCCTTTCCACGTGTGATTCGGCGCTGCGGGGCTCGCTGTGCATTATCACGGCGTCTCCGTACTTTCCTCGGCGCGCGATTTCTCTTCTCCACATCCACACGTCTTCCTCCTCCTACGCTCGCTTCTCTCGCGGCGACAGTGATAATAGAGAGTTTTAGAATAGGGGCCCCAAGGAAATATCGTCGAAGCCACTGCGCGTGCGCGAGACGCTAACTGCGTTTGGGTGTTGCGTTGGGAACGTTATTTCACCGATTCAGCGAGAGCCCAAATTGTGGGCCCGAAAGCTTTGCGTCAGCAAACATGGCGGCACCCATCGAAGCGACGGCTCTAAGCCAGCACCAAACTGGGTACGATTCGTGGTAAGGCGTGAAGTTCGCAAGCTAGGAGAAGTGACTGCAGTTATTGTTTTCTCTCAACTAGCCTGTGTTATGAAGATTGATTACTTAGACGCCGCTGATTGCGAATTCGATTGTGGATGCGGGGGCCTGCGGCTTCGTCCAGCTGTCCAAGTAGCAGCTTTTCCTGCATGCCACTCGCGTCATGTACTGATGCAAATAAACATCATTGTCATTGTCATTTTAAGGCTCGTAGGCCTAACACGGCTAAGCTTGGCTGCTGAAGGCAGGTAAAGTTGATTTGCTCAAAACTAAGCGCAACTAACTGTTTGGTGCTTACAGAATAACCTCTAAATTCTAATTAAACGCGAATACACGCGCTACCTTCGGGATCAGCCATCCTGCGGGGAGTGCTTAACGCCTGCTTAATCTCCGTCGGGGCTCGGCCCGGCATTGCACTACTTTCGGGATTGGCTCACGTATGGGGAGTGCTTAACTCCTGCTTAATCTCCGTCGGGGCTCGGCCCGGCATTGCACTACCTTCGGCATCGGGCCACGTATGGGGAGTGGTTAACGCCTGCTTCACCTCCGCCACGGGTCGGGCCGGTCATATCACTATATTCGGAATCGGCCCACGTATGGATGTGCTTAACGCCTGCTTCACCTCTGCCGCGTGGGTCGGGCCGGCATTGCACTATCTCCGGGCACGGCCCACGTCTGCCGAGTGCTTTACGCGTGATTCACGTGCTTCGCGGGTTGGCCCGACATTGGACTATCTTCGGGATCGGCTAACGTATGGGGAGTGCTTAACGCCAGCTTCACCTCCCCCTTGGGTCGACTCGGCATTGCACTGCCTTCGGGATCGGAAGCTTTAGCTTGGGTGCTCCTATCTAAATACATGTAAACAGAAAATTCGTGTTTCTCGCAACCACTATACCAAATTTGACGAGGTTTGTTGTATTTCAAAAAGAAAACGTAAACTCTAGTGATTGGTGGTTTCGAATTTTGAGTTAGGATGTCAATATTTTATTGGAAATTGGCAAATATAGAATATTCAAAAAAAAGAAACTATGTTTACAACTCTAATTCAACAACGAAAAGGAATAATACAATTCTGTGAATTTCGCCTAATAGTACATCTAAAGCTGACAAGATTGATATGTTACACATGAATCTAAAAAAAAAAAAATTGTAATATGGAAATGCAGCTTTTGCAGAACCCTTGTAACCAACGTAAAAAATTCTCTCAGAAATGCAACAAATTTCATTAAAATCGGTGTGGGGGTTATCTCAGAAAAACGCTTTTGCGTTGTACATGTAGTTGAATAGGCCGCGTCGGGGTCGGGCCCGAGCTAAAGCTTCCTCTTAACGCCAGCTACACCTCCGCCGCGGGTCGGGCCGGCATTTCAATGCCTTCGGGATCGGCCCACGTTTGGTGAGTGCTTGACGCCTGCTTCACCTGGGCAGGCATTGCACTATGTCCGGGATCGGTTCACGTATGGGCTTTTTTTCTTAGACGGTCCAATTTCCTTGGACGGTAGAGGTATACAGCTTCGCTTTAATACTGCAGCCCATGCCTTTCTTTCTCGCTAAATTTAGCGGACTACGTCAAGAGCAAAACCGGAAACCCCCCAGGGCCTGTATGTTTGTAAACAGTGAAAGGGTCTATGCACGACAGGTTCTTAATAAAGTAGTGTTCGAGTCCTCACTCACTAACATATAACTACATAGACCCACAGAAAACAAAGCAGGTACACATAAGTAATCCTTCGTACATCGTTCGATGCCGCTAATTTTTGGCATACAAGCAATGTCACATCCTATGTCATTGGAGCCAACTAACATAGCGGCATCGAATGAAGGTCTCACTACACAGCCTTCTAAGCTGCACTGGGTGCTGGCAGGATTCTCCACAGAAGTGTCCTTTAGTCTTGCTGCAAAGCGCAGAACGCAATGGATATTGCAGGGACATACATAAAAAGAGCGTTCGTTCGGATTTTTACAAACTGAGGAGCAAGTTGGCGTCAACTAGTTTTCCATCCAGATTTGCATACCCATAACTTGTGCGCTCTGAAGGTCCTGAACGCTACCAATAAACTAGGCCTTTCTTTTTTATTTCAGAACGCCCTGCGTCGCCATAATGCGCTGTGTCGCGGACAACTTTCTATGGCTATGAAGGGAAAGCTACGGAGGCGGAGCTTCTGCACGTGCATTATCGCGCCAAGTAGTTCTCCACTGTTTGACAGTGCATTTGGTTGCCCGAAACAGAGGCTGAATCGACGCAGCTTTCACGTGTGACAGTTTGGCGTATGCCCAGACGCGGAGGGGGCAAGCCGCAAAATAAGTAAGCATTTATATTCATTGGTGTGTTTCGTCTTATTTAACTGTTGCTACTGAGGCGCTTATGTTTTCTCTTCCACAGCCTAAACTAACGAGCATGAAAACGCGGGACACTTTTGAGAAGTGCTCTCACTTGTGCGCGCTTTGCCTTCGTAGCTTTCCCTTCATTTTAAGTCTTGGTGCACGGTAGTTGGGACACCCTTTGTATATATATTTCGGATCTATGAAAGTCGCGAACGCACACAAACAAAAGAGCATACGATAGTGAAGCGGTACTGACATATGCCTGCTTGTGGAACGACACACATTTGATCGTAATCGCCACAGAATGTTGGCTAACGGCAAAGAAAGGAGAAGTGAAGGATTTTCTATGCAGACACCGCTACATGCTATTTTATTTTATTTGTTACCACTTTCTTTCACATCATCGACAACATTCTTTTTGTTCCTATATCATATTACCACCTCATTCCTGGCGTGGCTAGCGCCCTTGTGAATTATCACCATCATCATTAATCGGGGACAAATTTATGAGGCAGTGCAAGGAAAATTACGAGGCAGAGTTTCAGCATGTGCGTGTTACTGTGCCAAGTATGGCCTTGCATGCAGCGTATATTTTCGCTTCTGAGATGAGACGCTGGAGGAGACAGGGACGCCGGTTCGAGGCGATAAGACGCGCGACGGAACGGCTCCGTTGAAATCACCTGAAACACCAGAAATATCAACAGCATTGGTGCCATTTTCGGCACAAAGCAACGCGTAGTGGACCGGCACCTCAGGATGCAATTTGGGGTGAGTTGAATGGTTTTTCGAAGCTCTACGGCTGCTCCTCCGAAGACTACGTGTAAAGGAGTCGCGAATCTGCCGGCTTAGATATTAAAGCACTCTTGCTAGTCGAAAAGCTCCGTGCCCTTCCACTCTAAGGAGAACAATGACTAACGAACCTGTGTATATATGGGTCCCTTAACGCTTGCTTCACCTCCGCCGCCGGTTGGGCCGGCATTGCAGTTTCTTCGGGATCGGCCCCACGTATGGGGAATGCTTAACGCCTGATTCGCCTCCGTCACGGTTCGGCCCGTATTGCATTATCTCCGGGATCGGCTCACATACGGTTTCTTTTTTCTTACCACGTTAACGACACGAAAGTTTCCTTGGAATGTAGAGGTATACAGCTTCGCTGTAATATCGAAACCAATGCCTTTTTTGCTTGCAAAATTTAGCGGACTGCGTCAATGAGCAAAACCGGAAACCGCATAGGGCCTATATGTTTATAAACATTGAAAGGGTCTATACACTACACGTTCTCAAAGTAGTGTATGAGTGCTCACTCACTAACATATAACCACATAGACCCACAGAAAAAGCACAGTTACACATAAATGATGTTTCGTACGTCATTCGATGCTGCTATTTTTCGTTTGCTCCAATGACGTACGAAACATAGCGTGGTGTGTGGATACATGCATGAGAATTTATGAGATGGCTGTGTAGCGAGACCTTCACTCTATGCCGCTATTCTCGTAGGCTCCAATGACGTGCGGAAGGTCGCGCGGTATGTGGATACATGTAACAATATACGAAACGGAGCGCGCTGTGTGGATACATTTAACAATTTATTGTTACATGTATCCATGCACCACGCTACGTTTCGTGCGTCATTCGAGTCCACGAAAATAGTATTGTTACATGTATCGACAGACCATGCTACTTTCCGTACGTCATTGGAGCCAACGAACATAGCGGCATCGAGTGTAGGTTTTACTCCACATTAAATTGTTATGTGCATCCACACACCATCCTACGCTTCGTAAGTCATTCTAGCCAAAAAATTGGTATTGTCAAAAGTACCCACACTACACGCTTTCTCTCTACAAGAGCTGAGGCTGGGTATGTCATTGAAGCCAACACAAGCGTGGTCATCGAGTGAAGGTTTAGCTAGAGAGCCGCCTAAGTTGCACTGGATGTCGGCAGTATTCTCATCGGAACGCTCCTTTAGTCTTATCGCACAGCGCAAAACGCAATGGATATTGCAGGAACACACATCAGCAGCATCGTTCTTTTAACAAAGAGCGTTTGTTGCTACTTTTGCAAGCTGGGGAGTAACTTGGCGTTAACTGGTTTTCCATCCAGATGAGCATACCCATCACCTGTGCGCTCTGAAATTCCTGAACGCTACCAACAAGCCAGGCCTGTTTTTTTTTTTTTTTTTTCAGTACGCCCTGGGCGTCGCCATAATGCACTCTGTCTATACTCGCAAACAACGAAGGGAACGCGACGGGGGCGAAGCTTCTCCACACGTGTTACCGCGCTAAGTCCGCCAGTGTTTGACAGTGCATTTGGTTGCTAGGAATAGACGCTGAATCGACACAGATTTCACGTGTGACGGTTTGGCGTATGCCCATGCACGGAGGGGAAAAGCCGCAAAATAAGTAAACATTTATATTCAGTGGTGTGTTTCATCTTATTTGACTGTGCGCATGTTTTCTCTTTCCCAGCTTAAACTAACGTGCACGAAAACGCGGGACTCTTTTCAGAAGTGCTCTCACTTGTGCGCGCTTTGCCCCCGTAGCTTTCCCTTCATTGCCACAGAAAGGAGTCCGCGTTAATGGTTGAAAGAATAGAAACACGTAGGAAAAATAGCGGGCTTTTACTGACGTTTCAGCCGTACGTTGTACAAATTGCGCGTGAGACCCCGCGCAAAATGATTTGCCGAAACAGCCGCGCGGGCCTCTGTACTCCAGCGGCATAGTGCAGGGAAGAGGTTCTCATTCTCCTCGATGAAAATTTATAAAATTGTCCGGCTTTAATTTCTGCTAGTACGTGGCAATGGCAAGCGAGACCCCGCGGTTCCATTGCCACAGCGGGAAGTATATTTTTTTAAGTGTCGACTCAGTGGACTGTCCATTTCGGGTGGTGCCGAAGTGCTGATTTTGGCTGGGTGGAGGTTCCAGTGCGAAGGAAGCAGGCGCCCAGCCAGTCTCCTCCCTACTGGTACAGCTCCAGCCAATCGGCGGTAGCGGAAGTGTACACACCCTCTAGGTGGAAAGATCCGCACATTCCCCGTCAGCTGAGCAGCACGACAAAGGTAACACTCACGGCGTGATTGCCCCCTTAAGCGTCCGTATAATCGCTATTGCGAATTGCAAAGCCATTATAACTAGATCAGCTGCATGCCCTTTCAATAACGACAGCACCGCAACGAATGTATGACGACCATATCAGCAATAAGACATAATGACGAAGCTTCGGCATGTCGAGCGATTGCGACTTCTCTATTCACTTTCATTACGAACGGAAACGATCTCGGCCAACTTGCGGCGTTACTCAAATTATAAATTTTCTAGCGGACTAAATGCGCTCCAAGTTTTGCCAGCGGACTAATGCGTAATTCATGAAAGCAGGAAAATTTCGCGTCACAGACGCCTAAATTTAGGAGGTCCAGATATCCTTGATGGCACTGAGTTGCGCTTTCTTCCCATCCCTGTCGAGTTTGTTTACTGGAAATGTGAGCGAAACCGAATAATCCTCTCTAGAATATGATTTTTTTTAGTTGAAAGGTTGAATATCGTTGACGTGCCTTCGCATCGCTCCACAGGAAAGACCCGAATGCCAACTTATTCGACAAGGACCAGTCCTCAGACACGGCTCGGCTCCTCTAGAACATCATCCGAACATTTTGGCCAACTTCTGCTGTGATCGGACCAACGTACTGTGAGTTTCTGTGCTTTTGTCACGGACCTGGCAGGGCGCTCAGCTAGCCCTAACGGCTAGGGGAGTAGGCCTACCGTCAAGTACGCCAACGGCCCGCATTCCTTCAGCAGCAATGGCCCCGAAATTCGTCACCGACACTGATGGATGGACCACTCGAGTATCAAAACGTTCCCAAGGTACGCAGCACGTTGCAACGCTCATTTTGCGTCCGCCAACTGGCCTTTTCCTACCTCAGTGGAGCCCACGAAGGCTTCACGACGCGCTAAGTGTCTCAGCAGCTCTGACTGCTGCAGAGGCTCGCGCCGCTACAGTAGACATCAAAAAAGAAAAGAACTTGGCTATAATAACCAGTGATGACCCCTCGGCGACAGAAAAACTCCAGCGCATTAATGAAACCACTATTAATGGCAAAACTTACCCTGTCCACATCTATATCGCTTCACCCCATAACTCGTGCAGAGGTGTGATTCACAACGTGGAACTGAACACCCCAACCGAAGAATTGATGCGTGAACTCCGAGCCCCAAATTATGAGATTATTGCGGCTCGTATGATGGGTAGAACAGCCACTGCAATCATAACTTTCAAGGGCTCACATGTACCTCGCCAGGTCATCTTCGGCGGAGGTGTATACCGCTGCGTCCCTCACCGACCCAAGGCGCAATTTCGCTCAACATGCTTTGCTATAGGACACCGATCAGACGTTTGTCGCGACAATGGAAAACAAAGGTGCAGAACATGTGGAAAGTCTGTCGGAGATCCTGTGGGGGATCATGACTGCAAACCAGGCTGCCCTAATTGTGGCAAGGACCACAAGGCAGATGACCCAACTTGTGAAGTGCGACGAGCCGCTGATAGAGCGGTCAGAGAAGCGGCCTACCTGAAGCGTTTGAAACAACGAAAGGACGACAAGCAAATGAAAACAGTCACCATCGCAAGCCGAAGCCCAAGCCCAAAACGCAACTCCGACAACACATCGAGAGACAGAAGTAGCTCCAGAAGCCGTCAGCGGTCCAGGGGCCGCAGCCGCTCCAGAGGCAGGAGCCGATCCAGGGGCCGCAGCCGATCTAGGGGACGCGGCCATTCCAGGGGCCGGGACCACTTCGGGGACCAAAGCCAGTCCGGCAGCAGTGGCCAGTCCGGGAGCGGCGGCCAGTCCGGGGACTGCAACCGGCTCGGTGGTGGCAGCCAGTCTCCGGATCACAATCATTCCCGAGGTCAACAAGACGAGCAACCCGCAAACCAGCGAAACGTGAGTCAGTCACTCGGCACCTCCCCTTTTTCCCCCGTGACCTATGCATCTCAAGTTCAAACACGAGCTCACAAAGTAGCCAAAGATTATAAGAACGCTCTACTTCAAACCCGCAGACCTAATGAAATGTCAACACTATCGTCACAATCACTAGAGCCTACCGAAGGCATGGACATGCAAGCAGAGGCACACGCACCTGAAGTTACACCATTGGGTGATATAGAGCAACCCTTATCACAGGAAGCAGAACCAGCGTCATTGCAACCGGCAATGAAAAAGGCAAGATACCACACAACAGCCCTACAACACCTTGAAGCAGATTTTAAGCAACTGAGGGACGAAATGAAAGAAATGCAAACCAGTCTAGAGGCCAAGATAGCTCAACAGGTTGCTGCTCAAGTTGAGGAGGCGCTAAAAACATACACTCAACAAATAATGAGCCAAATGCGCTCCCTGTTCAACGAGCTCCTCAGGAGCCAGGCAGAGGCGATTGTCTCTACACAAGTGCAGGCTGCGATGGCCGCATTACCGCGCCAGGAAGAGCGCGAACTACCCAGTGCACGCCGATCTACCAGCGTAACGCGACCCACTCCTTACCCTACAGCGGGCGCTCCGCAAAGTCATCAGTAGAACAATGGCGACTAATCTGGTGGTGTGGCAGTGGAACTGTAGAGGGATTGCTCGAAAACGGGGCCTTCTCACGCAGTACATTGCCGCTCAAGATCGTCGACTCGACATTCTCCTACTCCAGGAAACTAACCAAACACCTCATCTTGCAGGCTATACGGCGTATAGCCATAATTCTGCATTGGCCATTCTTATTCGTAAAGATATAGCGGCAAATGTTGTCCACAGCACGGAACAGAGCCTCACTGTACGTGTCTTTCCAACTAAGATTGTCAAGAGCAAGGCACAGCCCCACTTATTCATCACAAATGTTTATAGCCCGCCAAAACAGAAAGTAAACTTCTTCAAGGAGGTTGCGAATCTGCGGCCAACGAAGTATTTTGATCATCTAATAGCAGGCGACTTCAACGCGCCACACACTTCATGGGGATACACAAAAAACTCCTCCAAAGGATCCGCACTACTATACCATATGCAACAGGCCCAGCTAACTCTCCGTAACGAGACCGACTCCCCGACGCGGCACGGAAACTCCGTAGAAAGAGATACCACGCCTGATCTCGCCTTCATTAAAGGACGACTGTCAGCGCAATGGGTTAACACGCACGATACTTTAACGAGTGACCACACTGTCATACAGATGTTTCATAACAACACACATTGCGGATCCAGTGCAACCACAGTATGCCGACTACAAAAGCGCAGAGCCAGAAAATGAGGGTCTCACCGGCCCAATCACATTAGCGGAACTACAGCGTGCCTTAGCAGAAGCAAAGCCGAATAAAGCGCCAGGACCAGACCAAATTACGACAACACAGCTCCGCAACCTTACAGAAGCCGATCATGCATTCTTACTTCAGCAAATTAACAATGTGTGGGACACGGGCAGCTTGCCAGAAGAGTGGAAGACAGCCAGCATCATTTTCATTCCGAAGCCTGGCAAGCCCCAAGCCATAGCGAATCTGCGTCCAATATCGCTAACATCATGCGTCGGCAAGCTAATGGAGCGCATCGTGCTTAACAGACTTCTAATTCACCTTGAGCAATCACAACACCTACCCCATAATTTGATTGGATACAGACATCACTTATCTACTCAAGACGTTCTGCTGCAGCTACACGAAGAAATCACGAAGGAAACAAGCAGCGCTCAACTTAAAGCTATTCTTGCCATAGACCTCAAGAAAGCTTTTGACTATGTTAACCACGATGCTATGCTGCAAGAGCTCGAAGCTACTGGCTGCGGAACCAAGCTTTATAACTATATTAGGGACTTCTTACGGAGTCGCACGTACACGCTACGAGTGGGCGACATCACCTCACAACAGTATCCCCATCCGCAGAGAGGTATCCCGCAGGGTTCCGTGATCTCGCCCACTCTCTTTAATCTTGCCATGTGCGTAGTCCATAGAGCGCTACGAGACATCCCCGACATCAAATATGCGATCTACGCAGATGACATCACCATCTGGATCAACACGGGTTCGCCAGGGCATATCCAAGAAACTCTCCAACAGGCTATGAACAGGGTGCATGAGGCTGCTCAAACTATTGGCCTTAGATGTGCGCCGGAAAAATCTGAGTTGCTACTGGTCCATCACAAAAGATGGAGACCGCCCACCATACAAATTGTAAACGAAGGCGTGCCGATTCCCCAACCAAAATGTATTAAGGTACTCGGTCTCCATATCCAGAAAGATGGAGGTCCCGCTGCGACGGTGCATCACCTGCTCAGACAAGGAGAACAGGTGCTGCACATGATGCGTAGGGTCTCCAACCGAACAAATGGAGTGAAAGAGGCGGATATGCTTCAACTAAGAAACGCACTAATTATGTCGCGCCTGCGCTATCACCTGCCCTATACCAATCTCCGCAAGCAAGATATCAATCGCCTTGATGCGCTCATCAGGAAGGCGACAAAGCTGGCCATCGGCATCCCGTTTAGTGCCAGCACTAAGCTCCTACTTGACATCAGTTGCCATAACACGGTGGAGGAACTAGTCAGCATTCATCGCCGTTCCCAAGAACTGCGTTTGCAGCGCACGTGTCAAGGTACGCACATCCTCCACAGCATCGGCCATCATCCTGAAGCTGCGCCCCTTCTGAACACGCGCCCACTACCCCCGAAACAACGCGAACTTCTAACCATAGCTCCACTGCCACGCCACATGAATCCAGAACGAGGCAAGGAGAGGCGACGACAGCGAGTTGCCTACTTCAAGAGGTACACGGCAAGACACCCTGGCGGCATATACTTGTACGCTGATGCTAGCGTTGGTGCACGGGGCTCCGCTATAGCAGTCGTGAATAACAACCTCCAAACTCTACATACTGAGTTACTCCCAGAGACAGATCCGACCTTAGCGGAACTGACAGCCATCGCAACTGCGATCAAACACATGCCCCTTAGTAACTCAGCCTACCCAAGAATCATATTTACCGACTCCATGGCGGCTTGCAGGAAATTGTTGCACAATGATCTCCCTGCCCACACTTCGACATTTATTCAAGAGCACCTTCAGGGTCCTCTGGAAATCATCTGGATACCTGGTCATGACGGACTGCCGGGAAATGAAAGAGCTAATCAGCTCGCCTGCGAGACTTTGAACCAGGCACCCTGCATTCCGCGACCAGCCCAGACGAAAAGGTGGGCTCCCCTGCTTCTGCGGCCATATCAAGAGGCAAGACGCAAGTTCCCCAAGCTCAGCAAAGTGCTCACCCGTGAACAAGGTGTACTGATTCGTCAGGCCCAGACTGAAACACTCCCTACACCAGCAAGAATGCATCTCCTCCGCGGCCTCTTACCTGAAGATCCCCCACCCTGCCGATACTGTGGCGAACACCCGAACACATCCCATATCCTCTGGTCCTGTGGACCACCCCCACCTCCCCTTCCTGCCCCCACAAATCTTTCCCCTAAACCCCATGCCGGGTGGCTGACAGAAGCAGCCAGCGCCGACGACCAACGGTACCTTGCGGCGTTTATCAGTGCTGCATTGAAGAATGCCGCAAGCGAGGCTCTGGACTGAGGGCCTTTCCACGTTACCACCGAACATGAAAATAAAGTTTTTTCTCTCTCTCTCTAGAATATGCTCAATTATAGAGTGCTAGCCTTGAGTAACTCTGAGCGTCTTCGTTGATTATGCAACGGGTGTATCGTGTATCGTAAGACACACGATACTTGACTTGGTGCATCGAAAATACAGGTACGGTTACACGTCCTACCGTACGTATCGTGATACAGATACAAGATACCCAGAGAGCATCCTAGGTGGTATTTAAGATACATGTTTCTTCGATACTGCCCAGCCTTCCCTGCGAGGCGTCACACTGAAGGGGAACGAATGGGACGCCGATCCAACGGCAGTGACAACGGCGTTCCCTTTTCCATCAGATGCATAGAAACTAGATTTTATATGTACACAGACATTAGGTTTGCTTCAGTAATTAATTAAATAATTAAGTAATAAATGCGTTGTTGTAATAAAATCACGCAGGTTCAACGCACGTGCTGTAATCTGTGTGGCGCGAATTGCTGAATCCATGAAGCAGTCAAATAGATGCTGCACAACAATTCAGCTGCTGCTGAACAGGGAAAAATTTATGAAGAGTCGATAACAATGCGAAGGTAACTTGTCTGCAATGCTAATTGCTCCCCAAATTCGAGAAAGGTACCAAGACGTTTAGGTTCCTATTGGTTTTCGTTGAAAGAGGTGCCAGAGAAAGCTCATTTTTTCTTTAAAAATCGTCATACATAAACGAAAGCAGCTTTCATCCCAGAGATAAATTCAAATAGTACAAAAAAGCCTTGTTTATATCGTCTAGACCAGTCACAAGGAAAGCTTTTATGCTCAGACGTGATGACGAAACATACTGGAGGTTACCCAGCGAGAGAAGCAAACGTTGTGACAGCGGACATTGTCTGTTACATTAGAGACACCTAAAAACTGGGTGATATTCGTAGTTGGAAGGGATTTTATTAATAAAATATGCAAACGTCTATAGAGGAAGCGCTGTAAAAAGATAATACTGATCGAACACGCATGTTGGAATCAGTGTGTGTGTGAGAGAGAGAGAGAAAGAGATTTATTGTGGGAGAGAACCTGAAAGGTTTGCTTGAATTACTTTGTTCTATAGCTTGCTAATCAGCGTTGGTGATGTGGAAAAAGGGAAGAAAGGGAAGAGGAGAATTTGAAGATGATATGAAAAGACATGAATAAAAAACATTATGAAATAAATTTGGACATTATGAAATAAATTTGATTATTAAAGGGCCCCTCACTAGGCCACATAGCAAATTTTGGTTATACGCTGGAAGTTGTTACGTGTCCTCTAGGGTGCGTTCTGCCGCAATTTTATTTTTTCAAATTGGCTTATTAATAGCCAAGATAGAAATAGTTCAGTGCCGCGAACCCATGATTTCAGCAGGCGGGCTCCACTGCAAAGTAAGACGCTCTCTCCGCTCGCCCCGCCTAGCCTTCGCAAGCGAAATTACTTCCCTGAGTTCTCCCATACCGGACCTCGAAGATCGCGTGATGCATACGTCACAGGCCCCGCATTCATTTGTTTTTCCTTGCTTTTTTTTTCCGGCGCAACGCATTTCCGCTGATGGCGTCGCGTGCGAGCTGTTGTCTCGTTCGCGCAGTGCACAATTTTGCGCGCGGTGCACAAAGAAACATGACTAGGGGTATAATTCAGTGCTACACGAATACTGAGGCAGAACAAGCGGATCGCAGAGCGTGATCGCGCGCTGGAGCACGGTAGAAAATAGCATAGTTTCGGTAACTACGCACGTGACCGCACGACCGTCTGAAAGACATCTCTCTTCCTTCGGTGCGAAGTAAAACAAAAAAGTACGCAGACATTCCGTTTGTGTGTTTTATTATTTCTCTAAAGTTCAGTTCGTCAATTCAAGCAACAGATCGCACAGACAACAGATGTTGTTTTGAATAATTGTCGAAGTCACGTATCAGCACGAGTGAGGTCACACTGCGGACACGACTACGTAGGCGTAAGGGCACGACTACATCACCGTCTGGCTTGGAGCGCGGTGGCCGTGAGAAGGAAAAACAGCGTTCGGTATTAAATGTCAGGTCTTTCCGCTGTGCGTAGCGATGTAATACTTTGCAGACACGATCGTTATTGCTCAATGTATGCTCTACGCTTGTCAGCTCAAAATGACCAGACATAGTGAGGGGAGGGGCCCTTTTAGGCGAAAGCCTTAGATAGCTCCCGAGTCGAAAATTTGACTCTCAAGAAAATTAAATGGCACGAAAATTCATTGGCAGAAAAATAGCGCGTCAAATATACCCTGGACCTTTCCTTAATTACTTAACAGTTAATTAAGGTAAACTAACTAAGCAAAAATTAATTAAGGCAGTCGAACCCACGACCATTGTTATTGACTACGACAATGTTAATTAGGGCTTGATTAATTAAGATAGAGTTACTTAAGGTATTACAATCCACGACAGTTTATGGGAGTCGAACCCACGACTTTTGGTTTTAATTAGGGCTAAGTTAATTAAGGTCGACTTAATTAAGACACTCGAATCTGCGCCCTTAGGTGAGAGAAAACAAATAATAGGAAGTCAGATTGCATTCGAATGAGAATGTCAAGGAATTAAATGCTCCTCTTAAGCATATGCTAAAGTGACTGTCGACTTCTTGCGTGAAGAGAACATATAAAAATAACAGGGGTCAACATTGTCGACCTCTGTTGCAACACTGATGTGGCAGCCCGGTGAAAACAGAGTCCTCAAAAGCTGCGAATGGAGATAAACATACCGTAGCGTTTCATGCAATAATTACTTGGGGGAACTATGGCGTTAGTGTCAACGGGAAGTGGAAGACTTCGTCCTGTTGGCTTTAAATGACTTTACAAACTTATAATTTTCGACAAAGTACTGCGTTATAAAAAATTTAATAAGCTTTAATAGAATCCTCCAACAGCAGCATTCGAACACAGCACCTCATGCACAGAAGACTGACATTCAAACCATTATGCCCAAAGGTATGCAGTGACAAGCGTCATAGAACACCCTTAAGAATTTCTCGCGGCTAAGGGAGGGGGGCGATGAGACGCTTGGCCAACTCGACAGGCGGCACCACTTCGATTAGTAGCGATTATGCACGTTAGTAGAGAATTATCAAAGCCACACGAACGTTTGAAGCCAGAAGGAGGAACATGACAAAAATTAATTTACTAGGTATCATTATTATTATCAATCACAATGTTTACGGTCAGAGTTCACCCCGTAGCATAGAAGCTACGACGTCTTCACAACTTTTTTTCATGAGGAGTCGGTAAAAGCGCTATTGGTGACAAGGAAATTTATTGACCCGTAGGCACGCTTACAACTGTGGTGTGAACGAAAAGTACAATATAAAGTACATCACATGTAATACATCATACTTGATGTAAACAAAACAGATTAACAAATGAAATAATAAATGGTGTCTACTTGACACTGGCTTTGCCGCACACAACAACAACCACAACAACAACAACAAAACTCATTACCGCATCCACGCAAAAGCATTATTGTCAGCCTCGAATTTATGAAAGGTACCCGGGGCACATACAGATACAGTCTGAACTCAGGCAACAGAATTGAGCATTATTCTGGCTGTAGAAAGACTGCCTCGGGAGACGGTTATGTACCGCGTAGACCAGCGGCGAAGAAACTCGGCTTCACCGAGTTTGAACAACTGTTCTTCAAGATGACCCCATATTATCACCCGTAGTTTCCGCATTCTGGGGTACATTGCTCTATTTGACTGCCGAGATCGTTCTGCGATGTTACGGAAGCACCACAAAATGTAGCTAGCGCTGTAGTAGACGAGACTCGCAAACCGATCTCGGCGCTGCAGTGGCCGCACGATGGATATTCCGAACATTCTTGCAACTAGCTTCCAAAAGGTGCGTGCTACAACGCAGTCCTTTACTACATACGCGTTGGTCTCTGTTTGTGCGCAATATATGCATTTATCATTCGCTACCATATGCCAGCGTTCAAGCCTGTCTCTTGTAGGTAGAATGCCCCACTGATATTGCCAATGAAAATCCTTCACTTGAGAGGGCAAATCAGGTGAAAGCACAGCTGTCCATGTTTGTGTAGTAGCTGTCCGTGGAGGTACAGCTGTCTCACACAACATTTCACAAAGCCTGGAAACTGGTGTCGCACGCCACTTTGTAATTCTTAGTTGTACAAGCTGGCTTTGCAAGCGCGCAGCCGCCGCATACTGCGGTGCTGGCGTTACCGCCGTCGGAAGCAAGTTGCCTGTACTCTGCAGCATAAGCGTTCGACGGTAATGGCCCAGCCAATAAAGGAGCAGTGGCCTACCAGGGTACTCATCATCATCAAGTAGATCACATGTACTCTTAGTGCAGAACAGCCTACCGAATGTAACTATGCACGGTAAGCTCCATCCTCCGCTGGATTTTGGCAGACGCAAAAATTGCTGCGCTACGTATTGCGACTTGTTTAGCCAGAACCACGAGAAAATAAGTGAGTTTACTACTCGTACTGTTGGTGACGGCGGGAGAGCTACCCTTGCAGCAAACCACAGTTTACTGCACAATACGTTCTTAATGAAGAAAGCCCTTTCTGCCAGCGGCAGTGGCGACGCAGTCACTGCTTCTGACTGTTCTTTAATGGAGCTGACAATGTCTCGCCACGTGTGAGGTGAAACACCACTTGTACAAAATTTGATACCTAGCATTTGCATATGCTCGGTCTGTTTAATGTCCCCTGGTAGCGTTATTTCACCGCGACCTAAATTTAATGCTTCACATTTTCTCATATTTATTTTGCCCCCTGACATTGAAGCATATTCATTATAAATACGAAATACCTCTACAAGACTGTCCTCATCCCGTAAAAACAAAGTGATGTCATCCGCATACGCCGATACTTTTATGCAGCCGGATCCCGGCATAGGAAGACCTCTTATGAGCGGGCTCTCGCTAAACTGCCTTAACAACGGGCCAACCGCAAGCGCAAACAATATGGGTGACAAAGGACAACCCTGCCGCACTCCCCTGGTCACATCAACTCTAGGTGTTAAAATGCTGTTAAGCAGTAGCTCAGCTGTTGTTCGCGAATACAACATCCGCAGGATGTCTACAAACTCTCCGGGCCGTGACAAGCTCAAGGTTAACTATCGTTAAGAACGCAAAGTGGTGCAAAGTGAATACTATCCTAATCAGCCATCTCAGTTTCTCTGGTTCTCTACAAGTTTTAATTAGAATACTCTTTTAATCTTCTCGCTCAATGCAGAACACTAGCATCATTGCGGAGGCTCGCTTATGTAGCATTGGTCTTTTAACTAAGAACGTTCTTTGCAATTTTTGCAGCCTGTGGAAAAGCTTGGCTTTAACTTCTCTTCCTTGCTAACGAGCATGCCCAGAATCGGCGCTCTTAACGGTTTCGTCCGCGCGCGAACAGCAGCGTGAGAGCGCGCCCCATGAAACTTCCGGTCACAGGCCTTATCGGCCTACTGCGCCAGAACACACAGTATGTTTTAAAGTTCTTCCGCTATGCGGAAAGTCTATTTTTTTTTTTTAGTTTTGAGATAAAAGACATGCGCCTTTCGCCTCGAGAGTACAGCACAAAATCTTCCGTTTAACTTACGGCAACCTTGACTTGCGAAACTGTTGTTTTGTGCAGAGGAAAGGTGTTGAAAGCTTGTTGGCTTAGATTGTAACGCACCAATGTTATTCCATGGCGCTACGAATGCCGTTTTTGTTCGCTAGATAGGGCGGGCTACACGCCTTCTTAGTCGTGTTCCGGTAGTTGCTTGTGCGGCGTTTTTCGTTGTCTGATCCAAAGTCGGTGCAGAATTTGGCGCAGGTCTTCTCGAAGTTGCGTTTAAGGCTAAGGCCACGCTTAATCGCTTCTCAGCTGATCCCGGTATGGAGGTTCGGATCGAGTATCGAGGTGTTCGTGTGAAGATGGGCAGGATTTTTGGCTGCCCCGCGTATCTTCCAGAACAAGCTCTTCCGCATTTCAATGGGGGCGAAATGCGAAAACACCCGTGTGTTTAGATTTAGGCGCACGTAAAGAACCCCAGGTGGTCAAAATTTCCGGAGTTCTCCACTACGGCGTGCCTCATAATCAGAAAGTGGTTTTGGCACGTAAAACCCTATAATTTAATTTTTTTTTTTAGGACAAGCTCTTGTCACCGAGGTAGAGGTCTTTGGAAAGCTCCACGGGATGCGTGGCGGGGTTTTCTGCCATTGGTACAGGGAACCGGCGCATTCGGATAGAGATGGTGCGACCCGTTCGTAATCTTGTTCGTGTAGGAGAGCGTGTCGTCCAGTGTGAGTACGAGGGAGTCGTTCGGTTGTGCCGTAGGTGTAACCTGGCCGGTCACCACGCAGCGGAGTGCGACACGCCGAAGTGCGCGGCGCTGCGAGCAATTCGGCCACGTGGCCTGCGAGGCGGCGTGCGTACGATGCGGCGGTCTCGGCGTGTAGTGTCCGCACCTACTCGTCAGTAACCGCGGGGCCAGACCAGCAGGGAGGAGGAAAAGAGATAAGAAGGCAGGGAGGTTAACCAGAATCATGTCCGGTTGGCTACCCTACACCGGGGGAAAGGGGGAAAACAAAGATAACAGGGAGAGAGAGGAGGGAAGGAAAGAAGGAAATTGCAGTGAGTTCGCTGACTTGTGTGGCCTTACAGAAATTGCATTAATAGTCAGAGTTGGTCGCACAAGCCCGTCGTCCTTAAGCAGGAATCTACAGTAATGGATGCGGTTGCTTCGCTGGGAGATAAGACGGCAGCTGCCACGGAGGACAAGAACAGCCGGGCTTCTTCGAGCGTGGTCGACGGCGGCGATGATCCCGTGGATTCCGCCGCGAACTCTCTCCCGTCTGTCACGGCAACTTGCGAGGGGGGAGTGTGGGAGGAGGTTGACGCGAAGGTCACTGCCGTCTCCGTGGTCGTTGCGCCGCCCGCTGCCATTGGCGGGCAGGAGCCGCTGACTGACACGGCCGATGGTGTTCGTCGGTCGAGCAGAAAGCGAAAAAAAAAAAAAAAACAGCGCAGTAAGCGCGCTGGCTCTGCTGCCAGGGGCGCTGCCGCGCAGCGCGCGTCGGGCTCAGACGACGGTGGGTCCGCGGCTCGCAGCCTGGCGCTCCTGAATCCAAGCGCACTGCCGTGAACCATGCAGATTCCGACTCTGATACATCCCTTCGTACATGGAGGATTTCACTCCTTGTGCGCATCCTAAAAGGGTTCGATGCGACTGCTCCGAACTGTCAGACAGATACTATGATTCTACTAATGAGGGGTCTCCAATTTCGGAGGCTCTCTCATAAGTAGTTCCAGCTTATATATCTTGTGCAGCTAGTATTACTCAATACTAGCCTGCTATTTCTTTCTTTGTCTAGCCTTTTCTTGTTTCCTTTGATTTAATTAGAATTCTGCAAAATTTTCTCTCCCCCAATAAGGCTCCTTCCCTTACTATAGCTCTCAATTGTAGAGGTTTGTCCCGAGCTTCCAAACAGTTAGAGGTTGTCAACTTGGCTAAATCCAAAAAGGCAGATATTCTTGTACTCCAACTAACTTATGTCCATAGGTTAGGCCAGATAAGCCACTTTGACAGGATTTTTGGCACCAGGTCTTTCTGGAGTTATGGCGAGTCGGGCAGCCGAGGTACGGCCATCATTTTGATGCCGAATTTCGACGGCTTTGTTCTTCGTCATGCCAGGGATGCCGAGGGCCGTATCTTGTCGGTGGATCTTGATTGTGGCATTCGAATCGTTAATGTTTATGCTCCAAACCAGTCTTGAGATCAAAGAGAGTTTTGCGTTACATTAGAACCTTACTTGGTAGGTCCCTCTCGGCTAATTTTTGTAGGTCACTTCAACTGTTTGTTAGAACAGGTCGATCGCGTCTCCCGTAGAGAGACTCCATCAGTTAAATATATGCGTGGAAATGCTGCACTGCGCGAGCTCGTCGATGGGCTGGGACTGGTCCATGCTTGACACGTGCTTCGCCCTGGACAGTCAGGAATGGCTTGGACAGGAAGGGGCCAGCAGAGCCACATCGATCGTTTTTACATCTCGTCGTCACTAGCTTCCAATATGCATTCTTCTTAGTTGATTCATTCTGCTCTTAGCGACCATAGCTTCCTAATTCTGCGGTTTGCCAATTCTAACATAGTCTCGCAAGGGAAGAGACCATGGCGCCTAAATCCACGTCTCCTAAAACATAGCCAGGTAACCGCAGAGGTATCATCCATTCTCTTTCGATCGCTGCACAACAAATAGAATCTAGGTGGCACAATATGGGGTGATGTGAAGGTCAGGGTGCGTGAATGCTTCAGGTCTTGGGGCAAGCGTCGAGCGCGCGAGGAGCGTGAGGAGATTAGAATTGTCTCCGACGCGGTCCTCAAGCTCTCGAGGCCATTGTCCGGTGGGCCTGGTGTTGCTTCGGCGCTGGCCTTATTCCGAAAGGAACTTCGGATTCTTCTTCAGCGACGCTGGAATGGCCTGAGGGACACAACCCGAGCAGAACACTGGGAAATGGAAGCGTGGTGCAGCACCAACGTCCTACGTAGGCATCTTTCGAAGAAGAGCACAACTCTCTCTTCCCTAGAAGATCCAAGTGATGGTAGCTTAGTCGATTCACCTGATAGAGTTCTTGCACTGGCAAGGCAGTTTTACATGACCTTGTACGCCGAACCAGTTGCTTCTCCAGCTGTCTTTCCTTTTGCTTCACCAGCTGAGCCGCCACAATTATATGACTGAGCCACAGATGAGGACGAGCTATTTTCGGCTTTGAAGTCTATGAAGCATAATCGCAGTCCATGTCCAATGGTCTGACAGTCGAATTTTATGTTAAGTTTTGGACACTGTTTGGGAAGCCGTTCACATCACTGGTGAACAGGCTACTCAGTGAAGGGACTTTGTCAGCGTCTCAACGAGAGGGCATAATCACTCTCCTTTGCAAGGACGAGTTCAGAAGCTCCGATCTGAGAGCATGTCGTCCAATCACACTTCTGAACTGCGATTACAAGCTTATAGCAAAGTGCCTGTGTATGCGACTCACGCCAGTACTCAATACTGTTTTGGGTCCATACCGGGCATGTTGTGTCCAGGTGAGCTCCACTCAGGTTCACAGTTTAGCAGTGAGTGACCTTCTCCTGTGGGCAAATGCCAGGAAACTTCCAGGTATTCTTTGCTCCTTCGATCACGAGAAGGCTTTCGACATCATTAGCCATAGGTACATTATCCGTGTTCTGGAAGAGGCTGGTTTTAGTGTGGGTTTTCGGCAGAGGGTGCAAGCTTTGTATTCTCGACTGACTTCTGTTCTCATAGGGGACCGCGTCTCGGAGGCGTTCATTGTGGGACGTGGTGTACGGCAGGGGTACCCTCTCTCACCGGCCCTCTCGCTTTTGAACCGCTTCTGCAGAGGTCTTCCTGGGACAGCAGAATTGGCAGGTTCCTCCTCCCACCAGATTCCCCTCCGGTTGCACTCTTTGCCTATGCGGATGACTTGTCCATGTCGTCCCGGACGAAGCATCAGCTTGCAGCGTCTTGGAGGTCATGGACAGTTACTGCGAGACGAGCGGTGCAAGGTCGAATAGGTCGACAAGTGCAGCCATGTACTTGAACTCCGCCCCGTACAGTCCGCAGTCCGTTCATAGTCTCCACGTGAAAACGTGGCTGCGCATTCTAGGTTTCCAGTTCGAACTACACGGTCTCTCTCCCTAAAACTGGCAGCAGCTAGGCTAAGGAGAAGCTTGAAAACCGGATTCAGGAATTCAGCGCGTTGTCATGCCCATTGACTGCTCGAGCGACAATTCTTCGCTCACTTATGTTTTCCTTCCTGACGTATGCGGCGTGTGTGTCTCCTGTTGCAACCCGAACCAGCTTATCTTGGCGAGGGTCCTCTTTCGCTTCTCCTGGAAGGGAGAACTAGTTGTGTAGCTCGGCAGGTGTTCAAGCTGCCCCAGGATAAAGGACGACTCGGAATTCCCGGCCTGGGCATCGTGGCTACTGCACTACACGTCAGGTGGACCCAGGTCGCTCTTAACTCGGATATGCTCCTAACTTTCGTGCTCATAGCGCAGCCAACACGCTGTCTTAAACTGTCCTGCAATCTTTTACAGTTGCTGCTGCTCTTGTGCTGGGAACGTGGCTTTGCTCGGATCGACGTAAGCGCCTGTCTGGAATCTAATCGTCAAGATCAAGCTACCGGTGACAGTTGTCTTCACTAAGTCCTGCGTCATGGCCCAAGCTGCTGAAGCGCCACCACCCGCTTCATAAGAAGTGGTCGCCAGGTGCTTCCTCGTCTTGTGGCAGCAGCGGCAGCGCAGCCAACACGCTGTCTTAAGCTGTCCTGCAATCTTTTACAGTTGCTGCTGCTCTTGTGCTGGGAACGTGGCTTTGCTCGGATCGACGTAAGCGCCTGTCTGGAATCTAATCGTCAAGATCAAGCTACCGGTGACAGTTGTCTTCACTAAGTCCTGCGTCATGGCCCAAGCTGCTGAAGCGCCACCACCCGCTTCATAAGAAGTGGTCGCCAGGTGCTTCCTCGTCTTGTGGCAGCAGCGGCAGCGCAGCCAACACGCTGTCTTAAGCTGTCCTGCAATCTTTTACAGTTGCTGCTGCTCTTGTGCTGGGAACGTGGCTTTGCTCGGATCGACGTAAGCGCCTGTCTGGAATCTAATCGTCAAGATCAAGCTACCGGTGACAGTTGTCTTCACTAAGTCCTGCGTCATGGCCCAAGCTGCTGAAGCGCCACCACCCGCTTCATAAGAAGTGGTCGCCAGGTGCTTCCTCGTCTTGTGGCAGCAGCGGCAGCGCAGCCAACACGCTGTCTTAAGCTGTCCTGCAATCTTTTACAGTTGCTGCTGCTCTTGTGCTGGGAACGTGGCTTTGCTCGGATCGACGTAAGCGCCTGTCTGGAATCTAATCGTCAAGATCAAGCTACCGGTGACAGTTGTCTTCACTAAGTCCTGCGTCATGGCCCAAGCTGCTGAAGCGCCACCACCCGCTTCATAAGAAGTGGTCGCCAGGTGCTTCCTCGTCTTGTGGCAGCAGCGGCAGCGCAGCCAACACGCTGTCTTAAGCTGTCCTGCAATCTTTTACAGTTGCTGCTGCTCTTGTGCTGGGAACGTGGCTTTGCTCGGATCGACGTAAGCGCCTGTCTGGAATCTAATCGTCAAGATCAAGCTACCGGTGACAGTTGTCTTCACTAAGTCCTGCGTCATGGCCCAAACTGCTGAAGCGCCACCACCCGCTTCATAAGAAGTGGTCGCCAGGTGCTTCCTCGTCTTGTGGCAGCAGCGGCAGCGCAGCCAACACGCTGTCTTAAGCTGTCCTGCAATCTTTTACAGTTGCTGCTGCTCTTGTGCTGGGAACGTGGCTTTGCTCGGATCGACGTAAGCGCCTGTCTGGAATCTAATCGTCAAGATCAAGCTACCGGTGACAGTTGTCTTCACTAAGTCCTGCGTCATGGCCCAAGCTGCTGAAGCGCCACCACCCGCTTCATAAGAAGTGGTCGCCAGGTGCTTCCTCGTCTTGTGGCAGCAGCGGCAGCGCAGCCAACACGCTGTCTTAAGCTGTCCTGCAATCTTTTACAGTTGCTGCTGCTCTTGTGCTGGGAACGTGGCTTTGCTCGGATCTACGTAAGCGCCTGTCTGGAATCTAATCGTCAAGATCAAGCTACCTGTGACAGTTGTCTTCACTAAGTCCTGCGTCACGACCCAACCAGCTGAAGCGCCACCACCCGCAACATAAGTGGTCGCCAGGTGCTTCCTCGTCTTGTGGCAGCAGCGCAGCCAACACGCTGTCTTAAACTTTCCTGCAATATTTTACAGGTTTGTGTAGTTTTTTCTTTTTCTAGCTGTAATATCCGATCAATTTTTGTATTCTCGCTGCTTCTGCTGCCTAGTCTTTTGTACCACATTGAAAATCACGTCACAATAATTTTTTTTATGTTCTGTCAATTCTTGGTTGCGTTGCTTTTCGTCCATGTCACCGTGCCTGCCTGTTAACTGTCTGTCATGAGCGCCTTAGGAGATGAAACTTGCGCAAAATGTGATGTTGACATTGAAGCTGATGGTCATTACATGACATGTTGCGTCTGCAGTAATATTTGCCATTTTGGTGAATGCTCGGGTATTGCCGAAACGACATTCAAATCTAAGGGGGAAGAATATAAGAAAGCCTGAAGGTGGGGTCAACATTGCCGCAAGAGCAAAACAAGTACGCCTTGCATGAATAGTAATATGGAACCCTCTGTAGCTTCTCTGCATCTTGACATCAACCGTAAGCTTGATGATTTATTACCCCTAAAGAAAATGGTGGATGACACTGAGACATCATGGCAGTTTGGGCCAAACAAATATGGCGAAATACTTGCTCAAGTGTCCAAGCATGACGCTGACATTAAGAGCATGAATTTGAGGCTTTCAAACCTTGAGAACTCCTATGCCAACGACGAGGTACGAAAGTTGTCTGTTGCATTGAATGATCTGGAATACCGAAGGAGGAAACTGAACCTGGAAATTCATGGCCTCAAAATGCACGAAGATGAGTCCCTAATCAATAAAATAAACATGCTTGCGTCAAAGTTAGAGCTTGATCACCTGACCAGTCAATCTGCTCTTGCCGTGCACAGGCTTCCTTCTAGCCCTGATAAGATTCCCGGTGTTATCATGCGCTTTGCGCAGCAATCGGTAAGGGATCAGTGGCTGCACAAACGTAAGGTACTGCCAAAATTAGGAAAAGGTGTTTTCATGTTGGAAAACCTAGGGCCCTTTTGAAAACCGCTAAAGACTGGACAAGTGCCGATGGATTCAGTTTCGCTTGGCACCGTCGCGGAAAAGCGTTTGTAAGGAAAAAAAGAAGGCCGTCATGCGCACACGATCACCTGTGCTGCTGACCTTAATGAACTGAAGTCATTAAACGTGTTTGATGGATGATTGTCTTCTACTGCCATGAATTTCACAGGCTTGTTACCTCCATCAGGTTTTGTTAATTATATTGGAAATTGTCATAGTCGAGCGACTAAATGTTTTCACCTAAACTGCCAGTCTGCTAGAAATAAAAAAAAAAGATGAACTTGATTTTTTTCTTTGAAAGCCTCACATTTCAGTTCGATTGCATAATGCTATCTGAGACGTGGTATGACCAACACTCTACCCCATGGTGCCTTCCAAGCTATCAGTGTTTTACTAGGTCCAGAACCACTTCCCGTGGAGTTGGTGTTAGCATGCTTGTGCAAGGTACTCTTTCACTAAGTTGCATTGATGAATTTTGCTTCTTGGCGGAAGACTGTGAAGTCTTATCTGTGCTGCACGCTCAAACTATTTTCGCTGTATTCTACCGTCCACCCAATGGGAATGTCGAGCAATTCTTGTCGTTTCTGGAGAAATTATTTTCATATGCACATGATCTACAACGTACAGTTGTTTTCGGTGGCGATTTCAACATTGACGTGTTGACTGATACCACAGCGAGTCGTGACTTTTTGCTTTTGTTGCAGGCATATAGCTGTCATATTACTATCTCGATTCCAACCAGGATCGCAGTTAGCACATCTACCTGTATTGACTTTTTTTTTGACAAACTTTCCCCAAGCTGCCATAAAAGCCGGTGTTTTCACGTGTAGTTTAAGCGACCACATGCCCACCTTCCCAAGACTCATCCGTAATAAATAATGAAAGAGAAACGAAATGTAACTTCACTTATCAACCAATTACAATGCACCAGCTTGCACAGTTCTGATATGAAATACGGCTGATTAACTGGGGGGGGGGGGGGGGGGGGGGAGGTGTTTTTGCAGCGGATAATGCAGATGCTGTCTATGAAACATTCTTGCGCACTCTTCGGGCTTGCTACAACAAAATTTCCCACTTCGTACCAAAACCTTCGCATTCTTCGAAAATCCGCAAACCCTGGATCACGACAGAGTTGCTGCGTGAAATCAAGGTTAAAATAAAATTATATAATAAGTTCATCAAAACCCGGAATCCACATGACCTGCAGGTTTTTAAATCATTTCGGAACCAATTAACAAACGAGCCGAGCCGTGCTAAAGGCCGCTGTCATCTCGAGCACTTTCAATCCCGCTGGAATGACAGCCGGAAATTGTGGAAGCGGGCCAACGTTTCGTTGAATCGTGTGCCTGATTACCAGCCTCCAAGAGGTATTTTAGAAGATGGCAATGTATACCAGACGTGTTTTTGCCTGGCACGTTTAACAATTATTTTACCAGCGTTGCAAGTGCACCTATAAACATGAATGCTAGTCGTTACATATCCGTTGATTGCTCCGATTCAGTTTTTTTTTTTTTGCATCCAACGAACGTATCTGAAATAATATGCAAGTTCAGTGAACTCAATATCAGCAGCATTTGTGAAGTCAATGATATTCAGATGAAACCTGTGAAATACGTCCTAGATTTAATTGCGCCTGTATTAATGCACGTCTGCAATGTCTGCTTTCTTCCGGTGTAATCCCACGTCAGATGCAAACTGAAAAAGTCTTAGCTTTATTAAAGAAAGGAGATAAGAAATTGTTGACAAATTATAGAACAATTTCTATTCTCCCCGTATTTTCAAAATGTTTAGAAAATAATTATTTTTCAACGCATTTCTGATTTCCTCGAAAGCCAAATTTTTTTAATCTATTGGCCTTTCGTAAAAATAGGTCTACGCAACTTGCTGTGCTTCAGCAGAAAAAATTCATTTTATATATTTTTAAATAAGGCCTTCTTACTCTTGGCATTTTTATAGACTTTAGCAAGGTGCACGAGCTTCTGTTACATAAAATGAATCGCTATGGTATTCGTGGCATCGCTTTAGACTTGATTAGGTCATATCTGTGTCATAGGCGCCAATTTGTGCAAATTAATAACAGTTCATCCCAAGTTAAACCAGTCTATATTGGCGTTCCGCAGGATAGCATTTTAGGCCCTCTTCTCTTTAATATCTGTATTAATGATATTGTTAAGGTAGATCTCCACACCAAGTTTATTTTATATGCTGATGATGCAACCGCGTTGTTTTCTTCAAGTAATGCTGTAACACTGCTTACAGTTGCGAATTGTGTGCTTAAAAAATTATGTACTTGGTCTGTCGAAAATGGGTTGAAAATCGACACAGGAAAAACTAAAGCAATTTTGTTTCATGCCAAGAATAAGAATGCTCTCCTGAAGGATGACATTAAACTTGGCTCATCAAAAATCATGCTCGTGAATTCCATTAAAACCTTAGGTGTTTTCTTTGATCATGACATGTCTTGGAACTGTCATACTAGTTTTTTAACAAACAAGCTTTCTCAAGTTTCAGGTCTTCTTTTCACTATAAACTTCTGCTCTATATCTCCTTTTTCACCAGAACTCTATTTCACTATAAACGTCTGCTCTATAACTCTTTCTTTTCTTGTCACCTAAATTACGCCTGCCTGGTTTGGGGCACAACATCTGCCACTCATATTAATCGTATTTTTCGTCTGCAAAAGAGAGCTATTCGTGTTGTGTGCAAACTACCATTTGACTTTCCAACTAATCCATCATTTAAAGACGTAAAGATACTTAAAGCTCCTGATCTCTTCAATTTTCGCTTAGCGTTAACATACGGTAAGGAGTGCCAGAAAAACATTCACCACGCCAGGCCTATAGCCAACTTGACAGGAAATAGAAGCGTTTATGCTACAAGATTTCCGGAATGTTGGTTTGTGCCACACCCACGTACCAACTATGCGAAGCAAAAGCTTTCATACACTTTACCGCAATTATTAAATAAGTTAATGAACGATGGTACTGATGTTTTTTTTCTTGCAGTAAAAACAAGTTAATAAATTACTTTTGTGCCTGTTAGCCTTTAAAGGGACACTAAAGCGAAACAATAAATCAGTTTAGACTAATGAAGCTTTGTTTGAGAACCCTGCAGGCAGTCATTTAAAAAAAAAAATAGTTCCATTATTAGATGAGAAAGTGAAGGTCCAAGTATCAGTATTTGAATTTCGCGCCGAAACCCCAGCGCCGGTACGTCAGCGTGACGTCAGGGATGCCAAAGTATGTTTTCGCATTTGGACCGCGTTGGCTGAATAAAGGTTCCCGAAACTTGCCGTGTTCATTATTTGGTTCCTTTAGAACACAATGTAGTCAATCTGTACCGCTATATATAATTAGTAGGCCCTAGAAGATGCCATCAAAATCCACGACGTCACAGACCCCAGGTGCGGGAACTTAAGTAGGCGTCGCCACCCGTATTTCGTTCTTGCGCTTTTTCTGGCTTACCAAACGTGTTATCGTTGTAAGAGTGGTGTTTTTGGTGTTGTAGAACGGTAATTTACTGATGCAGAAGAAATCATTCTTCACCTTAGTGTTCCTTTAATCTCTGTATAAGTAGGCTTTCTTTTTATTGGGTTATGTATTTTTTCTATTATCTGCTGTATGAACACTTGTATGAGAACGCTTATTGTTTTTGTTTTGTTTTGTTCTTTCTCTCTTAGCCTCCCTTTTTGCCATGTGTTGGTTTCTGCTGCTGTTGTCACGAGGAGGTTTAAAGACTAGTCAAATTGCTCTTTTGCAACTTTTTTTCCTTATATCCCCCATAAACTTGTATATTTTTATGGAAATAAATTCATTTGTTCATTCATGCATTCAACTCGAAGCTTAACCTCCTTTTTTTCTTAGCACCCTACTCCGCTTGTTTTCGCAGATCACATTTGCCCACTGTGGGCCTCGCTCAGGCTCCCCGTCCACCATTTATGCCGCAAGGCCTCCGCAAGGTTCACCCCGGCATCGACGTAGTTTCAACTCCAATTCAAGAGCTAGTCGATATCCTCACCCCAGGTCTCCCCCCGCATTGCCAAAGGTACAATTTCTCCATCCACAGGCCAAACTGGGCGCTCATTACGGCCAGTTTCCTCGACGCTAGCCGAGCTACGTTCATGTACCGCCTGGCGCGAGGGTGCCTGCCGCTGAGTTACAGGCCCTTCACAGCCGTCCCAGCTCGTGGAGTGCGCCCCTTTTGTGGCGGTCGTGAGGACTCGGTTCATATCTTTACGCAGTGTTTGCTTCCTGCAGCTCTTCTCCAAAGGATTGCTAGTCTTTTTAAGCTCCCAGATATTGCATATCGGACGTTTCAATTTTTGCACCCTTTGCCTAATCAGGCGATCAACCAGTTCGTGCTTCTTCTCGCCGAGTGCTCATACGAAGTTTGGTTGGCACGCTGCGATGCAATTTTGGGGGCACGGGCGCCGGGCCTTCACGAAGTGCTTGCGAAAGCACGGAAGGAGGTTTGGTTCCATCTCACCCGGGAGCGGCATCGCTTGGGCAGCAAGAAGTTTCTCGAAGTGTGGGCTCGTCCTTCCGTGATTTTTGACGAGACGGGTGGAAAGCTCTCCATTAAGTTAATATGCATGCTGATAAGGTCGCTCGACTCAGCCGTATGTGTCGGTCGATGTACGGGGTTTTGTTTGCCTCAGTGTAACCGAGAGCCGGAACCGGTCGTGGCGCACCCTCGTGTGGTCGCGCTGCTTCGCGGATGGCTTTGGTGGTCTCCATGGTTGTATGCCTTGACCTATTTTGCGTCAAGGCAGTCCGAGGGTCAGTCAGGCTTGTGTCCTGTAAGACCAACAAGGCTGTTTGTGTGTTGAGTGCAGTAACTCAGTTATGCTTCACCACAACAGCCCCCTTGTCCGGGAAGGACCGTTGGCCTGCGTAGAGGGTGGGCAGGGGCCCGTTGGCCCCTGCCCAGTCAGCCCGAGTAGAGGGGGAGTGCCGGGGTCAATGTATCGGATGATGTTGGTTTGGTGAGCACATGTAAGCTCTATGACGCGGCACCTCCAGGTGCCAAGTCCTCTTCCCATCTGACAACGGCACGTCAGCGAGCGAAACCGGAAGCCACCCAGAGCCTACACAAGGTCAGTCCAAATAGGTCGCGAAGCTACGGGAGAAAACCGGTTGAGAACAAATTGCCACCGACATCAGCAAGGGTGCTTATGGGAGCAGTGATTGAAGTTCGGCTATGTTTGGAGGAAACAAGCACTGGGAAAGAAAAAAAGCGTGTTTTAATTAAAGCGAGACACCAGTTATATTAATTCAACGAAAATAAAATTCTTAATCAATTTTATATAGGCGTGACGAGTAAAGAAAAGACAATTATTTTATTTTATCATTATCAATAAATGCATTTTTTACAACGCCCATTGTGCGAGGGGTGGTTGAGGCCGCTATCACTTGCAAAGCAATGCGGCTCTTGAAGTGTGCAGGAAGGTGCGGCGCTCGTAAGGTTCACCTGTTAGAATACGCCCCCCCTCACACGTTGTGATGTTTTGCTTCTCGACGTTTGTCTGAATTTGGCGACGCGCGTAACTTCATCGTTTCTGAACCCGTTCAGTCAAAAGTAGTGAGTTACGACCGCCAGATAATTTTTTACTTTAGTTGTTTTCGTGCGACGTACTGCGCAGGCCAACGGGCTTGGTGTTTGACGATAGAACCAGCACTCTACACCTAAAGCTTTCGCCGGCCTCCAAAGAAAGAATGTTCTGTTGAGGGGTGCGATTATGACACCCGTACGACTAACCTTTTCTTGCGTCGCTTTCCGAGCTGAAAACTCGAAACGCCCATCAAGTCGAACGGCGGGATATTTGAATACACAGCTCTAATGGCAGGCCACTAAAACAAATTTCGCGCCTTTGACAACAAAATGACGTCACTTTTATTTTTAACAGATATGGCGTCACATTGTGCTTCTTCCGCCGGATGTGTTCCCTCCCCATACAGATGGCGCTAAGCCACATGAACCGCCGAAGAACCGCCATGCTTTGAACATATGGGCTTCTAAGGGAGCTTCGCAACTATATAGGTATGTTTACCTTGGCCTATGTTTGTAAACAGTGAAAGGGTCTGCATATACGCATGAAATGCTTTTATTGAATTCCAATGGCAGATTCGGAGTGGCCAACGAACTCTGCGCCGGGGCACTCCGCTACGGCTACGGGCAGCAACAACGAAATGGGCAATTAAAGGACAGGCACTCCCGCCCGAACAATTGGCAGGCGGCACTAGCGCGCATCCGCTTATAGTGTTCCTGTATATGCTCCATCCTCTTCCGAAAGCGCCCAGCGTTCGCCGCCTTTTTCGTCGTTTTGGGCCTTTCGGCTTGAGCTCGCGCGCGCGTTGTATTCAGAGGTTTCGTGTTCTTTTTTAATGCTTAGGGGGGTACTCTTTGGCGAGCTCCCCAGCATTGTAACACGAAAAGTGTAATGCCTCGTATCTGCACAAAAATGCGTAATTTGCAAAATTGGACATTTAATCGTTATTCTAGTGTAAATGTGCATGATCGGTGGCTTTTAAGCGATAAGGAACAATATGAAGCAAAAAAAAAAAAAAAAACGAGAAGGGAATACCCATAGACATACATAGACTTAGAGAATGCTTGGCGAAGCTTATAGTACGGGTGGCCCAGCTGAAATTTGAGTGTGTGTCAACTTGAAATTTGGAAGTGGGCTAACTTGAAATTTGGGGTGGGCCAAGTTGGAATCTGGAGTGGGCTAATTTGGAGTTTGGGCCAACTTGAAATTTCAGCATGGCCGATGCAATTTTGATGTGGGCCAACTCAAGTTCGGGGGTGGGCCAACTTAAATTTGTGGATGGCCCAGCTTCAAATTTGGGGGTGACTCAGCTTTAATTTAGGGATGGGCCAAGTTGTAATCTGGGGGTTAAGACACAGATATACTACGTCGTAATGCGCGGGCGTGCAGCGAGCTCCACGACCTCACGGTGGTGAACAACACGCGTTTATGCTCGAACAACAGGACGCAACCGGCAGGTCTGGCACCGTCGGGGCCGTTCCAACACAGCTGGCGCGGCAATAGTAAGGTATATGTATAAATTAGTGGCGAAGGTTCCATAGAAGCCCACATGTCAAGAAAATGCCGGACCTTTACGCCGTCTGCCTATAGGAGGGTGGGGGGGATATGTACAACTAACAGCAAGAAAAAAAATTATTAAAGAATGACGTCACAATCAGAAACGGCAGAGAGGTCAACATCTTATACCGCTTGGCGCGAATGTTAGAATTTCTTTAGCGTCCGGCATTTCGACCGCTACGCCAGCCGTAATTTTTTTTTTTGCGGCTGCAGCGAGCTTGCGAATCGCCTCAGCCGAAGAGCAAGCGCGTCATTAAGCTATAGGAGAGGCGTATGTCTTGATGTGAACATAATTAGGCTGTTATTGACGGCAATGGCTCCAGTAGGTTCCTTAGGGAGCGGAGCGAATGGGATGGAAATAAATGACACTGCCACAGAGGTTTCAAAAGCAACTTCACCTTTATTCGTCAAGAATAATGCGGCCAATACAATATAACAAAGAAAACATGTTTCAATGGATGAAAAGTACTATGGACAGCACCCAGTCGTAATGTATAGCCGCAACATACGCGAAACCAATTCCCACAATCATTAGCAATTCTGTGCGACACCATGCATGTATTCATTTCATACAGTTATCAGGCAAGAGAACATTGCCCCCCCCCCCCCCCCCCCCCATTTAGATAACAATCGACTTAATATTATTTCCCTGTCTGTCGGTCACTCAGAGCCTATGTTACGGAGAGTGGATGAACATAGCGCGGCAGTTCTTCGCGGAACGTTCTGCATTTATGGTCACGACGAGGCACAACGCGTCAGATGCCGCAGCGTGAACTTGCACGATAACAAAAAGCCTGCACTCACACCTTTCGCTAAAGATTGCCGTGCGCTAGGTCACGCAAAGCATTTTCTAAAGAGCCCTATTTATCTCTATGGGTGTTCTCTGTTTATTTTATTCTTTTGCTTTAAATCGTTGCTTATCGCCCAAAAGCTATTGATGCACATTTACGCTATCATAACGAGTAAACTTCGTAACTTTGCTCAACAAGGGAAACTCTGTCAGGAGTCGACAACAGTGCGCGGGAAATTTGTCTCCACAATATCGAGAAAGGTGCCAAGACATAGAGTCCTTTTTCTTGTTTGCGCTGAATGATGTGCCATAAAAAGCTCTTATTTCCTTAAATATCGTCACGAATAACTGAGAGCAGCTTTCCTGCCAGAGATAAAGGGAAATAGTACATGAAAAGCCGCATTTACATCGCCTAGAACTCACAAAAGGAAATTTGTTATGTTCGGACGTGAGAGAAACCCAACGAGAGAAACAAAGGCTGTGACAACGGGCATGACTTGTTGCATTAGTGCCATTTAAAAACTAGGTAATAAACGTGCTTCGAATGGATTTTCTTCACAAATGTACGAAAACCTATAGATTTAGCCTTGTAGAAATATTATACGGATCAAACACGTATATAGAAATCTATTCGTGTGAAGGAGAGAGAGAGAGAGAGAGAGATTTATTATGAGAGTCGAGCACAGAGTTTGGCTTGAAGTACTATGTTCTATAAGAGCCTGCTAATCACATTTAAGGGAAAGCGGGAAGAGAACGAAAACGAGAAAGCGAAGATCAAGTTATGAAAAGAAAAGGCATGAGTGTAAAAAAATTCGTTGGATGCTAACATTTCGGGAAACAGGCAAGTAAATGCCTTAAGCTGTTCAGCTTCTGCGCAACATAGCGATGACATGCGGATGTTTCCAGACGACGCGACGCGACCGACGCTTTCGCTGATTACACTGCCTCCGAGATCTGACCACTTTACTCGGCCAGGAACTGAAGGAGCATTAGTGCTATACCCAGCTAGAAAGAAAGCACAGAAAGTTTCGCTTTATTAAAGAAATTATGCGCTCGACATTTGTTGCAGTGAGGATATTTGGGTACCGTTTGTTGTCGGACTGCCTGATAACAGAGGCGGCACCCGCGGAGGTTGCTTAGTGGCTTTGTTGTTCTGCTGCTAAGAACGAGGTCGCGAGATCAAGTCCAAGCCATGGCAGCCGCATTTCGATGGGGGCGAAATGCGAATACACCCGCGTACTTGGGTTTAGGTGCACGTTAATCAAGCCCAGGTGGTCAAAATTTCGGGAGTTCCCCACTACGGCGCGCCTCATAATAAGATCGTGGTTTTGGCACAAACCCCAGCATTTTATTGTATGTTTGCTGACTTTTCGGTCGGAGGACGAGCCTTCGTCGGAGTAACACACACACACGCATATATATATATATATATATATATATATATATATATATATATATATATATATATATATATATATATATAATGTGCGTGTGTTTGAAAGTCGCGAACTCAAAAAACCCGATACAATACAGAAGTCTGACTAATATGGTAGCATGTGGTACGATGCACGATCGGTCGTAATTATCACAAAGCGTGTTGGTAAACATCAAAGAAGAGGCCATGTGAACGGTCCTCTATACAGAGACCGTCACACATTAGGTTATTTATTTATTATTACTTTCTTTCCTATCTTTGACAACGTTTTTCTTTTCGTTCGTATATAATATTACCACATCATTCTTGGCTTTGTTTCTGCGGTTGTAAAAGGCATCATCACCATCATTGTTACTCGCGGACAACTTTATGAGGCAGTGAAAGCAAAGCTACGGAGGCGGTGCTTCAACAAATGCGTGTTATTGCGCCAAGTAGTCTGGCAACGTATATCTTCGTTTCTCTGAACAGCTGGGGCAGTCGAGGCTTCTTCCACGTGCGAAGGTGTTGCGTTTGCCCAGACCCGGTAAACTAAGCCAGCTTCAACATTCAGTGGTGCGTCTGGTGTTATTTAGCTGTTGTAAAACAAAGTGTTTAAAAACTTATGCCGACGAAAACGTCCGAGTTTCATCAGAAGCGCCATTATTGTTGTGCGCTTTGCTTTTGTGTTTAGAAAAAGTTTATTTCGACAAGAGACGATACGAACACTGAGCCATAATCACGACACAATTCCACCTGGACGATAACATGTAAGAAACGAAACACAGCACGTATTCAACGTAAGTAATGTCCGAGTCCTCACGCACTAACATATAAACACATATACCCACGGAAAGGAACAGTTACACATAAACTAAATGCCACATGTACAAAATGATTTTCAATATATACAGTGTACACAATGGTTATGTACAGTGATGATGTGATAGAACACTTTACACGCTTTTGCACTCAAAATTTTACACGATTACGCAGTGTGACTGCTGGATATCGCCATTGAAGCCAGTGAGCATACGGCGTCGAGTGAAAGCATCACTACAGAGCCGCCCACGCTACTCTGGCTGTATGCAGGATTCTCAAGGCAAGGCTGCTCTAACCTTTCAGCGCAGCACAGAACGCAAGCAGCCATTAATGAGGCACACACGAGCAGCATCTGTCCTTTAACAGAGAATGTTCGCTGTAACTTTTGCAAGCTGGAGAACAACTTGGCCTCCGCTTGTCTTCCATATACAGACGAGCATACGTGCGCTCTGAAAATCGTCAACGCTCCCAACAAGCCAGGCCCTTTCCAGAACGCCCTGGGCGGTCAACATAATGCCCTGCGTATAGTTCAAAGAATAAAAGCACGTAGGAAAAATAACAGGATTTTACTGACGTTTCGGCCGGACGCTGTGCTAATTGCGCACGAGCCCCCGCGCAGTGAGCATTGCAGAATCTGCCCCGCGTGTCTTTCTACTCCCGCGCCAAGGTTCAGTGAGGAGGTTCCGGCTCTCCTCGATGTAAACGTATCAAACGTTTCCGCTGTAATTCTTGCGAGTACGTCGACGTGGCACTGAGATGTGAGACAGCGCGGTTCTGTAGACACTAATGGAAGTATTATTTTGAAGTGCCCACTCATACGGCCTTTCATTTCTGCTAGTTCTAGAGTGCTGATTTTGGCTGCACTGGGGTTCCAGTGCGAAGGAGACAGGCAGCCAGCCAGTCTCCTCCCTAATTATACAGCTCCATGGAATCAGCGGTGGCCGAAGTGGACAGTCCACTAGGTGCAGGGATCCGCACACGCGCTGTGGTGTGATTGCCCCCTTAAGCGTCCGTATAATTGCTATCGCCAATTGCCAAGTTATTTTAACAAGAACAGCTGTATGCCCTTACAGTAAATCACATAAGCTCAAATAAAGTGCTCGCCTTGAGCAACTCTGAGCGTCTTCATTGATTATGCAACAGGTGTAGATTGTGTCCTAAGACACACGGTACTTGACTTGATGTATCGAATGTACAGGTAGGTATACATGATTTTGGGTAGTTACCGCGAGAAACCATGAGACTTGAAGAAAGGGACAGCACAAGCGGTTGTTGTCTCTTTCACGCCCAGACCTCCCTGGGCGGCAGCGCACAAGAGGGGAGCGAATGCGAAAGCGACCCAACGGCTGTGACAACAGCATTCCCTATTACATCAGAAGCATAGAAAGACATGAAGAAATAGATTTGCTTCAAAAATCATTACATAGGACTGTACATGCGTTGTTGTGATAAAATTATACTGATTCAACGCACATACACTGTAACATGTGGGGTGCGAATTGCTCTGAACCTCAATGAAACAGTCAAGTAGATGTTGTACAATTCAGCTTCTGCTGAACATGGAAACGTTTGTGAAGAGTTGATAGCTGTGCCCAGGTAATGTTTCTGTACAAAGCTAACGCCCCACAAATTCGTGAAAGATACCAAGACGTAGAAGTTTCCTCTTGTTTTCGTGGTTCCCGTTTCTTTAAGCATCGTCATCAATAACCGAAAGGAGCTTTCCTCCCACAGATAAATTGAAATAGTACAACAAAAGTATTGTTTATGTTGTCTAGACCCGTCACAAGAAAAGATTTTATGCTCGGACGCGAGGACGAAGCATACTGGAGGTTACGCAACGAGAGAAGCAACGACTATGACGGCGGATATTGCCTGTTACATTGAAGCCACGTAAAAACTAGGTGACATTCGTACTTAGAATGTATTTTCTTGATAAAATCTGCGAACATCTATAGATGCAGCTTTGTAAAAAGATAATACTGATCTCACACGCATATTGGAATTATGTGTGTGAGAGAGAGAAAGAGATTTATATTGAGATAGAAGCTGAGGGGGACGGCCAAACTACTATGTTGTATAGACTGCTAATCAGTGTTGGCGAAGGAGAAAAAGGGTAACAAAAGGAAAAGGAGAAAGTGAAGATAATATGAAAAGACATGAATAAAGATATCCATTTGATGCTAAGATTTTGTGAAATGGTCAAATAAATATCGTACAACTTTTCAGCTTCTGCGCAACGTAGCGATGATGTTCTGATGTTTCGAGACGGCCGCAAAGTGACCCATTATTTCGCGGATTACGCCGCCTCCGAGATGGACCGACATGAATCGGACAGGAAGCGAACGAGCATTTGGGCCAAAACTCGGGAAAGGAAGCAGAAAAAGTTTCGCTTTAATACAGACGTTATGGGCTTAACATTTGTTGCAGTTGGGATTTTTGGGAACTATCTGTTGTTTAACGGCTTGAGAACCGAGGCGGCCGCTGGCGCATCTGGTAGGGGTTGAATGTCTACGTATCGATCTCTTTTCGCAAAGGAGTTTGCTCTCGAAAAACGAGATGGCACTTTCGGCGGCGCGCCGCACGTTGCCTCAGCGAAAGTGAACGAATACGAAACCGTTACCGCTTCAGCCCAGCTTCTGTGTGATTAGGTGTCGGAGACGGAACTGGGTTTTCACCATCGCACTGTGCTCCATTACTGCTGCAAAATATGGAGCCCTGGATTAAAGAGCTGTGCAGTATTTAGCTGCAAAAAATTGTCTAGCGCAATGAATGGAATAAAGATGTGTGACCATCGCTCTTTAAAAAAATTACACCCTTTGGGGCTTATCTTGTCCCGCAACAATAATCGTCATCTTTCTTGCCCGGGTTGCCTTTCTTCAACGCTGCGAGCCCGCTACTTCCCTGTGACGATCGGCTTGCGCGTTATCAGTGTGACACAGTATTCTCCGCTGCAGGGAAGTAGCGAGTGGCGAGTTTTCAAGCAAACAAACGCAAGCAAGGCAGATGACAATTATTGTTGTGGGACAAATATACACCCCAAAGGGTGCAACCGTTTTGAGAGTGCAAGGAAGATGACGATTATTGTTGCGGGACAAAACTGCACCCCAAAGGGTGCAACCGTTTCAAGAGTGATGTTCACGCACTGCTGCTACATAAGGAATAGCTGTGCTGCCGTCACTTCGCAGTGCAGCACAGCTTCCATCTATAGAAAAAAAGAAAAATGCCACTTATTCGTCAGGGCTGTAGCACTAACCTCCCAGGAAAGGACTTCAACCCCGGCACGCCTGCACGCGTTAGTGTCGCTTGTTATACGGTGACAGATGTGGTAGCTCTGCTTCTTGGCCTAAAGTAAGTTTCCCGCACCTTACCTACACGCGTCCACCCCAATTCACACGCAGATTTGCGCACAATATATAACATTAATAATAATAATAATAATAATAATAATAATAATAATAATAATAATAATAGCTTCTTTATTTCTATCAGTGATGGAGGAGACTGCGGGTAAAAGTCGCTTTAGTGGCAAGCGACTTCAGTAGAGCCCGCAGCATCCAACGTATCGCCAACGTATCAAGAATAACTGTACCGGCGCATACTTGAATCAACGCGCCGAAGCATTGGTGGCAGCCACTACACCGACAGCACACTAATGTTCGAAGCTGAACATTTCCTAACGGGCCGCGCTGTAAGTGCAGTGATTAGCGATAATGCGCACATGATACAAGGTATTACAGCGGACATAGCATCCACGTTACAATCCTTCCAAGAAAGAACAAATTTTTCGCAACTGAGCACGCCCGCGAGCGATCAGGCAGAATATAAACAATCGGATAATGGCCACCAGCCGAACTTTATTGAGTCAGAAAGGTGACGAATAATCCACGGCTTTAAAGTATTGCTAAATACAGAACGAAAAGCTAAGCACATTTATACTGATTCAATTCATAAGCGCAAAGTTAGGGAACATTGGAAAATGTTGCTGCTCAATTCACGCCGCTCGAGGAACATCGCGTGTATTATTTATTTATTTGTTTTGTATTAGCCAGGGGCACTGCAGAGGGTAGTGGTAAGAGCAGTTTCATAAGGTTACAAGAATGCTGTATGCTGCAATAACAAGAGGAAATAATTTTTCCTGCAATTATACAATGTTAGCTAGGCCACCAACAATGAACATAAGGTCAGGTCAGGGAAACTAGACAGTAACAACGTTTGGTGAGTACAAAAATAGTTGCTACGTATACAATATTAGCTAGTGCTAGTTTAAAGGGATTGTTATCGGTAAGAGTAACAATGTCTGGAGGAAGCTGGTTCCTTTCCCGAGATGTTCGCGGAAGAAATGACTGAAAAAGACTTTTGGAGTGGCACGATACAATCCCTGCTTTGAGGTAATGATCGATGCGATGACAAACACCCATTGCGCGGGCTTCCTTCGCCCTCGGGAAAACACTCTACTGTAGCACGTACTGATCAACAGAAAGCTGAAACCGGAGCTTTTCATGTTGCTCTAAAATTTCCTCATTGAATTTTTTTCATCTGATTATAATATTTGAGAAACTGAGGAATTACGCGGAATGAAAAAAAAAATAATAATCGGAGTACCTACAAGCAACGGCAAACAGCATTACCTTGGTTCTGCCCAGCTACGTGGTGTTTGCATATTTTTAAATGTTGGTGCACGGTAGTTGGGACACCATGGACATGTATATTTCATATGTATGAAAGTCCCGACCTCAAAAAAGGGCATACAATACGGAAGCCTCACTAATATGGCAGCATGTGGGGAACGACACCCGATTGTTCGTAATTACCACAAAGAGCCTTGGCTAACATCAAAGAAAATACCATATGAAAGATTGTCTATGCAGAGACCTCCACGCACTATTTGATTTGATTTATTATCACTTTCCTTAATGTCACCGACAACATTGTTTTATGTTCGTATATCATATTACAACCTTATTAGGGGCCTGGTTTGTGCCGTCGTATAAGTAATCACCACCATCTTATTACTCGTGGGCAACTTTCTGGGGGAGTGAAAGGAAACCTACGCAGGCGGAGCTTCAGCATGTGTGTTAATGCGTGAAGTAGTCCGGCAGCGTATATATTGGTTTCTGTAGGGACAGACGCTAGGCGAATTCACGCTACTGCGACGTGCTAATCGTTCGCGCTTGCCCAGACGCAGAAGGGAAAAGCCGGAAAAGACAGCGTCCACCATCGGTGGCGTGTTTTCGTCTTATTCAGCTCTTGTAAACAAGGTGTGCAAAAGGTAAAGGGGATGAAAATATCGGACTTCATTCAGAAGCACTCTCATCCGTGCGCGCTTTCTTCAATTTCAGTGTTTAGAAAAAAGTTTACTCAACAAGGGACGATACGAACACTGAGTCAAAATCACGGCACAATTCCACCAGGACGATCACATGTACAAATTACGAAGTACTCTATACACGGCACGCTTTCAAAGAAGTGTCCGAGTCCTCAACCACTAACACATAACTACATAGACCCACGCAACACACAGTTACGTAGAAACTAATTGTTACGTTATATAAAATGATGTTGATATATACAGTGTACACAATTGTTATGCACAATGAAGATGTGACAGAGACATTTTACGTAATTTTGAAGTGTTGCTATGAGAGAGGTATATACAAAAATGATCATGTATGATCACGCACACACAGAAATCACAGGCACCTACATTCTGTGCAAATTCAGTGAACACCTCTGATGAGCAGGCTACAAGAACCAGGCCGATCGAAAATTAAGCCGTACGCGTCTATGAGACACCTACAGGAAACGACCTGACCACTGCCGAAGGAACTCTTCCTCCCCGAAGAAGAACAACTCCTCAGACAGAAATGACAGTAGCTCAAAGTGGAGCCTCCCCAGAAGTGGAAACAGAGTGCGGCGACGATGTCCTGCAGCAACTGCCTTGCACCGGTTACGCCATGACAAAAGGCCCCGCAGCAATCAAAAGTCGCGCAAAGCGGCCACGTGGGCAGCGTCCTGATGTAGTAAAACGGTTAACTCCAAGGCCACAGAAACCTGTATGCATGGCCGTCCAAAATACCCTATCAACGACGCATTGCAGCAGCACATGTTTATTGGATTCCTGAAGGGGGCAATTTGGACACAGCGGAGATGGGACTACGGCCTACCGCTCTAACCTGTCACGAGTTGGAAGCACTTGCCACCCTAGACGCCACATGAAGTCGCGTAGGTGGCCAGGTAGAAATGATGCCGTAATTGCATCCCACGACACATTATTGGAACGTGCGCGGCGCGCTGGGGGAACTAGAGGAAGCAGTAAGGCTGACAAAGTATCTACAACACGGTTTTCGAGAACGTCAACATCAGGACATACCTGTTGTATGCGGCAATAAAATGGCACGGCCATAGAACAAAATGCCCGTGCGTTAAACACTTGTGGACCGCGATTTAAGTGCACGCCCGGTAACATGTAACGAATTTTTGTGCCAAGGAAATAGCAGGCGAGTTCACGCGCAGGACACTGATCACGCTGCAACAGACGGAGCAGAAATCGAAGAGCAAGCAGCCGGCAGCGGACAGACACGGAAGGGAACGCGAATCCACCGTCAGTGCGTGATTTCCCAAGCGCCGCGCGACAGACCAGTTCTCTACTTCCTGACCAGAAGAAGGGACTGCAGAGACCTAGTAACTCGTAATGGTGGCTGTACAACGTGACAAATGTACCGCACTCGGCCGCAAAATACAGACTGTGCTAAGTACCTTCTTTCTAATAGGGGTACATCATACCCTTGGCCCTCTTGAATATCTCGCCTTACATCTTTAAGAATTGAGAGCCACACAGAGTTTGATATGCCATTATAGGTGTAATCAATACCTAAAATACGAATGGAGTCGCTCTTTTCAGACGGAAAATAGACTTGGGCGTGTCTGTCGTGAACCAATGAACAAATAACATTTTGAAAAATTTAGGGCTGCACCTGAAATATTGTTGTGCTCAGTGAAAATTCGAAGGCAACGGGATAAGCTCTCTTCATTCCTAAGATACAATGTGATGTCATCGGCGAAGGCTGTCACCTTCACAACACCGCTACCAGGCAGTTGGTGACCGCACACGTAAGGGTCTCTCAGTGCTGAGCGCAAAATGGCTCAAGGCTGAGCACAAAGAGCACTGGGCATAGAGGGCGCCCTTGACGAACACCACGAGTAACGGGAAATGGTGCACTTTCCCGACCATCAAGAAACAATGCATTTCGGATATTTGAATAGGCAGTCCTAATAGGTTCGACAAAATTTGACGATAAGCTGAACGAGGTCAATACATTAAATACCAACTTGGTGGAAAGTCCTCACTCTCACTGGAGCCAACGAACTAAGCACATCGAGTGAAGGCTTCACTACACAGCCACCTAAGACACTCTGGTTATATTTAGGATTCTCATTGTAAGGCTGCCTTAACATTGCTGCGCACCGCAGAACACAAGATGCCTTTAACAGAGGGACATGAACAGCATCGGTCTTTTAACAAGGAACCTTCGTTGTTACTTTTTGAAGCTGGAAAAAAAGTTGACCTCAACTTAGCTTCCATCCAGACATTCATACCCGCAACCTGTGCGCTATGAAATTCGTCGGCGCTCCCAACAAGCCAGGCCTCTTTCAAAAACGCCCCTGGGCGTCGCCATGCATAATGTCCTCTAGGCTGTGCTAATTGCGCGTGAGTCCCTGCACAACGAGCATTGCGGAATCTGCCCCGCGGGCCTTTGTACTCCCTCGCCAGAGTCTAGAGATGAGGTTTTCGCTGACCCGGATGAAAACGTGTGAAAGGTTTCAGCTTTAGTTTCTGCGAGTACATGGACGTGGTACCGGGAAGTGACACACCGCCGTTCTGTAGCCACTAAGGGAAGTATATTTTTTTAAGTGTCCACCCAGTGGACTGTCCATTTCGGCTGGTGCTGAAGTACATGTTTTGGCTGGGTATATCATTCCAGTGCGAAGTGGCCATACAGCTCCATCCAATCAGCGGCGGCCGAAGTGGACAGCCCACTAGGTGGACAGATCCGCACATGTGCCTTCAGGGGAACAACGGACATTACCTGTTACATTAGAGTCACTTAAAAACTAGGCGACATACGTATTTGGAATGGAATTTATTACCAAAATCTACGAAAGTCTGTAGATGCAGCGTTGTAAAAAGAAGAATACTGATCCAACAGGCATGTCAGAATCTGTGTTTCAGAGAGAGAGAGAGAGAGAGAGAGAGTAAGGTTTATTTGACAGACAAACTGAGAGGTCGCCCTGAACTATTATGTCCTATAGTATGCTAATCAGCGTTGGGGAAGAGGGGAAGAAAAAAGATGAAGGAGACAGGGAAGACGAAATGAGAAGAAAAGGCATGAATAAAAGAAGTCGATCGGGTGCTAAGATTTCTTGAAGCGGGCAACTAAATATCATACAACTGATCAACTTCTGCGCAACATAGCGATGACGTGCCGACGTATCAAGATGGTGCGACGCGACCCACGCTTCCGCGGGTTACACTGCCTCCGAGATCGGCCCACTTAACTCGGCTAGGAACCGAAGGAGCATTTGCGCCAAACCCCTGTAAAGAAAGCAAGTGAAGTTCCGCGTTAATAGGGCAATTGTGCGCTCGGCATTTGTTGCAATGAGGATATTTGGATTGGATACCGTTAGTTGCTTCACAGCGCAAGAAGAGAGGCGGCCGCTGGCGCACATGAATCGATGCGCCGAAGCGTGGGTGACGGCGACTACACCGACGCACACTAATGTTTGAAGCTGAACGTTCCGGAACGGGCCACAGAGTAAGCGCAATGATGGTCAATAATACGCATCTGGTACACGATATTACAACGTACGTAACATCTACGTTATAATCCTTGCCAGCAAGAAGAAATTCTTCGCAACCCGCGAGCGATACAGGAGAAAATAAACAATCCAATAGTGACCGCCCGCGGAACTTTACTGAGTCAGAAACATGACAAACTAGACGCTGCTTAAAAGTATTTGCTAAATAAAGAACGAAGAACTAATCACATTGATACTGATTCAATTCATAAGCGGAACGTTTGGAAAGCTTGGAATCAGAATCAGTTTTATTCGTGACAATAATGGGGATAATTACAAGTGTATGCAGAAGGATGTCCCGTATTTAGAAACTGAAGTGGGACCTCCTGTGCATGATGACTAGAATTAATAATACAAACAACAATGGCAACATGTAATATTTACGGTAACAAATAGTTGCCGTGCGACTCGCCGCTCAAGGCACTTTGCGTGTATTCGTGGGCTTCCTTCATGCTCGGAAAAACACTTTTATGTAGCACGTATTGGGCAACAGAAAGCTGCATAGGGAGTTTTTCATGTTGCTCTACAATTTTTTCATGAACACTTTTCATCTTATTATAATATTTGAAAAGTTAATTAATCACTTGTCTAAACATGTAATTAGGAGGAATGCAGAAGAATAATCTGATTATCTACAAGCGACGGCACACAATATTACCTTGGTTCATTCCAGCTACGTGGTATTTGTATATTTTGAAACCTTGGTGCATGATAGTTGGGGCACCCTTCATAGTTACATATATATGTCAGATGTATGAAAGTCCGAACACAAAAAAAGGGGTATACAATGTGGAAGCCTAGCTCACTAATATGCCAGCATGGGGAACGACACAGGATTGTTCGTAATCAACACAAAGCCTGCTGGCCAGCAGCAACGAAGAGACCAAATTAACGATTCTCTGTGCAAAGACCGCCACATACCATTCTATTTTTAATTATTATTTTCTTTCACATCTTCGACAATTTTTCTTTGTTCGTATCGTATTACCACCTGATTCGTGGCCTGCTTTGTGCCGTTGTAAAAGGAATCGTCATCGTCATTACGCCTTGCGAGCAAATTTCTGTGGGAGTGAAAGGAAAGCTACGGAGGCGGAGCTTCAAGATGTGCATGTTACTGCGCCTAGTAGTCTGGCAGTGCGTATTTGGGTTTCTCGAAAGAGACGCTGGTGGAAGCGGCGTTACTTCCAGGTCCGAAGGCTTCGCGTTGGCCCCGAAGCGGAAGGGAAAAGGCGTCAAAGTGAACTTCAACGTTCAGTGGTATGTTTCGTGTTATTTAAGTGTTGCATACGATGTGTTTAACAATTAACGCCTATAAAAATGTCACGCTTTCTTCGGAAACGCTGTCATTTGTGCACGCTTTGCGTCCGTTGCTTACGTTTCATATCACTGCCACCACAAGACACTGGAGCCTATGCCTCTATGCCTATGCTCCGTATTTAGAGTCATTAGGAACGATGGCATCGAGTGAAGGCTTCACTACAGAGCCACCTAAGCTACTCTGGATGTCTGCAGGATTCTTGTCAGAAAGATACTTTAAGCTTGCTGCGCAGCGCAGAACGCAAGAAGCCTTTAAAAACCACCCATCAACAACATCGGTCCTTTAACAAAAAAACGTTCGTGATGACTTGTGCAAGCTGGGGAACAACTTGGACTCGAGTTGTCTTCCGTATGCAGACGAGCATACCCGCAAACTGCGGGCTCTAAAATTCGTAAACACTACCAACAAGCCAGGCCCAAATGTCTGGCCAAGCCTAGCAAAGCCTTCATCAGAACGCCCTGCAGCGGCAGCGGGGAGAGGTGAGAAACTCTATGGGGAGAGGTGAAGCCGCAGATGTCAACGACGGCTGCTTTCCCTTTGGCACAGCAGGCGTCGCACCGTCGAGATCACGTGGCGTCCGCGAGTGCGTTGGCACCCTTTCCGTTTGTGCTTCGACGCCGTGGTGCTGTGTGCATGTTCGCGGCGTCTCTGTACCTTCCCTGGTGCGCGATTCTCTTAGACATCGGGTGCAACGCTGCGAAGGACGTACACGAAAATAGTTCGGTCACGAAAAGTTATCACTCCGCGCTTTCCGCCCATGCTTTGCTACGCGCCAACGGCGTTCCCTCGCACGAGCATGCCCGTGAGGCTCCCCGCGGCTGGCTGCAAATAAAGAGCCCTGAAATAACAACAGTGAAAATAAAAAAAGATATGAAACAACGCATTATCAGATGTACCCAACATGGTGTTTTTTTCCTAAGGATTAAAACTTGTTTCGTTCAGTTTCTTGCACAAGTGTGGTAAAAAAAAAAAAAAAAAACATCGAACAAAATCCATGTGCGAAAGCAGCCACTGCAAATATTACGCGAAGTGGAAGAGTCGTACAGCTGCGGTGGCAGTATGACAGCTGTAGTTGTTCGAGTGGCATGATTGTAGTGACAGTAAACGTAAGCTAAATAAAAAATACATATCCATCAATCCACTCCTGTGAAGGTGGTTGGTCAGCGAAGCTGCAGACATGTGGCAACTAAAGTAGGGCAACTTGTCAAACACCAATCCCATGATGTGCGCCCATTAAGCACAATTGCTTTTCAGAGTGATATATGACGCAAACACATGTTCGAATGCAGCTTACCGAACCTTTATTTTATTTATTACTTCGAAATGACTGCTATAACTGCTTTGTGGTCACTACGATACACACTGATGTTTTAAAGCGAAGCTGTATACCTCTACCGTCCAAGCAAATTTTCGTGTAGTTGGCGTGGTAAGCAAAAAACTCCCCATACGTGGACCAATCCCGAAGATAGTGCAATACCGGGCCGACCCGTGGCGGAGGTGAAGCAGGCGTTAAGCACTCCCCATACGTGGACCGATCCCGAAGATAGTGCAATACCGGCCCGACCCGCGGCGGTGAAGCAGGCGCTAAGCACTCCTCATACGCTGGCCGATCCCGAAGATAGTGCAATGTACGTAGGGCCGACCCGAAGCGGATGTGAAGCAGGCGTTAAGCACTCCTCATACGTTAGCCGATTCCGAAGATAGCGCAATGCCGGGCCGATCCAGTTGGAGATTCGATTCGCCATTAGGGGCCCCACATACACAGCTTCGCTGGTCATCCTTCCTCGCAGTGTGGAAGGGCACTCTGATTTTTTAAGATACAGGAGGAAATACGACACTGTGAACCTGCATAATCGCTGCTAAATGCAGTGGTTCATCCTGTCCATGTGGCCCTGACGTAGTGGTATAAATATAGGTAGGGCTTCCGCATTACAGGTCTTGTGCTCGAGTCCCGTCGTCGGGCAATTTTAATAATGTTTGTTATTTTGATAGCAACTACATGGACACTCCAGGCGCATTTCTGTCGTCAGCGTCGGCGTCGCCGTGAGGTTCCGTACAAAGTCCAAGGGCGATAAAGCCGTCGCCGCGTGCCATAAGCTGTATGTGCGACGGAAAGCGTGCGAAGTGGAGCCGGAGATTGCGGCTCAATCTCGAGCACTCTTCCGTCGCGCGCAAGGATCCGCGGGACGGGGGGGGGGAGGGAGCGGAGGGGGACGCGCACTACTCCGTTACTTCCCTGAACAGTGCTGGTTCCGCGTGTACAGCGCTTTATGTGCTAATGCCGAGCACACACCGATTCATGCGATGTATACACGGATATGCCTCATTTGGCTTTTGCGGAAAGAAGGTAAGCCTGTAGCCCATTACACTATCGGCGCAACCACGTTCAATTATTTCCCTGAAAAGCGCTTGTACCGCGTTTATAGCACTTTTCGTGATAATGCTCCAGCATACACCGATTCATGCGATGTATAAATGGGTATGCGTAATTTGACTTTTGCGGAAAAAAGGTAAGCCTGCAGCCCATTACACTGTCAGCCCAAACACATTTGATTATTTCCCTGAAAAATGCTGGTACCGCATGTACAGCACTTTCCGTGTTATTGCCCGAGCGCAGAGAGATTATTTTAATTCGAAAGCATGCCCTTAGGCATGATAGAGAGATTTAAACGATGAATAAATTGATATGCGCAAATTAGCTTTTCCAGAAAAAGGTAAGCCTATAGGCCATTACACTGTGGGTCCAACCAAGTTCAATCACTTCCCTGAAAAGTGCTGGTTCTGCGTGCACAGTTCTTCCCGTGTTACTGCCCGAACACACACAGATTTAAACGATGAATTAATGGATATGCGTATTTTGCTTTTGCGGAAAAAAGGTAAGCCTATAACCCATTACACTTTCGGCCCAACCAGGTCCTATTACTTTCCAGAAAAGCGCTGGTTCCGCGAGTAAAGCACTTTCCCTGCTAATGCCCGAGCATACATCAATTTACGCGATGAATAAATGGATATGCGCAAATTGGCTTCTGCGGAAAAAGGTAAGCCTATAGCTTATTACACTGTCGGCCCAACCAGGTCCAACCAGGGTGGGCACGGCGGACGCGGACTGGCAATGACGCTAACCAGGACTCTGTTCTGCGTTTCTGCAGGGCATTTTCCAGATTGGCACATCTACGGCAACGAGCGGCTACACGTGCCGGGATAGAAGCGATATCGTCGACGTTTATCAACTTCGTCCGGATAACACTGTTGGCCAGATGACACCATGGTTATTTCCTGGAGACCTGGCTCCACTAGCGACACCACCTGGTAGTCATGGTGTGACGTCACCTGAGAACACCACTATAAAAGAAGCACCTCACCGGTTCATCTTCTGTGGGCACGGCGGACGTGGACTGGCAATAACGCTAACCAAGATTCTGCGTTCTGCAGGTTAGTCCTTACAGCAGTTCTTTACGGACTGATTGTCGTGGCATTTTTGTCCTGCCGTGCCCACAGAAGTGTTTAGACCTTGGCTATGAACGTCTTCTTGTGTGCAAGTTGCTTCTCTGTGGGGACATTGAATCATACCCAGGTCCCACGCAGAAGGAATTGTTTGAAGAGTTGCTTTAGGGTCAAACTGCTATCCGTAACGATATTTCAGAAATGAAAGTCCAACTGTCTTCAATAACCTTCAACAGACGTACACTCAACTTGAAAAAAAGGTTATCTGAATCTTCTCCGACGGAAGGGGATCAGGATCAAACTTCTCTAAAGTCTATAGAAAATGTTATTGGCTTCCAGTCAAAGAAACTAACTGATCTCGAAGACATAAATAGGCGGTCAAACGTAATTATTCATGGCGTTTCTGATTGTGACGACGAAACGGAAGCAGCCCTCAAAGAAAAAGTTCTCACCGAGGTAATGAGGGATAAGTTGCAAGTACAGTGCAAATCAATCGGCCGCATTCACAGGCTCAGCCGACAAGGCAGCAAACGACCGGTCATCATCTATCTGCAAGATTATAACGAAAAGAAACTTATATTTGAAAACTGCAGCAGGCTCAAACATTCAGGCATACCCGCCGTGGTTGCTCATTGGCTATGGTGTTGGGCTGCTGAGCACGAGGTCGCGGGATCGAATCCCGGCCAAGGCGGCCGCATTTCGATGGGGGCGAAATGCCAAAACACCCGTGTACTTAGATTTAGGTGCACGTTAAAGAACCCCAGGTGGTCAAATTTCCGGAGTCCGCCACTACGGCGTGCCTCATAAGCAGAAAGTGGTTTTGGCACGTAAAATCCCATAATTTAATTAAATTCAGGCATGCCTGTACAAAATGATTGCTCGCAAGCAACGCTAAAAACACGGAAGCTTCTGTGGGAAAGCGCGAAAGATGAGAAACTGCAGGGTAAAAAAGTACGCCTACTTCATGATAAACTTAAGGTCAATAAAGATTTGTTATTTTGGGATGAGGCAAAAACATGCGCGTCAAGATAAACAATCAACGCTCTCAGCAGCCCGAGCCTTGACGCCTTTCCAAAGAATGTGACAAGCACTTGCGCATAATCACCCTAAATGCTCGTAGTGTAGTAAGCAAAACGGAACCCCTTGAGGTTTCTTTACTAGAACATGACCCACATATTGCCGTCATAACCGAGACGTGGCTGCGGACTGAAATAGCCGACGAGGATGTCTTCCCTAATTGTTACCAAGTTTTTCGTAGGGATCGGCCTTTCAGGGGAGGCGGTGTTGCAGTTCTAATTAAAGACCACATACAGGCTGTTCTCTTGGAAAAAATTCCCGGCCTTGAATGTTTGTGCATAAAGATCTCATGCTGGGGCCATACCTTCATTCTGTTTGCCATTTACAGACCTCCTGATGCATCAGCTGATTATCTGTTAAAACTGGAAGAGCACATGTCTCGGTTCCAGAGAAACAAATTGCTACTTATTGGTGACCTAAACCTGGCAGACGTTAATTGGGAGCGTTTTGAATCCCTTCCTCAAAACAGCAATAATTTAAACAGTGTACCTAACATAATATTCACACATTACCTAATTCAAATAGTTCAGGAACCAACACATGTACAAGGCACTAGCAAATCTGTACTGGATTTGGTTTTTTTGCCAAGAGGATTACTTGATTACACTATTGAAGTTGTGGAAGGCATCTCTGACCAACTGCTTGTCAGGGTTCACTTACTCATTGTCGCTTGTACTCTATCTAATAACACTGTGAAACAGTGTTCTTTCAAAGATTACTCACGTGTAGATGATGCATCCACTATAGAACATTTGGAAACATGCCTTATCGACTTTAATGATACCGATTTGAACACACTTTGACGCCGTTTTAAAGATATGTGCCACTACTGTATAGATATAGATAAGTTTGTGCCGAGCAAACGTAAATTTGTTCGTAGAAAAACGCCGTGCATGACGCGTGAAATAATCCACTTAAAGCGAAAGATAAAAAGGTTAAAGAAACAGCGCTTGCATGTAGGTCATTTAAAGGATTTAAAGAAGGTCTTGCACGGGCAGTACACTCCTTGAAAGAACATTATTTTAATACAGTGCTGCCAAATTTTATTGTAGAGGAACCAAAAAAGTTTTGGAATTATATAAGTGAAAAAAAGAAACCGGTGTCGCAAACTTTGGTTGATGGTTCTGTGGTTACCGATGACGGCGATATTGCGCACCACTTCAATGACTACTTTCACAGTGTGTTTTCTAAATCCGGTGCTCGTCCATCCAATGACGCAGTGTTTCACCCCTGTGATGTAAATTTTATTTCATACCCTGGCGTACTTTCTATGTTACTAAATTTAAAAACTAAATCATCATGTGGTCCCGACAACCTTCCTAACGTGTTTCTGAAGAGATATGCGGAATCTGTTGCAAAGTTTCTAGTTATCTTATTTCGTATTTCATTACTTCATGGACAATTACCGAGCGACTGGAAGATAGCCAGGGTTATGCCAATACACAAGAAAGGTGACCCCACATTATTACAAAATTATCGTCCGATATCACTGACATCATCATGTTGTAAACTAATCGAACATATTATTGCGAACCAGATTAATGAATTTTTAGATGCACCCGCAGTCCTCTCTAATTTCCAGCACGGGTTTAGAAAAGGATACTCAACAATTACACAATTAGTGACAGTAATACATTCACTCGCTTCATGCCTCAATAGGAACGGGCAGATTGATACAATATTTCTTGACTTCAGTAAAGCTTTCGACAGACTTCCCCATGACAAACAAATTTTAAAACTCAGACGCATTGGCCCCCCAGAAATTTTGATCTTATGGATATCAAACTATTTAACCAATCGCTACCAATTTGTAGGAGTTAATGAGCAGCAATCAGGTTGCCTTCCGGTCGGCTCTGGCGTGCCTCAAGGAAGTGTGCTGGGGCCATTGTTGTTTTCATTATATATTAATGACATTACTGCTGAACTTGATCCGAATGTCCAAATCAGGTTGTTTGCGGATGATTGTGTGCTTTTTCAAGAAATAACTTCAAATAACGACCAAATCCATCTTAACTCTTCTCTTGCTAAGATTTTTTGAATGGTGTAAAACGTGGGGCATGAAACTAAACACTGATAAGACCGTCTTTCTTCGCTTCTCTCGCAAAAAAGCTCCGCTTTCATTTAACTATAGGCTAGGTTCGTCACCTTTGCTGGAAGAGACTAAATATAAGTATTTGGGTGTCACACTTACTAATACTTTATCATGGAAGACATAAGCATATAAATTCTCCCCCTAGCGTAAAATTACTTGCTTACAATTCAATAATTAGACCTAAACTTGAATATGCATGCGTTGTCTGGGACCCATTTAATAAACACAATATCACCCGCCTAGAAAAGGTGCAGAGAAAAGCTGTAAGGTTTATTTACTCTAACTTTTCCCCGTATGACTCACCATCTGAATTAATGCAGATTAACGGTATCCAATTTCTTGAACAACGAAGAAAAAATTTACGTTTGCAGTTTCTTTTTTTGCTTTGGAACCAAGATCTGGCTATTAACCCTTCTCCATATCTGTCGCTTTCAACGTCAAGGCATACACGCCACCATCATCCTAAAGGCTCAACCAGACGTACGCGTTCCAATGCGTCCGCACACGCCGCGCTGACTCGACGTCGCGCCGCGCCCGACGGAGGAAGAGGGCGCGCACCCAAACGATGCACGAGTTGCCGCGCGTAGCCGCGCGTCTCGTCGCGGTGGCGCAGTGTTGCTAGCTTGCCATATTCAAGGCAGTCTAGCCTTCGCTTAACGGCCACGTTAAGCAATGTGTTACATATTAGACAGTTTTAGTTTAGCGTCAGCAACTATAGCGTACGCTATACGCTATAATATAGCGTACGCTAAGCAGCGCACGTTTTCTACAATTTTAGTTGACCGGCGATATCTTCGAATCTCAGAGGCCATATGCCGTTGTTGCGGCTATTTCGCGCCATTAGCGACAGGTGGCGTTGACATCTCGAATGTTTCTTTCGTTAGGCTTCGACTCGTTCGAAACGAGAAGCGATCTCGAAAACACCACGAGGTTATCCATAATACTCTGTCGTCGAAGCAGCCTGAGACTAAGCGAAAGCCGTTTACACAGTCATTTGCTACGAACGAAGTGCATTTTACAAAAGCAACGCCAAATTCAATTCGAAGCGGGCAGCCGGGACCGCCGCCATGTTTCCCGCAAGCTCCGCAAACCCCGCAACAACGCTAGGGTGACCCGGGCTTGCCTGAACGTCGCGCGAAGAGTCGTTCCGGAAGTGACGTTGGCTTGCCGTGGTTATGTGAGGTGTGTCATGCTACTGACGCGAGCGGCAGCTTCCGGCGCGGGCGCAAAAATTCTAGCGGTTGTAGGTCTCCACGCCGCCGCGCGCCGACACGCGAAACAGCCTCCGCGCCTGACGCCGTACGCGCCCAGGCGTGGTGCGGCGCGTGCGGGCGCATTGGAACGCGTACGTCTGGTTGAGCCTTAATTCCCTGACGCCGTATTTTGCGAGAACAGATTTATTCAAGTTTTCATTTTTCCCTCGCACTGTAACCGACTGGAATGATTCCTTATTGCCTTTCGCCACACTTTGATGTTTTTATTTATCTTTGTTATTAGTGTTTATTGTTTTGTTGCCATTTAACCCCTCCTGCTTGGACCTGTACAAGGTTTGCAGTATTGAATAAAGAAAGAATTAGTTCCCGGAAAGCGCTGGTTCCGCGTGTACAGAACTTTCCCTGCTAATCCCTGAGCATTATGCTCAGGCATATGCCAATTTACGCGATGAATAAATGGAATGTACGCAAATTGGCTTTTCCGGAAAAAAGGTAAGCCTATAGCCATTACACTGTCGGCCCAACCAGGTCCAATTAGTTCTCAGAAAAGCACTGGTTCCGCGTGTACAGCACTTTCCCTGCTAATGCCTGAGCAATATGCTCAGGCATATGCCAATTTACGCCATGAATAAATGGATGTGCGCAAATTGGCTTTTCCGGAAATAAGGTAAGCCTATAGCCATTACACTGTCGGCCCAACCAGGTCCAATTAGTTCCCAGAAAAGCACTGGTTCCGCGTGTACAGCACTTTCCCTGCTAATGCCTGAGCAATATGCTCAGGCATATGCCAATTTACGCCATGAATAAATGGATGTGCGCAAATTGGCTTTTCCGGAAATAAGGTAAGCCTATAGCCATTACACTGTCGGCCCAACCAGGTCCAATTAGTTCCCAGAAAAGCACTGGTTCCGCGTGTACAGCACTTTCCCTGCTAATGCCTGAGCATTAAGCTCAGGCATATGCCAATTTACGCCATGAATAAATGGATGTGCGCAAATTGGCTTTTCCGGAAATAAGGTAAGCCTATAGCCATTACACTGTCGGCCCAACCAGGTCCAATTAGTTCCCAGAAAAGCACTGGTTCCGCGTGTACAGCACTTTCCCTGCTAATGCCTGAGCAATATGCTCAGGCATATGCCAATTTACGCCATGAATAAATGGATGTGCGCAAATTGGCTTTTCCGGAAATAAGGTAAGCCTATAGCCATTACACTGTCGGCCCAACCAGGTCCAATTAGTTCCCAGAAAAGCACTGGTTCCGCGTGTACAGCACTTTCCCTGCTAATGCCTGAGCAATATGCTCAGGCATATGCCAATTTACGCCATGAATAAATGGAATGTACGCAAATTGGCTTTTCCGGAAAAAAGGTAAGCCTATAGCCATTACACTGTCGGCCCAACCAGGTCCAATTAGTTCTCAGAAAAGCACTGGTTCCGCGTGTACAGCACTTTCCCTGCTAATGCCTGAGCATTAAGCTCAGGCATATGCCAATTTACGCCATGAATAAATGGATGTGCGCAAATTGGCTTTTCCGGAAATAAGGTAAGCCTATAGCCATTACACTGTCGGCCCAACCAGGTCCAATTAGTTCCCAGAAAAGCACTGGTTCCGCGTGTACAGCACTTTCCCTGCTAATGCCTGAGCAATATGCTCAGGCATATGCCAATTTACGCCATGAATAAATGGAATGTACGCAAATTGGCTTTTCCGGAAAAAAGGTAAGCCTATAGCCATTACACTGTCGGCCCAACCAGGTCCAATTAGTTCCCAGAAAAGCACTGGTTCCGCGTGTACAGCACTTTCCCTGCTAATGCCTGAGCAATATGCTCAGGCATATGCCAATTTACGCCATGAATAAATGGATGTGCGCAAATTGGCTTTTCCGGAAATAAGGTAAGCCTATAGCCATTACACTGTCGGCCCAACCAGGTCCAATTAGTTCCCAGAAAAGCACTGGTTCCGCGTGTACAGCACTTTCCCTGCTAATGCCTGAGCAATATGCTCAGGCATATGCCAATTTACGCCATGAATAAATGGATGTGCGCAAATTGGCTTTTCCGGAAAAAAGGTAAGCCTATAGCCATTACACTGTCGGCCCAACCAGGTCCAATTAGTTCTCAGAAAAGCACTGGTTCCGCGTGTACAGCACTTTCCCTGCTAATGCCTGAGCATTATGCTCAGCCATATGCCAATTTACGCGATGAATAAATGGATGTGCGCAAATTGGCTTTTCCGGAAAAAAGGTAAGCCTATAGCCATTACATTGTCGGCCCAACCAGGTCCAATTAGTTCCCTGAAAAGCGCTGGTTCCGCGTGTACAGCACTTTCCCTGCTAATGCCTGAGCATTATGCTCAGCCATATGCCAATTTACGCGATGAATAAATGGATGTGCGCAAATTGGCTTTTCCGGAAAAAAGGTAAGCCTATAGCCATTACACTGTCGGCCCAACCAGGTCCAATTAGTTCCCGAAAAAGCACTGGTTCCGCGTGTACAGCACTTTCCCTGCTAATGCCTGAGCATTATGCTCAGCCATATGCCAATTTACGCGATGAATAAATGGATGTGCGCAAATTGGCTTTTCCGGAAAAAAGGTAAGCCTATAGCCATTACACTGTCGGCCCAACCAGGTCCAATTAGTTCTCAGAAAAGCACTGGTTCCGCGTGTACAGCACTTTCCCTGCTAATGCCTGAGCATTAAGCTCAGGCATATGCCAATTTACGCCATGAATAAATGGATGTGCGCAAATTGGCTTTTCCGGAAAAAAGGTAAGCCTATAGCCATTACACTGTCGGCCCAACCAGGTCCAATTAGTTCCCGAAAAAGCACTGGTTCCGCGTGTACAGCACTTTCCCTGCTAATGCCTGAGCATTATGCTCAGCCATATGCCAATTTACGCGATGAATAAATGGATGTGCGCAAATTGGCTTTTCCGGAAAAAAGGTAAGCCTATAGCCATTACATTGTCGGCCCAACCAGGTCCAATTAGTTCCCTGAAAAGCGCTGGTTCCGCGTGTACAGCACTTTCCCTGCTAATCCCTGAAAATAATGTTCAGGCATATGCCAATTTACGCGATGAATAAATGGATGTGCGCAAATTGGCTTTTCCGGAAAAAAGGTAAGCCTATAGCCATTACACTGTCGGCCCAACCAGGTCCAGTTAGTTCCCGGAAAAGCACTGGTTCCACGTGTACAGCACTTTCCCTGCTAATACCTGAGCATTATGCTCAGGCATAGCCAATTTACGCGATGAATAAATGGATGTGCGCAAATTGGCTTTTCCGGAAAAAAGGTAAGCCTATAGCCATTACACTGTCGGCCCCATCAGGTCCAATCACTTTCCTGAAAAGCGCTGGTTCCGCGTGTACAGCACTTTCCCTGCTAATGCGTGAGCAGTATACTCAGGCATATGCCAATTTACGCGATGAATAAATGGATGTACTCAAATTGGCTTTTCCGGAACAAAGGTAAGCCTATGGCTCAGCCATTACACTGTCTGCCAAACCAGGTCCAATTACTTCCCTACCACTTAAAATAAATTCTCTCAAAAGCGCTATTTCGCCGCATAGATCACTCCTCACGCATGTGCCAATGCTGATTTATCCAATAAAAAACGAATAGGCACAGAATAATTTGCTCGAAAAACTGGAAAGGTGGTCCTATAGCCCATGAAAATATCGTCTCGGCCGCGTGAAATGAATTATCTTCATGCAAGGCCCGGGCGGTTACCCCTCAACATTTACAAGCCCGTGCGTACCCTAACCTCGCGGTTCTTCATGCCATATACCCTGAAAGATATCCCAGTGCGCACTGCCCTGCCTGTGGACTAAGGGCAACATTGGACCATGTGTTGTGGGAGTGTGAAGCCATCGGCTCCTCCTTCAGCGAGGATAGGTGGACTGCGCTCTTGGGCAGCCCCGAACTCAACGACCAAACCCTGGCCGTCCAGAGTGCCCGCGATCGGGCCGTCAAGCTCGGCTTGGCGGTCCCTACGTGGGACTATAGCCGGGTGGCGCGGGGTCTCCCCTGCGTCTTCTCTGGACCGAAATAAAGTTGCTTCACTCACTCACTCACTCACTCACTCACTCTCGGAAACGCTATTTCGTCGCATAGATCCCTCCCCACGCATGCGCCGATGCCGATTTACGCAGTAAATAAACGAATAGGCACGGATTAATTTTCCCGAAAAAATGGAAAAACGGTAAGCCTATAGCCCATGAAAATATCGTCTCGGCCACGTGAAATAAATTCTCTAGAAAACGCTATTTCGTCGCATAGATCCGTCCCCACGCATGCGCCGATGCCGATTTACGCAGTAAATGAACGAATAGGCACGAATTAATTTTCCCGAAAAAATGGAAAAACGGTAAGGCTATAGCCCATGAAAATATCGCCTCGGCGACGGGAAATAAATTCTCTACAAAACGCTATTTCGTCGCATAGATCACTCCCCACGCATGCGCCGATGCCGATTTACGCAGTAAATGAACGAATAGGCACGAATTAATTTTCCCGAAAAAATGGAAAAACAGTAAGCCTATAGCCCATGAAAATATCGTCTCGGCCACGTGAAATAAATTCTCTAGAAAACGCTATTTCGTCGCATAGATCCCTCCCCACGCATGCGCCGATGCCGATTTACGCAGTAAATAAACGAATAGGCACGGATTAATTTTCTCGAAAATATGTAAAAACGTTAAGGCTATAGCCCATGAAAATATCGTCTCGGCCACGTGAAATAAATTCTCTACAAAACGCTATTTCGTCGCATAGATCACTCCCCACGCATGCGCCGATGCCGATTTACGCAGTAAATGAACGAATAGGCACGGATTAATTTTCTCGAAAAAATGGAAAAACGGTAAGGCTATAGCCCATGAAAATATCGTCTCGGCCACGGGAAATAAATTCTCTACAAAACGCTATTTCGTCGCATAGATCCCTCCCCAAGCATGCGCCGATGCCGATTTACGCAGTAAATAAACGAATAGGCACGGATTAATTTTCTCGAAAAAATGTAAAAACTGTAAGGCTATAGCCCATGAAAATATCGTCTCGGCCACGTGAAATAAATTCTCTAGAAAACGCTATTTCGTCGCATAGATCCCTCCCCTCGCATGCGCCGATGCCGATTTACGCAGTAAATAAACGAATAGGCACGGATTAATTTTCTCGAAAATATGTAAAAACGTTAAGGCTATAGCCCATGAAAATATCGTCTCGGCCACGTGAAATAAATTCTCTACAAAACGCTATTTCGTCGCATAGATCACTCCCCACGCATGCGCCGATGCCGATTTACGCAGTAAATGAACGAATAGGCACGGATTAATTTTCTCGAAAAAATGGAAAAACGGTAAGGCTATAGCCCATGAAAATATCGTCTCGGCCACGTGAAATAAATTCTCTAGAAAACGCTATCTCGTCGCATAGATCCCTCCCCACGCATGCGCCTATGCCGATTTACGCAGTAAATAAACGAATAGGCACGGATTAATTTTCTCGAAAATATGTAAAAACGTTAAGGCTATAGCCCATGAAAATATCGTCTCGGCCACGTGAAATAAATTCTCTACAAAACGCTATTTCGTCGCATAGATCCCTCCCCACGCATGTGCCGATGCCGATTTACGCAGTAAATAAACGAATAGGCACGGATTGATTTTCACGAAAAAATGGAAAAACGGTAAGGCTATAGCCCATGAAAATATCGTCTCGGCCACGTGAAATAAATTCTCTAGAAAACGCTATTTCGTCGCATAGATCCCTCCCCACGCATGCGCCGATGCCGATTTACGCAATAAATAAACGAATAGGCACGGATTAATTTTCTCGAAAATATGTAAAAACGTTAAGGCTATAGCCCATGAAAATATCGTCTCGGCCACGTGAAATAAATTCTCTACAAAACGCTATTTCGCCGCATAGATCCCTCCCCACGCATGCGCCGATGCCGATTTACGCAGTAAATAAACGAATAGGCACGGATTGATTTTCCCGAAAAAAATGGAAAAACGGTAAGGCTATAGCCCATGAAAATATCGTCTCGGCCACGTGAAATAAATTCTCTACAAAACGCTATTTCGTCGCATAGATCCCTCCCCACGCATGTGCCGATGCCGATTTACGCAGTAAATGAACGAATAGGCACGGATTAATTTTCTCGAAAAAATGGAAAAACGGTGAGGCTATAGCCCATGAAAATATCGTCTCGGTCACGTGAAATAAATTCTCTACAAAACGCTGTTTCGTCGCATAGATCACTCCCCACGCATGCGCCGATGCCGACTTACGCAGTAAATGAACGAATAGGCACGGATTAATTTTCTCGAAAAAATGTAAAAACGGTAAGGCTATAGCCCATGAAAATATCGTCTCGGCCACGCGAAATAAATTCTCTACAAAACGCTATTTCGTCGCATAGATCCCTCCCCACGCATGCGCCGATGCCGATTTACGCTGTAAATAAACGAATAGGCACGGATTAATTTTATCGAAAAAATGTAAAAACGGTAAGGCTATAGCCCATGAAAATATCGTCTCGGCCACGTGAAATAAATTCTCTACAAAACGCTATTTCGTCGCATAGATCCCTCCCCACGCATGCGCCGATGCCGATTTACGCTGTAAATAAACGAATAGGCACGGATTAATTTTATCGAAAAAATGTAAAAACGGTAAGGCTATAGCCCATGAAAATATCGTCTCGGCCACGCGAAATAAATTCTCTAGAAAACGCTATTTCGTCGCATAGATCCCTCCCCTCGCATGCGCCGATGCCGATTTACGCAGTAAATGAACGAATAGGCACGGATTAATTTTCTCGAAAAAATGTAAAAACGGTAAGGCTATAGCCCATGAAAATATCGTCTCGGCCACGCGAAATAAATTCTCTACAAAACGCTGTTTCGTCGCATAGATCCCTCCCCACGCATGCGCCGATGCCGATTTACGCTGTAAATAAACGAATAGGCACAGATTAATTTTATCGAAAAAATGTAAAAACGGTAAGGCTATAGCCCATGAAAATATCGTCTCGGCCACGCGAAATAAATTCTCTACAAAACGCTGTTTCGTCGCATAGATCCCTCCCCTCGCATGCGCCGATGCCGATTTACGCAGTAAATGAACGAATAGGCACGGATTAATTTTCTCGAAAAAATGTAAAAACGGTAAGGCTATAGCCCATGAAAATATCGTCTCGGCCACGCGAAATAAATTCTCTACAAAACGCTGTTTCGTCGCATAGATCCCTCCCCACGCATGCGCCGATGCCGACTTACGCAGTAAATGAACGAATAGGCACGGATTTATTTTCTCGAAAAAATGTAAAAACGGTAAGGCTATAGCCCATGAAAATATCGTCTCGGCCACGCGAAATAAATTCTCTACAAAACGCTATTTCGTCGCATAGATCCCTCCCCACGCATGCGCCGATGCCGATTTACGCTGTAAATAAACGAATAGGCACGGATTAATTTTATCGAAAAAATGTAAAAACGGTAAGGCTATAGCCCATGAAAATATCGTCTCGGCCACGTGAAATAAATTCTCTACAAAACGCTATTTCGTCGCATAGATCCCTCCCCACGCATGCGCCGATGCCGATTTACGCTGTAAATAAACGAATAGGCACGGATTAATTTTATCGAAAAAATGTAAAAACGGTAAGGCTATAGCCCATGAAAATATCGTCTCGGCCACGCGAAATAAATTCTCTAGAAAACGCTATTTCGTCGCATAGATCCCTCCCCTCGCATGCGCCGATGCCGATTTACGCAGTAAATGAACGAATAGGCACGGATTAATTTTCTCGAAAAAATGTAAAAACGGTAAGGCTATAGCCCATGAAAATATCGTCTCGGCCACGCGAAATAAATTCTCTACAAAACGCTGTTTCGTCGCATAGATCCCTCCCCACGCATGCGCCGATGCCGATTTACGCTGTAAATAAACGAATAGGCACAGATTAATTTTATCGAAAAAATGTAAAAACGGTAAGGCTATAGCCCATGAAAATATCGTCTCGGCCACGCGAAATAAATTCTCTACAAAACACTGTTTCGTCGCATAGATCCCTCCCCTCGCATGCGCCGATGCCGATTTACGCAGTAAATGAACGAATAGGCACGGATTAATTTTCTCGAAAAAATGTAAAAACGGTAAGGCTATAGCCCATGAAAATATCGTCTCGGCCACGCGAAATAAATTCTCTACAAAACGCTGTTTCGTCGCATAGATCCCTCCCCACGCATGCGCCGATGCCGATTTACGCAGTAAATGAACGAATAGGCACGGATTAATTTTATCGAAAAAATGTAAAAACGGTAAGGCTATAGCCCATGAAAATATCGTCTCGGCCACGCGAAATAAATTCTCTAGAAAACGCTATTTCGTCGCATAGATCCCTCCCCTCGCATGCGCCGATGCCGATTTACGCAGTAAATGAACGAATAGGCACGGATTAATTTTCTCGAAAAAATGTAAAAACGGTAAGGCTATAGCCCATGAAAATATCGTCTCGGCCACGTGAAATAAATTCTCTACAAAACGCTATTTCGTCGCATAGATCCCTCCCCAAGCATGCGCCGATGCCGATTTACGCAGTAAATAAACGAATAGGCACGGATTAATTTTCTCGAAAAAATGTAAAAACTGTAAGGCTATAGCCCATGAAAATATCGTCTCGGCCACGTGAAATAAATTCACTAGAAAACGCTATTTCGTCGCATAGATCCCTCCCCTCGCATGCGCCGATGCCGATTTACGCAGTAAATAAACGAATAGGCACGGATTAATTTTCTCGAAAAAATGTAAAAACGGTAAGGCTATAGCCCATGAAAATATCGTCTCAGCCACGTGAAATAAATTCTCTAGAAAACGCTATTTCGTTGCATAGATCACTCCCCACGCATGCGCCGATGCCGATTTACGCAGTAAATAAACGAATAGGCATGGATTAATTTTATCGAAAAAATGTAAAAACGGTAAGGCTATAGCCCATGAAAATATCGTCTCGGCCACGCGAAATAAATTCTCTAGAAAACGCTATTTAGTCGCATAGATCCCTCCCCTCGCATGCGCCGATGCCGATTTACGCAGTAAATGAACGAATAGGCACGGATTAATTTTCTCGAAAAAATGTAAAAACGGTAAGGCTATAGCCCATGAAAATATCGTCTCGGCCACGTGAAATAAATTCTCTACAAAACGCTATTTCGTCGCATAGATCCCTCCCCAAGCATGCGCCGATGCCGATTTACGCAGTAAATAAACGAATAGGCACGGATTAATTTTCTCGAAAAAATGTAAAAACTGTAAGGCTATAGCCCATGAAAATATCGTCTCGGCCACGTGAAATAAATTCACTAGAAAACGCTATTTCGTCGCATAGATCCCTCCCCTCGCATGCGCCGATGCCGATTTACGCAGTAAATAAACGAATAGGCACGGATTAATTTTCTCGAAAAAATGTAAAAACGGTAAGGCTATAGCCCATGAAAATATCGTCTCAGCCACGTGAAATAAATTCTCTAGAAAACGCTATTTCGTTGCATAGATCACTCCCCACGCATGCGCCGATGCCTATTTACGCAGTAAATAAACGAATAGGCATGGATTAATTTTATCGAAAAAATGTAAAAACGGTAAGGCTATAGCCCATGAAAATATCGTCTCGGCCACGCGAAATAAATTCTCTAGAAAACGCTATTTCGTCGCATAGATCCCTCCCCTCGCATGCGCCGATGCCGATTTACGCAGTAAATGAACGAATAGGCACGGATTAATTTTCTCGAAAAAATGTAAAAACGGTAAGGCTATAGCCCATGAAAATATCGTCTCGGCCACGTGAAATAAATTCTCTACAAAACGCTATTTCGTCGCATAGATCCCTCCCCACGCATGCGCCGATGCCGATTTACGCTGTAAATAAACGAATAGGCACGGATTAATTTTCTCGAAAAAATGGAAAAACGGTAAGGCTATAGCCCATGAAAATATCGTCTCGGCCACGTGAAATAAATTCACTAGAAAACGCTATTTCGTCGCATAGATCCCTCCCCTCGCATGCGCCGATGCCGATTTACGCAGTAAATAAACGAATAGGCACGGATTAATTTTCTCGAAAAAATGTAAAAACGGTAAGGCTATAGCCCATGAAAATATCGTCCCGGCCACGTGAAATAAATTCTCTACAAAACGCTATTTCGTCGCATTGATCCCTCCCCACGCATGCGCCGATGCCGATTTACGCAGTGAATGAACGAATAGGCACGGATTAATTTTCTCGAAAATATGTAAAAACGGTAAGGCTATAGCCCATGAAAATATCGTCTCGGCCACGCGAAATAAATTCTCTAGAAAACGCTATTTAGTCGCATAGATCCCTCCCCTCGCATGCGCCGATGCCGATTTACGCAGTAAATGAACGAATAGGCACGGATTAATTTTCTCGAAAAAATGTAAAAACGGTAAGGCTATAGCCCATGAAAATATCGTCTCGGCCACGTGAAATAAATTCTCTACAAAACGCTATTTCGTCGCATAGATCCCTCCCCAAGCATGCGCCGATGCCGATTTACGCAGTAAATAAACGAATAGGCACGGATTAATTTTCTCGAAAAAATGTAAAAACTGTAAGGCTATAGCCCATGAAAATATCGTCTCGGCCACGTGAAATAAATTCACTAGAAAACGCTATTTCGTCGCATAGATCCCTCCCCTCGCATGCGCCGATGCCGATTTACGCAGTAAATAAACGAATAGGCACGGATTAATTTTCTCGAAAAAATGTAAAAACGGTAAGGCTATAGCCCATGAAAATATCGTCTCAGCCACGTGAAATAAATTCTCTAGAAAACGCTATTTCGTTGCATAGATCACTCCCCACGCATGCGCCGATGCCTATTTACGCAGTAAATAAACGAATAGGCATGGATTAATTTTATCGAAAAAATGTAAAAACGGTAAGGCTATAGCCCATGAAAATATCGTCTCGGCCACGCGAAATAAATTCTCTAGAAAACGCTATTTCGTCGCATAGATCCCTCCCCTCGCATGCGCCGATGCCGATTTACGCAGTAAATGAACGAATAGGCACGGATTAATTTTCTCGAAAAAATGTAAAAACGGTAAGGCTATAGCCCATGAAAATATCGTCTCGGCCACGTGAAATAAATTCTCTACAAAACGCTATTTCGTCGCATAGATCCCTCCCCACGCATGCGCCGATGCCGATTTACGCTGTAAATAAACGAATAGGCACGGATTAATTTTCTCGAAAAAATGGAAAAACGGTAAGGCTATAGCCCATGAAAATATCGTCTCGGCCACGTGAAATAAATTCACTAGAAAACGCTATTTCGTCGCATAGATCCCTCCCCTCGCATGCGCCGATGCCGATTTACGCAGTAAATAAACGAATAGGCACGGATTAATTTTCTCGAAAAAATGTAAAAACGGTAAGGCTATAGCCCATGAAAATATCGTCCCGGCCACGTGAAATAAATTCTCTACAAAACGCTATTTCGTCGCATTGATCCCTCCCCACGCATGCGCCGATGCCGATTTACGCAGTGAATGAACGAATAGGCACGGATTAATTTTCTCGAAAATATGTAAAAACGGTAAGGCTATAGCCCATGAAAATATCGTCTCAGCCACGTGAAATAAATTCTCTAGAAAACGCTATTTCGTTGCATAGATCACTCCCCACGCATGCGCCGATGCCGATTTACGCAGTAAATAAACGAATAGGCACGGATTAATTTTCTCGAAAAAATGTAAAAACGGTAAGGCTATAGCCCATGAAAATATCGTCCTGGCCACGTGAAATAAATTCTCTAGAAAACGCTATTTCGTCGCATAGATCCGTCGGCACGCATGCGCCGATGCCGATTTACGCAGTATATAAACGAATAGGCACGGATTAATTTTCTCGAAAATATGTAAAAACGGTAAGGCCATAGCCCATGAAAATATCGTCTCAGCCACGTGAAATAAATTCTCTAGAAAACGCTATTTCGTTGCATAGATCACTCCCCACGCATGCGCCGATGCCGATTTACGCAGTAAATAAACGAATAGGCACGGATTAATTTTCTCGAAAAAATGTAAAAACGGTAAGGCTATAGCCCATGAAAATATCGTCTCAGCCACGTGAAATAAATTCTCTAGAAAACGCTATTTCGTTGCATAGATCACTCCCCACGCATGCGCCGATGCCGATTTACGCAGTAAATAATCGAATAGGCACGGATTAATTTTCTCGAAAATATGTAAAAACGGTAAGGCCATAGCCCATGAAAATATCGTCTCAGCCACGTGAAATAAATTCTCTAGAAAACGCTATTTCGTCGCATAGATCCCTCCCCTCGCATGCGCCGATGCCGATTTACGCAGTAAATAAACGAATAGGCACGGATTAATTTTCTCGAAAAAATGTAAAAACGGTAAGGCTATAGCCCATGAAAATATCGTCCCGGCCACGTGAAATAAATTCTCTACAAAACGCTATTTCGTCGCATTGATCCCTCCCCACGCATGCGCCGATGCCGATTTACGCAGTGAATGAACGAATAGGCACGGATTAATTTTCTCGAAAATATGTAAAAACGGTAAGGCTATAGCCCATGAAAATATCGTCTCAGCCACGTGAAATAAAGTCTTTAGAAAACGCTATTTCGTTGCATAGATCACTCCCCACGCATGCGCCGATGCCGATTTACGCAGTAAATAAACGAATAGGCACGGATTAATTTTCTCGAAAAAATGTAAAAACGGTAAGGCTATAGCCCATGAAAATATCGTCCCGGCCACGTGAAATAAATTCTCTAGAAAACGCTATTTCGTCGCATAGATCCGTCGGCACGCATGCGCCGATGCCGATTTACGCAGTAAATAAACGAATAGGCACGGATTAATTTTCTCGCAAAAATGTAAAAACGGTAAGGCCATAGCCCATGAAAATATCGTCTCAGCCACGTGAAATAAATTCTCTAGAAAACGCTATTTCGTCGCATAGATCCCTCCCCACGCATGCGCCGATGCCGATTTACGCAGTAAATAAACGAATAGGCACGGATGAATTTTCTCGAAAAAATGTAAAAACGGTAAGGCTATAGCCCATGAAAATATCGTCTCAGCCACGTGAAATAAATTCTCTAGAAAACGCTTTTTCGTCGCATAGATCACTCCCCACGCATGTGCTGATGCCGATTTGCGCAATAAACAAAAAGGCACAGATTAATTTTCTCATGCAATTTCCTTGAGAAATGTTTTCCAACCAGGTCTGGTGGGTTATAAGGTCAGGGTAGTTTTGACGTGTATTAGGAATGATGTCCGGGCGGTTTCAATGTGTATTGGGGGATTCGAGTGAGGGCTTCCGAGCGGCAGTATTGAGGGGGGGGGGGGGGGCTGTGGTGTACTAAAGTTGTATACTGAGACTGGTACGTATGGGCGGTCTCCCTACAGTCTTCGACGGCCACCAAAGACTTTGTTCGTGCCCTCGGTAATGGCAATCACGGCCTACTTACGCTTCCCACGCTTAGTGCCACGGCAGCCAAAAAAAAAAAACTCATTTCCAACCTTTTAGTGTATAACTGGGGATCAAGAACACAGAGCTCTCACTCATCCACCACACCCAGGCGGCCGAGCGTAGAGCCAGGCCCCGTTTCGACCAGTACCGATATCTGCACCGCCGTTAAACCGCGCATTAGCGATGCAGACGCCGGTGCTAGCATCCAGGTCTGCGTGCAGTAAGAAGCTCGGCCTTCAGCTACAGTTAGAGCCACGGTGATCACTTAGCATTTTTAAAGCGAAAGCTTTACTGGCCGCGAACTTGCGATTTCGCCGTGGTGGTGCTCCGAGGAGGCACATGACATCACAACGCGCGCCTCGCCGCGGATATTTCTCTCTCTATCTCTCGCTCCCTAGTCAATACTGCGCAGGCGCCACTAGTAGCACCGAGCCAAAGGTGTTCCGCCGCTGCGCAGCGCCGCGCCTTTCCGGTCCGCCGTTAGGTATGACGTCACACCGCGTTCCTCGTCGTTGCGCTCGCCTCCGCTCGCTTCGCCAGCGGCGTCGCATGCCTGATAACTTGTCGGAGGATTGAAAGGGAGAGCTCGCGTGCGCCGCAACCACAGTTGAGGTGGCAGTATGGACGGCGGCAATTCTGATAAGCAGGAGGAGGCCTGGAATCGACATCGGAACGAGATGAAGAGGAAACGAATCACCCAGGAAACAGACGAACAGCGCGCCGAACGACTGGCTAAACGCCGCAACATAGCTAGACAACCGGACTAACCTAGACTTGCAATCAAGATTAACCAAGGCTAGCCATGGTATGCCTTAGCTTTCGCTACGTATATCCTGGCATAGCCGAGCTAAGCCACAACCATTTTTTTTTCACCTATGCAGGTTCGTGATTCAAACCACCGCCATTACGGCTATGAGCTGAACACCTTAGCCATTCGGCTACCGGAACGGCACAACTGTCGCTGTGTATTCGTCGACTAGCTGCTTGGCCAGATAAGACGTTATCGCGCCCCATCTTCTCACTATAGTACCGCCGAATCGTAATATACGATTGAATTATATTGATCTAGACATCCGACTACATACTTACCTTTTTTCTGCGAGAGGCAATCAGCGCAAGCGCGTTTCTTCATCAGATAAATTGACGTGGCCAGTGTATTAGCATGCGGAGTGACGTGTATGCGCCCAAGCACCCTTTCCAGAGGATTGATTCGACCTTTTTAGCCGACCTTGTAAAGGGCTATATACTTACCTTTTTTTCTGTGAGAGCCAATCTGCTCATGCGCGTTTATTCATCAAATAAATTAACGTGGCACGTGTATTAACATGCGGAGCGGCGTGTATGCGCCCAAGCACCCTTTCCAGAGGACTGTTTCGGCCTTTTTAGCCGACATTGTAAAGGGCTATACTTACCTTTTTTTCTGTGAGAGCCAATCTGCGCATGCGCGTTTATTCATCAGATAAATTGACGTGGCACGTGTATTAACATGCGGAGCGGCGTGTATGCGTCCAAGCACCCTTTCATGAGGATTGATTCGACCTTTTTAGCCGACATTGTAAAGGGCTATATACTTACCTTTTTTTGCGAGAGCCAATCTGCGCATGCGCTTTTATTCATCAAATAAATTGACGTGGCACGTGTATCAGCATGCGGAGTGACGTGTACGCGCCCAAGCACCCTTTCCAGAGGATTGATTCGACCTTTTTAGCCGACATTGTAAAGGGCTATATACTTACCTTTTTTTCTGTGAGAGCCAATCTGCGCATGCGCTTTTATTCATCAAATAAATTGACGTGGCACGTGTATCAGCATGCGGAGTGACGTGTACGCGCCCAAGCACCCTTTCCAGAGGATTGATTCGACCTTTTTAGCCGACATTGTAAAGGGCTATATACCTACCTTTTTTTCTGCGAGAGCCAATCTGTGCATGCGCGTTTATTAATCAAATAAATTGACGTGGCACGTGTATTAGCATGGGAAGTGACGTGTATGCGACCGACCACCCTTTCCAGAGGAGTGATTCGAGCTGGCTTAGGCGGCAATTGTAAGGGGCTATATAGGCTTACCTTCATTTTTTTGCGCGCGAAAGCCAGTCTGCGCATGTGCGTTTATTCATCAGGTAATATGACGTCAGCGCGTGTATTAGTAGGCGAACGCTTAGGTACTCTTCACCAGGTACGATGCTAATTGCTTTTAAAATGTGAATAAGACCGATACTTGAATGCGGTGCTTGGGAACGCCAGGCTAAGGCACTCATAAAATATGAACAGGTTCAATGGCATGCGGTGCGCTTTATTTCCTGTGGTATTTAACACGAGAAAGCCCTGTGCAAGGTAGAGGCTGTTTCATCCTCAAATGCACTCGTAAATAAACTGTATGAAGAGTCAAAACGCATTGTTGTTTACCAGGAAAAACCGTGTAGACACGTCAATAGCACCAGAAAGTATCTATGGACATCGCAATAAAGCAATGAAAATCGCTGCAGGTCGACTTGGTTTGTACTAAGTCCGAGATTAGCCCACGCACCTTTTTGGACTGGTGCTACCAGCAGCTTATAGGGTGGTGGTTTCGCATCATTTTGTCCAAGAGGCGTCATACGTCTGCGTTGCACCTTGATTGTAGTGCGTGAGAGAGACAGGAGAGAGCATATATTACGTCACGCAGCTGTCTCCTAGCAAGCGAACTGTCCGTGAAGACATTCCCTTCACTATTTTCCTCGCAGTATCGGCCCAACATGTAACCTCTCAGACTAGGCGTACTGATTCGCGAATGTGCAATTGCCGGTCGTTTTTAATCGATGCTCACTTTGTTTCCGTGGCACTGCCGTAGCCCTGCCTCCAGAGCAGGAGCACTAAAACCTACCGCGTGCTTTGACGTCACAAACAGGTGGTGCGTTTTAAAATTGTCTTGCACAATGCTCCATCCTAATTCTTTCCTTTCTCCTCCATGCTGCTACTCAACTTGTGTCGTCTATTTCACACCTGTGTCGTCTATTGCACGCCATTGAATGTATAGCTTTGCAAATACTTTTGTGGCGTAAGTAATTTCTTTGGATGAATTGGAAAGTGTTACGAACTACTGTGTCGCCAGCTCCCCAACCGACAATTAATTGAAGAATGATGAATAGGTGACAATATGACGTGACATGGAACACGTTCCAGGAACAAAGCATATTTTGTAACAAATATGGTTGCGTAGCGTCGTATACAGTTTTACGAAGTCCACCGTATCCGCCAATACAATTCGTTCACGATAGCGTAAATACGGATGCAGCTTTCTTTTAGTAGGCAGTGCGCGTTAAACAACTGAGACGTAAGGCTCATAATATACATAAGTACCTACATTATCTATCGGTACCTAGGGAGACACCTGCAACATCCACTACCCCCCCCCCCCTCGGATCCGTTATAGTGGCAGTGACCTTCCAGACAAATACCCAACTGGAATAACAAAGTTAGAAGCATCTCCCTTAGTGAGAGAGTGGACAAAAGCAGCTTCACAAAGCGACCAAGACATCTCTACAGCATCCATGGGTCCGCGCCTAGTCGAGACAGAAGAACGAATACAGTGATGTCAGGAGTACGAACAGCTGAGATCTTGGTTGATGTTCAAGCGGTTAGCTTGGATTTATGCAGACATAACGATAAAAATGAGCAGATGAAATCATCTTTAGAAATGCCAAATCAATCAGGACGACCGCCTGTAAGGCTTCTGCGGAACTGTCCGTGGCCTCGGTGGAACCAAGAATGGCACAGAGGGTTCATGTCACATAGGCTGAATTTTACGCATTACGCCATAACCTTTACGTCCAGCACATGCTTGTGGGTTCTTCCTCCAGGAACTGTGCAACAGTCACTGTCTTGTGCTCGCTCATCACCGAACTTTGAACGAAGGCCGCGGTATCTGTTCTCCCGAGACTCCGGCTTCGCAGGAATACATCTGGCGGGAGTATGCCTGGCCGGAGAACGTCTGGCCGGAGAACGTCTGACCGGAAGACGTCTTGCAGGAGGACGTCTGGCAGGAGGACGTCTGACCGGAGAACGTCTGGCCCAAAGACGTCTGGCAGGGGGACGTCTGGCAGGAGTACATCTTGCAGGAAGACGTCTGGCCGGAGGAACCTGTCCCAGGAACACATGAACGTAATCGTTTGTATGAAGTCAAATCACAAACGGTACACAGTTGCTCGCTTTACGAAGGAAAGAAAGGAATTTGCTGCTTACTTTCGTTTCTTAATTAGTAATAAATCGATTGTTCGACCTTCAATATATATACATTAAGCCCTTAACTAGACACACCCGGCGCCGCCAACTCCACTCTTTGACCCCATATTTCAAGCGTACACAGCTGTTCAAATATTTATTATTTCCAATAACTATTGATTACTGGAACTCTTTACCGTACCCAATTGATGTTATATAACTGCGAGTCGGCCTAGTTGGATCATATCCATTTTTAAACAAACTATTTTGCGCAACACAACGACGAGCGCTTTCTAACAACTGGTTTTATTTTCGAAGAACCACCTGCTTAAATACCCACAGATCTGCACAATCCAGTCAACAGAACACGCCAATAGCGCATATAACAACACTTGTGATAAAATGCCGCGGATCAGCGCTACCCGGTCACAAGTGTTGTTATATGCGCTATTGGCGTGTACTGTTGACTGGATCGCGCAGATCTGTGGGTAATTAAGCAGGTGGTTCTTCTAAAATAAAACCAGCTGTTAGAAAGCGCTCGTCGTTGTGTTGCTCCTTTTCTTTGTCCCTGTTTGTGTTGCGCAATAATAGTTTGTTCAAATATCAATTGATGTTATTGATTGACATTTGTGACTTTATTGTTCTTGTTTTTCGATGCTGTTCGACCACGTTTATTTGATTGTTCTTGTTATTTGTTATTTGATTGTTGAGAGGATTGTTTGGGTTTGACTGTTGTATTTGACCGCCGTTTGTGTTCTCTTGTTGTTTGATTCTGTTACTAGTGTAATGGGTAATATGCATGTGGCGCTGTCTAATATGCCACCGCTGCGGCGCGAGACCCGAACTCGGGCTGCTAGGTGCGAAGGGCTAGGACTCGTGATCAAGAGCTACTTGCGATCCCTCGTACCGAGCAAGTTGAATACATGCTTGAACGTGGTGTTATCAAGCCATCCTGCAGCCCTTGGGCGTAGCCCGTAGTACTCATTAAGAAAAAAGATGGCTCGATTCGTTTCTGTGTGTACTATCGTCGCCTCAACAAGATTACACGAAAAAATGTCTATCCTCTACCGCACTACTACTGCGTATCACCCACAGACTAACGGTCTAACGGAACGATTCAACCGCACTCTTGGTGACATGCTCACTATGTATGTTGCGTCTGATCATTTCAATTGGGACGATGTCCTCCCTTTTGTGACGTGCGCACATAATACCGTCGTTCAGGCTACTACAGGCTTCTCACCGTTTTTCCTTCTTTATGGACGTGAACCATCCAGCATACCCTCGACACCGTACTACCATATCATCCGGATATGCCTCTGAATTCACCCCTCTTACCGAAGTTGCTCGCCATGCTGAAGAGTGTCTCCAACTGGCTCGCTCATTCACGTCGGATACCCAAGGAATCCACAAAGATCGCCACGACAACGATCAGCCCACACAGACCTTCGCCGTGGACTCTTACGTGTGGCTTCGGCTGCCCATCCAAGCTCCAGGCCTTAGCCCAAAGCTTGCTCCGAAATATCAGGGTCCGTACCGGATCGTCGCGTGTACATCACCTGTGAATTATGTGGTCGAACCGGTGATGCCATCTTTGGACAAACGCCGCCGTGGCCGCGACCCCCTTATCGTGTCATCACCTTAGGTCGCCAGGATGGCTCCTCTTCGCCGCGGGGGCAATTGTAGTGGGTAATATGCATGTGGCGCTGTGCGGACTGCCACCGCTGCGGCGCGATACCCGAAGTCGGGCTGTTGATGCGAAGGGCTAGGACTCGTGATCAAGGGCTACTGGCGATCCCTCGTACGAGCTGCAATAAACCCCCTTTCACTAGATTGTTATCGATTACTTTATTCTTGATCCCTGTCTCAATATTGTTTGCATCCATCCTGCTTGAACCTGCGCATTGTCGGCGTTATTTTATAACTGGACAAATAAGTAACTAAATACGTTATTTATAATAGTCGGGCCCGAGCTAAAGTTTCCGAGGAAGCTTTAGCTCGGGCCCAACTCCGACGTGGTCTATTCAAATACATGTAAAACACAAAAACGCTTTTCTGCGATAACCCCTGGACCGATTTTAATGAAATTTGTCGCATTTCAAAGAGAAAGTTAAATTCTAGGGACTGTTGGAAGCGGAATATTGATTTACGGCCTGAATATTGTTAAAAAGATTTTCAAATATTCGATAGTTTGAAAAAGAATAGAAGCACGAATTTTACAGATCAATAGCTCTGTATATAGAACAGATGTCGCGGTTCTGAAAACGGCATCCATTAGACCATTCAAAGCGGACAAATTTGATATGTCATTTTACATGTTATGTGGATTTGTTACATTGTTTACAAGGGTTCTGCAAAAGCTCTATTTCCATATTGCAAAATTTTTTTCAGATTCATGTGTAACATATCACTTTTGTCCGCTTTAGATGTAGATTCACAGAATTGTGATATCATTTTTCGTTGCCGAAAGACAGAGTTGTAAGCTTGATAGTTTCGTCTCCTGAAAATTTCCGATTTTTGCCAATGTTTAGCGAAAGATCGACGACCTAAATAAAAAATCCGAAACCAAAGGTCACTGGTTCTTAAGCTTTTCTTTTAATTGCAACAAACCCCGTCAAGTTCGGTGCAGCGGTTGCCGAGAAAAACGAATTCTCCTTTTTGCATGTATTTAGATAGGAGCACCCGAGCTAAAGCTTCCTCTTAAGGTAGCATCTGTTGAGTGGCGAACCCTGGTACGTACCGCTAGTTGTCGTCTCGTCGTGCTCGGACACTTCGCCGAGCGTCGTCTGCGCCGCGATGCTGAAGGCGTCTCTCCAGCTCAATCCGGCGCTGCGTTGCCCCCAGCAGCGGCCGCAGAAGCGCCAAGTAGCTGCCACGTCCGCGCACAAGGTCTTGGCCATGTCCCAGGTCATCAGCAGCGACAGGACCATGGCGGAGACCCAAACGCAGGCGCCGATCGCGTTGTCGCGCGCGAAGTGGTTCAGTCGGTGGCCGTACTCCAGGTGGTGGGACTGCGGGATTCGGAACGGACCCAGAAATCGAAGCTTAACGTTGGGTGCGGTCATTGCGTAACTATAGAGCCGCGACGCCCTACGTAGGATAACCCCAGCTAACTTTATCCAAGTTCTTCAACAACTACAAAAACAAAGTGATTGAGAAAAGACGGTGCAAGACATGGTTTAAGACATATGGTGTTCGGTCGTCAGACCCCTGACGACCGAACACCATATGTCTTAAATCATGTCTAGCACCGTGTTTTTTTAACTTTTTTTCGTTGCTGAACAGCTTGGATAACATTAGTTGGGACACCCTGCATACACTATGTACCTGCCGGATAACCAAAAAAAAAAATTAAAAAAAATAAACGTCCGTCGTCAATGGAAGTGCCACTTATGTAGAGTGAGAACCACGATATTTTAGGCAGAGTATAACGACAAACCTTGTCGTCGCTCTATCACGCACCATCGGCGGAGAACAGAAAAAAAATGATTTGTGCCCTAAACAAAGTCACGGTTTCGCCCGAGCGGCGAAGCATTGATTGCGATAATAAATTATTAGACCACTACTCGCAGTATAGCGTTAGTAGTTTTATCAGAAGTGCAAATTAACTGCTGTAAATATTCACTTACTAAATAAATTAACAAGCATGGTTTCACGCGCAAACAGCCAAACATGAACACATCCTAGTCGTGATTTCCAGAAAACGAAACTATGAAGTTTTTCAACTCTATCTCGATAATAAATGTAGATATCACACTCCTGTAAATTGCACCTAAAAGTACATCTAAAGCGAACAAAATTGATGTATTATACATGGCTCTTAGATACACGACTAATCTGTGAGTAGGACTTTCACAATACCCTTGCAAGTATCGTAAGAAATTCCCTTAATATATAAATAATATAGCAAATTTGTCCGCTTTGGATGTCCTAGTGGATGCATCTTACAGAAATGCGATATCTTTTCTTGGTACAAAGTTGCGGATTCGTAGACTTCGTGCCTGTATTTTTTTTCGTAAGACAAATTCAGGCCCTAAATCAAAATTCCGCTTCCGCCAGTCACTAGGGTTTTACTTTCTCAAGTAGTACAAATTTCACAAAATTAGCCAGGAGGCTATCTCAGGAAAGCATTTCTGCGACTACATGTATTTGAATAGGTGGCATTGGCGATTGCCAAGGCTAAATGCCGAATGTACACTCGACCGCAAAATAGTGCGGGGTGTGCCAGCGCTTGATGAAACAGCCCTCCTCCCCTTCTAGCGGCGCACCCCTGGTGCCGAGACCGACGCCTGCGCGTATGGGCGTCTCTCCGAGGCAAGCGTGCATGTTTCCGCGCTTCCTCCTTGTGCGCCGGCGATATGCGAATGTAGCTGCAAGGTGCCCCTCTTGCAATTGGATCTGCCTTGAAAGCAATCGTCTTACGTGATGGTCGTACGGAAGGACGCTTTGCCTAGTTGGGTAGGTATATAAATGCCTACGTACTTAAACTTCGCCCGTGCTATAAGCTCACATGTTCCCTCTAACAGTGGACCATCCTGTACCCGCGGAAGTACACTCGCCCACAAAACATTGCGGGGCGCGCCATAGCGTGTGGCGAAACGGTCCTCCTCCCCTTCTAGCGGCGCACTCCTGGTGTCGAGACCGACGCCTGTGCGCATGCGCGTCCCTCCGAGACTGCAAGCGTGCATGTTTCCGCGCTTCCTCCTTGCGCGCCGGCGATGTCAGAATGTAGATAGTTTGCGGATAAGCGAAAAAGAAAAGAAACTGCTTAATACGGCGGTCTTCCTCGTACCTGTAGCATCGCGCCTTCGTCAGACATGGAGATCTTCTGGTAGAGGCAGGAGGCCCTCCGGAACGTGTCCTCCGGATCTCGCCCTGCCAGTGCTTGCTTGCACCACGACGGCAGCACGCACTTCACCGGCGCGTACAGGCCGGTCAGCGTGCGCGGCTGGCAGAACAGGTACTTGCTGTATCCCTCGTAAGTGTACAGCAACACCGTGAGGACGACGCGCACCAACATTCTCTGCGGAGTAACACATAACGGCACACGCAAAGTGTTTTGGTCGCTCTGACTCCGCTTCGTTGCCGAAGTGCTTTGAATCGTGGAAGCAAATCGGCGAGTATAGGTCCCCCAGGAGAAGGAAAAGCCGGCACAAGAAACGGAGTAAGGTTTAATAAACTTGGCATGGAATTACACGGCTTAAGAGTACCAAGCAAGGAGCAGAAAACGAGCCAAATAACACATTAAGAACAAAAAGAAACTGACACGCCCATGACACTTGCTGGTAGGATAGCCCGGCCTGTCCTCGGCGGAGCGCACGCCGAACGCACGCGCTGTAAAATAATTTACACCCTTAAAAGTAAATAAGGGGGTAAATTTGTCTATAACTCACACCTGTACACCCTTCTTTTGCACCCTTAAAAGTGATTAAAGGTGCAAACTTGTCTATAACTCCCATTCGTACGGCCTTTTGGGATGTAAAGGTGTTAGTTACAGACTGATTTACACCCTGATTTATTTTGAAGGGTGTAAATTATCTTATAGGGAGCCTTTATATTTCACACGCGCGCTCTAGCGCTGGCATATACGTGCGAATGAAGGCATCCTCGCACGCGCACTTACTGCGGCAGCCTCGCAGTATGTCTCCATTGATAGTGTGACTGTTTTCTGATATAGCATCGACCACCGTGCTATAGATAGTTGCACAGTCGTATAACGCCAGGTAAGCGTTCCTTCGAGTAGCATGCATGCAGCTGCTGGATGGCGCATGCTCGTAGGCATATATCACCATGCAGTGACGTCACAATACACATAGCAGGTTATAGAGTTTCTTCAGTAATACAGTTCGTTCCAGAATAAAAATGGGTTGGAGCGCATACAGCAGATATTGTCAGCTCCTGACTGGAAGCTTGCCATAATCATTGAAGGGGAAGATGTACAATCAGTGCATTTTACCGATGCCGACATACGGGCCAGAAACTTGGAGACTGACAAAGAAGCTCGAAAACAAGTTAAGGACCGCGCAAAGTGTGATGCAGCGAAGAATGATAAGCATAACGTTAAGAGACAGGAAGATAGCGGTATGGATCAGAGAGCAGACGGGGTTTGTCGATATTCTAGTTGACATTAAGAGGGAAAAAATGGAGCTAGGCCGGTCACGTAATGCGTAGGTTAAATAACCGGTGGACCATTAGGGTTACAGAATAGGTGCCAAGATAATGGAAGCGCAGTCGAGGGCGGCAGAAGATTAGATGGGGTGATGAAATTAAGAAATTCGCAGGCGCTAGTTGGAATCGGTTGGCGCAGGATAAGTGTAATTGGGGACATGCAGCCGCCGCCGCCGCCGCTGCTGCTGCTGCTGCTGCTGATGATGATGAAAGCAGAAGTAGCTGATAAACAAAACAAAAACACCAAAAGTGACATTCCCGCCAATAAGTAAATGTCACGTAGAATTCAAGTGCACTCCAGGCAAGGCACACGATCGTTCTTGACTCCACCCACATCGGCACGGGGCCCGCCGCGGCTGGGATCGACCCCGCGACCTCTAGCTTATCAGCGCGACGCCACAGCCACCGGGCTATAATACCGCGGTGGGCTGTAATGACTGCGACTGTACAGGCGCGGCCACTGCTAGCGGGAACACGGGAGCTCGTGAAACACGGGAGCCGCCTTCCGCGGAGCATGTCACGCGCTCCCGTGTTCACGCTAGAAGTTGCCGCACCTGTATGTATATCTATGTTGCATTAATATCGAGATGCACTGTCAATGACTCACCTCGAAGAAAGTCACTAGCAGGGGAACGTTGCCGCTCCTGGAGACGATCAGCAGGACGTTGACGAGCAGTCTGATCAGGAATGCGACGGTGGTCAAGACGGCGTCCTCCGCTTCACGCATCTCCTCGACGAACAGCGACACAACCCCCACGGGCAGGACGAAGAGGAACGTCTTGATCACGATCAACGAAGGCACCTCGAGGCCTACCAGCAGTCTCAGGGGTGACGGGAAAACCCGCAGCGCCATTTTGTGCAGCAGCATCAGCAGGGGTTGGACCTGAGCGCAGTCGCAAGAACTGCGTGCTACGCAAATTTCTCTACACGGAAGCCAAAAAAGAGAGAGAGAGATAAAGTTAAATGAAAAAGAAACAAGAAAGAAAGTTGGAAGGTGATTAAACCGCTGGATGAAAAGTCCCTGAAAGACACTGTCTCCCACGTCGAGTTGGGGATGAGAACTGGGCGTATGAACCGAATACTTTATTCCGAGAGCCGCGCTACGTTTGACAACGTTGCGACCACGTTGCGACAACGTTCGATCGACGTCAGCTAAGAACTGAATCACCACCGAACTTTTTTGTCATCAGTTATCATCATCGTCATCATCATTATTGTCATCATCTTCAGCAGCGCGACTTCCGGAAATAAATTTTATGGGGAGGGGCTGCCCTATCTTCGGTATTGGCCCACGGAAGAGGCTAGAGAACAGAGGTTAGAGACGGACGCATATCCGGTACACAAAAGTGGGTGTAATTCACTTATCAACGCAGGTCGAACGAGGGGAGCCTCAACCTGGACAAAAGAACTTGTTGCTGGACAATTTTGGGCTCTTTGCTGTAAACAATGTTTTTTTAACGGCGGGAAAGGCAGATACCGTGCAGGGAACACTTTAACACCACGACACACACGAGCTACAATACCAACAGTTTAATTTTGTCGCCCACAACCAATACATCGACAGTCCAACCAACGTGACTCTCCCCCCCCCTCCCTTTTTTTTTCTTTTGCTATGTTCATCAGGCCCACTGTGCGAATCGCAATTGTCTGGAGTGGTCAGGTGGCCGAATTGCCCGCCATCTTCTGAAAAGAAAAAAAAAAAAACACAAGCATAGGCTGATGCCGCAATGAGACCACGCATGGTCACGCTGCAGGCTAAGTCCATTCGCCGCTGCCTGGGGACAGATGCTGCCGCAGTCCGCTGCCAAACACTCGACCATTCTAGCCACTTGTGATCGAGACTGTGCTAAAAAGAGAAAAAAAGAAAGCCTGTATAGTCTACATAAAAAAAGGTGCTTGTTTTTTGCGACGTGTCAGCCTATTTGTATTCCACAAAGGTAGGTTATATTTTGCAGGCACGCCTGGTGAATATAGCAAAGAAAAACACGTCATGATGTTTTGAGTGTCCCTGCTATGCCAATGCGCGAAGAATTAAACATCGCGTAGTGGCGCTTTTGTGGGTCGCCGTAAAAAAAAAGAAAAAAAAACCATTGTACAGTACTATCAGCCTGAAGGCCGACGTTGACGAAGTCTCCTTGTCGAAACGATGGCTCCGGGCTGAGGCGTTGTCTTGACGGCCATTGCAGATCGCTTCACGAAAGAAGCTTCTGACAACTTTCGCGCAAGGGGTGTTCCCCAATCAAGTATATTCTGGTCGACAGTCTAGCGGCAACTGAAAAGTGAAGGTACGGAGTGCCAGGTAGCCGACGGTCAGCCGACCAAGTGCGCCATTTCTGGGCAGTCTCATATCCCGCCATATTGTCAAACTCGCCACGTTGTCAGTTCTCATTGGCTAACAAGGCTGACTACACACCATCTCTGATTGGCTGGAAACGCCGCGACGGCGAAAAATCGTCATCAGCCTATTTTTGTGTCCACTGCAGGACGAAGGCCTCTACCAGCAATCTCCAAATTAGCTCCGTCTTGGGCTAGCTGATTCCAACTTGCGCCTGCATACTTCCTAATTTCATCAGCCCACCTTACTTGATGCTGTCCTCGACTGCGCTTCTTCCCTTGCCTTGGTATCCATTCCGTAACTCTAGTGGTCCACCGGTTATCTAACCCAGTGGCGTAGCAACGGGGGGGGGGGGGGGGGGGGGGGCGTGGGCCCTGGGTGCATGGGGCCAGCAGGGGGGGGGGGGTGTCATATACGTCGGAAGACACCCGAAAATTGTCGATATCCTCGCCTTCCTCGACAACAGCTGGAGGGGGGGGGGGTGACAGAAGAGCTATCGGCCCGGGGTGCCAGACGACCTAGCTACGCCACTGATCTAACCTATGCTAAATATGGACCGCCAAGCGTCGACGGCTCACCACGAACGAGAGGATGCAGGCCAGAATGATGGGCGTGACGGCGTTGTCGAGGCGCGTGTACGCACTCATCTGGCAGGGTCGCACGCTGCCGACCGACGGCGGGTGGCCCTTGCAGCAGGCGCTCGCATGAAGGCTCCGCTGCGTCTTGGCCTCCTCGGCGTCCGCGGCGTCCCATTCGCCTTCGTCCTGCGCCTCGTCCTCCTCCTCGCCGTCCATGATGGCGCGCAGCACCTCCCACTCCTGGTTGGCCTCCATTCCCTGCAGGACGGCTTCCACCGCCTGCTCGCAACAGTCGGCCATCACCTGACTGTCGTCGTCTGCTACCTGCAGAGAAGGAATCCATGTAAAACAGGGGGAAGGCGGGAGATGGAAATTCAAGACGATGAGTAAAACGAGAACAAGGTGAAAGGAGCCACCGTTTCGACAAGTGGACCTGTCTTCTTCAAGGCCGGGACAATTTGAAAGCAGGAGCCAACGTTTCGACAAGTGGTCTTGTCTTCTTCAAGGCCTGCCTTGAAGAAGACAAGTCTACTTGTCCAAACCGTGGCTCCTGCTTTCACCTTGTTCTCGTTTTACTCTTCGTCTGGAGAGAAGGAATCACCAGGATTTCGGGATACGCACACGTCGCGCCCCGTCGTAACTCAAAGGGGAGCAGACGAAAAAGAAAGTCATATCTAAGGAACAAAATTTGTTATCCAAAATGAATAGCGGTTACACGTGTACTAAGAGACCCACTAGGACATTCATGGTGAAATTCCAGTGGCATGCCTCAAAGCGCGGAAGTTCCCAGGATGCTTCATTATTTTACAACACAGCCTATGAAAGTCTCGTAGGCTGTGTTGAGAAAGAAAGAAAGAAAGAAAGAGAGAGAGAGAAGAACACTGAGTTTGTCTCCAGAGGGGCACACCAAACTACAGCTGCTCACTGATGCCTGTTGGCTACAGAAACTGCATGAAATTAATGCACTCGTCGCGTCTTTTCACCTCGAGTGTCTTGCCAGGTACTTCAGCAGCAGTGGCGTCGATGACACGTGGTTTCGGGTCGACGGAGGAAGGCTCTGGCTGCCGTTGCTGCTGTTCCTGGTCTGCCGGGACCTCTCCTTCCATCTCTGGTGCCTTTAGGTATCGGTGGTGGGGCTGAGCATGCGAATGCCCCAAGGTCGGCCTGAACGGCCTCCCTAGTCAAGCAGTACGCCTCCTTCCTGGAGCGAAGCACGGAAGGCTAACCGTGCCGACGTCTCTTGGGGACATCACCGCGACTTGATGACGAACATGATGATGAGCTCTTTCATGGAACGTACCCACAAGTGGGGAGTGATCTAAGATTCGGACGGTGTGAAGAAACGCAATACAAGAACTGACACGGAAATGAAAGCGACAAGTAGAGAAAAGGATTTAAAAAAAAGAAGAATGGTTATGCATTAAACCATCGACGATAATTATCAATGCTAGCGAATAGCCGAACGCTTCTGGAAAGATATTCGCTTTATTAAAGTAATGATGCGCTGGATGGCGAATACACGAGGGTCATTTCTCAGTTTCCCAGAATTCGTTTTAAACAATCACCGGTGGCAGATAGCATCATTCTTGTCCTTGAGCTGGATTATGCGAAGAGGCAGACGTTACTAACAGGAGAAATCAAACCATATATTAAACTAATAAAAAAGAATTCATTGATTGACTTCTTAATTACTTACTTTACAGCACATATTGCGATTTGAGAATTGTAGCCGGTGAGTTTGTAACACGTGTCCCCGTGAAATGAATCTCCAAGATGGCGCCAGATTCGAGATATTTCCCAAAGTGGCTGAAAAAATACGAGGGCGTTCCAGTTACTTTTGAGCTCAAATGCATAAAAGAACATTCTATTTAAAAACGGAAGTGGAACAACAGTTCATTTTTACGGTGAGTTCGAAGGTGCATATCTCCAAACTGGTGTCACTCTAGAATGATGTCACCCTAGTGGATACGCTTTGCAAACTCATCGGCTAAACTTCATAAATTGCAATATGTGTCGTAAAGTAATTAATTCAGGAGTTAATTCGTGAGTTTTTGTTCATTACTTGAATATATGTATACATTTCTCTTGCAAGTAATGTCCGCCTCTCTGAATAATCCTGCTCGAGGAGCAGAATTCTTTTATCTGCAACAGGATACTTTTGCAAATTTCCGTAAAACTTAAAAGTAATCATCCTAGGCAAAATTGAAAAAGGGAAAAATCGAGAGGCAGACATAGACAAAGCGACAGGAAGGTGCGATAGTCTGATGAAATCATCCGCGGTGCCTTGTCGGGATGTTCAACAACAGGGTAACAACTGCAACTCGTGTTGCACCCTATAGAGGTACAGAGAGAGAGAAGGGAGGAACGAAAGGAACGGAGGTTAACTAGAATTTGTCCAGTTTGCTATCCCACAGGAACACGTGTAACTGTAGCGCAAAAACACAGCACAAATAGAAGAACGAGACGTGCACGATTACTCGAGTACGTCTCCTGTCTGTGGTCTGTTTTCTCGCGCTACATTTAAGTGTGGTAAGTGTACATTTAACCCTATTTTCTGCTTCTCTGAGCTATTAGGACATGGCACTCAACAAAATCATCATCGAATAAGCGATGCAGAGATAGCTATCCCTGCTGTTCGTGGTTGTATTGATCGCTTTACTAAAAAAAAAGGGGGCGGGGGACTTACTAACCCTGTCATTGCTTAAAAATTTTCTTTCCAATCGCCAGCAGTTATAGGTTGTTGATAACTTCTCGATTTCCTGACGTTATTCCTGGTGAACCTCGTGGCAGTTTACTTGGACGAAATGTGGGCTACCATCGCAGTTTGACAGTTACAATTAAAATATTGTCGCATGCTGCAACAGTCACAGACACACGTAAGCGGAGACTGGGGCAAACCATGATCACTTTTAATTGGTGAACTTGTGATGTGTAAACCAAGATACTACTCGCTTGAGGCGATAGCAACGAACGCGGTCGGCGAATCGAATGACGCGGCTATCAGGCTGTATACCCTGTTTATAGCGGCGTCATTGCAAGTTATAGATTAAGCGCCCGTCAAGTTAGACAACGTGCTACAATAATCGGTTCTCAGGTGCACATTATGACAGGGACAAGTCCGCCTTTCTGTGCATTGGGCAACAGCAGTCCAGATGCAAAGCGAACATCCTGTCATCGCAAACCTATCTGGTGCAACGACATAAAATGTCATGACGCGTATCACGTGTAGTGGGGCAAAGTGTACGTGGCACTGCTGAGCTCGACATAACACGCATCGCTTTGATAGCTTTCACGTGAAGTCACATACCCAGCTTATCACCGTGCCCTTGCACCAGCATGGAGGCTACGATGACGTAATCGGAAGTCACCTTATCGGCAGCTTTCACGTGACGTCACGGACCTAGCTTAGCACCGTACCCTTGCACCAGCATGGCGGCTGTAGCCGATTACGTAATTGCAAGTCATCGATAGCTTTCATGTGACGTCACGGATCTAGCTTATCACCGTACCCTTGCACCAACATGGCGGCTAGGGTGACGTAATTGGAAGTCATCTTCTCCATAACTTTCACGTGACGTCACGGATTCACCTTATCACCGTGCCGGTGCACCAGCATGGCGGCTAAGATGACGTCAGTGCAAGCCATCCTGTATCATAGAGGGATAGTACTCCACGGGGAGCATCTTTTCAAAAAAAGTTATTTGAAGCGACGGCAAGCGTGCTCTCACACTCTTGTCGTTGTTCTGCAGCTCCGAAGGATTGAACTGAATTGAATAGGGTTTTACGTGCCAGAACGACGATTTCATTATGAGGCACGCAGTTGTGGCGGACTCCGGATTAATTTTGACCACCATTGGGTCTTCAATGTACCCCCAACGTACGGCACACGGGCGTTCCTGCATTTCGCCCCCATGGAAATGCGGCCGCCGCGGCCGGGATCTGATCCCGCGACCTCGTGTTTAGGAGTGCAACACCATACAGCCGCTAAGCCATCGCGGCGGGTTCCGAAGAATAGCACCACACAAATTCTGTCAAAGTGTTTAAATGCATTTCTTTCTTTCGCTAATCGCCTATCACGGGTGCTTACATCGATGTGTGTATATGAAGAAGAAGATAAAACTTTCAAAAGGCAAATAGTCCTGCTACTTTCGAGGACTGACCGCGCGAGGCTTAGGGCGCAAAGATTTGAAAGTAACGTGCATTAAAAAAAGCCACGACGACGCACCTCTAGCACCTTTAAAGAAATCGACATTGAACGTGGTCGAGTGTCCGTACGTGTTCTACGACGAAGTGTCGGACTCTACGTAGACGAAGAAGAGCAAAGAACGCGCCATAATGGAGCAAGCAAGCGAGCAAGAATAGCCCCGAGGCGCGCATACGCCCGGCATCAGGAACAATTGAGCCTTCACGCTTGGTCTCGCTCGAGGACAAGTCGACGCGCAGTGGACGGATAGGCGAGACCCGCAGGAGGCGACCTTGAAGTAGACAAACCGGGAAGTGCGCCACGACGTCGACATGCAGGCGCCCGCGGTGGTCGACGCGGTCGACGCGGTAGACGTCGCCGACGCGGAGGCGGAGCTGAACGACGACGACTGGGAGGACGACGAGGAAGCGGACGAAGACGAAGTGCGCGACGACGTCCGGCCCTTTCACTATCAGGTCTGCCTCGTCATCGGGACCCTGGCCATCGGCGTCTCCTGCATCGTCGCCATATGCGCGGTGGTGAGTGTTGGGCTCGTCTCCCTTTTACAGAGATAGGTATAAGATCTAGCCCTGCTCTTGTTCTTTAGATGATATTAGATAGATGAAATAAATAAGATTATATTAGATATATGAAATAAATAAGATTATATTAGATATATGAAATAGATAAGATTATATTAGATATATGAAATAGATAGATAGATAGATGAAATAGATAGATAGATAGATGAAATAGATAGATAGATAGATAGATAGATAGATAGACAGACAGACAGACAGACAGACAGACAGACAGACAGACAGACAGACAGACAGACAGACAGACAGACAGACAGACAGACAGACAGACAGACAGACAGACAGACAGACAGACAGACAGACAGACAGACAGACAGACAGACAGACAGACAGACAGACAGACAGACAGACAGACAGACAGACAGACAGACAGACAGACAGACAGACAGACAGACAGACAGACAGACAGACAGACAGACAGACAGACAGACAGACAGACAGACAGACAGACAGACAGACAGACAGACAGACAGACAGACAGACAGACAGACAGACAGACAGACAGACAGACAGACAGACAGACAGACAGACAGACAGACAGACAGACAGACAGACAGACAGACAGACAGACAGACAGACAGACAGACAGACAGACAGACAGACAGACAGACAGACAGACAGACAGACAGACAGACAGACAGACAGACAGACAGACAGACAGACAGACAGACAGACAGACAGACGGACAGACAGACAGACAGACAGACAGACAGACAGACAGACAGACAGACAGACAGACAGACAGACAGACAGACAGACAGACAGACAGACAGACAGACAGACAGACAGACAGACAGACAGACAGACAGACAGACAGAGACAGACAGACAGACAGACAGACAGACAGACAGACAGACAGACAGACAGACAGACAGACAGACAGACAGACAGACATTTCAGAACTCTTGATGAAATGGGCTACTTGGCGATATATTTTGTAATGACCTCACCATACCTTTTCTTTATAATTCTCTGCACGGAGTTCTAACGATAACTGCGGCATGACACCATTTTAACTACAGTGCACTAGAAAATATTGGGTAGTGGAAGAAGCGGCGGCCCGGGCGCGAGGCATGTTGCGTAGAAGCTCACCAGATGGCGCGCGCGCTCACATCCCGAGCACCGGCTGAGGGAGTATGCGGCAGAAAGCAGCAAGCGAGTGCGGCGGCACAGAGTTTCAGAATGCTGCGTTCATTTTTCCTCAAGCCAAATATGTAAATATGGTTTTATGTAAGCAACCACAAGATCTGTAGCATGGGATGGTAGGGCACGGCACGTACCTGCAATGCCTGTTATCGCGATACACGCACTTCGTGCCCCCCCCTCCCCCTGCAGCGGCAGAGTGCACTTCTAGCATTAAAATTTAACTTCTTTTTTTTTTTACCCAGCTGCAGCAGTAACAAGTCCCGTTCGTAACATAGAAAATCTATTTGTGCTGAATGCATGCATACTGCTGCATTCTATCATGATGATTTAAGCAAGCGATGAACATGCGCACTTCAGAAGCATGAGCCTCCTGAAGACGGTTTATTTCAGTCGCAGTATCGGTGGGTAGGGGGAGGCATTTTCAAGAAACATACTGCAACAGAAGAGTTCCACGGTAGGGAGTACACAATACCATTTCACATACTTATGTATAGCGGCTCAACTTCAGATATCTTGAGGTCTCCCGACTCTTACCTTTGGAACGGTTTAAGGACTTCACAAAAAAGTGCAGCCGTGTGGTAACATACAAAGCTACAACTTTCACCGTCAATGATTCTGCATGGCTGGCGCACCCTATCCTGTCTTGGCGGTTTCTCTTAACAATTAAGAGCAATAACATCCATAACACTCTCGTGATGCAGCTCCTGTGTGCTGAATGTGGCTGTGAAAAGATTTTCTGATCTTCGAATAAACCTGAAAAGCCATCCGGTTGGGTACAGTAGGCCACCACTGTCTCGCAGCCTGGTGTACTGAGCGGCAGCAAGACGATGAACATCCTCCTTTGTGAGAAGCAATTTGTGGCATTCATCACACTCCAATTTCAACAGAAACTTCCTGGCAACATAACCACAAATGTAAAAAATGAGCCGGTCGTCACTTTTTGCTTGAGCACATGAGACATGGTCTGGTACAGGACTCTGCATTTGATGCTCTGCAGTGGGAATGTCATCATCATCAAGAAGGCTTTGAATTAGGTCCCTTTTGCCAGGTTTTGGGCCTTCCATCATGTCTGGCTCAAGTAGGGCTGCAAGAACACCAGGCTCAGCATTCCCATCAGCAACAGATCTGGCAAGCTCATAAAAACTTAGGCAAGACACAGTAATGAGAAACTGTTGGGATGTTGGATGGGTATTGCAACCGCTTGACTGTCGTGCTATACCGAAGAGATTTTCAACTGGGTCCTGACTCAGCTTTGAGGTCATTAAGTATTTGTAGCTAAAATTCTTTGTCAGGTAGGTCAGCAACAACAGAACACTTGCAACTGTCACTCTCAGGCCAACAGCAGTAGATGCGGACAGGAATCCACCTCGACCACCTGCATGCAGCTCCCATTCGGTTAGGTACGTCAAAAACGAAATAAACTTTTCCACAGAAGCAGATTCTGGCCGCACGGCTTGGCTTGGAAATTACCGCACGGCTTGGCGGTAACTGTGTTTGCGCAGTCAGTCGTAAACATCAGCACTCTTTTGTGAAAAAGAGCAAATGGATTTTTTCTCACACTTGTCGTGGCAAACAGGACTCCATCGAAGTCTACCGCATCAAGTCGTGTCCACCTCTTCGGTACGGTCACACTGTTTACGAGCGTTAGAAGATCATGCTGAGGCACTGTCACATCCAGGCTGTCGTTGCCATCCGCACCATGATCTAGGGATGGTGAATCATGAACGTCGCAATGAGACAAACGCACCTTCTTCGTACGTGCAGCTCGGCACACAGCAACGCGTTTTCTCTCTGGTCTTCTCTGACGCATTTCCTTTGAGAGGTAGGATGGCAAATCGGGCAGGAGCGTGGGCACCGCGTCGTCGGTCAGCGCCGGTTTACCTCGACGAATCTTTACTTCCTCAGCGTTGATGAAATGAGCATAGTCGCGCAAAATAAAATGCGCTTCAAAGTGCCTCTCACACACACTTGAAGTCTCGGAGAGTGGCTTATCTTTGCGGTGAAGATTCCTCGCCCATTGTCTTTAGACACTCCAAAAAGAGAGAACGTGCGCCCATTTACTTTCCGAAAACCAGGATACCCGGCCGCTCTTGCATCCGGGCGCATAACAATGCGTATCGCTTTTTTTTCTTCTTTTCTTCCATTATCCAAAAAGCAACAACAGGGCTGCATCGAACTGAGCAACAGTCACGCTCGGCACTCTCAGTAGCTTCACTAGCAAAAATGCGAAAAGCACGCTGGCTCGTAGCACTAAGAATGACGCGGTAAAGCGCACGTGGGCAACGCGAGCTCCAACCGGCACGGTCTCCTCGGGAAGAGCACACCAGCGCCCCTAGCGGGAGTCTTCGCTCTTGGCTTCACGCTGCCTGTGCGCCCAGCCCTCCGCTCTTTCCACTACCCAATACTTCTAGTTCACTGTAATTTTAACTAATGACGATGCGCAAGAAGGTTGGAAATGAAACTGACGTAACAAAATACAAGACCTGGAGGCGAGACGGTGGCGCTGTACGCCGATCAGTTGCCTGCATACGCATAAATTCAGACTCGTCCTATGCTTCCGTTCGGGCAGATTGATTGAGAGTCACAAAATCTGGAAAACTCCTAACGCCAACTAACTCGGTCAAATTAATAATCTGTAGTCAGCTCCGACTAACTCCGAGAGTGGCTGCGCACTCTAAGATTGGCTCAATTAGCACTGCAACATGGTGGTCTTTGACGGTGTGCAGATAGCATCAATGGTAGTTAAAGCGCAATAAACAGAGCAGCGAGCGTTGTCTTGCGTGTCTTCTCTGTGTCCGTGTCAGTGCGCTGCTTCACCAGCAAGGTATGATGAAGAAACAGTTATGCTTGCTCGATAAGTGTGAAAACGCAAACATCGAACTGTCGTATTTGTGTTTAAAGTATAGCGGACGCACAGTGGCTGTATGGGGTCCTGCTCCTAAATGTGAAGTCGCGCGCTTTATACTACCGTTTGCAACGGCCACATTGCGATGAGGGCGTAATGCAGAACACGCTCGCGTACCTAAATTTAGGGGCACGTCTACGGAGGTGAGCGCCATTGGTGGCGCTTCAAGGAACCCAGCGACCACGCGGAATGAGCCTCCTGTTGGTTGGCTGTGACCACGTGACCTTTTGTACCATCTCCGGGGACGCCGCCGCGGATTTTCCGCTTCCTCAGACATATAATACTTTCGCATTAAAATAAAGTTTACTCTCGCTATCTGTTGAAGCTTGGGTAAGTTGGTGTGACATTCTTTTTTTCAACAGCGCAAAGGACAAGGATGAGGCGGGTGCACTTATACAGCGCTGTGTAGGTGCACTAGTCTCGTCCTTGTCCTTTGTGCTGTTGAAAAAAGAATTTCGCTATCTGTCTCAATCGACATCGCTCGATCTGCTCTCGAGCAGGAGACCTCCATGGAGCCGTGGAACGAGCCGGCATCCGGAGGCAGCGACGAGGAGCTGCTGCCCGCCCTGCTGGCGTACCACGCGAAAGCGCGGGCCCACGTGGTGCTCGTTCCCGCGCTGTTGGTCACCATCGTGGGCTTCTTGGGGTCGCTGCGCAGGAACCCGCGCCTGCTCGCCATCTACGTGGTGGCCGTGGCGCCGTTCGTGCTGCTGCCCTTCGTCATCCCTGCGCTCTGCATCGGCCCGGAGCCCACGACCAAGCATGTGAGCGCCGCAAAAAAAAAAAAAAGAAAAGAAGAAAGAAAGAAAGAAACTGTGCGCACGGTTTGTGCGTCTTGCCGATCGCTGCGAGCGTCTCTGCTCACAACTTAAGTATGTGAGGTAACAATGGCCACACGCACAGACATGGTCCAAATCGGTACAGCCGAGTGGCAGGACGTGATCGCCTCCCTCACGTTAGGCCGGACACCCTTGTCACCGCCGTCCTGTGATCCCCACATTCAATGTTCCACAGCTTGAAACATTAAACCCCCGACGGGTCACCCGCGCCTCAGTTCCCCATTGTGCCCGATTCCTTCCCGTAGGAAGTATGCGGCTTAGAAAGCTTCGGGATGGAGTTATCATAAACTTAGGCCAGGGATCGACAACAGTCGACCAAATAACGTGTCCCGAATGTCCGGCTCTTGTGGAAACAACGGATACTCGACACCTACAGCTGCTGCTTTCACTGTGCCTCGCAGCGTGTGCAAACATAATGGGTAGCTCAAAGAAAAAAAAAAAGGATTGAAGCCGGATGTACCGCACAGATGCCACAGTTGGCTAACTGACTATGACTTTTTCACGGAGATTGCATTCAGTTCCTAGGATTACTAAGAGTAATTGAGAGTACCCCTACAGATTCGATCAATCGGTGAACTCGGAATGTGCAGGATTCGTCAAAGGCATATCTAGGCCGTCCATGGCGCGTGTTGGGAATTTGTGCTGAACAGCCGTCCTCTGCGCGGGCTGAGACTTTTGATGAAGACTATACATTCCAAAGAGCGAATGGCCAAAGTGAATCTGTAGCCCCCAGTCGAAAGTCAGTCTAGAATCGTTTTCAATCGAGTCTGTTTACGAATATTGCCGTCAAAGCACAAATGTCCACACTAAATTATATGTTGCCCCGAACCTCATACCTCGATTAAGATCGTTCTCCACGCGAACTTTTCACGAAGTCTACGTTCCAAACCCAAATAGCTACACAAGATATCTAGGCCCGATGCATAGCTCTATGTAGAGTCATTCTGTATCCACATTTCTTTTGACGAAGACTCCATGTTGCCAACCGGGTTATCCGCATTGATTCACAAGCTTCAAGCTTTTAAGACCATCCAGAGTCGTCGCTATGTGCTACTTTCTCACTATAACACTTATTGGCATTAATTTTCGCCACATTCGACATTTATATCGCGCCTCCTTGCAGCTGTGCCCGAAGTACGTCTCTTCCTTTCTGGACGCGGTGCTGGGCGGCGACACGACGCCGCTGTGGATGTGGTCCTCCTGGTCCGGCCCGGTTCTCGTGATCAGCATCATCAGCGCCGCGAGGCTGTACGAGGCCACCAATATGGCGGCTCAGCTGCAAGACCAGTTGGTAGCAGCGGCTGGACCCTGGAACAGACGCCGGATGGACCGTGCCAGAGGTTGACGCTGCGGCGCCGAGACTGGACAGAGTAGTGCTCGCCCGAGGGGGCCATCGACCGCGGAAACTCCCCCCAGCAGTATGCTGGCGGGGGAGTGAACGTGTTTCTCAGTCACGCGCAATCTGATTCTTTTTTTTTTCTTTTTTTGTTCACCCCTCGTTTCTACCTCAATTAAAAAAGTAACATGTCCGCAAAGTTCTCGTTAGCACGTTAAGGCAAGGGCAAGTAGTTGTGACTGTGCCTACTATACCTCATACTTCGAAACTGCACAGTCGTACACGAGTTTGATCTGCCACCCAAACTGTGACCCACAGTGTTTTGGTGGTCGATAATTTGCTGCGGTCAAGATGTACTCGACAGAAGCTACGAGATCGCTAAGTTGCATATGTGCTGCTTTTGACCTCACTTCTTCCACCTGTAGCGTTCCGTTATCTTTTTTTTTTTTTCTGTGCTTGGAAATTGAAATTTTACCGAACGGCGGGGCCATAGATATTGTTGAATAGCAGAGAGAATAAAGTAAGGAGTAAATCGAGTAACAAGATTAGGAGAATGAGGGGAGGAGGTCTCAAGAAAACAGTTTAATACAGACTCGGATAGAGGCAAGCAAAAACGATGACAACACGGACACAGAAACCAAGGGTGGTGAAAACTGTCGCCAAAACTCGTCATCTTCGGTGCTGCTGTTTCAAAACACTACTATTATGCAGTGCGGTGTAACTTCCTTTTCATTCGAAAGTTTGCCCTGCGGCATAAAACCACTAATGCATGTTACATATCGACATGTCGCTCGTTTTCTTCAATGATGTCCAATAGAGCTCTATCGGGCCGACAATTGGCATATGGGCGTTATTTTGGTGGGCGGCTTGATTATAATCCCATTTTCGAAAGGCGTAGTGCCTTATAGTGGGCTGCGTCCGAGATTACAGGCGACAATCAAGTCTTTATTTTGCCCCTTGGGAAGCTGCAGTGACGACACTTAATTGTTTTTCTCCGAATTTTGGCCTTAGCCGAAATTCGGGGAAGTGCAAAGTGAGAAAATGCTGCGCTGAATAAAGACCTTTTTCTTTTTCTTCTTTTTCTTCTGTATTTTTCTTTTGCCGCTAGGTTTCATCTTACGCAATGCAGATATGGCTGGAATAGTCAGGCACAGACTTGAGATTCCGAACGCTGCGTTGTAGACAAGCATTGGATTTCGATTTGCACAGGTCTGGACTGGTTTCCTCTCCGTTATGCACATTAGGTGGAGAAGTTGCAAGAATATGGCAAGAATAGATCATTCGTTCTTGCCTTGTCATGAAAGTGTTGCAGTTTTTTTTTTCAGTAAAATATTAGAAATCCTTATTTACAGCCTTCTGATTTTATCAAGCCTTTTTCGTTGGGATCAATCACGGAAATGCCTTCCCCACTGTGAGACAATCTCACTGAAACCAATCTAAATTGTTCCTCCTTGTTCATCGTTTACCTTGTTTTTCACGCACCAAAAGTTTTTGGGAGCCCATCACAGTGCCCAAATTGTTAAGTCGTCTCGCCTTTGGCCGTTTCATGACAAAACTTGAATATTGACCATACTCACACCGTGGACTTTCAGGTCACCAACATTTATGCCCACCCACGTGCATTATTTCGCCGCAATTGTGCGGCGTTTTCACATTTCTCATGTTTTAATATCTATTTTATGATTTCAGTACAGTTTGTCGTACTATTCGTACTAATTCGGGCTAATTTCGTACTATTCTTGCTTTTGGCAGCTTTCTTTTTTTTTTTTTTGCAATCCGAAAGGCTCTAAATCGAGCTTGTTAGTACGGCTTTATGGTGGAAAAACGATTGCATTTGCATTTTTCTTACAGGGTTGCTTTCGCTTAGTTGTTTTCTGCTGCCCACCCAATCCTCGGCTCGTTCTCTCTAAGTGGGTACGGGCCATATGATTGAGGTTCACCATCACAATACTCGAGTGGTCGGGGAGCGCGAACCATGAGGTCAGTAAAGCTTCTCTTACTAATGCAATTACTGCTGGTTACTACTTTCTTTCCGGGTAGTATATGCCGAGCAAGAATAGGATTGGTAGCCTAGGCGAATGAATGCAGCCCTTTCAAGCGTTTTATTTTTGTTATCCCTCGACGGAATGCAAAAAAAAAAAAAAACAGCCTTCTACCAGTGGTTTATTGGGTTCGCTCGAAAGAGCGTCAGCGGGTCGAAATTCATCCGGGGGCCTTTACCACGAAGTCTTTTGTAGTTAGTATTAGTTGTCTTCTTTTCGAGCAAAGTGACGGGGATCCCCGTTGAAATACTCGAATACAGAGCCCTACATGTGGTGTCGGGACGCTATTCAAGTAGGCTGGGAAGTAGACCCTACCAGTAACGTTCAAAAAGAGACGGCGGATGAGGAAGGACAATGGCGCTTTATTTAGGTCATTTTTATGCTCATCAGCACCGATCAGAAGACAGCACGCTGATGCACACGGTACAAAGCTAGTTTTAACACCTTCCGCTAAAGCTTGCAGATACATTTTTCAACCGACGTACTATACATTACACTTAGTAGGCGCAACCAAAGAGCGTTGCATAACATTTTACACAAGTGCAAAGTATATGCCAGAAAACCCGAAGGCAGATTATCGTCCAGAGAGATATTATACCAGGAAGGTGCAGGTAGAACTGATACTAGTCTGCCACGACTTACGCTCTGGTTCACGTTATAGTTAGGTCGACAAGCAGAATAAACCGTGAGACACCAATTAAATTTGTCCACTCAAAAGTTATTTTCAGCGCATTCATAGCTTCTTCAGAATCACGAAAAATACCATACAACTGCAGATTGAACTAGAAACGTTCAACTCTTCAGCGAGGTTTGCTGTTTCGACAAGGACGTTGACTCCGCTCGAACTCTCTCTCTCTACAGAAGCATCTGATACGACAACGTCAACTATTTCAGGTCTAACATACTTGGAAATCACCAGAACAGTAACTTGAAAATTACGCTTCATGTAAAGCATTGTGCAACAAAAGTCGCAGTTTCACCCGAAAGACGATTGAGGCATCGATTGCGGCAGCAAATTATTACGCAGCTATACGGAGTAAGGGTAGTAGTTTCACCGACTGCATAAGCTCGTAAACATTCGCTTACTAACTAAATTAACAAGCATGGTGTCAAGCGCGCACAGGCAAACATGAACACTTGTCACTCGGTGACCGCGTACACTCGCTGTCAAAACGCTGGCGTAAGAAAGCGCGGCAGCAGCAGCGAGCGAATTCACCTTCGTGCTGCCTCTCGCTTCAACGCGAACCAAACGGAGAGAAAACAGCGCACGGCGAAGCTATCAGCCCTCGGCGCCTAGACTATGTCCCCTTATCGCAGATCGCTTACAAGATAGGGCCCGCGCTCAGCCGTACCATATGCAGCCGCCGCCGGAGTAGCACACCTCCCTTCCCAGTGCCTTGCGCGCGATGGAAGACGGCGCGCTTCCTCCCGGCCTTCCTCCCTTGCGCGCTCGAGGTCGAGCCACGCCCCTCGGCTCAACTTCGCACGCTTTCACTCGCACACAAAGCATACGGCGCGCGGCCACGGTGTTATCGCACTTGGACTTTATATGGAACATCACGCCGACGGCGACGGCGGAAATACGCCTGGAGTGTCCATAGATATAACTGCTATCGCAACAAAACCATGAAATAAGAGAACCCGCTACAATATACACTGACCCCTAGAAAAAGTCCTAGCCATATACCTTCAAACTCGTTTCACAGGGACACTTTGCATATATTATTCAAAATTGCAGCACAGGTCTAATCCGAAGTGTTCCAACATGTATATAATGTTTTAAGTGCTTTTTTTATAGGCGTTTTTGCTTTGGCGCACTACCTTAGCATGCACAATTGTTCACAGAGCATCTGTGGGCTGTAGTGAGTACAGTAAACCTGTGCACCAAGTTGCCGAAGAATTAAGAAAAGAAGACCAGCCTGTCATATCGCGTGAAGTTGCAAATATATATCCTTGGTGCATAGCGAGGGCATACGTTGTGATCATCGTCAGCCTATTTTTATGCCCGCTGCAGTACGAAGGCCCATGCCTGCCATCGGTCTCCAATTACCCCGGCATTGCGCTAGCTGATTCCATTCTATGACTACGAACTTCCTAAACTCATCATGCCACCCAATTATCTGCCGTCCTCGACTGCGCTACCCTTGCCATAGCACCCATTCTGTAAATCTTATAGACCACCACGGTTATCTGCGCTACGCATCACGTGGCCAGCCCAGCTGATTTCTTTCCCTCTTAATCCCTGCTAAAATATTGGCTTCCCCTGCTTGTTTTCTATTCTACACCGCTGTATTCCTGTCTCTTAACGCGACACCTAACACTATTTGTTCTACCACTCGTTGCGCGGTCCTTAACTCCTCTGATTACGTCGTAAATGTGCCTTTGTGGCTGCTTTTCCAGCCAGCTGCACGTGAGCCAAGAGATGCTTTACAACTGCATGGCATCCCTCGCTAACACTGCGGCGCAAAGACCTTCAAGGCGCATCGAACCAGTCGAGGTGCTCATCAAGCTCAAGAAGTGTGACAAGAAGGAGTACGAGCACTTCACAAGCAGCGTCAGGTAAGTCCTACGGGGTGCTAGCAGAAAATTGGACTCAGGTTTGTCTTGTGCGAGCGCTAATACCATGATGTCCAACGCGCATAATGTGTCGGTTGATGCCGCTTTCGAGCGCGACCCTTAATTACCTCGCGATAAGCATACCGAAGACTCATTGCACATCTGAACCGCATCTCTCCAATTTCCCTTCCTGTGCTCGCAGGTCGCGGTGTGTTTTGGCGTTGCTGTCAAATGTGAAAAGCTTCACCCCGAAGTGCCTTTTAAAGCAGAGGACTGTAGTGGAACGACACGGCCTTTTTCTACAGCAAGGTCAAGCAAGAAATTAGCAAGCTTTAGCTTTGCGTGACGCGCGACGCGTTAGGCCCACTGCGCATGCTCGCGCCTTGTGCAGCTGGCTAATAACGCGCAGGTTACCGCGGTTGCGTATAACAACCTTGCAGCGCCCGCATCAGCCCCGACCGCCCCGCTTCGATCCTGATTCGCCCTTGAAGCTTTCTCTCCGTCGAGAGAGTAACAAATGAATGATCAAATCAATCGTCGATTAGTCCAATCTCATTCTGAGAACAAAATATTAGCGATGTTCGTTGAAATCAGCCGTTTGTTTCTCGCGCTGCTATGGGGCTCTTGCATTGCCCAAGGGGCGCTGCGAAAAAGGTGCTAAAAAGCGCCCTCTGTCGTAAAATGGGTCGTACCAAGCTTGGTCGTCTGCTTCGGAAAGCACGTTTACAATATATGGACCCGTCACTTTCGGTTGTGTTGTATTACAGCCTGCAGCGAATATCGGGCGCCGAAGATTTTTTTAGGAGTGGCAGGCTGCGTAAAGGCAAGAAATTATGCAGTGCCGAATACGTGTATGCCGTTCAAGAATTAAGCGGCGAAGTTTTAGCGCGGTGTCAATGGCAAGTGAAGCGAGTCGCGTACGAAGTGGAACTTCAGGTAAGGTTTGCACGCTGCTAGATTCAGGCGCACAAACGCGAGGAAATGCTTGCTATAAATGAATCCACAGCAGCGATAAGCAGACATCATGTGTACGGAACTGCTCGAGCACACGAAGGTACGCGCCGCGACGGCAGCGGTCTTTCAGCATGCCGCGATGTACGAACTGCTCGAGCGCACGATCGTACGCGCCGCGACGGCAGCGGTCTTTCGACATGCCGCGAAACGGCGGGTCACCTGCAATCTTTGTTGACTGCATGCCGCTAAACAAGTAGTTAGGCATGCGTTGTAGTAGCGGCCATCTGTCCCTTTTAGTAACTGGTAATAACTGATGCAATGCATATGAGCTCGCACGTACGTGCGAACCGCGCAGCGCGAGCTCGTGCGCTACTCGCTTGATGTAGCTTTTAATGACAACGCTCGAAAATCGATCTGCTGTAATCAATACTATCTTGCTGCGCTGCCTCAACATGCTGGCTTGAGGTCAAGTATGAGCACATTTAACTCTCTAACCTGTGCTGCTCGTAGTGGGGTAGCGAATTATCACCGAATCAACCCGGCCATTTGTGGTCATTTACACACACCTGGGCACTTCACCACTTCGCACCGGTCGAATTGTTAATTGTCGCTGTGGCCGGGTTTCGAATCGTGAATCACCAGCCATGCCTGCTGCTATGTCGGTCTGCCGTCGGGACTGTAGGTGCAAAAGACCGAATTTTAGAACGCAGATCTATAATCAAGCAAGCTTCAAGACAGGTGAAGCAGTCAGCATGGCGCGAAGTTTCGCTTACCCAGCGCGACGACCTGCAGTTATACAGCGCGCCCGACGCTCCGCTTCGTGAGGCCTTGAAGGGAAACGATAGAATCGGATGTTGGGATTCAGGCCTTCTTGTTCATGGGAGCCCACGACGCATCAGTATCGACGGTGACGCTTTTGCGATGCTGAGCTAGGTCCCTCCGGATCGGCGTCGCCGATTCCTTCTGCTTCCAGCCTTACGTCCCACGACACACGGAGAGTCCGTTTTCGTTAAACTATAGGCTGCGACTAGCTCGCAGCGTGGTCGACGTGGTCTGTGAGAAGTGACGAGCATTTTCGCACTCGCAACAGGGCAGAAAAAAGTGCGAATCGACGCAAAACTCGGCCTAGAAACGTGCTTCGCCACAGCCAGGGCTCAATACGACCCAAGCTGGTACGACCCAGATGTCGTTTCCCGCGCCGCCACTAGGCGCCGCTACTATACCTCAAACTCCAGCGCAAGACGCCCATAAGGCCAGGAGAGATGGCAACGTTCCGGGAAACGGGTTTGATTTCCGCCCAACAAGTGGCGCCACAGAATTAGGGTTGATGATGTCTCGGCGATGCGGAATGCTCTGAAAGTTATAGTCTACAATGCGCCATTAACTATCTACAGCACGGTACGAGATGATGGTATATGCTACTATACTTTGATCGGCTAGGCATAACCACTGCGAAGACGTGGCGCATATGCGCAGCGCCGCGCATGCGCCATATTTTTCGTCGGCTGATCCCGACGATACTGCAGTCTGACATAATAGCGGTAGAAAACTTCACAGTGCTACGGTTGCAACGTGTGTTATGGGTGGTGCGGTACCACTGATACCGGCGGTAAGGTGAGCCTTCTCGCATTCTTCCCTTGTGACATCCAGCGTTATTGAGACGCTGTCGTTGAGACGCCGGGCCTCTGGTCAAAGACGCTGTCGTTTGAGACGCTGCAACAGAGACGGTCACAAACACGGCACGCGGTGCCGAACCGGCCCCAGGGGAAGTGGCGCTCGAAGTACCAGTTGGCTCCTGCGCGCGGGTAAGGCACGGTGGTAAAGGGATATCCACCCATAACACACAGTATAACCCGGTCCAATTTAGTGCCACAAATAACCACGTCCCAAAGCATATCCTAGACACGTTCTCGATCGGATATCAACCGAGGTTGGCTGTGCAAAATTGTTTTTCTCCAAAGTACAAAAAAGCACATCTTGTGGGTTTCCGTTCTTAATTTGATTAAAGGTAGATAAATGTCGCACACGAAATAGGCAGCAACTGCAATAATTCACCGTGTTTCGCGCGTTTCCTGAAAGTAACTTCCACATGAAACTTCACGGGGACCTTGAGCAATGACACCGGTTATCCGAGATTGGGCCCACACGGTCACCAAGCTTTCACCAAGGCTCACAGCTTAACCTTAGCGTCACTTGCCTGGTAGCGTACATGGCATATGGTACACAGAATTGTTTTGCATGATGTTAATCATCTGCGGAGTGATAAATTTTAGTAAAAGACTTCATTGGGCTATAGTTGGTGCATCGTATTTAAGAAAAAAAAAAACAGCCGGGAAGAAACGCACATAGGAAACTTACAAGGAGACAGGAAAGAGGCTTTCCTGTCTTCTTGTATGTTTCCTGTGTACGTCTTTGTTATGGCAATTTTTTTATTAAATAAGTGATAAATTAACCTTCTGAACTACGTCGACGATGTGCAGTCTGGTACGGTGCTCAGCAATTGAAACACGAGGCTCGGAGCACGTGACTGCTGGCACCTTTGGCGTCGACAGTAATCACTGAGGTCACCGATCTGATGAATTTTTGGTGCGAAAGCGTCAAATCGCCCACTGAGTGACAATTCCGGCGCCTGTCCTCTGTAGAAGCGAAACGGCGCCTAACTTCCCATTGGCTGCGACGCCACGTCACGAGTCCGCCTCGACGGAGCAGAGCGGGGGAAAGGGAACACCTGCCGCCGAGCTAACGCGTCAGGTGTTGCGTGAGGGGAAAGGGCATAGCTGCGGCGCCACGTCATCCTCGCGCTCCCTAGCCTGAGTTATAAGTGCATTCTTTGCCCGGGCAAGCTCTCGCCTGCGTTCTAACTGCGCCTCGGTAAGGCCAAATCACAATGCGCCAAGCGTTTCAATGCACTCGCTTGTTCGTGAGGAGTTCATAATTCGAAGGACCGCTCAGGGGCGTTCAATCGGACGTTAATGCTTTCGCATTCACGACTCATAGGAAGTGCTTATAGGTGTCCTCGGAATTTTCTGGCATGTCACATGAATGCGAGAGTCCTCGTGATGCATTGTGACTGAGCTCATTGGTGGCCCAAAAAGCGCCGCCCACTATGCGCTTCATTCGCTGAGCACTAAACATACAGGGCACTTTTTTTTGGCCGCACCAAATTTTTTTTTAAATTGCCTATGGCAGATAGCACAATTCTAACCCTTGATCTAAATTACTCGATGAGGTGGCCGTTACTTCTACGAGAAAGCAAAACGTTCAACTGAACAATTAAGTTAATTACGCTTGTTAACGTTCTTAAAATTATTAACTTACGCCACATATTTCAATCTACGAAATATACACTCGCTGAGTTCGCACGGCGTATCCACTCGGAACGAATTCTCTAGATAGCACCAGTTCCGAGATATTAATTTTCAAAGTGTCCGTCGAAATGCATTGGCGTTCCCGTTACTTTTGTGCTTCAATGCATAAAACGGTGGTTTCTTAAAAAGTATGATGCATTATATGCATGACTGCATCCTGTTTATCATGTTCATTACGTGTTTTATATCAGATGTGTTTAAAGGTTTTTTTATTTGGTTTCTTTCTTTCTCACATTCTTATAGGTTATGGTAAATTTTACCCATATATTTAATTTGTGCTGAAGTACTTAATTCTTTTGGTTAGCGGAGCCAGAACCTTCGCGATAACACACTCGTTATCATATAATGTATTTATATTCTTTGTTCGCAAATGCTACCATTTGTATTTGCCGTTCCTGTTATAATCCCATGAGGGATTGACAGTATGTGAAATAAATAAATAAATAAATAAATAAATAAATAAATAAATTGCACGATGGCCTGTTCTTTCAAGTCAGCTTCTCCGCATTACTGAATTGTCACGCGCCGAAACATACAAAAAATATGGTGATGCAAGAGTGGAAAGCGGCCACTGCCACGAGACACGGTGCGTGTTCCTTAATTATACATGCACGCGCATGCCATCCCCAATCACAGTGCGAGCTCGAAGACGTTTCATAACTGCACTGGCAAGCCATTCAGAGCTGTTTGTAACGTTGATGAGACCCAGAAGAAGAATAGCAAAATCTCTCTCTCTCTAACCCTCCCCCCACCCTCATTTGGCGAATCTTCCGAATTTCAATGTCCACGAGTTGGCAGCTGTACATTTAACTTGTGCGTTCCGCATAAGCTGTTCACTTAACTGTTCGATGATTTCTGCAGCAGTTATTTTCCTGGTAATGTCCAAGTTGTTGCTGGGTTATCTTGCGAGGCATGCTAAATGAAAAAAAGCCATGAAAAAGGAAAGCTCCACTTCCCGAAACGTTGGCTCCGGCTTTCACCTTGTTCTCGTTCTGCTCATCGTCTTGAATTTCCATTTACCGCCTTCCTCGTCTTTTCCCTGGATGCTAAATGAAATTCGCGAGTATGTCTGGTTCTTTTCTCTCTCTCTCTCTCTCTCTCTCTCCAGGCTCAAGCATTCCCCGAAGCCTTGTTTTCGGGTCTGCATCGTCGGCGGCGAGCAAGCCATTCGAGAAGCCGCGGCCAACCAGTTGGATTTCTTGGACTTGCCGACATTGAAAGAAATCGGCAAGGTCCCCGCAGTGGCCCGAGTTCTCGGTATGCCCACCACGTTACAAACCCGCGTTCCCTTATGCCCCGTGCTTCTTGCTATTGGAGAAATATAGCGGACACGCTTTCTCTCTCTCTCTCTATTCCTCTTCGACCGCTAAGGTGCCACCGCGTCGAACGCTTTAAAAGCCGAGACCAAGAAGAAAGTATATGTCACTCAAAATGGAACTGGGTCGGACATGTAATGTGTAAGGTGCATAACCGGTGGACAAATCAGTTACAGAATGGGCGCCAAGGGAAGGGAAGCGCAGTCGAAGACGGCAGTAAACTAGTGGGTCGATGAAGTTATGAAATTCGTGGGTGCTAGTTGGAATCGGTTAGCGCAAAACTGCAGGGGTAATTGGGGGACATAAAAAGATTATGATGATGATGATGATGATGGATTTGGTCGTTTCATTCCGAATACATGTGCCTACTATTGTAAAACTGAAATTCTGCAATGACAACGCAACATCTTCTGGGCATGGCCCGCAAACTGGAAGCATATACTTCCTCAATCAGGAAAAGTTTGCGCCTTCGATCGACACGCCAAGCCAGGAAAAAAAAATTGCTGGAATTTGCCAGGGCACGAAAGAAGCCCTTTAGATTAGCGGTTGATAAGCTTTGAACTGACAATTCGACGTGCATTTACAACCCCACAAGCAACTCTGTTGTCTTATCTATGCTATAGCTATGAGCCAACGCACGCGTTAGCAAGCCGTTATCGAAACCTTCCATCTCTCTCTCATTATGAGTATCATTTACTAACACCAGAAGTGTCCTGCCTAAATGCTGTCAAGCCTCCTCATACCTTGATTATAGCAAATCGGACATTCTAGCACCAATACACACTCGGTTGCATCCTAATATAGGGGCCGTGAATGACTAGTTGATAAAGGTCTACACCAGTTATCGACATGATCATGCACAAAAGAGAGGCTGAGGGGTATTGCTGGCCATTAAAAAAAGGGTATCCCATATTTCGTTATCGGTACGAATTGTAATCTTGAAATAATTGGGCTGCTAGCTTGCCGGGCTCACACTGCTAACCTACCGTCAGGCGTTTAGTTATTATCGCCCACGTGATGCTAGTAAATTGTTCCTAGAAGACTTAAGAAGCAGCATTCCTGCCGCGAGCCTGAGGTGCCTTAATAATTACATTTACCTTTCCGGAGATTTTCATTTTCTTAACATTGACTGGGCCCTTTTGTGATCGTCCTGCCGTATTTCAACGGACTTTGTTAACCTAATGTTGTGTTTTAACATACACAGGCCGTAAATAAACCTGCGCGCAGTAGTAACATCCTATAGATTTAGTGCTAGCCACGGTTACGTAAGCGCTATACGCTCAATTCAATTCATTGATGGTTTTAACGAGCACACGCTACTTCAGCTTACTATTCATAAGTCAGCAACGAAAATAGATGCCATAACTAACACGATCATCCGTAATTACAATAAAGCAGACTATGAATGCATGAATGCGAAATTGACGGCGTTTTTTCCATCAGTCTTTTATACAAATTTTTTCGATGCGTTCTGTAGATGAAAAGTGGCTGGCATTCAAAATACTCAGTCCACGGGTATGTTCCCCTTATTTCCATTTCCCACGATAACAAGAATTCTGGTTCAGGTCCGTCACTGTACGGAATAGAAAAATAAAAGGAAACAGCTTTACGGAACTGCCAAGATTTCGTCCAGCCCGTCCTCCTGGGCGAAGTATACAAGGTATGCTTGAAAGAACATTGTTCTTCGCGCAGCTAAGGATAAATAGTTGATAAGTCTGACCTTCCCTTCCTTTTACGCTCTAATCCGAGACGGTATTGGCAAACCATATCGCCTTATCATGACTCGCGACAAATTTTTCTTCTCAAAAATGATAATGCTCATTTAGGCGATGCACAGTGCTCGCTTGAGTTTAGCAATTTTTTTTTCTGCTTTATTTGCAAAGGAGGATCATCTAGGCGTACTTATCGCTCCTGAACTAGATTATCCTCATATATGGAACCTATAGCAATCAGTGCAGATGGTGGTTCGTGTCTTATAAACAATCTAAGATTGTCATCTTCTGCCGGTATAGGTAATCCCGACTCGGGGTAATAAAGAGATTAAAAGTACGTTAGCACTATATAGTGAAATTCAGTGTTGTATATTCATGCAATCGTTGTCAACCGAGCCATTGCCTGCATATCGGAAGGTCGTTAAAGCAATTCCTGCATTCAAAGCCGGAAAGCGAAACGCACCGGATAATTACCGCCCCGTCTCCTTAATGCATTTGTTGCAAGTTGCCCTTGAGCATATCATCCCATCACACATCTACAACCACCTACATTCTACTCATTTCTTTTTTATTAATTTTTTTACCAAACAGCATGGCTTTAGCGAAAAACCTGTCCTGCGATACGCAGTCGCTCGAGTTTACAACCGACTTGCTCTCCAACATGGACAGTAACTTCCTTATTTACCAGGGAGAGGCGGGCTAGTTGGTGGTCGATATTGGAATGCATTATGTAACCGCGCAAACGACAACGGACGAAGAAGGAAACGTCTGCGTAAACGCCGAAGAAGGATCCGCGCCTGTCCTGTGCGTTTCCTACTTCGTCCGTTGTCATTTGCGCGGTTACATAATGCCTTCCAGTAACTTCCAGACTAATAGCATTTTTCTGGATTTTTCGAAACGTGTTGACCGTGTTGCCCATTGCCGTTTGTTTCTAAATTTAGTTCTCTTGGACTATAAACTCTGCTACTTTATCTTAGTTTATAAACTTTATATCGCTTCGTCAACAATTTATATTTAATAAAAACTGTGCCTTCGACTCTGGCTGACGTAACTTCGGGAGTCCTTCAGGGCATCGTTTTAGGCCCTTTAATCTTTTTATTCTATATTAATGATGTGCTCTCTATCAGTCCTTCAAATATTAGGCAATTTTATGATTGCGTCGTTTACAGAAAGATAACTTCTCCCGATGATCACTTTGTCCCACAAAGTGACAGTAAACTTATAACATGTGGTACCGCAAATGATAAATGGTTCTAAACTCAAGCAAACGAAAACTCATTTCTTTCTGTTGCAAACAATCCCACTCAGATTTTCCTATTTTATTAACAGCTCTGCCGTGTCTCGGCTTGTTGAATCTTCCAAGTATATAGGATCACACCTCACACCCAATCTTTCATGGTCATCGCGTATTGCTACTACTTGTGCTAAAGCGCTCCAAACGCACTCGTCGAAATCTGCGTAAATTGTTACCTAACATTCGTAAGTTGGCGCATCAAACGTTCATTCGGCTTCAGTTGGAATTTGCATCATCGACCTGGTCCGCTGCTACCAAGAATACTTAATCACGGAATAATTTTGATCACCTGAGATGCTTCAATGAGCACCCGGATCTATAAGTACACGAGCGTTTTTAATTTCCGCCTCCTTTGAAATGCAGCCGCCGCGGCTAGGATCGAACCCACGACCTCGAACTCAAGAGCGCAACGCGATAGCCACACTATATATACCGCGGCGGGTGCCAAGAACACCAATGCGCTCAGTTTGGGCAGAAGGGGTGCGTTCATCGAGGGCCCACACAAGAGGGAAACTTGCATTATATATACTTCGACAGAATGGCAGAGACACACTTACCATGTAGATGACCTTGGATGAGCAGGATGCAGTCGAACGCATGCAACGGAATCGAAGGAACACTTAACGCAGGGCCGGCGTCTCGCGATGGTGGATTGTACTTCGCAAAAAAAAAAAAAAAAAATTATAATAATGCGCATAACCCTCCGAATTATCGAGCTAGAACACCGTGACAACATACAGAAGGCAATGAAAAAAAAATGTATGCGCAGGATTTCTACGACGTTAGAAAGCAAACTTGGACAGCAACGTGTGCCTTTCTCGTGATAAATTCATCAGCTCCTTTACCGATATGGCTATATCGACAGTCCAACGACTTGTCCAGCGACCAAGCTCCTCTCGATTCTACGATATCTGTGGCGACATGCTGGCTCTCTCGGCATCTCGCAGTCCTGATCTTGTCAGCATTTGTCAGCGTGAAGTTCCCGCCGCAGCTCGCAAGCACGCTATCGGACGCAGTTGTCAGCGTTACCATAGTTTACCGTCTGATCTAGTAAGCTAGGCCCAATAGATTGCAGCGGCTTAGCCGTGACAAGGTTATTCGATTTTTGACTACGGCAGCCGCATTTCGATCGAGGCGAAAATGCGTGCAATAACGCCCGTGTACACCTGCTTTGGGTGCACATTAAGGAAACCCAGGTGGTCGACATCAATCCTGACGTAAGACGTTAACAAAACCTAAAGATCACCCTCGTATACGTGAGCTTATTACGTAGCTGAGGGTGGCCTTTTAGACTTCTGACGTATCCGTATAATGCAGTGGCGAGCCTGGAATAAGCATTGCTACGTACATAGGCATAACTACAACTCTTCGAAGTTGGACATTCCTGCCCTGGTAATTTCTGAAACAAACTTTCAGTTACTATTCTATTTTACAAGCAGCACCAAAGCTGCCTCAACAATAACTGCAGCAGAGTAAAATCTGCACCACTGCAATTACTTTACCGAGCCGCAACAGCCAGCAGTTAATCTAACTAGCTGCAATATAGGAAAATTAGCTCTACCGCAGCTGCTCCCCTCCTGCACGGTATAGTGCTAAAATGCGAACGACGTTCCGAAAGTAGGCTTCGTCATTCTCTTTTAAAGAGAAGATGGTACACCAGGTAAAACAAGCAATCGTCGCAAGAATGCACGCCTGTTGCTGGTTCGACGACGGAAGGAGCGTCAGCGGAGGAGGAAGGACGCATGCGCAGAGCGCCGAAGAGAGAGAGAGAGGGGGGGGGAGGGAGGGAGAGAGTAGCAGCAGGCCGGCGGTGCCCGAGGGCCCGAAGTTATATTCGAGTACAAATCACGATGGCAGACAGACGTGTGCTGACAACGTGGTCGCCACTGGAAATGTGTGCTGTTATCCGGTATGACTGGGAACCTGTGCCCTTGCATTGAAAGGCGCACTCTCGGGACGTCACATCCAAAACAATGCTGAGGTGGAGCAGACTGTGCGACAATTCCTTGGATCGCAAGGCACCGAGTCTTACCAGAGCGGTTTCTCCAAACTGATTGCATGCTACGACAAATGTCTCAATGTCGGTGGCGACTATGTGGAAAAATAGTGCAAGGTGTGTAGTTCAGGATGCCGCGGTGTAATTTTTTATAACAATAAAGTTTCCGTGTGAAAATAAATGACAAAACCTACTTTTCGGAAAGTCCCTCGTACGCACACACGGTTACTATACTGTCTCTGGAAGTGGCAGAGCAAAACTATGCTACCCCAGGTAGAGCACACCTACTCTACAAAAAGCTTCTTATATACGATGTGATACGCAGCTGCTCCTCCGATAGAGTAGCCTTTAGAACTTGTTGGCGCCTTTAGTTTTTAAGGGAGCGAGCTCTGCATTGCGATTATAGCGGCGCGCAGATGGCATTCACTGCGTCACTCCCTCCCCAGTGAGCTGCCGAACGTTACAGGTCCAGTCGACCGGTAGCAGTGTTTCGCCTCCCACTGCGCGGGCGCCGCACTGTTGTTCGGGAGGAAGTCGCACTTGCTTCTTTCGTCGCCTTGACAAGAGTCGCCAGAGCCACGGGACATGCCTAGTCAGTTTTCCATATGAGCCTGTTTCACGCGGTCAGTAGAGACCAACGGTACCTTGTCTAGTAACTTTGGTAGAGACCACCTCGCGTCGACCACGAATGTGCAAAGTGGTTTGCTTGTTTGTGCGACGGAGCACTTCGAAGGGCCCGTCGTACAGTCGCGTTGGAGAGGTCGCTGCAGCGCGGCGTTGCCTGTCGAACTCATGGGTACTATAGGCCAAAGTTCCGAGTGCATGTGGACGGGTCGCGACGCCGGCTGACGAGGTGGTGTGGCACGAAGCTTGCCCGCGATGTCCCGCAACCGGCCGGGGCGTAGTCGCCAGTGGCAACAGGTCTTTCACCTCTACAGCGCGCGAAAAATTCGCCAGGCAATCGCAGTGTGGTTCCGTACACCAGCTCGGCTGTGCTGCGGCCAACATCGGTCTATCACACACGATCTGTCATAAGCCACTGTATACCCGCAATGCTGTTTGTTTCGGGACGTTAAACACCATATTTTCATTGAGTGTAGAGGCCGACTACAACAATGTTCACTTTCTAAATTGGCTGTAAATGAAGAGTATATACTATTTAAGCAATCTTGGCGAAAGAGCATTCAGGCTGCACCGAAGCAGACGACTTGTGTACGTTGTGGTTAGCGAATGTGGCAAGATCCCAGCACGCCGTCTCCAAGATTGCCAGTTTGCCAGAGGCAAGGAGGTTATATACTTGAACATAGGCTTTATGTGACTTCTTCTCCGCGGACGCTGCCAGATCTCGGCGATCATGCCGTGGAGCCGCCATGGCTCTCAACGTTCTGGGTCGTGCGTCATCTCCGGTGAGCAGTAATGGCGACGTTTTCTCGAGTTTTAAGTTTCGTTTTCAAAAGACATCTACTTTTGCGAATGTTATTTCTCTGACGTATAACTCTAACGTACTTCAAACGCAAAGTATAGCACGGAGGCTGCTCTGTATCTGCACAATTTTAAGCCATGTTTTTTTTTTTTTTTTTTACGACGCCCGAGATTCTGTTGCGGTCTTTAATACTGTGTATTTTAATGGTGCCCTCAGTGGCCAGGCTACACACCACTCAGCTATTGTTGTGGGTTTTGAGCGCTCACCTCACGTGCGCTCTTCTTTCACATCCGCAGCTAAGAAGTACGACGCTTTCTTGGTGTCGAAGCCTCTACTCAGCCAGTTCAACGCCTACTTGGGCTATGCTGTGGTGGGCGAGCACAAGGCGCCCGTCGGATTCTCGCCCGAACAGTCCATGATGGCCAAGATCAAGGAGGTCGAGAACACAGCCAAGATTCGCTTGAAGGCATGTTGCCGTGATAGCTTCTCTATACCTTTCTAAATGTTACAGCCGTGTTGTTGCGGTCACCATCGCTAGTACTAGCAATACCTGTCATCGGTCGTGTCATGTTCATTGGACCGATTCTCTAAAAGTAGATCACCGAAGGGGCGGGCAGGCTTTCTCAAAAGCTGACGAACAATCGTCTGGTCAGGGGGCATGCTAAATAAGGCAAAGGCATCCGGTCCCCGACCAAATCAACGTTAATTTACATTTTGGAACCCATACTGGTTCCTTGTGCAGTAGACACACGACTTCTTGTCTAATGCGTCGTGTAAAAAGAATTCGTGTGGGCTCCGAAACGTGAACATTTAGCTTCTGAGACCCGAACTTCTTGTTGCGAAGTGTTTTGCTTCTTTTTGCAAAAGTAGTTATATGTATGTACGGTACAAGCAGTAATCCCCGCAAAAGCAGTTTACCAGCACTCTATCCGTTAATCTACTCGTCATCATTGGGAAATGAGTTTAAACCATTACTGTGTAGTACGCAGATTCGAGCATGAGGCTAGTAAAAAAATGTTTGCTTCCTCTCTCTCCCTTTCTGTGGCTCTCAACCCATGCAGCGCATTTTTTGCTCCGTTCGCAGCGTAAGCAGCTCGTAGTCGCCGTGGGCCACGTGGACATGCTGCCTGAGCATTTGGCGGATAACGTGAACCGGGTCGTGGCGCACCTGAAACGCTTGCTCAAGGAGAACCCCAAGGACGTCCACTCGTTTCGCATCAAACGCCGTTCGGGACCCACCGTGAAGCTCTGCTGACCCGCGTGCGCTTTCAGAGTCGCGTTTGGAAGCGGCTAAGAACAGCACGAGTCACGTTGTGTGCACGAGCGGGCGCTGTTCCTGGAAACGCAGGGATCTGTCCCGACTGGTGTGCATCGTTAATTAACGAGTCCTAATGTCAGAAAGACGGTATACTATAGAAAGCAGCGTTAACGGACTGTCGCGGGGTTTTGTTTGTCGTTGGTGCTGGTGTTCAAATTTGTTCATCTTCGAAATCGTAAGACATTGGCTTGCAATTACAATACAGCACTGGCAATACTTATAGTGAAAGGCACTGACTGAATTTCAGTGTGTGTGTGCTTTAAAGCGAAGGCTTCTCTGCCAACCTTCCTGGGGTATGGCAAGTCGTCGCTGTGTATCTCGCCGCGTAAACCGGGATGGTTTCCGGACAGTGTAATCAAAGGTGGTGGCCTGGTTAGCCACCGTAGTCTGGTCCTGGCCCAAAGCGCACGATATGCGTCCTCGGAAGTGCTTTAATGGGGTCTGAAACGCGAATCGTTCATGGAGGCAGTCACTGGCAGAACCACAAAGGGTGAGGGTGGGTAAATGGTACATGTCTAATAATGGTTCCACTGAGACTGCGACGTCTGAGCTGGTTTCAATGCCTGACTGTAGGAAAGGTGGGGATTAGCGGTGTGGTGCGAGAGCGAAGACTTGGCAGCTGGTGAAAGGTGCGAACCAATCCACCACGCGCGCTGCTCTGACGCTATGAAATGCTGCTTAGACTCTATGAAAGAGCTCTCTTCCTGCTCTTAAATAGCGTCTAAGTAGCGTTGCTTGCGGCCTCTTGCAGCTTCTCTTGTTGCTTCGTCAGCTTCTTGGCGTGCTGGACAATCGGGGTAATTTACTGCATGCTCTACACCACAATTTCGGCAGCTAGCTCGCACTCATGAGGAGTGTCTTCATTGGATCTGGGAGGTAACTTGGTTCCACATTTTATGCAAGCCACAAATTTGTTCCTGTGGGGACAGAAGTGCGCGCCGAGTCCACTGTGAAGGCATGAATCGCACAGCATACTGCACAGCATACTGCACAGCATACTGCTACATTCGGACAACCAGTCGACAGCAGAGAGCATATCGTGGTAAATATGTTCCCCTCGAGAGTTATCAGGATTGTTTTCGATGAACTTATGCGTCTTACTTGCACAGTTTTAGGTCCTTGCACTTCTACCTCCCTTTCAAGTTCATCTATCACAGGTCACTGTATACCATGAATTACACCTTTGATTGTGTTCGTGCCATTAGCCCGGTATATATGTGAGGAGCGGGTATTGTGTTCCCGTTATCGAAACTTGCCGTGTGGGAAGAAGCTTCTCTATTGCGGTTGGGTGGTAGCTGTCAACTGCTATCAGGTTTTGGACAGTCCTCACCTTCACGTAGGTGTCTTTATTTTCCGTAGTTGTCAAGCCGGCTACGTGCACCACAAGGGTCCAACACAGTCTTGCGGGGGGTTCTTATGATGCTGTACCGTCGGTGACTCGACGTTACGGTGATGTGCTCTTGAAGACGCTGACTAGCGTCTCTAACGGTTTGCCAGCCTTGGTCGGGGCTTGCTTCGGCCTCTTGCGTTTCCATCATGCTGGGCGCGTGCCAGCGGCGCTCCAGGCGGGTAGCGCACCTGCCCGAGCGCTCGGTCTCGTGCAGCTAGGGTTAGCGTGGCGAGGCCAACGGCTAAGGCGCGAAACAGTTCAGCGTTCCATGAAAACGGAGAGTGAAAGTCACTTTTGACTTTCCACTAAATCTGGAGATGTCGATTGTCTTCTGGTACGAAGACGACGATATTCCGGTGCTGGAAACTGCGAAATTACTGGACGTTCTCGGGAGCTCGAAGCGAGCACGTCCAGAGGAATCGAGAGCTTCAGTAGACGAATTAAAGTTTAGATAAATAATAAAACCTACAAACTCAATGTCTGGGTGACTTTGTTTTACTACGTACCGTAGCAAGAGAGATGTACCTTCGCTTCGCCTGCTTGTTCCAATGTCGTGCAGTCGCGCCCTTGCATAGAGCGAAACTATGCCATTTTCTTCCGTGTTCCAGCGCGCGATCATGCTCTGCGATCCGCTTGCGTCTACCTCAGTGTTCGTGTATAGCACTGACTGACACCGCTATCCAGGTGCTCTCGTGTACAGCGCGCAAAATCTTATGCTGCGCGAAACGAGTCAAACGCAACAGCTCGCGCGCGAGGCCGTCAGCGGAAGTGCGCCGCGCAGCAAAAAAGAAAAGCGAGAAAGAAAAAAAACAATACAGAGGAGGCGGGGCCCGCAACGTATGCCTCACGCGAGCCTCCAGCTCCGGTATGAGAGAACGCAGGGAAGGAATTTCGCTAGCGGAGGCTAGTTGGGAGGCAAATGGAGAAAGTGCCTGCGTTGGCGGTGACGCTCGCCTCCTGAAATCATGGGTTCGCGGCACTGAAACGTTTCTATCTCGGCTAGTAATGAACCAATGTGAAAAATTCTTGCAGTAGAACGCCTCCTAAAGGGCACGATTTCCAGCGTATAATGAACATTTGCTATATGGCATAGTGAGGGGCCCTTTAAAAAAAAAAAGTTCCTGTGGAATCGTGCCACTGCCCCAATATACAAGCAGAACAAGATGCAATACATAGTATGCACGTACGTCATTCAATGATACTCCGCCACTTCCGGTTTACGATAGCGCCATCTTGGGGAACCTATAGGCCTATGCGCGCGCCTGTTGATAAGGTACCCCAAGATGGCGGAAGCAGACGACAGCAGCGGATGTGACGTCACGTGCATACTATATATAGTGAAGAAGTCGGCTAGAGGAATGTGAAGAAGTAGTCATCAAAAGCAGCCAAGCGCGAATAAACAAGTAAATGGAACAAAATAGGACCGGGGGGAGCGCGCCTTGGGCGAGGATGATGACGGTGATGACCTTAATGTCTTTGGCACATACCCACTCACAGGGATTGCCCAAGAGTCAGGCAGATTGAGCGAGAAGCATTGAACTACACACAAGTGGAGAAGTGAATAGATTTCTGTAAACGTAAATAAAGAAAAAATATGTGCCCTTCCACTCTGTGAAGAGGGATTAACCAGCGAAGCTGTGTATGTAGACCCCTTCATGGCGAACTGCACCTCCGCCGCGGGTCGGCCCGGCATTGCACTATCTTCGGGATCGGCTCACATATGGGTAGTGTTTAACGCCTGCTTCACCTCCGCCGCGGGTCGGCTCGGCATTGGACTATCCTCGGGATTTTTTTTTCTACACACGGACACTATAGTGGGGACAGTAAACCTTAACACCTTCGCTGTAAAAAAAAGAAGCATGGCCTATAACCGATTTCCAAATATGCGTAGGATCTGCCGATTATTATGTCTTTGAGTGACGACATCCCGGACTTTATTAGCATTCTTTTAATAGCGCCACACGCAGTGATATTTCTTTTTCTGTTCCTACTGTCATACGCTATTCTTTGCGATTGTATTAACTTGAATTTTGTTATATGTCTTCTTATTCTTCATTTCCTCTTTTCTTGCTGCCTTCTATTTCTACTTTCCGTCGTCCGCTTCCTGAAGCCCACAAAGAAGCGAACGTAGGCAGGCGCTGTGCTCCTTCTGGTGGCTGTTGCCAGCCTGCTCTTTGCTTTCGCTTTCTATCGGTTGTGTTTATGTTTGAAAATTAAATAACCGTAATAAGCGTACTAATCTTTTCTTCGTCTGTTCTTTTCCCTGTTTGTTTGTCTTTCTCTTTTTTGACCCGGTGCTCTCTCGTGCGATCGTCTGCTTCAAAGGGTGGCGCCTGCATCACCACCGTTACGATCATCATCATCACCATCACCACCATAATTGCCACGCGCCTAGAAGACTTCGGTGCCTGGAACACTTCGAATCAGCAGCAACGACACTTCAGGCGCCCGTATAGTAGGCACGTCGTCAATCGACCGCGCCGCTATGTCAGAAAGCGACGAGGAGCCGGAGTACGTGGAGCCCAAGCGGCAAGTCCTGTCGCCCGCCGACATGAAGCGCTGGACCGAGAGCGAAGCGTACGGCGAGTACGTCGGCTTCGTGCTCGCCCTCAACGAGCGGGTCAAAGGCAAGAAGCTCACCGACGCCTTCCACGTCTCCGAGGTCACTTCGGGCCTGCTGTCCGTGCTGGACACGCTGGACCGCTGGGTGCGAGAGACGCCGCCCGTCAGCCAGCCGCAGCGGTTCGGCAACACGGCCTTCCGAACGTGGCTCCGCAAGGTGAACGGCGAGAGCAGGCGTCTGCTGGGTGACGCGCTGCCGGCCAGGTGCCGGCCGGCCCTGGTGGAGCTCGTGCCTTACTTCGACGACAGCTTCGGCAACTCGACGCGCATCGATTACGGCACGGGTCACGAGATGAGCTTCGCCATGTTCCTGTGCTGCCTGTTCAAAGTCGGGGCCTGGGTGGAAGAGGATTCTGACGCCGTAGTCCTGGCCGTATTCCAAAGGTTGGTATAACTGGTTTACGCGTGTGTGTGTGGAGGGGAGGGGGGGGGGTGACTTCCAACGTTTCTTATGATTCAGCATACGATAAATGAGTTTCATAAGTACCAGTGTGCAGTTTTGGGTTTCATAAGTACCAGTGCGCAGTTTTAGGTAATTAGTCTTGAGGCCCCTTAAACTACGGGCACCGTGTTGCAGCTCTTATTGCACGCGACTGGCATGCAAATTTTTTAAATATTATCGCCCTACTGGAGAGCCGATCAGCGCCGTATGACAGAACGCATCGGCGAAAGAGTCGAGTTTACGCGCGTGCGCCCCAAGTGCAGCCCAGTTATGGTGGCTAGAATAGCCCAGTGCCAGTGTCCTCGGCTAGGCTGTTCCGTTAGGCGGAATCGCCCCCTGCGCTTTGTGTCGCATTATCTGTTCCTGTCTTCCTCGTTTTCTTAGGGGGCTAATGACAGGACGCTGACGCGTTCAGAGATGACACCACCGATGTAGCGGCGCTGTAAACGTCTATAGAAGTCGTGAGGACAATGGTGTGCTTGCCTCGCAAAGTAATAGTAATTGGGTGCTCCGTGGTAGTGGTCTTGTGAAGGTGGCGCGGTGTCGGCCGTGGCAGTCTACTGTTGTCGCAACACGTACTAGATGGTTTCAGATGAATATATTACAAGTATGCACCTTACTTGGGGGAGGAGAAGTCAACTTCTTTGCCGAAGCCAGATCTATTCGGGCTTCGTGGGATCTGGCTATCTAACCACTTTCGTCTGGTAAATCAGCCGGTTTGAGGCTTTCTAGTGCACTTTGGACAACGAAAAGGGCGTCAAAACGACGCCTGGAACGAAAATAGACAAACCACGTTAGCGTAGAGCTCTGTACAGATCATAATGCACAATCAGCGAAAAAAAAAAGTTCGGAAAGGAAACCCAGGTGTGCTAGTTAAAATTGCGCGCTCCTGAAACCGGAACCGGAAGTGTGGTTTTACTCAAGGAAAAGCGTAGGCCGATCACGAATATAGTGAATTAAGTCTACAAACGTGAGCCGATTCCGAAGTTATAGTGCATTCTAAAAAGAACGTAAAGTAACGGGTAGGTAAAGGGCTCTGCGTAAGAGTATAGATGGCACTAAAGCATTGTAACGTGGGTAGGTGAAGTATAGGGCGGCTCAACGGCGGTTGCTATCGAATGAAAGAAAAGACAGGTACTCTGGAGGAGCGTCTCTTCCTCCCCGAATAACAAACGTGGAACGACATAGCGCATGCACACACTAACGCGTCCCGGAAGGCATTCTCCGTCTTCGATGTGTCAATCGCCGTTGAGTCGCCTCTTGAAATTATGTTTTCGCTCAGGTACCTGGAGTTGGTACGTCACCTCCAGCTGGAGTACCGCATGGAGCCCGCCGGCAGCCACGGCGCCTGGAGCCTCGACGACTACCAGTTCCTGCCGTTCATCTGGGGCAGCGCTCAGCTGGTCGGCCAGCTCGCGATACAGCCCAAGTCCTTCCCGACACCCGGCTATGCGCAGAGCTGCTCGCGCGACTACATGTTCATGGGCTGCATCGAGTTCATCTGCAAGATGAAGAGCGGCCCCTTCCACGAGCACTCCAACCAGCTGTGGAACATCAGCGCCATCCCCAGCTGGGCCAAGGTCAACGCGGGCCTGATCAAGATGTACAAGGCCGAGGTCCTGGGCAAGTTTCCGGTGGTCCAGCACGCAGTGTTCGGAAGACTGCTACCGTTCTGCCCCCACCGGAAACTGGACCCGACGAAATAAGAGACTGTCCTCTTGATTATCGCGCGATATCGCATTTATTAAAGCAGTATGCTGATACATACATTCGTTCTAAAAGCGCTTACGGCACGATTTTTGGAACGTTAAAAGGATCGCAGTTGGCGATTATTAAATGTTGGGAAACAAACTGTTTTAACTTTGTAATAACGTCGTCTCGGAACGGCGGACTTTGTAGCATCGACGTTATTGTGACGACATGACACGGATCAAAATTTGTTGATGTCGTGCAGCGATCACGCTCTAGGTATGATGGTGTTTCTCGTTCAAAAGAAAGAAGAAAAATTACGGTGATCTCACGCACAGCGGGAATCGAAGCTTTCTATGCTGTTTGCTTTTATTGACGATAATTAGCGGTGACGTTGACGGCGAATGTTTAAATTCTTCAACGTCTAGTCCAACACTAGAGCGGTGAGTTGATATTAAACGTTAGCTTGCGTGAACCACTGCTGTTTCTCTGCATAATAAACAGAACACACAGGGAGATGCGTTTGCTTGAGGCATTGTTGTGTGCCATTGTTCATAACCTCCGAGAGGGTTGAGCAATGTCATAGCCTCACATGGCACATCGCATCGTGGCAGAAGCGCTAACTTTTAGCTGAACTATGAGGGTCTACGTGCCAATACGTACCACAATCGGATTATGAGGCACGCCGTAATGGCAGGCTCCGGATTAATTTTTAACAACCTGGCGTTCTTTAGCGTGCACCTAAAGATATGTGCGCGAGCGTACTTGTATTTCGCTGGGTACCGTTTAAATGTAGCTTCCGCGGTCGGGATCGAGCCGGGCGACCTCGAGCAATGCCATAGCTTCAAAGCTACCGCAACGAAGACACAAGTGTTGATTTGACGTGCGACCGCTTCCGTAGTGTCGCCTATAGACCTTGCGGTGATTTAATGCAGCTTTGCGTCTGCACGCCCTGCGTCATTTGTCCGTTTGATAAATTTGCGTGGAGTTTGTTTTTCAGAAACAGCAGAAAGGTACCGTACCGCACCTTGAACTTAAGTTTATCTAGTTTGCCCGCAACCGCTGTCGTGTCTAGTATACAGTAGCAGCGTTTCCTTGCCTTCTCGCGTGACCATTTCCCAGTGACCCAAGTACGGCATACATCTACTGCCACATACCCGGTGACCCAAGCTGGCATCAGATAGGTTCATGGAAAACCGGCACAAACCGAGTGGAACATACCTAGTTCTCCCGGCACAAACCTAGTGGTACATAGACAGTGCTCCAAGTCGGCGTCAGAGAGTATCTTCCAACAGCGGTTCTTACCCATGGTCCCGCATCTTCAGTGACCCATGATAGCGTAAAATAGGCCCGTTGAAGATGGGCACGTATGTATACACACTGGAACATAGTCAATAACTCAAGTTGATCCGACGGCTGGTTTCGAGCACGGTTACCTCAGCACAGTAGCCCGATGCGCTAACCATTCGACCACGGAGTACCCAGTGACCCAGTTAGGCAGGAAAAACGGTTAGGTGCAAACAGATGGCCCCCGTAAAGCCCGTGAACTACCGAAAGAATGCAAACATATTAAAACGATTTCTCCACAGTGAAAACACTTCGTCCACAGAACACCCAAATCATGTCCCTACGTCCATGTGCCATTTCGGATACACATAGGACATCTGTTGGACGTGCAGTTTCGGGTATCATATATCTCGCATGTCCCAAGGATATTGTACATGGACCTACTTAGGATATCCTACCACGGATGTCCGGAGGTTATCCTATATAAGGACCCTCTTCGGCATACACGCGAACATTAAGTCTTCCAATTAAGGCTTTTCTACGAGTTTTCTCGTACCAAAATTACGTTTTCTCTCGTGTCCGAATTGCAATGCGAATTAAGCTACCGTATCTGCAGTCTCGCATGTACGTCGCACTTCACGAATTTTCTAAAGCAATTTGAAAACTTCAGTCAGTTCAATAAGTGATCACTTGCGCTCGGTGGAAGAAGGCCTAGAAGAATGATAAGTACGCTGCACTTAATTCCGCACACGTGAGTTCATGCGCAACGTGTGCATGAAATGTACCTTCTTGACCGTGTGCTGCGACCCCAACAGACATTATGACGAACACTGCAAAAAACATCCTTGGCGTATATCCCTACGATGTCCACAAAATGCGGCCAAACGGTCGTGAGGGACGTCCACAGGACGTATTCGACACATCCCTAGGATATTGCCGCGTGCGTTTGTCTGCTTTGCCCGCTAACTCACGTTGACACAAGCCGTTTCTGAATAGCACGTTAGCAAGGCTCCAACAGACTCTGTCGAGGTCTCTTGGAAAGTGCAACGGGCTTGCCGACCAGGAAGGAAGAGAAAATTCACCGACGATTGCGATGCTTCCTAATGCGAAAGTTGAGCGCAGCTCCATACGTCTTTTCATTTCGCGATATATTGAGGAAAATAATTTCAGAGAGACATGTAGCAGAGTCGGCAATCGTCGAAAATCTGACCTGCTGGTCAGGCGCGTCGGCTTTTATACATGACTCGTCGAAGGTTCCAGTGTAATCGCTGGTGCCACTTGGCTTCCAGGAAGTACTACACAATTCGCGTCGCGCATACAACCCGTTGACGAAAGAATCGCAAGCGATGAAAATCAAAACAAGCCGAACGAGACCAAACCAAGCAAACAAAACAACCGCGAGCGAGAGCTGACGCGAGCAGACGATAGTACGGAATCAGCGGTCCGGCTGATACCAGATACGAATACGCATCGAGCAGTCGGGCGGGTCCGCATGAAATCAGCCTCACGCGTGCACGAAGGCGCCGCTCTCATTGGTCTCCGCCGTTTACGGCTCGCGTCTTTCATCTGCCTCTCCGCGTTCGGTCTTTCATCTTTTGCTGTTGTGCGTGTTGTGCGCCGCCGCCGACGACGCTCGCTGCAAAAAAAGCTGCGCTCTAAAAAATTAGTGACGTTCCACCGATTAACTTGGTGAACGCGGGTGACGTGCAAGCGCATGGGTGCTATTAGCCCCGAGAACGAACTACAGGGGCGCTGCGAGCGCCGCTCGCGTAACGTCAGGGCATGGACTCGCGCCTGTCGTCTGCTGCAGTTCGGGCGGTGTCCGGGCGCCTTCTGCAGTGTTTTTGTTTGTTCGCTCTCGTTCCCTCTGCCTGTATACTTATGGCGGTCGTCTGAAATATATTTTTACGGCGTCTACGTTCGCGAAAATTTATTCAAGGGGCTTATTTCTTAGACGGCAGTACAGTTCTCTAAGGCAACGCTACAGCGTCAGTTGAAGGAGTGCCGACCAGCACACTGCAGGTTTTTCATGCGCGGATCGACAACCGCAAGAACATAGCATATAAGAATCCAGTTATGATTCCACACCTGCCGCGGTGCAATAAACATGTCACAAACACCGGCTATATATGACTTCTGCAACAATTACCATGATTTTAATCCGGTAAAACAGGTTTGCTCACGACGAGTATAGTTCATGGTATATAGAATTTTTGCATTTCTTCACCGAAACGCTCGGCAGTAACATGGACTTAACACTGCAGTTTAGACCGTACCAGCACCACTTACTTATTTAATTGCTTCTCAAAATTAGGTGGTTCTCCACGTGCTTATTTTAAGTGGCGGTAATTTGAAGTAAAGCTGACTGAGGCTCACAGCTGTTTGTAAATACGAAAAGGAATGCACCAATATATATTTCCTGTTTCATGCTACACGTTCAACTCCCTTGAGCAATTTACTGGTGTTTGTTGCTTGAGGAATATACAAGACGAATCTGTTTGGCAAACTGACACAGGCTGCTCGGCCCAATTTTTTTAGTGAAATGTGCCTTTTGGGCCGTATGGCTGCAACCAGAAAGAAGCCGAAGCATCATTCATTACTAGTATGGGACATACTGAAGATATAATTTCCCGGTCGAGGGTAAAAAATCAAGTGGTATATGTAAGGCTTGTGGTGTCTTTAGGAAGGTTTGCGAGGCTCTCTTATGTACTGATGAAGCAAATAGTTCTCGTTTGTATAAACAATGCTGGATTGAGACACGATGAGGCAGAAGGTGCTTGAATTTTCCTTTTCTAGGCAGCCTAAGCTGTGCAGTAGTACCTAGAGTATACTTTAGGCATTGCAATTGGTGCTGTAATAAAACTGCTTCATGGTTTTAATTCGAAGCTGTAGTGAACTGATCGGTTTTGCGAACAATGCGTGCCTCGCCATAACGAGTCGGTTGCTGCAGTCGCGAGGGGTGTGCCATATTGTCAACAAACGAAGCTAGCTACTGACGGCCACCATGAAACATTTAATCACTTGCAATTGATTGGCTCTCGATCTTAACCAGGAGACCTTTCTTTCAAGTGATTGCTACAACGGTACTTGTGAATTAATTATACATGTAAATACTCTACATATGATGTGCCGTCGTGTTAGCCGCCATGAGCAATTCGTTTTATGGGGGCCTGTTTCAGAGAGCGGTGAAAGTAGCATCAAACTTTTTTCATACAAAATGCGTGCCTAACTCTTTCATTTATGCATAATAAAGTGGCCATTTTGACTAGAACAACTCACCAGAATAACAAGAATCACGATGACAGCTTCGCTGGGCAGTGTTTTTCTAACATGGATAACATGTCCACGCCAAATACCAAGATATTTCTTCAGTGTGAAATGCAATGTCTCTCATACCTAAGTACTAAGGGAATAGTAAGTGTTTAGCGAAGCATCATACACAACTTCGCATGTTGAATTCGCAGACACTCTTTTTTCGCAAAATTTATGGACAGACACGACGCATGTATGCATTGCAAAGCCAGTAGACCCCTTCAACACTACATTGCTCGCGGTATCTAAGCCACAAATTTTCTCGACTCGCGCGCTTTTGAAGAAGGAACTGTGGTTCATGCATGGCAGCAGAAAGAAGCCAACATATCCTTCAATAAGCACGGCTCGAGCTACCCATACCCCAAGCATACACGAAGGGAACGAGCACGCGTGGCAGCCGAGCGCGCCACAGCGAGCGGCGTTCTGGCCGTGACGTCACTCGCGAGAGGGCACCACTCCAAATTCTCGCCGCTAATAGCGCACATGAAACTATCGGCCTTCCGTGCGCCTAGACTGTCCGTGCATTGCAAATCGCTTTCAAAGTAGGGCTCACGCGGTCTCACCCGCCGTGGCATATACAGCAGCCGCCAAAGTAGAACCATGCGCCAGCTGCATTCACAACCACAACATGGTGCATCACATGATGGAAACTCAAGGCCTACAAGTACGCAATTTGACGGGACCTTACTTGCATACTTTGCAAGTTCTAATACATCAAAAACTTGCCCTGCAGATGCTGTTGCACATAAAAAGGCCAGTTCGCTACGAAACATACCGCCGATACATTTGTGACCACAATACTTGCACAGCTACATAACAAATAGAGTGCAAAAAAGCACGCACCAGAAACAGAACAAGAGCTCGTGCTGTTCCCCATCCTGTCCGTCTTTCACGCTCCCTTAAATTGTTCGGTACCGCGAACCAACTTGCTCAACAAATTGTCTTGTTATACTTATATAGTTTCCCCAGCACTGCCCATATATAAAATGGAGTAGCACAGGGACGAACATCAGTAATCTTCCAATTGCTATTACTTAGCCTGTCTGTGTAGAGAGATACCGTAAGTATGGATGGAAGTACTGGTAGCAGCATTTTGTAGTAGTCCAACCACAAAGCACCATAAACGTTTTTCATGCTGTTCTTGCTGGAGGCCTATACCAAGAGCGGAATACCACATGGCCCGTCATTGCAATAATAGCGTTATAAGCACTTTAGCACTCACTCATGCTGAGATGCGTAAATAAACCCCTTGTTTCGAACTACAAAATTCTGGGATTCTGTGCAAGAACCACAATCTAATTATGAGGCACCTCGTTAGTGGTAGACTCCAGATTCATTCAGACCACCTGGGATTCTTCGATGGGAACCTATACACAATACATGAGACTTCACATTCCCCCCGCATTGTAATGCGGCCACTGAAGCATAAATCGAACGCATCATTTCAAATGCAGCAGTGTAACACCTAGCCACTAAGCAGCCATGGTCAAGTCGTTTGAACTTCATGTAATAGTTTTGTGTGCTCTGGGTGAACTCAACGTTGTTATATGGAGCCACCAGTGTTGCTGTTGACATTTACGTCACTAGTATTCTCTAAATAGTAACATGAATGTGGACGAGCTAAAATTTTCCGGTTCACTTAACACAGTTAGTCATTAATCCTTAGCCGCTTAATAGGTAATTCCAGATTAAATATAGTTCCGTTGAATCCCCCGCCTTGTGGCCATTGAACACAATGTATTGGGTGACCGTTTTCAGCCGTAGTCGCTTAACACATACCAAACGGTTAGTACGTTGCATTTACTTAATTTTTCGGCGCATACAAGCATGGAATCGGTGAAATGTTGCATGCGCAAACCATAGAGAAATTGCAGCAGATGGATTTTTTCCATACTGTAGTCGCCACTGATAGTGACATCAAAAATTAAAACATGGTAGCCATTACGGGTTTCTTGCTCCCATAGCTCTTAGTGCTTCCACGTCGTCGTCGAGGATGACGACGTGATTGATGGCCCTTCCATATCAGACACGGCTAGTGCTTAGACCGTCATGAGGGCATTCGCCAAGAAGTGGGGCCTGATGGAGAAACTGACCGACGGCCTTGTTGAGTTTGAGGATGCCATTGAAATTACGAAGCCGCCACCGGCAAGCGAGAATCACAAATTTCTCGGTGCCTGCTCGCAAATAAAACTAGTCTGCATGTGTGTTTGAGTAAAAATTTGACTATTTTGGGCCGTAGGTCTACAGCCGCTCATTTGCCATTGTCAGTTAATTAGTACATCAGTATGTACCTGATGCACGTTCCCCACCAACAACATATTTACGAGGTTTTACTGTATGCTACGTCTCAACTTCTTTAATTGTTCAAAACACATGCTGAAACTGCGTAGTTGAAGCAATTCAGTGTTCATTATGTCATATTTGTCAAGTCGTATCAAAGCGCTCCTTCAGCGCTTCAAAGTTTGCATAAAGCAGCAACTATGTGTTACTGTGGGCCGAAGAGGAACCCTTTCTTACATTGACCGTGGACACAAATCGGTGATGTGACACCGTGTGACACATTTGCAATACAAACCAGCGATTTGCAGATCATTTGTATTCACCTCTGCCCTTAAGATTCCAGCTCTGTGAATGTGCGAATGTGAATATGTTTTGTGAACGAATGCGAAACCAACTCAAAGCCTTCTGCACACAATGACTGGCCAAGACAAGTAGGATATAGATTGCTTAAATTATACAAAATTTATTTATCGTACACTATATACATCGTCTCCTTGCCATGAAGGAAACAATTATATTACACGTTTACAACAAAGGAAAAACAAACAGTTCCTTGCATAAATAAGCTACAAATTAGAGTTGTGTGTGTGTGCTATACGGCTAAACAACGTCCAATGCCTCTCTCACTGGGATAGAACAAATTGCAGGGAAAAATAAACCGCACTTGCGATAAAACAGGTGCACAGAGGGGGAAAGACGCTCTCTTTACAACAGAGACAAACAATCGACACATGTGGGGGACGTTGGGGGAGGCGGAAAAACAAACGGTAGAACACATCTTCACAGGTGATAAGCAGCAGCAGCCGTCACTACCTCTGGACACCCGATGGGGCTTTCGGAAACAGAGACAACTTTGGTTTCTTCTTGGGCTGGGTGCTGCCGCCACTCCTAGACCTCTTCCTTTTAAGCAACGTCTCCTCGACATCACGCAGCTCCAACCTGTGCAGCACAACTACGCAGTCTTTAGGAACGACTTCAACCACTTCCTTTCTTGACAGGTGTGCATTGACAATGCGTTGCCGCTGCACGGCTGCAGCGCACACCTCTGTGACACCGGGTATGGCAGCGCCAGCTAAGCGCCTTCTCTTCTGTACAGGGGAGACCTCACAGATGCCAGTAGTCGGTGCTCCTCGCTTCTGCAGAAGCCCCCTGGACACTGCGACTGTAGGCTTGACCAACGGCTGTGACTTGGCTGATAGCTCTGGCCTGGTCAATGGCTCCGGCCTGGCCACCAGCTCTGGTTTGACCGATGGGATGGCCTTGCAGGAAGATGCCCCAAGTGCCTCCATCGCAGGCCATCTATCGTCAGGTGCGTCAATGCAGTTCGTCAGCATGCGTCTGCTTTTGTGGCCGCCCACCGCCACCCTGTGCACGACGCTGTTCAACCAGGAACTGGCGCCTTGCGTCTTTGGTATCATAAACTGCAATCCGTCGAGCAACCTCGACAGCAGCTGCCTGTCGAAATCGGGCCCAATCACAAGCTTGCTATTTGACTGCGGCGATGAGATGACTAGTGAACGTTCAGCGGTGGCTTCGACGAGTAGCAGGTTGCATGATGCGTGCTCCCCGACCCTTAACTGCCGATGACGAGTGGAAGGAACGAGCCCACCACTACCGAAATGCGAGACCACTTGGGGCACGTATGATGAGACACAGTCCGGTTGTCCAGACAAGAACTGAGATAATGCAGACAATATGTTATCAACACTCCTGGCAGCACCAGGCTCTCGGTAGGCTTGCACTGCCGATGACGAAGCCTTGGTAGCTGCCGTCATAGACTGCTCTGACACAGGAGAACAACACTGTCCATTCCGGGGAACTCTGTGGTTGACTAGATTGGGCGAGCGTCCAGTCAACAACGAAGAAAGTGCATCCACAATCACAGTGCTTTGAGGAAGCCCAAGACTTGCTGTAGGAAGAAACCTGGCTAGGCTTTTGGTTGGCTGGACAAGAGAAGCAGCAGGCTGTGGCAGGTTACTGCTATATAGAACAAGGAGACAAAGAAAATATACACAGTAAGCCTTTGCGATTTACATGCAGCATATTCTCAGTCAGAGACTGGAAAAAGCTAACATGCGAGTATTTCTGAGCAGCTACAAATTTATGCCGATTATGACATATTACCTATCCGGCAATTCACAACTGTTTTATGCTGCAGCAATGACCACACAACCATTACAGACAAAATACCTACCACTGCACTTCCGTTTCACTCAGTAAACATACAAAAGTATGCCTTGCTCAAGCTACAGCATGGTCATCGTGCACCATAAAAGTTGATAAGGTGAAAATATGCGATGTCATACGAGCAGTACGTCATAACATAGTCCTTACTGGCTGCCACTTTTACAGATGTAAGCAAAAACTATCACCAAATGAAACACTCACCACTTTTGGACCCGCCCAAGCACTGGAAAGTTGGCAAAGCAGCCTCCGGATCTCCTGGGAAGAAACCTCCTGTTGGGTTCCACTTGGTCAGGCAGAATTACTGATGACACATGCTTCCTCCTCAGCCCCACCAAGTCCCTAAGCCTCAAGCCATGCTTCAGACGCTTCAGAGCTTTTCTTTTCAGCTCTGCATGCCTAAAGTGCACCGCGAGCAAGGGAACGACAGCGAATGCGAAATCCAGTTCTGGAACAACAAGTGCAGGTGGTTCATCCTTCACATCTACAACGTTCTGCTCATATAATGCAGAGTCCGTGCATGAGGTGCCCCATTCAGATGACGTGACAACGTCTTCCTCCGACGTCGACATTGCAGATGAGTCTCTGCGATGGCCGTGGCGACACCGCTGTAAGCACCTCTGCACCAAAGCCTCGACGGCAAGCGCGCGTGATAGCTGGCCAGAGGACAAGTTGGTGGTGACCTTTTTGAGCAATGCTGTGACCTTCAGCAGACCCTTTTCCTTCAGGGAACACATGAACTCCGCAGCATGCCTGCCTTCCGCTGGAAGCAACTCCATAATGCTGAAGAAGCTGCCAATGTTGGTGATGTACTCATCTATGATGTCATGCACGGTTGCCTTCCCTTTCATGGTCTCGATGATGCTGAGCGTTGTGAAAAGGTCGATTTCGGCCACCGTTGTCCTGTACATGTTTTCACTCGCTCTGGGACTGGGCATGCCGGACTCCTTGCGGGCACTACGTTTGCTCACTTGCACTTCGTTGGAAGAACTGATTCGATGCCCTTCCGGTTGGCAGACGTCCTTGGCCAACACGCGTCGCTGCACCCTGTCTGAAGGTCTCGGGGATACGCGTGGTTGCTCCAACTCCACGTTCAGCCGGGGTGACAGCTGCTCCTCTGACGGAGGAGTCCGCGTTGTTGACTTGCAGAGGGGAGGTGACAAACTGCTCTTCTGTTGTGTGCTTGCGTAGACACTCAGAGAAGCAGGGATGTGAATACCACTTTTGAAATCGCTCCTCGATGTTACGGACAACTCGGGATGTGTGCGTGATAACAGTGTGCTGCAGCCAAGGAGCTGGTTGTCTACACTTGTGTCCAGGCAGTGTGGTGGCGGCCGTACTTCTTTCACGAGAAAATCTGCCTGCTTGCTGTTGCTCAACTGACGAGACATGCTCAAACATTCGAGGGGCTGTGAGGCCTGTACTGTCTGGTTTGCTGGCTGGAGGTAGCCTTCCTTCACCCCTGCATTGCACGTGACGATGCTGATCGACAGAGACCGAGGTGCCTGTGGAATGTCCAGCGCGACTCCCTGCCGGTTTCTACATGGCACCTGTGACCTCGTGTCTTTCACTTGCCCTATGGAGATGCTCTTGTTGGCTGCTATTTTTTTAAGGGCGGCTTGCGTTAGCTGCCTTGGCGTGCAGATGTCTATGGGCCGCCACAAGCCCCTCTCTTGCTGAAGATTGCCAACTTTCAAGTCCGTTGTCCTGACAGGACCGCCAGCGATGTAGTGGCTCGTTGGATTAGCACCCCTTGCATCTAATGACACCGGAGACCTTGCTGGCCTTGGTGCACTTTGCACAGTGGAGACACCGCAGGGGCCCACTGGATTAGGGCCTGTTGGACTTGCACTTTTGACTTCCAACAGCACTGGGGATTTGATGGGGCTCGGTGCATTCTGCAAGGCAGAGCTGCTAATACTGCCATGTCCCATCGGACTCGGGCCTTTGATTTCTAGTCCAAGAGGAGACCTGACAGGACTTCGTGGACTCCTCATGTGGCTACTCTGTAATTTGGAAGGATCAAATTTTTCTCGTTCGATCATGACAGCTCCTGCAGGCATTTTTGGAATGGGTGTGCCCTCGAATATTGGCGACAAGCGATTTGCTGGTGGTGATGCCTTCACTAAAAGTTCAGCGGATTTTGATCGTAGGCAAGACGTGGAGCTCCCTGAGAACACTTTGCTTGCAGATGTAGCAGCAGGTGCCGTAACACAGAGTTCCCGTGTTGTCTTCACACCACCTACTGGTAACTGTAAGGTTGGCTGTGGCCTGGAATGCATGCTGGGCGAACCGAAGACATTGTTCCTGCTGCCTGAAAGTTCCTTCTTAATGCTTAGAGCCAGACAGTTTTCTAGCACAGGGCTTTCCTGTTTAGAAGGAATGGGGCTAGTTCGGGACAACTTCTCGGCTGCCAAAGTGTTGTCTTTTGCCTGGGCCTCCATCAAGCCGCAAGATCCTGCTCGCGATGACCCCTGTCGAAGCTCCATCATGGTCTCCTGAACAAGCACTATGTTTCGAACACTTTCAGACATTTCTTTTCCCACAAACGATGAGGCGCCATGACTCTGGAGTTGTTCTGCAGAGTTGCTTGACAGATTGACAGAAGACTTCTCCTTGGGACTTCTTGACTCGGATGGAACTGAAAGTTCAGCGGCTGGAAACTCGAGGCGAAAAACACCCGTCTCGTTTATCCGCGGCATGATCTCCGACCCAACCGTGCTGCTCGGCGATGCACTGTCCAAGGTCTGCGCTTCCGTCGACTTTGGCGACTGCTTTGACGGCTGCACCTCTGCAACTGCGACAGCGCACGAACCTGCCTTTGCTCCAACAGCGGCGTCCAAAGATGATGCCAGCGCATCATTTTTTGCAGATCTGGCATCTTGCTTGTTATCTAAACAGCCTGGCTGGCCTGGGGAGTGGCTTAGCGAAGTTTGCGACACTTCTTGCCGTGGATTGCACTTTCCATCATGACAGTTTGTTTGATTCTCTCCCTTTGTAGCTGCCTTGCATTTATCAACATTTTGCGGAACCTTTGGCACCTTACAAGAGTTCCGAGATGCTATCTTTTCAACAACTTGATGAATGATGCTCAACTGCGATGTAGTTCCGTGATTTGGGGGTGACTGCTCAAGAGATTTTGTGACTGTTTTGCTTTCAATAGCTGATGATGCTGGTGGCAGTGAATTGTGCGAGTCCCGGGTCGGAGCTCCTGCAATCTCTTCCAGATGCTTTGGTGGTAGCATGCTTGCCGTGCAGGTGTCCTTGCAAGATGCAGCGGGCGCCTCAGCTTCCTTCATAGAAAGATTTAGCGCTTCCTTGAAGAATTTGCTCTTCTCGGAATCCTTCTCGGGTGACTCGCCTGCTGCACCTGGAGCGGAACCGGATGACGAGAGGTCAAGGCCGGAGGCGGCTGTCGCTTCCTGTCTCGACTCTCTTAAGCGCTTGTTCCGGGCGTGCGTGACCGTCAGCGGCACACTGGTAGCTGCATTGGGAATGTACCGTGGGATGACAAGTTCCGGGGACTTCTTTGGGTGCTCCGGCTCCTGTCTGCTTCTGCTGCCACTGTTTCTAGGACTGTGAGTGCTTCCCTTGCACCCTGCTTCTGAGCCTGATTCCTTGCTGACTGCGGGCAACACAGAAGAAGGGGCGGCAGCCTCGGTAGAAGAGCTCGAAACACGAGCCGGGCAGCTTACAAGCTTCTCCTGTTGAGCATCGACCATGGGTGCTGGCTTGGTGATCTTAACAGGATTTGCTCGCTTGCGACCTCTTCGCTGTACCTTGGTGGACGTTTCTTTAGACTCTGAAGGTGCAGCCGGACTCAACATAGTATCTTCCCCACTCCTAGATGGCTTTGTATTGGGCGGCATGACGTCCTGGTGCGTTGCGGCTTCCACTTCATGTGTCCGGACCCACTTGCTCTGCTCATTGACCCAATCTTCAACAGACTTCCTCTTGCTCTTGCGCAAATCCCTTTTCGTACCATGCTGCAGGTGGCGTGTGGCCCCAATGTGTTCGAGTCCCTTGCTGGTGGTGCTTGAGACAATGTTCCGGTGCGCTGGCATCTGGTGCATGGTCCTGGCCACTGCAACGGTCTCGCCTCTTGGTTTGGGGTCGGGAACGGGAGAGGAAGCCAACGAGTCTGCCACGACGTCTTCGCAGAAGCCAGAGTCGTGGAGCGTCTCGGAGACGACCGCAGGACGCAGCTGCTTCTCCACCTTCAGGTTGCACTTCTCATCGCGAGTCACTCGCAGTGTGATCTTCTCTTGTCCCTGCTCAGGCCTGGGCCGGCCCGGAGTGCCCCCACCTGGAAGGCTCCGAAGAGGCTCCTGCGTTGCCACCTGTCCTTTCTCCACGTTCAACTCCTTCAGTTGAGTCACTATTGTCTTCAGCTGCTCTGCAGGCGGGCGCTTGCGTCTGCTCTTACGGCGCCCGATCGAGTCTTCAGCATCCGACGACTTCTCTTCTGAGATGTCTCCTTGGCTCTTGGATCGCGGCCTCAGCTGGGTATCTTTTGGTGCTTCCGCTGCAGTTGGCGACTTCAGCGTCGCAGCTTCAGGTTGCTGTGGGGGTGGGGGAGGAATGGGCTTGATCTTGAGGCTCGTGATGATCGGAATAACTGGCTTAGGTTTCTCAGCAGCTGGAGTGGCAGTCGTCTCACCGCGAGCCACAGGCATCTCGGTGGCGGTGACAACGGCCATCTCACCACGGGCCATCATGTGGGCCCGCTCTATTTCTTCATTCAAACTGTTGACAGTTGCAAGCTTGGGTCGGCCTCGCTTCCGCGGCGACATGTGAAAGAGCGATGGATGTGACTTGCTCAAAGTGAGGTACGACGGGATCACAGGCAATGGTGGAGTGGCGGACCGGCAAGGAGGTTTCAAAGCAGGTGAATCGCTTTTCGATGACGAGTCCCCCTGACTGGTCTTCTGAGGACGCTTATCAGCAGAATCTTCGCTGTGGCTTCTTCCGGAAATCCTGTTCGGCCTCAGCGTTACCGAAAGTCCTCCGGAGGATTCTTTACAGTCCTTCTCGGACGGACCGCTCTCCTTCACCAAAGCCGCGGCTGCTTTTATCGCATTCATTTTCTCTTCCGCCTTGTGTGCCGCACGGCTGATACATGTCTGAAGTTCTTTCGTCTCAGGCATCTTCTCTTCAACCTTTTTGTCCTCCACTAACAAGGGTGGAGACTTTGTTAAAACGTTGCTCTTTGATATCGTGCCTATATCTTCAATGAGGGTGCCTTTCTTTGTTACTTGGTCAGATGTGACGTCACTTGAACAGATTGCACTTTTCACCAAACCACTCGCTAGCCCTTTGTCGATGCCATTCAAAGTAGGAGTTGCTACCTTGGGCTGGCACTTCATGACAAACCCTGCCGTTCTAGCACTCGAACCGCTGTCAGCAGCAAGATTTGCCTTGAACGTCAAAGTAGGCCCACAAATGCGGTCAGGTTTGCCACCAGCATCCTGACATGCTGCTGACGTAACAGGGCCAGGGTGTGGTGCTGCATCTTGACTGTGCACATTCTCAACTGCTGCGCTTTTTGTGAAGCTTGCAGGTACTTTCGCTAGTAGGCATGATGCAGGCTCGTCTGGTGCCACAGCTTTGGCCTCCATGTTGGCGGCTGCCGACTTACTAGGCACGGCAGCGTTCTCTGGCTTGATAGGAGAAGCCGGGGCTGTTCTAGCAGCATCCAGATTTGCAGCCTCAGCCGTGCTTGGTCCTTTCGAAGTTGAAGCAGCCGAGGCTGTCGTTGCAGGAGAGCAAATTTTGCTTGAGGAGGTTCCCGGGATGTCAGGTACTTGTTGAACGCTGCATGCTTGCGCTGTTACGCTTGCCGTTGTCGTGGTCTTCGACACCTTACTCACTTTGCTCACGCCCGCCACAAATGCAGGGTCGGTTGTTCTTTTGGGACGCGAGGTGTCGATTTTGCTTTGTACTTTTGGATCTGCGATGCTCATGCCAGTTGCTTCAATGGTGGGCTTCGACAGGGGCAAGTCAACGACAGGTGCCGGGTGTTCTACAGGCTTTGCTATGGGCTCGGATGAAGTGGTTTCCTTTTTGCAACTCCTGCTCTCTTGGGCCACATTTGCACTGCAAAATACAGAAAAAGAGAAAAGGTTCCTTTAATAAATTGCAGCATCCAAAACTGCAAACAAAATGCATCATGATTTGACGGATTACCATGTTTACTCGATTCTAACATGCCCTCGATTGTAACTCGTATCCGTATTCCGTGACCTAAAAAAAGAAACGTCCTTTACTGCACCGCGCACCTCATTCCTTCATACAGAAAAATTTTCCCACATTTGGAAAAACAAAGATTTACTCCCAATGCACTGAAGTTGATAAATAAAAAAGGTAGCAGTTTTGCCCATAAGGCGTAGCATCAATTGCGATAGCCCATTAGCAGACAGCTATACGAAAACTATACAGTGAAATCTCATTCCTACGAACTTCACATTATCGAATATTTTAAGAATCCCCGCCAGATTGCCTATATATTCAATGTAAATATATTTCAGAACTACGAATTTCAATACAGCGCATATTTCAGAATAATGCACATAGTTTATTTTCCCCTTTATAACAGAGGAACATCAGTATTACGAATTCGGTAAAAGTAGTAACAGCGCCGCAACTCTCGCATGAAACAGAAACTGCGAGTGGAGTAGCTATCATCATCACCATGTCGAGCGCCAACTGCTTCATCACAAGCTTCCCCAAGAACTTCACAACAGGTTTGGCGTTGTTCGCGGGAGATCCAACAATGAATGCGGCTAGCGATGACGTCAAGAAGCGAAAGCAGCTTTCACTGTAGGACGGATGTATTGCACGAAATCGACGCAGGGAAAAAGTAAATCGACGTGTGCAGACAGCGTAGAATTGCCCCATCGGCTGTTGCAACGATTTTGAAATACCGAGACAAGATCGTCAAGCTTCACCGGAAATCGCAACTAGCTCCAACAAGAAAATGGCCGTGAGTGGGAAACTTTCAAAATGTGGACCAAGCTGTTCTCACGTCGTTTAAAGATGCCAGACTGCAAAACGTTCCCATGTCTGGCCCAATGCTCCAAGAAAAAGCCCTCGAATTTGCCGATGCACTTGAAGTAACTGGGTTCGACGCCAGTGCGGGTCGGCTTTTTCGTTTCCGCCAAAAGAATGGAATAACTTGGCAGACAGTCTCGGGTGAGGAAAAGGCTGCTGACAGAGAAGGCGCGGATTCCTGGCGCAATGATCGTTTTCTAGAGGTGGCTAAATCGTACTCTGAAGATATTTTCCACGCGGATGAGACCACATGTTTTTATCAGCTCCTGCTAGACTAGACGATGCACTTCAAAGCACAGCAGTGCAGAGGAGGGAAGAAGTCACATCTCGCGTGACAGTCCTGCTCTACTGCAATGCAACAGGCACGAAGACTGCTGCTGCCCATCGTCTTTTCCTTCGACGACTGTGTGGAGAGTGACAGCGCAGTACTAACAGTGACGGACCTGACAACCGAAGATATTGTTAACTGCGTTCGCGATGTCTCCAGGGAGGATGACGACCCGAAGGAAGACGACTGTGGGTCACCGAACACAGAAGATGAGATCGTGCCGAACATTGATGTTTTAGTGCACATGAACTAAGTCTGCACTTCATCGCTCGGTGTAATAACGTACCCGATGAAGTATTGCGCAAAGTGGAAGATGTAGACGCATTCCTAATCGGTCATGCATGCTGCATGCACCAGAATAAAATGACAGATTTTTTCAAATAAAGCAGCTTTGAAGTGAGTGAAATTTTTATATGAGAGTATGCTTGTCTGTACATGTGTCTACTGCCAAGGTACCATTTTCATTTCTAGGTTTGTCCACTGGCTTATAACCATAAGTTTTTCATTACAACAATATTTCAAAATAACGATTTTCGGTGGTTCCGTGTGATTCATTATATCGAGATTTGACTGTAGTAGTTTTATCAGCCATATAAAGATTTATACTTTCGCTTACTAACCAAATTAACAAGCATAGTGTCACGCACGCAAAAGCAAACATGAACACGTCTCATGCAATGACCGCGGAAACTCTTTATCACAAGGCTGGAGTGAGGAAGTGCCCTAGTAAGAGCGAGCGAATCAAACTTTGAGCAGCCTCTCGCTTCAATGCAAACTAAGCGACAAGAACACAGCGCGGTGCCCACTTAGATGCGTAGACTCTGTCTCTATCACAGATTGCTTTCAAGATAGGGGCCGCACGACTGCGCCATACTTAGCTGCCGCCGGAGTAAAAGCCCTTCCTGTTTGCGCCAGTCCCGCACGCAAGTTTCAGGAACTCTGAATGCCCATGATGCAGTCCAATATCTGTCAGTCTCTGCACATGTGATCACTTTCCTTTTAATTGCAGCACTGTGATGAACTCGGCATGTTTTTGCAGTCGGGTCTTCCAAGCTGATAGAGCAAACGCAGAAAACGGGAAGACTGGGAAGATGGACGGTGCACTAACCTAACTAAGCACACAACCTACAGCACATGGAAAAAGCTATGGCAACAAGGCTCAAAGCGCATACGAGGCGGCCATTTTGAAATGCCGATGGCAACATGGTAATGCTGCTTTAGGGTCGTACTAGATTTTAACGTGCACACAATTTTGGACCCGTTTTATCGGGAAAGAAAGTGCGCATTAGATTCGAGTAAATACGGTAGGCATGGAAGCCACGCGGACACACAACAGGGATGAAATGGACAACATGTATGCCGACCATCAAATGAAAGGTCACACAGTGGCAGGAAACACGGAAAAACAACCTTACCTACCATGCTAATACATGGAATGTGGGCAATGCTATATTGCAACATACCTTACGTACATTCGTTACAGCACAACCTGTGACCAGTGTGATCAGACAGGATTTGAATGTTGGCTTGCTGATTGGCTCTGCTGTCAAAGACGAGTGTGTGTCCAGAGTGTACCATTCCTCAAGTTATTGCTGACATTGGACATTTTTGCCACCAGAATATGCAAACGAATAAGTACTTTCTTCGCTTTAACCAATATTGTCTCAACCTTCGCTTTCTTCAGTTTTGTTACGGCAGCGAAGTGCTCAGTGAAACAAAGCATGGCCAACCAAATTCAAGATTTACTTCTTTATATCCATAACTTACTATATCACATAATATACTATATCTATGTTTGTCATGTCAATGTTCAAAACTAAAACATGTTGGAACACCACATGCGATGCCATGCTTGCGCTACAGCGACACTATTTATAGAGAGGTTCAGCATATTCCGCTAAACGCAGGCAGACTGGGAGGAATAGCGGATGAGCGTAGGTGCAAACATGAGCGGCCTGCACAGTGCAGCCATCTGGTGGCGCAGAGCTCAACCAGAAAAACACAGAGCTGTTACTGCAGTTACCAAGGGTATTCTACTACGCTGCTGCTGTAAATTTTTGGCAGCTGCATAATTGTGTTAGTGCTGAAAATTTACACCGGAAGCAAAGTAAAAAACGCTTCATTACTGCAATATCAGCTGTGTTTGTCTGGTTGAGCGTTGCACCACCAGGTGGTTGCACCGTGCAAGCCCTTCACATTTGCACCCCCGCTCATCCGGTAAAACACCCAGTCCACTTGCATTTACCGTAATACTGGACATGCTATAAAACTCTCTAGTGCCACTACTCCTCTGAACCAAACCTGGAGTTCCATTTACCAACCAGGAGAGAAATCGGTACAAACATCAATTGCATCAACAAAAAGTACGATCAAATGCCTTTTAGGCTGCAACCCTTCACGGTGCCATTTGTATACAGAAACAAAGTTGAGACTTCTGATTTCACAAAATCGCCAAAAAGGAAAAGAAAGAACAGCAGATTGTGTTCTACAGAGAAGGTGCCAGTGCTGCGGGAAAATTCAACTGAGCAGGTATTACAAATTGGTTGGCAACTGCAGACATTCTCAAGCTTAAATTAGGCCACTGTTATGAGCACAGGTGAACACGTAACCGCAACAATGCCTTCCACCTGGTTTCAACTTGTTTGAGATTTATGTTCATAATACACTCGACCTGACAAGCTTACAGGATGAAGGATTTCCAAGAAATAATAAAAAGTCCAGGCTCATAATTTCGAGCTCGGAGTTGACGCCTGCAGTCACTTGTGTGGACTACGCAACGATCCATTCGATTGGAAGCCCACACGCCTTAGCAGAGCAAAAATTGACTGTTCTGGTCGAGCCCACGCATTCACCGTGAAATTCGGCACCGACTGCGCACAACCCTATGGTATTCCTTTGTACCGGAACAAAAAGCCAAGATGGCAGCATTGGAAGTTCTATGCTACGCGAGTGGGAAGAAACAGGTCACCTCTTGCTCAACGTTGGTCCTCGTGAGTCTATGCCGGGAGCGACACACGACGAAAGGCTACCGCTCTGCTGTGCCGTACTCTGGGCTAGGCTCGGCGCCGATGTGGGCACCTGGACCGTTGAAGCAACTGGTGCTGCAGGCTTCGGCGCACTCTCGGACACGCGATAGAACAGCCGCAGGGGCATGTCCTGGGCCCAAAAAAAGAAAAAGATGTGCAGGTTAAAGCAGGTTACTCAAGTGCCGTTTATCAAATAACATCCTGTGCTTTATTGTCCCAAATTCAACACGCAGGCTGGCTATGAGATTTAGAAGAGTGAAGAATGTGGCTAATCGATATGACCATACGACCAGCCTTGGAACTCGAAAACCACTACAGGTGAAAGCAAGAAAAAGATCCCCCAATTTGTTGAAAAACACAAAGAATTATTGTATTTTTGAATGCACAACCCACACCAAAAAATTAATAAGATAAACAGCAAAGTCACGGTGTGGGTTATATGCGAATTTTGCCTTGAGGTGTGGCTTCGAGGCAGCTTGGCGGGCACTTCCGTGAAGCCACATCTCGCCACACCTCAAGGCAAGGCTCTCCATGCATAGTTTCGTTATCTCCTAGGGAACCCCACCCTCTGCCCACCCCTGCCTCTTGAAGCTCCCTTCCCCCTCCTCCTTCGTGGTTGCCCGTTCTCCTCTCTACGGGCCACAATTTTGTGTTTAGTAGTTAGTGAAGTGTGGTGACGGTACATGTGGTGCCGGCAAATTGGAACTTGGATCATGGTGCGCTGCACTCAACAGCCGTCCTTTACAACGCTACAGAAGCTGAACATAACCAGCATCGCCAAAGAGTAGGGAAACAGAGTTGCTGGTCGAAAATACGACTTGGATGAGTTGTGCATCCGTGAATGGAGACTGTCTCTTGCCAATGTGTGCGTGAGGGTAGTTGTACGCAGTTGTTTCCACATGTTATTTTGGGCTGTTGTGATAGCGGCGTGAGTTATACACAGTGGCAGGTTATACGGGGAAAATATGGCACTGAATATGCTTATCGTTTATAAAATATTTGCAGACTGCGTTCTGCGGGGCCACTGTGATCAGACATTCTGTTCTACAACTTTGAAGGAAAGTAAGGAAGGTTCAAACTGAGCGAAAAAAAATGCGGAAGAGTGGAAGGGACACACAACACAACAGTCCTCGTTTTTTTCCGCGCGGTTTTAACCTTCCTTCAAGTATGAACCAACTAGCCCTCAAGAACATCCTACTAATGCTGTATATAGTTGCAGCAACAATTATCTGTGCTGTACACAATCAGAAATGTTTCTGAAGTTTATTAATGCCATATTTACGTAATGGCCGCCAAAGCTTCACGTGCCATCATGCATCGGTTCTATCATATTTTGTTGCTATCACACGGTACGCTCATATAATCAACAGGTTCGAAAAAATGAGGCCCCTAAAAAGATCACTTGCCTATGCAATTGTCTTATCTTTTTTTTAAAGTTGTTTTCGTCTTAAACTGTATGCATGCGACAAATCGTAAGAATATTTGTCAAACAACAATCGTAAACGAGCGGCACAAATCTGCCATTCTAAGATAAAATAGTGAAAGGTAGTCAGATATGTATGACATTGTGAAAACTGCACTAAGTATTACGAGACATGCACTACGATGAAGGGGCCCACGTGTGTACAATGCGTGCTTCTCGTATACATGTCTCGTAATTCTCAGTGCAGTTCTAACAATAGGCTATGAGAGGCCATAGTGAGGGGCTCTGGATTAATTTTGGCAAACTGGGTTTCTTTAACATGCACCCAAATCTTAGCACACAAGCATTCTTGCATTCTGCCTCCATCGGAATGCAGCCGGGCATCAAACCCACGACCTCGTAACAGCAGCAGAACGTCATAGCCACCGATCCACTGAAGCAGTTTTGCTATCGAAGTACACACGCAGACGAAAGAAATAATTTGCTGGGGTTTCATTTAGAAGAAGAAGTTAAAACCAAAGCTACCCAACTACAGTGGAGTGCAAGCCGGATTTCTCCTTAGTTGGCTGAAACTAGCATGTGAGAAAGCACTTTGACGATGATTTTACGATTCTCAATAGAAAATGAATACATTTAACAGGTTTGATGAGCATTCCTAAGCACTATATCAATCAAGCTAAATCCTACGCGACGTCTATCAAGATGACTAGCAAGGACTGAGAGCGTATAGGTGCATTTCCTTTGTAAATGTTAATCGCTGTTCCTCAGGATTGCCAGGAATGGCGAAATAAGTCATCCTCTCAACTCGAAGGCTTCTACGGATGTTTCCCCCAACTAAAATGTCCTTAAGTTCGCATCCCCACATACCCTTTTCCAAGAGTAGATGTAGGCAATATCCATAAGCATGTAATCACTCCAGAGAACATCATCCATGTAAAGTATGTCCACCTGCAAAAACATAGCAACAAGCCCTCTTGAAACAAATGCCCTTTGCATCTGCACACTAAAGGAACATGAAAGGCAATACCGCATCTTCCAGACTACAGCCTACGGACTATACAGGCTTAAAAGCAGAAATTTAATGTGATTCTGGCTATCTATGGCTGCAGACTGCCGCCTCCATGCACCTATTCTGCCTATTGAAAATTTAGTCTCACCACATACCACTGCACCTTCAGAACCACGACAAGTGTACAGCCACAGAACAGATTAAGATACGTATATTTCACTTTTTTTAAGGAGTTTTCTCAGGTTTACAGAATGTGGACTGAATGCCAGGCATGAGAACACCAACTATATGTCATGTCTAGCATCATGTGCCATGCTTTTTATTGAAAGGATTTGCCACTGCCAACAATGATGGCAGTTCTGCCTTCATCATCCTCGCCGAAGGCTTGAAAGTGCAGAAAGGATGGCAAGGTCTCAGAAAGGTTGCATAGTGCTGGTTCCCAGAAGTCCGCTCCGCCACAGTACAACAGTGTTATGCGGTCAAGCATAGGCGATATACTGCGGTGAAGCATGCAAAGAGTGGGACATATAGGAGGTGTTCCTTTATTATACACGCATGTACCCGCTGTTTCCTGTTACAGTTCGAGCACCAAATTGCTTAATTGGCAAGCCTTCACAGCTATTTCGGATGCGACAGTGGCGATCTAAGCCCTTGAGGGCAGAGAACATACGTACTATGGGTTGCCGCCCATTAGAACTGTGCTTATTATTGAAACTTGCCACACAGGTCCTCATAAGAAGCCAACAAACGGACACCAAGGACAACGTAGGGGAAATTACTTGTGCTTAATAAATGAAATAAAGAAACGATAAATAAAAATCTGGCCCCTCGGTTACCCCCTTTCTTCTCGTTTATTAGATAATGCGGGTCTTGAATCTGGCAACATTGATGCCTTCAGGTAGCATGTGCGGGTTTATCGACCGGTTGCCTTCACCCAAAAAGATCACGTTCTCGTGACGCCTGCGGCAGAAAGGATGTTCCACATCCGCCGCCAAGGTCTGTGAGTGTTGGCGCTGGCTAACACTCCCAGGGTTCTACTAAGAAACATAAATACCCAAGAAAGTGGATGGGGAAAAGGCGCCACGGTAGCTCAATTGTTAGAGCCTCGCACGCGAGACGCAAAGGTTGTAGGATCGTTCCCCAGCTGCGGCAAGTTGTTTTTTTACCCACTTTCATTTCCATTAATTTATCGTTTCTTTATTTCATTTATTAGGCACAAGTAATTTCCCCAATGTTGTCCTTAGTGTCAGTGTTTGTTGGCTTCTTACAATAGGTCCCTTAAGAAGTATTAAAAGAAGTTTGCGACACATATTAAATAATCCTGGCATGCACAATTCTGCATACAGCACCAGAAGCAGCTATACAAAATTGAATTGTTTAGAATTGTAGGCACCGAAATGCAAACTGTGCCTGCAACTTCTACCGGGCCAAATCACAGTGAACTCAGTTCGTCAAGGAATGACTGCCGCTGCACATGACCGATATTCCAGCTGATAGCGGCAGCCCTCAATGAGCAAGCAAATCCTGCACTTGAACACTTTTCATTATCGGCTTCGGTATTGGTGCTTTCCAGTGCTAGGATTTGTGAGCACCTGCGCAAGATCTCATTCGATGTGGACATAGAATATGAAGTATGCAAACGCATCAGTGAAAGAAGTAAGGCCACGGACAGCGCATTCATTCTTAGCCAGCTGCCGTGGCACTGAGATGGCAAACGCTGAAGTTATTTTGAGCCGGAATTCTATGCGGAGTATACAATGGGTGTGGACTATCTAAGGGCAAACATTATTTTTTACCTGTCTTCCAAACACGACAGCACTTTTCATAATTCACTATAACAACTCTCTCTTTAAAAAAAATCACTTTTGGTTACGTCACAGACGATATGCACGTGTTGCGACATCATGAATGACTGACTCGCTCCCTTCGTGTGATTCCTGCAGCTGACACATTCCAGCTGAGCCAGGAAAAAACGCATGCAGCACATTCATTTATTTCTTTATGAAGAGTACTCCTACCTAGCCTTACTGCTACAAAGCATCAGTAAACTTTCCTCAGTGTCATGATGTAGAGATATCAGTGGTGCCAGGTCTGACATGTTGAGACCAACTTTAGCACACCAAATTGAAATATCCAAAGTTTCCAAACCTTCATATCTGCAAAGTGTAATCCTTATACGAGTTTAAAGCATGTGATATGAACTTTGAAAATACGTGTTCCTACTCCCTTTAACCCCAAGTTCAACCCTGCAAACTGTACAACTAGTGTGAACTATATAATAGCCCAGATAATATGGTAACCGGCCTTCCTCCCAATTTGCAGGTGCGTTCCTTTCATTTCCTTTGCATGATGCTCAGTTCTGATTACTCGTCTTACCAGTGCAGCACGATGTGTACTGGCAGCCTCTTTATTTTCTGTCTGTCTGCCGCTCTTTTTGCAGCAGTGGTGTGACATCTTTCTGTGACACAGACAACCGCATTCTTCCTGGCCTTGCACGGCCAAGCCATGGCCACCTAATATGTTGGGAATGCCCCCAACTGCATGTTTCTGAAGGCCTTTTGCATACCTTCGTCACGTAAACAATAGCCAGCTTTTTTTTTTTTAAAGATACAGTAGAACCTCGTTGATAGAATCCTGTTTCATACAATGTTTCAGGGCCAACGTTCACGATCGAGAACACAACAAATGATCCAATACAGCTATGATCCTTTTTTTACCGGTTAATACATTCGAGGAAAACACTATCTTCTGGCCCTAATCCTCGGTACATTGGCAAATTGCAATCGGATGATAAGCTTTCAGGCCGCTTGATGCCATGCGAACAAAAAGCCGCGAGGCATCTGCGATCGAGCGCAGTAGGAGCCTGGGGCAGCAACTTTCCCGCAGTACTCACCTGCCTGTGTCATGTGAAAACGCCGGCACGCACTCATATTCCTCTTCCAGCACCGGCAAATCTCCTTGCGAGTCATCGGACGTCACATTCACAGCTATCGCCGCCAACCCTATTGCAATAAGCATCTTCACCTATCTGCCTGACACGTGCGTGTGGCATTGGAAGCGTACTGCGTGCTTGTAATAGGCAACGACCCAAACATGCTGCTATTCCCAGCTGCAGGTGGCACAAAGTGAACGTCGTGTTTCACTCTGGTGGCATCGTTTTCCGCCATCGGCTACTGCTCGATTTCGTTTCAGTTTTCCATCGCCGCCTTAACACAAAGTGTGCATAGGAAAACCACAAAGCGAGTCTTGGGTTGTTTGGGTCTTGGGTGTTGCGCCGCAATGATTCTCGCTTAATGGGCGCCTCAAAATATCCCGCGAAAATGCCCCACCCAGAGAAGCTGCTGAACCAGGCCAAACTCGAGGAGCGCAAATGCAAGCTTGCCGACCAGCATAAATGACAACACACGTCCCGGGCTGCTCAAGCCCCACCAGCGCGTTGCGCGTTGGCTTGTCATGCTGCAATGATTCACGGAACACTTCGCATTACATCGATGTCAACTACAGTTGAGTCTGGCAAATTGTTTAGTGACTTTGGATCGTAAATTCTTCCGATTAGTATTCTTTTCTCGCATTTTTTTTTCCAGAACATATGAACGAGGTTCTACTGTATTTAGGGCATCTAGAAAACTTTTTTAAAAATATTGCAACCTGATGCAAAATCAGTGACATTCATAACGATAAGAAAAAGAAAGAATTGCTTCAGCAGCATCGCCAGCAAAGCCACAACAGCCACTCAAAGCAGTCTATGAGCACTCATACATCATAAACGCAAAGAGGAGACATAAATTGAATGGACGCATGCATGCATTTGCAAAGATTCATGAGGAGTTTTACGCCAGCCCACCTTGTATCTTGTGCTGATGCTGTACTTCATGCGGAGAAACTTTTGAAGTAAGGCGATCGTCACAGCGGCTGGGCAGTTGAGGTAACGTTTTGCGGGCTCCTGTGTTAACGACAAAGCAACATAAATGGCGCACACTTAGAGTGAGCTGTCATTACCACGAAGGTATGCAGAGTTCATCAAAGCCACAATTTTCTAAAATACAATTTTCAAATTTTTCTGGAATTTTTTTTCTCTAGAACTCGTGTCCTCCCTTCATAAGTTATCAATGTTGTCAAATAGCGTTGAACTGCATAGAAGACAACGAGCCATTGTGTTTCGGTACGAGTTTCCGAAAATTGCGAAACTCAGTCTTTGGCTCCTTTAGGACACGATGCAGTCCATTTTTCACCAACAGGAAATTTACCAGACCTGTGCAGACCCGGTCAAAATATGTGGCCTCAAGCTTAGCTGGTACAGGAACTTTCAAGGCGGTGTTGCCATCCGTCTCTCCTTTCTGCGCCTTTTCTGGCTTTTCCTTTAGCTTCCCTCTAATGCAGTTGCAATACATTCTAGTAAACACAGTAGTTCACCCTGCTGCCACAGGTAATTCACACCCACCTTAAATGCTTGGCTGCTCGGTCCAGCTGCAGACACCTCAGGCTCCGTCTTAACATCAACACTGGAAAGAGCAAATGAACTTATATAGTGAAGTGGACTACTTGTCCACCAAACAGCAGTCCAACAACTAATAAACATTAAACATAATTTCGTCACTCAGCCAACTATTTATTTCTGCAAAGAACACCCAAGGTGCAAAAGAGAAAATGGCACCATTGAAAAAAAAAAAAAAAAAAAGAAGCTGGAACTTTAAGTGCTCAAGTTTGCAGGCTAAAACTCCAAGTCAGAGAACTTGCGTTTAACCTGTTGGTGAATGTTCATTGAGAACGAAAAGCATGTGCAATGTTGGAATTTTATTTTTAACAAAATTGCGAGGTCACAACTGAAAACACTACGGTTTTGAAGAAAAGTCACTAAGTGATTATGGTGATATTAAAAAAATTCAGGGGTTCCATGTGCCAGAACCACGATATGGTTATAACGCATGCCATAGCAGGGGACTCCAGAGTAATTCTGACAACCTGGAGTTCTTTTAACATGCACCCGACGCACAGTACACAGGCCTTCTTGAATATCAGCCCCATCGCAATGCGCCCGCAGTGAGCGGGATTCGATCCCACACCCTTGATGATGGCCTGCTCAAAATTGTCCTATTTATGTATTGACTGTCCGTAGATAACCTCTTGTTATGGCAAGTCAACAGCAGGAATTGTGAAAATAAAATTCCCAGTTTTGCAGAGTGGTAGCAGACCTCAAAGATATTGTGCTTTGCCTAGAAAAGCAGCTTCGATGCAACAAGACAATATGGCTCACTAATAAGCTTTACGATATCTCTTTAGAAGCAGTGACATATTGAAATGCATTTATGCTTCTTGCGATAAAATGGGGTCAAGGCACTTAAATTAGCCGAAGACACTTGCGCAATTTCACTAGGGCCATTTACTGGCTATTTAAGTCAATAAGTCGAACAGAAATTCATTAAACGGTAACTCAGGCTTAAAAAAAGACAAGGTTGATGTTAAGGTGACTGAACACTTGCTAAATTTAGCAACTTTCTCACTAAGTTACCAACATTGCCCCTGTGTTGGCTTTTAGACTAGCTGGAACTTAGTCATTTCAATCTTAATTAAATTTTGCTTTCTTAAGCCAAACAGAATCTGTGTGGTACATCAGTCTCCATTTCTTGTCTCATTAGTGCATGCTTTGTTTTCATTCTAAATGATGAAGTCAATCTACCAGTCAATGTGCTCACAGTACTTTGATGTGGAATTCTCATTTCGACAGTCATACTAGTACACGGGTTTATAATTAAACACAATTCCAATAAATTGCCCAAAGAACTGCCTTGTGGCACAACCTTTCAACAGGGTTCCCCGAAGTTACTGCATACTTTAGCTTTGTAGCAAGCCTCTTGCATGATGTGTACCACGAGACTGCAATACTATGACCTGAGAAATATCTAACCAGTGGCAAATATGATCCCTGTGCGACATTTCAAAACAGATAATGATGCCAATGACAGTGACTGAAAATGTGTGCATTATTGTTTTACAGGGGTTTGTATAACGAAAAGTTAAATTTCCAAGGCCACGATAATGCATTTTTTAAGGACTAAAGCACCACGATGCCCGACAGCTTGAAGACTAAACACTGTTTTAAACAACAAGGTCAAATTTCTTTCTTGCACACTGAACAAAAAGCGCTTGATGAGCTTTTTTAACAAATGTACCACCAGGCACAAAGACAAAAAAAGAAAAAAAAGGAAAAGAAGAAAATGATGTGGAAGAAGGCTCCTACCACAAAAATAATAATCAGATTGGATTGGCTTGACTCTTGGCTTGCATAAGCCTCCTGGTCAAATGCACTAATGAAATCCACTGAACTTAGCCAAAAGCAAATTTTAAGGACTTTTAAGCACTTGAAGCTCTCATGGCCTTAAAGATAGCAGTTTTACATTCAAGGGTATCACGGACTAGTACAAATCCTGGTTTTAACAGAATTTATTTTTCGTTTTGTACAACCAACATGTCACTCAGTAATAGCCCACCAAGGCCCGCAGCGCTACGTCCTTCTTTGCTAAACAAGCCCGAAGCTGTATTTTTATGTCCGGCAAAGCTCTCCACAGGGGCTCAGAAAACACGCATGGAATTCCTCCATCGTTACAAGGAAGAACAAACCCACAGAAAGCATCGATTTGAGAAAATTTGAAGGACACATCCCAATGTGTAGGCAAGACTGAGAACTCCCTTCCCAGGGATTCACCAAAAGTGCTTACTTAAAGACGGCCACTTACATGGGCTTGTACTCCAAAGAGAGGCTGACCGCTTCATCAGGACTGAAGATGATGCGACCGGAACTCGAGCTATCCAGTTCTCCTTTTTGTTCGGGGCTTAATGATGCTTGGTCCGCTGACAAAGAGAGGGATAGAAATGCTGTTAGCAACACGGCTCCAGCACAACGCCGCTGCTTGTGCAGCCCATCCTGTGAATAGGCCGGCACATAACTGCTATATTCTACACCACAGGAGACTGCAAGGCAGATACTGACACTCTCCTGAAAGCAAATGGCGTGAAACGGTGCACACCTGTGGAAGACGGATCATTGATTTAGAGAAGAAATTTCGCACTGCACTGTGGATTTAACGAAGCCATTGCATGCCACATTCGCACTTCCGTAATCAGCGAGCAGAAACTCTCGTGACAGTGGCAAGCAAGACGCATCGTCGTGCGATTTGCGAGCCACCCCACTGTGGCATTGCTGGGCACCTCAATCGTGCCCGTGAGCACAGCTTGCAACATGTAAGCGGGAATTAAATTGGCAAGTTGAGAGTCACTTTCGAACGTAGCAGCGTCTGTCTGCCTGCTCAACTCAAGTCACCGACGGATGATGATATGGCTGTTTGCATGACATATTGTAACGGACACAAGCGTCTGTGCGTAATTTTGTGGTTCAGGTGCGTCGGTGTCAGCTCACTGCAGCTTTTATACAGGCTAGTTTGCTACTGTACTGCACCAGTTCCGTAATAAAAATGCACAACAAGCATTTCAATGAGGGCAAGGAGCACTACTGTGTGCCAGCCGGGGGACGTGAGCATTTAGGCTTATTGCTGCAATTGGTATGAAGGCGACCATTCCGCAGAAAGAGTGGCTTGTGACACTTATTTTCGAAAAAATTAAACCAACTTTTGTGCGTCAGACACTTCGTTCACGTGAAGATGCTTTTGGTGGCGTGCGGTGCCCAGAGCAGTAGCTGTAGGGTCACAGCACGAAACGGCGCGAAAGAGAAAAAGATTGCCTGTCTACATATTAGTATCGCAAGTTCCTCATCAAAAGCGACGGCCTTTAAGGTTAAAGGTAACACGTGGAACCATAAATAATACAAGCCACATGCGGCCGGAGCGGCAGTGCTACTTTATTAAAGTGGGTCCAGAGGGGATGACACCCTGCATCATTCCCTCCGATAATAACGCAAATAACTGATAACTCTGCCAATAACGTAAACAGGCCTTTTGTTGCCCAATGGGCTACACATAATTTTTTATATTTTACTTTGTTTCGAATTTAAGTAATGCCTTCCGCTCATTTCTATGTCACCCTTCCACCGCTCGCGGCCTGCTGATTGCATTGATAACTCGGGCGGAGTCTCGCTCCGGCCACTGCCGAAACGCAAAAATAAATAGCATCACGAACGGTGTCAGTGCAAAATTCCCACCAAGGGATTTAAGAACAAACCACTCTGCAGCATGCACATGTTGATGGCACGACTATTGTACGAGTGGATAACGTTCACAGTTTAGTGAATGTCCATTCTCTACTCAAATATGGCAGAAACACCCAAGACACCCAAGAAATGCTTGCGACAGGTAAAGCATGACCAACGAAATGTTGAACTTACTTCCTTACATCCAATCATAAGATATATAATTGCCCGTTATGGTGGCCTTCAAATGTACTATACTGCCATCAAATTTATGGCAGGCTTACCTTTGCTGCCCTTGGAACCATAGAAGTCCCGCCGCCGCTTCATTTCCTCTAAAAAGAAAAAGAAAGTGCACATGATGTCAAGGAACGCAAACAGTAGTTACGAGCATGTTCTCTTTCAGCACCGTTTATGAAATAAGGGGAAAGAAAAAGTGGTGGAGTCTTAACATCCCAAGGCAACACTTCAGCTATGAGAGCCATCATAGTGGTTGGGAGCTGTGGATTAAATTTTAATCACCTGCAGTTCTTTCACCAGCACTTAAGAGGAAGTTTTAGCGCGGGGGCCCACTCCGATTTCCCTATCAAAACAAAGTATATAATGCAGAAGTGCTTTTACGAGGCAACCACTGGACTGGTTTGAATTAAATTTGCTGCACTTGGGCGAGAAAGTTATATTCTAGCAACTCTAAGAAGCTGAATTTGAAATAGGGCTCGAAGAAGCCTTCAATGCCAAAACACCCAGTACTGTTAAGTTTTCCCAGATAATACGAAGGCTTTAACTGTGCTTTCTGTAGCGGGTGCCGACAGTAGCAATGCATCTCATACATCCCTCTCAGAGCAATGCAGACAGGAAATCCCGTATCAATGTCCATCTGCAGCGTGGCGTCATCCTACGCAGCAAATTTTCGAACGGCCTGAACCAAGGGTTCAGCACGCGTCACGGACCAGACCTGCAATGCAGTACTGTCCCAAAACTATGCCAAAAAAAATTTGAGCATGATGTTTAAAAATCCATAACTCTGCACCAAGTACATATACATAGTGCTAGTGCTTTACACTGTGTCAAGAGTGTCTGAAGTGGACAAATTTCATATATTCATTTACAGTTTACGTGACATTGTTAAACTGTTTAACAGGGTTTTGCAAAAGTCCTACTTTTAAGTTTAACTGAAATCATTCTGGCACTTCACATAATTTGGCTGCCATGAACTCTGAAACGAACTAGCAATTATGGCGTACTCGGCAGCCCGAATAGCAATGACCCATAGCAGGCATAAGAAAGCAATCACCGGTGAAAAGCAAGAAGCAGAAGCAACATCCCAGGAATCCATGTCTGCGTAGCTACATGCCAAGAAGAAATTTTACAATCTAGAATTGTCTGACGACACATCTATCCCGCACTGCATGAATTCCAGGCTGCACTACAAAGATTCAGTGCTTGTAACCGAGCGACAGAAAAGAGGGCAATGAGACCAGAGGAGGAAAGAATAAGAATAAGCAAAACTTAGACCTGCACTCCCAACTTAGAAGTTCTTGCAAGGGTGGTTGCCCTAAGCCCTGGAAGGCTCTACCAGCCGAAAATGTTAGAGAGGTTCTGCAAACAACACATTGTAATAACTGCAAACTAGAGCACGCAAGCGCAATCTGTGGTTGTGTATTGTTTGCATCAGTCATGGTGCACTGCATGGCTTTGGGAGTTAGCCGTAAATCTGATGCTTGTGGGGAAACCCACCCAATAAAAGTTCTCCAAACAAAAGGGTGCATCGTATGCAAGCGAATGCAGTAATACTCCATCGGCCTCTCAGCAAAAGGGCAACATGAAACTTTGGCACTCACTCTGATAAAGTCCTGGCACAGCCTTGTACACGACATTCTGTAAAGTGTCATCCTTTCTGCGAAAAGGAGAAAGCATGTGGAGGAGGGACATGTTAAAAAAATAAAATGAAAATAAAGGATCACCTCAACAATAAAAAAAAGGAACATCCAAACAGTTGAGATCCTAAGAACAGCAGCCGGAAGGACAAGTGCCGAAAAGAATCAGAGAGGCGGAGTTTGCCAACAGAGAATAACGAAACAACGGCAATCGTACAAGGAAAAAAAGAAAGCTTTTTAGATGTATGCAAATCAAAACAACTAGTACATCGAAGACGGTGAGAAGCTGTATGAGGGAGTCCTCGCATCTTTCGTAACTCGTAGAGGTCTGCTTTGCCACTGCTTCAAATCCACTTAAGACTTTGCAAAACCTAGACTATATTTGGTGCCATTCCCTTTGCTACACCAGAGTCCTTTCAGATGATTTACTATATTCTAGCTTAGCACCGTACTTTCCAGACTATAGTCCATGGACTCTACAAACTTGACAGTTTAGATTTCGTGAGGTTTGGACTATCTATGAGTATGGACCATACATTCTTTTTATTTATTAAGATTAAGCGCTAAAGTGTGACAAGGCCAGACTGCGCCTTCGAAATTTTTCCGGGCATAATAATCTATCAAAATGAGCCCCGCAAGGGTCGCACGAGCAATATTTCCAGCCCATACTGGCAAGCTGGTGAAATTTTTTGGGTTTAAGACTCACGCCCTAAATTACGGAACACCGTGACAATAAGCAAGCAAAAGCACTGTTCACAATACTTAATGTGGCTGCTTTTCGGTGCTTGGATTTGTGAGCACATGTGCAAAAACCTTGCTGCAGTGTACTGAAGGACACAGGCTTTCACTAGTTGACAGAATCTTTGCTTACCTACTGTTTACTTGTTGCAGACAAGATAAAGTAACTATTTTCTGTCGAAGTTGTCCCTGCAGACTCTTTACGAAAAGAACAATAATTTTAAGCCAAAAGTGGCCCCTGCCAACTATACACCGGGTGCAGACTACAGTCCGGAAAATACGGTACTTCAATAGTCACCCCACTATATATCCAATAAATGTTTCCGTGTGCTGCACCAGCGATACCAATGCTGGCATTATTAGGCTGCATGTTCCAATACGGCCGCTTCGAGGCTGCCATGCAGGTGGCAATTGCTGGCTGCTGTTCTCTGGAGGACATTTAATATCGAAACTTATATCGACCACCACTTTTCCGGGACCACCGCCCCGGAAAGGCAGTGGTCCCAGGTTTGATTCCCGGACCAGGATGAATTTTTCTTCAACTGCGAGGCTTTTCTTTCGAGAAACCCGTATGGGCTTCCTTTGTAGCAATTGCTACGAACGGGCGGATGCCTAATTTTCCCTTTATTGAAAAATCGAAAGAAATGATACAGAAACTGACATGACACGGTATCAAATGTTGTGGGACTCCCCTTATCAACTTTGCTGTAATATACTTGCACAGACTTTTGAAAATGCAAAAACTAACAAAGTGCTCACATAAGGTGATTCTCCATGTTGATTTTGGAAAGCCGCAGATCACAGACAGGACACGCATGGCCAGTTTCGAGGTGCTTCAAAATGCAGGACCTGCAAACTGCACAAAGGTGACAAAACCAGAGAGAGACCAAGGTTTGTTAGAAGAATAATGGGGATGAAGAAGAGACATATATTAGGCTCAACAAAAGATGACACCAGCTCTCTTTCTTTTCTTTTTTCCCTGCCATCTACAGACAATCTGGAACGCACAGTGAACGAAAGAATAAGCAACGCATTTTCATTCAAGGGGGATGGCTTTTGGCCCAACTGGGACATGGGAGAAGAGGGTTTAGCACAGGGCATCCCGCAGCAAGAATCTAGACAAGCTCTCCACGGGCCTACAGAAAGAACACCGTCTGCTCAAAGGCCTAAAAGTCTGACGGCAAGGGATTTCCAAACACAGCCTTTCACTGACGCACATTCAAAGAGACTGCTCATCTGCAGAGGTTTACACAAAGGTCACCATAAACAGTGAAAAAGGGCGTTATTTCACAGCACGGGACCACATCACGTCGGTACTGGGAACGGATGCCCAACCAAAGTGCAAAACACTGCAACAGGCTGCAACAACTGACACAGTACATAATACATGGGAATGTGGACCCTGACTGCCATCGCTCCTTTCAAAAACAAAAGTTAAGGCTATCCCCTCATCTGCGAATCAGCTGAATCGGGCCACATCTACAAAGGATCGATGATGGTACTTGGTTGCTTGCATCAAAATCTGCAATTATGTGAGCAGCCAGCGAGCTGCTGGACTGATAGGCATGATCACTTACTAGCACGAAATAAAGTTCTCTCGCTCTCTCTCTCTACGGTAGTGTCAACTCACTCTAGCAAAATTTATAGGAACTACAAGTGGGCTTCAAAATCTTAGCAAGCACTATTCACGGCTCTCACCAGTACGCACAGAACACCTCTAGTTGGTACCTGCAAGGTTTTACTTCAACACTTCTTCTCATCTGCGGCAATCCTTGAAATTACCACCCACCCACACATACACACAAGAGATGTGGCAAAGGACACAAACTGTTACAGACGAGTTGTTAAAGATACACTAAAGTGAAACATGGTTAAATTATTATTTCAAAACTTCTTGTTAATTTGTTTGGCTAAGATGTATGAGTGACAAGTTCTGCAAAAGTAAAATTAGATTTCGCCAGACTAGAATGTGCAGACGGTAATTTACAAGTGTGGTGCAGTGTACCTGCAAAGTCAATTTCTCTTTCTAAACTGGAGTCACCAATTTTAGGCCATGTCCTCAATTTCAGACCACGCAAGCCACAGGCCCTATCACCACGCAAGCCCTTACCCACCTCACTATGGACGTGCATCTGATACATGGAAGTGAACGTGTAACCGGGTCTGCATCGCCGAGATGCATTGGTCTCCGTCAATTAGCGCAGCTGTCTCAACATCAAACATGGGAAAGAAAAACCACAGCACGAAAGAAGCAAGAACGAGACGATTACACAGGACTGGCGCTTCAATAAAGAGATCAATGTAGGACATAGACGGCTAAGTAGAACATTTTCTTGGAGAGTTGGTTCATAACTGAGAAGGAAAAACTAGCACTAAAGAAACAAGGCAGAGACGAGTACTAGTCCTGTGGGCTTGTTGTGTCATTCTTTTTTGTTGTTAGTTTTTTTTTTTCTTCTCGGTTATGAACAAACTCACCCAAGAAAATGTTTTACTAAATCAAACATGGGCACATTTTCTTTGCTCATGCCATCACGTCTCTCACTCACTGGTTCTGGCTTCAAGAGTGTGCCTTAGGAAGCCAGAGGGTTTGAACTGAACGAATTCCCGGTGAGAATTTAAACGATTTTCAAAGGTCACGAAAGACATTGCGAGGCAAACAGACTTCCTACATTCGCTTACATTAACCGAAATTTTGAATTACCCGAGTTTTAAATTAGGCAGGTCGACCGTAGTCACTTTTATCAAGAGTGATGTCTCGATACTTCGGAAAACAGTACGAATGCAATTCGCAGTTGGTGCAGCACCGGCTTTATGTCCCGACTTCGTGTGTTGTCATAGCTTACAACACCTCGCTAATATTGCAGTCACATGCACATTGAAATCAAATAAACGATCATTAAAATAATATTAAAGACCACTTAAATCTGCAAGTCCTACTGGCTCTCCTCCGCAAGCTCGCACAAAGGAGCAAATCAGGCACACATGCATCTCAATGGCCTTTAGTTTCAATGACCGTTGAAAGTGAGCGAGCCCAAGTGCATCGTAAGCGAAGTTCATTGTTAGTTAACCAAAAAAGAAAAAGGGAAACACAACTCAACCTGACAATTTTCAAAGGCTACAAATTACGAGCCCAAGTACTGTACAGGAATGCTGTAAAACCTGCCGTGTTAAAATGCCACCATTAGTGTCACCCTTCAGGGATAAAAATTTGAATGTTTGTTGGCTGAAGAGGTTACCCTGAGCAACTGATGCATCTCAAAGAGATCGAATGAGCCTTTGCTTTATTTCATGTGTTTCTTCCAATGCTTCAGGCTTCTCAGACTGTAATAATCTCGGGCCTTTACTTACCCCACTAATATGACAGCTTTTCCTGCCAGGCAAAAGAAGCAATGTTTTTGATAAAATTAATCTGTTAGATCAGCCTGACCTTGTTTTTCACATTATAGCGATGACCTATCAAAAGCTGCAGCTGCAGCTTGAGAAAGCATCATTTTCTTACAATGAACCCAGGGCCACAGCAAGAGACTCCGGGTGGCTTTGAGGTGGTTTACTAGTGCAATCTCTTTATGAAAGAAAAGAAAGCTACAGAGGTTATTAAAACACCTGACATAATTAAAAAGACATAAAACTCTGAAGATGCAATATGGCTTTGGAAGTCACATGCACACATTTATTTCATACAACAACAAAACAAAAGATGTTTAGTGCCTCTTTGGGAGGTATATCCGCAGAAAGACTTCAAATTTCTTTTTTTTTAAGTTCGCGCATGCGGTAAATAAGGAAAGGAAGTTGCAAGGGATTGTTTAAAATGCGCGCCTCCTTTAGCCTCAATTATTAGTGCAGCTCGCTCTGTACTCGCACTAACAAAATTAAATTAGAAAGCTGTTTTCCCAAATGCCGTTGAAAAGGCTAACTCCTCACAAAGACATATCGTGAGACATCTCAATATGTAAAGTGGAACAAAGAACACTTACTGCCCGGTCCAAAAGCAAACTCAATAACACTTTAAACACTTTATATGCGTCACACCAGCATGCGCTATCGTGGATGAGAGGCACAATAAAAAAATGTGAAGCTTTCATAGGATAGCCACAAGTCAAGAACCGAGAATCCTCAGATTCCCAGAAAAACATCGAGAGGGAAACGCGGAGCTGGCGGCTTACAGGAGTGCAGACACTTGACCACTGTCATGGCGTCCACCAGGTACCCCTTGCATAGCTTGCAAGTGAGGCAAGGGTTGAGGCCCACCACGTCGGGCCGGGGCCCGACCCTGGAGGCGGCCGCGCTTCCTGGCGGCGCGCCTCTGCCCTGCTGCGGAGCCGCCATCCGCTATGCCCACCGCTCCCTGCAAAAGAGAGAGAGAGAGGGTGAGAAATACACTACGCACGACCGTAATGCTTCATGTCATTAGTCGGCACATAGTCGACAAAAGAATCTGCTGTGCAAACTAGCGCCAGACACAGGCGCACACACAGGACAAGCACGGACTGCCAAGTGAAAATTTTGTTTGCTTGGCAGTCAACAAATGAATTTCTCTGCCAAGCAAACTTAGCTTGTAGAGTGGTTTTGTTTCCCAGTACACCCTTTTCATGAACGTGCAGCTGGCTTTCCTGCGAGGCAGTTCGCCCAGCTCATGGTTGGTGGCATAGTAGTCATATTTTTGCAAATAGGGGATACAAGCACAGTTCGCCCGTGTTGGAAGATGTCAGACGTGGTCCTTGTGACGAGAACATGCATGAGAAACAAGCCCGAACTTGTGCAGCTGGTGCCTTGTCTTCATCCAAACAACAACTGGGGAGGCATTCCGTAGGAGTCCAGCCAGTGGACTGTCCATTTCGGCCGCTGCCGATTGGCAGCGGCCGCTCGCCTCCTACTCACTGGTACAGCTGCATCCAATCAGCAGCGGCCAAAATCGACAGTCCACTAGGTGGAGTCTTACAGAATACAACCCCTCGTGACAGTGAGAAGCGCAGTTGCAAGTTAGGAAAAAGGTCAATCAGCCCATTATTTTGCAGCGTCTGTTATGGATGAGAATAGAAGAAACGAGGCGCTCAATCTCTCGTTTGTTACAGCATGAAGACAACAGGCAATGAAGCCAGGTAAAGCACAGGAGAAATGAACTGCTCTTTACAATTAAACTGTACAGATAAAGAAAGAAACGAAATGAAAGTGGACGAAAAGACAAGTTGAAACAGGTGGGAGCCGAACCTTTCACATATTGCGCATTAATATGCAATGCTCTGTCACCGAGTTACTGCTGCGGCCACCCTGCTGTACACTTTCTTGGGTATTTGAGTATGTGTACTAGCTCAAGCCCTGGGGGTGTTAGGTAGCACCACTCGCAGCGATGGCAGTGGAATTCACTGCACAAATACGCACGTACCCACACGGAGGATGAGCACAGACTACCAACTAAACTTACCGTATTTGCACAATTGTAACGTACCTTTTCTTAAGTAAAAGGTGCATTCAAGTTTGCATGCATGTTACAATCATAACTAATTCTACTCAATCTCAAAACAGATTCTTACCAAAAAAAAAACAACATCTCAGTGCAAGCTAGCTAGACACACTCCCATCGAACAGGTTGTCTGAAGACAGTGACGCTCAGAGGCTTCGCAAGGTGGGTTCACGGTGCATGGAATGCCCTCCCGCTGACGATGGCTGCGCTAGCCTTCAAGAAGTGTGGCATTTCTAATGCATTAAATGAAACTGAAGACGACTTCCTGTGGTTGGTAGACAGCGAAAAGGAGGTATCGTCAGACTCCGAGAGCAACTAGTTGCTAAGGCTCCGCTGTGTGCATGTCTGTGTGCCTTTGTATGTTCCATAATATACTTTCAACCTGGTACACATCAGAATCGGCACAAAGTTATTTTTTGGGATATTTGGGCTGTAATATAGCTGCACATTACAATTGGTATACGCAGTTCCAATTTACCACCCTGGTGGGTGCCAAAAGTATTTTTTTTTTTTTTCGATCCTCCCTTCTCCGATCCCTCCCGTCTTGCACTAGCTGACCTCGTCTTATGCCTGCAACTTTCCCAATTTCGTCACACCACCCAATTCTCCGCTGTCCTCAGCTGTGCTTGTCTTCTTTTGGCGACCATTCCGCAAATCCATGGTAAGTTTGTACCCTATGCATAGCCTGCCTGACTCCACTCCTTCCTCTTGATGTCAACAAGAACGTCGGCTATCCCCACCTGCTGTCTATTCTACTTCCCCTGTCTTCATGTCCCTTAACATTATATCTATTATTTCGCAACATTTATTTATTACCATGCCTGGCCTTTACAAACTTGAAACAGACTTCAATAATGTGACATCGGAGAGAGTTCTGTTTAAATTCGATCACAGGTGTTTGGTAAAAACATTCCCTGCATAGCAGTTGTAGTCAGTCATTAATTACTTGATGATTGAATGAACATTACTCCACCCAACAACCCCACCAGTGCCATACTGTTTGTAAAAGCGAAGATGGTGTCGAGGTTCTATTCACGTGCCAGATGCATTAAAACCTACACTCAATGACCACCTAGGAATTCAGTACGAACCCCACCCACAATGCCACCCAACACCTATCCTCGCTTATAAACCTACTGAGGTTGAAATAAGTTTGCCTCCACTGCAACATTTTCTTTTTTTTTCTTTCCGAGTTGAACAGCAGCGTATTTTCACAGCATTCTTAGATTGTTATCAACTAGATTTCTGAAAATTCATTAAAATTCATAAGCAATGTATTTGCGAACAAATAGGAGGTTCACAAACTAGGCAAGATTCTTTAGCATCAGCAGCAACTGCAGAGAAGGTTTCATTGTCAATGAACTCTGCTGAACGCTTAACTCTGATACTCTTGCCCTATGTGAGATCATAGCCATTAAATGTCTACAACCTTAAGTTCCTTAATGCCATTATACTTGAAGTTTGCTGCTACACAGGCACTTTCAGCTACATAAATGTCACAATGACGATAGCTGCAATTAATGCAACAATTTTGCTTAGCAATCCTAATATCCCCCCAAATTTTCCGCATGCTAAAGTTCAAGAATCGCATTCCCGACTTCCTTAAGAATCACCCTGAAACTGCTCAACTGGCTTTGTGGTTACAAAAGAAAAGTGTGAAATGTTCAGCTGTTAGTTCCAGCTTATTAACTTTACTACCTTAAGGAGCCTATTTTATGTAAAAATATTGCAGTTCACTTTAAAAATGTACATTTCCCAAGGAGCCATAACTGCAACATTGAGAACAAGAGTACAGAGTCAATGACCAAATGAGTCGTGAGAATGCACCATGCCAATGATGGCATTAAAGTTTCAAGCCATTAAGTATGTCTGACTGGCACAGCAGAAATGGCATTAAACATTAAGTAATCAAGCAGCTAATGTAATTTGCTGTGCTCATGTGGCATGAATATAAATTTATGAAGTTTTAGCTAGGAGTAAATGAGGCGGATCTATATTTTATATTAAAAGCAGTAGGTGCAACTGCAGACATGTCAACTAGACTGCTCAAGAGTTCACTCATGTAAAACTTGCTTAGACAATTTAAGCCCCCACATGTAATGGAATGATAATCAGCCAAGAACAAACTTTAGTTTCCTTAATCATGGCATCATCCACGTTCTTCATTCCCCAATTATAAACAGACAAGCAATGGTGAAGCCATCTGTCATAATCACTACCTGCTGGGTCCTGTATGAAATGCAATCAATTGCAAACAACTGCACTGACTGCTCAAGTGAAGAGTTCATAAGAGTAAAATTCTATCTATGGCAGTGAAACCCATCAATATCACTTTGTGCCTGAGCACAACAGCTGACTGTTGTTGGTTCAGCAACAACAATCACAGACCAATCTGTTATATACCTCCAAAATAATAGAGATCTGCAGTATCAAAATGTGTTCCCTTCTTTATGTGACTACAGACAACAAACTTATGCAGATGTTCAAGACTACAAAAAAATGCACCCTTAACCGGGTCGACTGCACCTACATTCTGTTGTAGCATCAACCCAAGAGCGATCGTATGAACGCACGTGACCGCAACAGCTACGCGTCGTCTGCTCAACCTCGTCTGCTAGAGCATATTTCGTAGCTTCAGCTACTCCGCTACGTACTAATAGCACAAGAAAAACTGCCATTCTAACTATCGCAGAAGGCCTCTCAATGTATGAAAACCTAAGGTATGTTTTTCAAAGCTTTTCTTAAATAGGGTCTAAGATGAAATGTAGAACCACAAGCAAGGTTTGCGACTTGAAAGGGGCAACCCAAAACTAGGACAGTCTATTACGGTGCAGCGCCTACGAGAAGGTTGTTTCGTCGACGTAATCATGAAACAAGACAGTAATTGCGTCACGATGCAGGCTATTTCTGAGATCTCGTGTTCTGATAGCGTCTTATTACATGACCCTGATCACTGAAAGTCAAACCAGCCCACTACGCCTGTCGTGTTGACGCAATGCATCGAGGCACGGCGAATTTTACGGCTGGGTCTGGGTGCTTAGGCAGATATCATAAAACAACTGTGCAGGTGGGTGGATTTCTTGCCAAGCCGGTGTCTTTGTACAGGATCGAGATCAAAGTTTCCCCAGTCGTTTTTACAACAGCTTGGGCCTTGTCTGAGGCAACTACTCTAACGATGCAACTGACCTCAATGTCGTGTGGCATTCAATCGGGGAGGCTTTGCAAAGCGAAGACCCTAGCAACAACGCGACTTCCGACAAAGTGCCCTTACTTTAACCATCCACATTCGGGCCAAATGTAATCGCCGACGTATCAACAGGGCAGCGCGACACTCGGACCAACCTAAACACCGTGAAGCTGAGCAGACGTCAACCCCCGCCACCCCAACTTTCGTGACAGCGCCTACTACCCTGAACAGTGAAAATATGGCACGGAGGCGAAAACGTTTCGCTCTAGCAGACGGTCATCGGCAAATGTGTGCCGAGAATGAGAGTTACGTGTTTTCGTTTTTTTTTTTTTTTTCTCGGCCCCCAATTACTACGGCGATCACGATGATACGCTCAACTTCCTCCGGTAATTAAGGCCTGCGTCAAGCCTCGCAGAAAGAAACTGCAACGTAGCTTATAACCGCACTTATGGCCTTCGATCGCGTCCCGAAGAAACAAATTTCCAATTGCGAATGTGCAACGTAATACTGCAGGCACTGACCGCTCATCAAGTTTCAATGCACAATTTGATTACGATGCCAGAGGCGTTTGCTGGGAACCAGTCTTGGCGGAGAGAGCTCGCTCGGACTTACGGGGGAAACAGTTGCGTTTGCCGCGGCTCGCATGTTTGGGCAGGCTTTGAACGTCTTTCCATGCGCTTGCTGGTTTCGTGTGGCCCTAAATATGTTTGGACGAAACAATATTGGTACGGACGAGTCGAATCGATAGCCTCCTCTTTTTTTCTTCTTCCTACCACGTCACCGAAGCAGCGCTGGTTCCGCGTCGGTTAGCGGCTCAGCCCAGACATTGACACGACCACAGTCGGTTTTAAAGGCCACGCAAACGTCTTGCGTGCAGTCCGCGGTGGTTTGACGTGCCTAGACGCGTCTGACCTTACCTCATGAAAGCGGAAAACTGCGTCGGTCCGAGCTCGGCGAGAACGTAGCAGCGGCCATTTCGCTTCGCTGCTAGGCCTAAGCGACGCTGACCGTCGCAGAAACCTCGCCACATTCGTCGACCACGACCAGGCTTCCTTCCCGTGCGTGCCGGCGGCCGTTCAGTCTTCGCGAAGCGCACGGTATCCGCGACAATTAGACGTAAACTCCACAGCCCGTGCGTGGACGTCCATGTTTGTTTGCTACGAAAACCACAGGGTTCCTCGACTCGTTTTCGAGCGCGCACCAGGAGGCGCCACTAGTCAAAGAGCACCCACCCCCACTTCCTTCATTCTCGACCACCACCCTTCTTTTTTCTTTTTTTCTCTCTCTCGCCCTTTACTATTACTTTTTCTTGGCTCATTCTTACGCTCTCGCGTAGCTTGACAGCGGAGCAAGGTCTGAAGGCTAACGGTGACAGGTTGAAGAGCTCCTTGTGCCGCGACGGTTGTCACCGGTTGGTAGCGGTAGTCAACGTAAGCGGAGTCAACGTACTGCCGTGTAAACAAAGCGCGCACAAGATGAACACAGTGATCCGCGCATCTCTCCGCTGCTGCGGAATGTTGAGCGTGATGCGGCGGACGCGAGGCGCTCCACAACTGGCGGGGGAATGGATGGCTCACGATTTTCACATTCCGCTCGACGCTCATCAACGCAGTTCGCCAAGCAGGGCCTTTCAACACTTGTACGAGGATTGGAGAGTTTATGAGCTGAGGGTTAAATTTTTTATAGCGCCTGCCATTTGGCAGACGCCACTTAAGCTCTCAGCACTAGCGTTAAAACGCTGATAGTAGTAAACTTGTTAACAGTTAACATATTTATATATATATAAGGGTGTCGATTAACAAAATCGATACCCAGCATCGGGGAAATTACCTGTGGTTGAAAGTGAAATTAGAATAACAAAGCCAAATAAAAGTGGGGGACGAGAAGATAACTTGTCGCCGATGCTGTTAGCTCTATATATATATTACTGTTAGCGAAAGAACGAGCGACTGAACAGTCTGTCGTAGTTAAATGTGGTATCTGCATGAGGAGAAGGTACTTTATTATTTTTTTATTATATTGAAAAGAACGCTCACGATTATTCTTTGGCGCTTGTAACCCAGACGGAGAATATTTCAGAGCCGTGATTGATACACTGACAAGCCACTGGAGCATGAAAATGGGATATATTACTCAATTTAAGAACAACAAGATTATATAAGCGCGACCAAAAAAAATAAAACAAAGCTAGCTCTCTCATAACTAACTACCCGCGTCAATTTTCTTTTTCGTTATTTGCTGTAGTCGTTGCTATTCAGCTACACAGCCTGCTGCATTCCGTCTGGCTCTACGCCGGTCTTTCCTGACTACCTACGCTGCACTCCCACTCTAGATATCAACTAACAGCCGCCGCTACCTTAGCGCTTGTCTCCACAACCCAAGGTCGCACGCGCGCAAGCGGCAATTTGTAAGCGTCGAACACCCAGATCGACCAGTCGGTGTGCCTTCGGGCACGCCGGCCCAATCGACAGTGTCGTACGCAAGCGGAACGCCAATATAACGACCGGAAAGCAGTAACAACAACACGAGGCCTCCAAAAGACTCAGCAGACTCGGCTGCAGCAGCAAGTGATCCGCTCACGCGCAGTCCCTCCCCGCTCTGACGCTACTACCTTCGTCGTCATGGCAACGGCGTCTGAAAAATCGATTCTGGGCAAGCTCCCTAGCTTTGCGCTCGGGTTGGAAAGGGGGGGGGGGGCGGGAGGGAGAGGAACAACCAACGCAACGCAGCGTAGTTGTCGTCGGCCGGCGACGTCGCGCTCCTTCGGCAACACGGTTTTACGGGGGAAGAAGAAGAGGATGATCGCCCGGGGAGCTTTCTCTCCCTCGCTACAAAAGTGGGCGGGTGGCAGCGCTCGATCTGCCGGTGTTCCCCTCGCGCTGATTCACGATTCGTGGGGTACGCTCTTCAGCCTCCCCTTTTTTTTGCGCCGTCGTCAACCGCGCCGCCCAATGCTGCGCCGCCGAAGGCGATGTTGGAACGGGCGAGATCGCGGGGTAGCGCGCGCGTTATTGCCGTCGCGACGGCGCGGATTTTGAGAGCAAGTGAGGCGAAAAGAGAAAAAAAAAAAAAAAAAGCCGGAAGAGAGACGCTCGTCCAAGTTTTGTTCGAGGAAAGGGCAATACGCCCACGTTATAACAGCGTCGGTGTGCTCTCGCTCGAGCTGGATCTCCCCCGCGGTTTCGAACTGACTTTCCATAGTTGCAACTGACAGCGCACTGTCTCGGCGTTTCGGTGTTGTCCGTGCATGTTTACGGTGCCGTCAAGTGCTCTCTCTCTCTCTCTCCCTCTCAATGGCAGCGTGTGACGACAAGATGCGCAGTATGACGTCACGAACACGCGCAGCGCGCGGTACTGCCCTTGCATTCCGCAGTACCGACTTCTTCGGCGAGAATTGTTTGACCCATGGAGGTTAACGCCTCAAGGAAACACAGAGGCCATTGAGTGACGCGACGTAGTGGTGGGGCCACGGATTAATTAATCATCGAACTACACGAGCAATTTTTTTTCGTTTATTTTGCATTCATCCAAATGCAGCAGCAGTAGCAGCTGCAGCAGCAACCGGGAATCAAACCGCGGGGCCAAATCCAAGTCACGGCGGTCGCGTTCCTATTAGGAAGGATTTCAAGACGCACGGCTATACACTTAAATTTAGGATGCGCTATACCCAAGAAGTATACGTTCATATATACTGAACGCAATCGGCTCGCAAACGCATTTGCTCGCATGATTCGCACTGTCGCCCATTTGCGTCATATTTGCGTCCCACTGACATCACAGATGCGTCACACATGTTCTAGAGCCAGCGTCCAAGCCCGTCTCGCCCCAGGGACTCTCAAACAGTAAGTTCGCGCGGTGCTCTGGGCAAATGTCAAAAGCATTGCATTGACCTGTTATTTCAAATAACGCTTTTGCACAAACAGGAAGACAGAAGAAGGCGGGAGAATGCGCTCCTCAAGTGACTAATTTATTGCGTCGCACTCGTACTCATTAAGCACATGATGATCATGCGCAGAGAAGCCATAATTACAAAAAAAAAATAAGATCGAGAGAACGGTAAAATTAGGACGAAAGATTCTACAACAAACCGCAGCGTATGCGACAGAAGCAACGCTGACACATTCTGATCCAAACACGCGATATTTTTACCTTTCTGATGAATACAGCGCATTCTGGTTTCTCAATAAGATATATGGGCGTGGCGCAGTGAACGCGTAACTTGGGAGTAGCGCCTTACTTTTACCCCGTCACCTTGTTGTGTCGTCCATTTTTTGCACAAAAGTTTATTATGAATGTGCATCAACTCGCTCGTCGGTATACCGTGAGCTGCTCATTTAAAATACACCTTAAAACAGAATTAAATATCGTCACGTTGCGGCGACGGTGAAGCACCAGCTACAGCGCCAAAAACTGTGAGTCACGAAAGCTGGCCGAACTTAATTACAAGTGCCCAGAAAAACAAAACGAACATCGAAGAACAATGATGCATAGCGGTGAGCACACACGTGGAGCCGTCGAAAACTGACACACACACACACACACACACACACACACACACACACACACACACACACACACACACACACACACACACACACACATATATATATATATATATATATATATATATATATATATATATATATATATATATATATATATATATATATATATATATATATATATATATATATATATATATATATATATATACACATTCCGGTGCATAATCGGTGGTACGCGCGCGCGTTCCTGAAATGTGCACCACTATAATCCCGTTGCACATGCCACGTGTTTAGAGTGAGTAACGTTTTATTCGGTCCAGCAAAACGCGATAAAACGCGCACCCGGCTAATCCCACGACGGGACTGACAGATCTAATTTGCCGACCCGATCGCGGGCGCGCTGGACGGCCAGGATTTGGTCTTCAAAGACGTGATTAGACAAAATTCTTTCGTTAATCGGGGACGACATTCGAGAAATTTCCGAAACATACAAAGGCGCGTCCCTCTTGCCGAGCGATAACGTCGTAGCATTGGCTAACCCCGAGCGGTCACCGGTAAAAGATGAGCAGGAAAAAGAACGAACTTGGATGACGCTTAAGATTCGCTTTTACAGAGTGGAGAGCGATAACGGCCCTGTTCGCCGTTAATTTCGCATGACTACTTCATTCATAATTAGGATATTCATAATTACTCACGTACGCACCAGTAGATTTCTCTAACGCATTTCATTAAGTTAAACACAACCAACTCACTAGGTCTCCCTCTACACACCTAAATAGAGTCCGCGGGTACTGACAGACCTCAAAAGGCAGCTGGAAAATGGGGTTTGTGTTTGAGTTTAAGCGCGACATAATTATGTTTTCGCGTATATATTCAAATTACAGTCCGACGCTGTCACATCTGTAGATTGTGTGTAAGTGGTGCGTAACGAATTTTGCGACGCGTTTTGCTTTGAGAAATTCAATTAGCATCGGTGACGCCTCTGCGCCACGCGGAGGGCCTGCATGCGTGCTTCGGGATAGGTGCACGTTCGGCATTTTTCTGTAACGGACAACGCCGCCGACGCCGACACCACAGTTTCTGCAACACGGAGCCCTTAACGCTGTCGCGTTAAAATAATGGCTACGTTCACACGAATCCGACAGGAGCGCGTCGACAGGCAGACAGAAAAACTTTATTCGTAGCAAGTGAGTTTGGACTCCTCTGGGTGCCTGGACCACCACATGGTCCCACACTACGTCGAGACGTTCATGTTCCTTTTGTTCATGACGTCGGCAGCCCGAGCCACCTCAGCAAGCTGTGATGTCAGGTCTGTAGACGAGAGCAGGACATTCCAGTCATCCCAGCTTGGGATGACGGGCTCAGGGGGAGGATCAGCAGGGCAGCCAAAAAGGATGTGGGAGAGTGTGTCGTGAGGGTCGCCGCATAGGGAGCGTATAGGGGAAGTGCAGAGTCGGGATCAGACAGTCCAACTCGACAGCGTTTGCGCGATCCCTGTATGAAATGTCGGGACTGTTGCGACAGCCTGTGTCGACGCCAGAAATAAGACGACGCGACCGGTCGGTCGCGTCTGGATGCGAACCACGGACACGACCTGTCAGGGTTTATATGTGTGCTTCACATATGGGTCGGGCTGGCTCAGCCCTATATTCGACGCTCGCTCAACGTGAGCGCTGATACACGAGCGTGACAGGCAATTGCTTCAGCCCGACAAGCGGACTCAAGCCGTTTTTGTCGGATTCACGTAAAACATCTTGAATGTGTGAGCGTGTCAGTATTTAAGGAACACTAAAAAGAAAGACGAGTTGAATCAGTAAATTGTGCGTGTTACGCTCAACCAAGGCAAGGCGCGCAGCCCACCGCCTTTGAAGAACGAGCTCGTAGTGGTTGTGCAGTCAAACCTCGTTATAGCGAAACTGGACATAACGAAATAACAGATATAACGAAGTAAGAAAATTCCCATTGAAAACCCCGTGGAGATTCGTGGTGCAGTACAGTACACGAATAATGTATATAGCCAAGTAACGGATATAACGAAGTAAATTTAACTCCCCCTTCAACTTCGTTATAACGAGGTACTGATGTAATTTGGTTACTTACTTATGTAAACAGATAGGCAAATAAAGGGAAAGGAAGGGAAGGAAGTTACTGCTCACCGCAGTAACATCCTAGCTAGGTGCAAGGAATCGAGCAATGACTCGAAGCGAGCAACTGCATACTACACCTGTGTTGTGCGCCGCCAACAGATCCCCAGGGAAGAGGCCCGCCCTGGGAGCGGCGCACCGCGGCTTCGAGCGACGGCCTGTGGCTGGAGGCCTCATCGGCGATGGAACCAGCCCTGTGCACATACCAATCGGCATTTCTAAAGGCTGGATCGCGGCAAAGATTGGACGCTGATGTGGACAACAGCGTTAGAGAAAGCATGGGCCCTATAGCGGAAAACTATTCCAATCTCCTCACGTCGGAATTACGTAAATGCCGACGAAAGCATCGGGCGGTGACTGTGCAGCATTGCCCGATGCGGCGTTGTCCGAAACCCCAATCAAACGCTCTCTTCCTTCATAGGAGGTCACTTTTGTTTGCTTTCCAAGCGCATAGCATCGTCTCCATTGACAGGTTTTTCTTATCTATATATATATAATTGGCTGACAAGAGGCGAGGAGCACGCAGAAGTTGAAAGCGTTTCGGTGGGGCCGAGCCAGCGCAGTTATAGGGCCGAACTAACCGGTTAAGGAGGGTGGTGCCGGCGTCTGCGATTGGCCCGCTTCCCCTTGCTTAGTTTGCGATCTGGTCGAAAAATCACGGCGTCGTGCAATGTCAGGTTAAAAAATGCCGCGGAAACAGTTCCTCGGCGAAGTAGAGTTGGCAGAGGAATATCGGTAAACGTGCCGAAAGAACCCGACAACGTTATACTGTCACGCAAAAAGTTTTATTATATGTAAATAAATTCATTATCTCTGGCAGCTCCGAGTAGCCAATGCCAGAGCGTTCGGCAGGTAGACATCTATCTATTCATTTCGGAATGGCGCATTCTCCGGCTATTACGAAAAATAAAATGCAGCTTTCTTCGGCAAATTATTGCACACACTACTAATTGATTTTAGATTAGGAATACGAGCGCACTACTGTTACGTGAGTTTATATTATAAGACACAGCAGGAGCACTCAAATTGCTACTTCGACATAAGTAGGATGCAGGTAGCTTACTGATACTAAATAGCTTCTCTCCTTTACAGGCTTGTCTCGCAGAGTGACACTTTCTAAGATTGCATTACGTGCGTATTGTTTTAGTAGCGTTGCCGATTCGCAAGGGCTTGCGCAGCGTGCCGGAATTTTCACTTCGTCTAAAATATTCAGCGATTTGTAGTTCATATTTCTGTATGTAGGTGGCGCGACCGTCAGCAGCAACTCCCCCCCCCCCCCCCCCTCCATAGGCGGTTCGACAACGGCTGTGTACGGGATCTGCAACGCGGTGTGTGGAGAATTTGGCAACTGGCATGAACTGGAGTCATATAGTATCCACGTGTGCCTGTGGTTCTTTTGCTATACGCTCTGACTCTCTCGACGAAGGTTCGTATCTTCCGTCATCACCATCGAGGTGCAACTGAGGAAGACCGTGTTGAACTGCGTGCAGGTGCGGCGCGCTAAAGGTGCTGCCATTTTAAACACGGATTAAAAAGACAAAAGCCCGACCGCCGCAATACGCTGTTTTCTTGCACGATTATCAGCGGACCTGTCCGCGGCTGGCAGCCCTCCGTCCTCTGCTGTGACCCGTGCGGGGCCCGGGGACAATGCGTCTGTTCCGGGCGGCCGACTTCGAGTGCAAGATCGCTGCGAACTGAACTAGCGCGCTGTGACGCGTAACGACTCCTTCTCTCCGAAGGGCCTATCCTTCCTTTCCTTTTTTTTTTTTTTTTTCGTAAAGTCGCCGTCTCGCGCGCTTTCCTCGTGACGCTGAACCAGCCACACGGGCCCACCCGCAATTTTTTTTTTTTGTATGTGTGTTTTATTATATATACATCTTCGCTTCCACCGTCCGGGCCAGACTCACCAGGTTCAAGGTCCTCGCACGCCCCGACGGAAGCATCGCGGGCAAGTGAGGCTTCCGCACGCGACCGGACGAGGGCGGAACGGACGTGCGGAGCGACCATGTACGGGCCCTTACGCAGTACGTCTTGAAAGTCTGAAACTCCGGCAGTCGAAAAGCTACACGCGCCTTAGTCGAACTACACAAGAAAAGCTTTGATGCTAAGCATTCTTTGCTTCATTTCAAGCACATCGCCGGTAGGCAGCTGCCTCACTCTCCTCGCTTCGGTCCTCTTCGGTAAAACGAAATGCGTGGCCGACGGAAGGCTTGAGCTTCGGAATTCCAGCACAGCAGCCCGATGCTCTGACCACCAGGCAACGATCGCTCGCCTATTTCTCTCGTGCCAAAGCCGCCTAGCTCTTTCACATGTCCGCCGCTTTCGTCACGTGACAGTTTCTCGCACTCTTCTCTCGTGACAGCTAGCGCTTTCCCAGCGCCATTGCTCGGTGCGTGGTATCTGCGTAACTTTCGTCCGTTGTTTTTATTTTTTTTCATGCGCTCTTCACTGGAATGCGGCAGGGAATCGTGCCCACGACCTACAGTGTTCAGGAGCAGAAATAAGCTACCGCGGGGTGGGTATGAAAGTCTTGCTCAGCCACTAGGTCCTAAGTACTTGCAGTGCGTGCCGAGATTATATTTGGCCCCGCCCAAACCGGAAATCCTGGGAACGAGGAGGCGCACCGCATCGCCCGAGGGTTAACAAGCCGGGAGGTGCGCCACCACGACTCGGATTCTCCAGGTGCGGCGGTGACCATGCACATATAACGAAATCACAAGGTTGTACAAAGAAACGAGGCGCGCTTATCCGGCGCCTCATCGGGACCTCACCAGAGCGCAGGCCACCGTCCTTGGCCATGGGTTCAGACAGACTCTTTTCCGTCCTTTGCCATGGGTTCAGACAGACTCTTTTCTCAGTCCACACAGACTGGCGATTATCGCCAATAGGCAATTTAACCCCGCATGTCAAAATTGTAACATGAACGAATTGGCAACACAAGACCACATCCTCTGGGGATGTAGGGGGTCCCCCTCCCCCAAAATCGCTCTTGCCAGCCCCCTCTAAACTTACCTGGGAGGTCTATCTTAGGACCGCAGCCGAGCTCGGGGAACAACTGAAAATCGTCACTGGGGGCCGAGGAAGTCACCCCCATGAAGGGTCTTCTTAAGACCCTACCATGATGTTCAATAAAGATGTAACCACCATTACCCTACTTTGTCGTTGCGCTTAAATATACGGGCAGCTATAGTTAGTTTTGCTGTCCGTAGGTGGCGCAAAAGTCAGCAGGCTGGAAGAAGAAGCATGTGCTTGCTGCGGTAAAGCTAGGGAAACGACGGAGCATATTTTATTAGAATGTGAAGACGTCTACCCAACGGTCGATTTAGGCACCACTGGCCTCCTTGAAGCCCTTGGGTTCAGCGGGAGCAGTGGTAAAGCAAACAGGTCCGCAATAGACATTAGTAAGAGGCGATTGGAGGATTGGTGGAAGAAAAGTAGGGAAACGACAAAAGACGGAGACGTACAAAAGCACAATTCGCAATAGGGGATCAGAAAGGTTGGACGCGGTAGTTCATAGTGTTTTTTTTTTTTTTTTTTTCATTGGTTAACCTAGGTAGGATATTAGGCAGCATAGTAGCAAGAGCTTGGTGGCGCAACCCACCGCCCCGTTCCAAAGGGGACGCTCATAACATCCATCCATCCATCCATGCGCCCCCCTCCCCCGATAGGCAGTCTGCCAATGGTTTTTTTCCATGATTTGAAACGTGGGCATGTCGAGAATTTCATAACGCGTCACTGAAGAGCTATATACCTTCGACGATGTGCTGACTGAGTTCGTCTGCTGCTGTCGCCATGCAGAATGGTCAAGTGCACGGAGCTCGCTGTAGCAGTAGCACGTAACGACGTATACAGCCGAAACGTCGCCTCGACCCCCCTATTATGCCGGACGCCGTTCCCCAGCAGTGACCAGCTGCCGGTGACGCGCGATTTTCCCCAATTTCAAAGCCAGCGTTGCCAAAGCCAAGGAACGTGCCGTGGCCACGGGGGAAGAAAGGAGAGGCCGCCTAGGCAAACAGCAGAAGGCGCCCAGACGACGATTCAAAGGAGGTGCGGAGCTTTTGTGCAGACGACAGAAAAGTGAGAAAGGGAGCAGACGGCGGCTCTCAAGAACCACCCAGAAGCTGCGGCTGCTTTGTAAAAAGAAAGAAAAGAAGAAAAAAAAAGATAGAAGCTAGACTGGAAGGCAGCGCCGTATATTCAGCACCGGTCCAGAGCAAGAAAAAGGAAGGAAAGATTGAGGGAAAGTGAGAAAGGGGGCAGCTCGTCGATGCGCATACATGGGAGGGGCTCGGACCTTTCGGCTGGGGTTCTTCGATAAACGCTCCCGTTCTTGTGAACGGCGCGCGAGCCCGCTCTATAGTGTACTACTACAGGTGTACACGGAACGTATAGAAAGCCTCGTTTTATCGCACCTTTCCCACGTTGTCGTGATACTACATACTTTCTCTCGCGCGAGCCTCTCCTTCGGATATATATATATATAAGCTAACATTTGCCGCATGGATATTGCCTCAGGCTTGCAAAACGCTTGCGATGTTGGACGCGGCTTTCGAGCCCTCCCCCCTCCCCGCCTCCCGTCAGTCACGGGGTGCGGATTACGCTGTTGAAGGGATGTTGGTCCAAAGCGGATTTGGGAGGAAACCCCCAGCCGCGGCTTTCATGTTTCCACGCCGGTACCCTCATTGGAGTGGAGTTCATCTTCCTCGCGGAGCAACAGCTCTAGCGCTGCGGTTTTGAAGGAGACGCAATCGATGTTCTACGTTTTTCCATGGACACCTTATTACACGTATATCAACTCTGAATAACGATCTACAGAGAAAATGTCGGGAATCTGACTGACTGTGTGCGTGCTGTTGTGAACTTGCTCCAATCTTTTTCTCATTTATTTTCAAGTGTACAAATCGCCAGTTTCTTGCACACAGTATCTGATTTGCGATTCTATTTATTCCACGATATGTGCAAATTGCCCCCCCCCCCCCCTCTTTATTTTTTTTGTAGTGACTGCAAAGATGTGCTGGAAGAGTGCGTTGGGATTGGACGGTCGCGTGTTGCTGGTTAAAACTAAACTAAATAAATAAACGTGCCAAGACCACGATGTGATTATTGAGGCACGCCGTAGTGGGGGACTTCAGATTGACTTTGGCCGCGTGGGGTTCTTTAATGTACAGCTAAAATCAAAGTGCACGATCGTGTTTTTGCATTTTGCCCCTATCAAAATGTGGCCGCCGTGGGCAGGATTGAAGCCGCGAGCTCAGCCAGTGGTATAGCCAGACATTTCTTTCAGGAAAGAGGGGAGGGGTGTTGGCAGAGTCTTGACCGGGGAGGGGAAGGAAGGGAGAAGAGGGCTGGGCAGGCCGCATACTAACACAGAGATTTCTATTCTCCTTTTCCCCACCGCCAGTGTAGGGTAACCGGGTACTTTTCTGGTTGACCTCCCTCCCTTTCCCGTCCTTGCTTTCTCTCTCTCTCTCTCTCTCGAAGAGGGGGGAGGTCACGTGCTGGTGTGCCACACTGACCCTCAAAGCGGAAATATAGATTCGTGTAAAAGGCAGTGTTAGCGGAAAGCTTTAAAAACAACGCATTGTTCGAGCATGAATTCGAAAGCAAGCAATTCCGAACTTGCACCAATTCGTTACTGCGTTTCTAGATTCACCTGAATTCGCAACAGCAGCCTAATTCATACTCCGAAACGTACATTTGGGACTACTCCATGCTGAGAAACCGGCTGCAGAGCGATTAAATATATCCTGCTCCCCCTGTACAACTGCGCGTAAAGGGCGTTCTGATCAGTTCTTTACTGCTGGCGTTTCCACACAGCATGGTTTCAATTCGCGCTGATGATGCAATCGGGACCAAATGTCTAAAAAACCCCATGCAAAAGCGTCGCCATCTGTCGGCGTGGCGGCGCAACCAGCTTTCGGACGCCATGTTGTAGGAGGGTTATAACCACGTGGGAGCCTTCTTTCTCGCGTTTGCCCGACCATGGTGCGCATGCGTGAACCGCGCGAGAGACATCTGGGGACTTTTTTGCCTCCTCGAAATCTGCATTTCTATATAGGTACCACAGCCACGGCCGCTCGATGCAAAAGCACAGCGTTGCAAAAGCACCTTGCAAAAGTACCTTGCAAAAGTACCTTGCAAAAGTACCTTGCAAAAGCATCTTGCAAAAGCACCGATACAAAAGTACCTTGCTTTTGAATCGAGCGGCCGTGCCACAGCACAACGGAGGAGGGCGCGCTGTGCTCCGTTTGTGCCTAGACCAGTTGCACTAGGCAGAAGTGGATAGGGGTCACAGAACTGAGTTCGTGACTGAGTTGTCCTCTGTTCAAATAGCGTGTCCGACAAACTTTTTTTTTTACTTTCTTATGTTTCTGTGTACTATATGATTTTCCCCTATTATTTCTGCAGAAGATGTTGTTTTCCAATGATTCACTGCCAGGCCCGACACGAAGAGTCCCGTGATCAGGCCTGGCAATTTACTTCGCCAGAACAGTGGCCTATATTGTCAACCCCCCCCGCTCCCCTTCCCTTCCCACCCTATAATTTTCGTTAAATTTGATCTCGGTTCCATTCACGGTTCTCCCATGGCAGCGGCATGAACTCTGCGTTGTTCTTAAAACGCACTCATAAAGCTTTCGGCGAGGTCACGTGCTTGTTGTGCCACCCCCTGGCTACGCCACTGACATCAGATCGCTTGGGTACGTAATTTACAGCAAAGACCGCAATTAGCCCACACACTACGAACTTTGCCTACAAAATATTAGCAATACCGTGCCCCTTATTTTCGCCAAATATAAACAAGCTGCCTTGTGTCACCGAGCGCAACGGAGGAATCAACCGCAAACCTCGCATGACGAATCATAATAATAATAATAATAATAATAATAATAATAATAATAATAATAATAATAATAATAATAATAATAATAATAATAATAATAATCTTTATTACAAATAATCAAATTGTACATATAATAATAATAATAATAATAATAATAATAATGACAATGATAAAACTAGGGTTCAGTAATTTATTTGCAACTATTCTAATTAAGGCAAGGACGTGAAAATTTTCTAACAATTTGCCTTCGCCATGCACCTCTCCTTCCGAGAAATACAGGCCCGGTACACCTATACCGGGATGTGCTCAGCTGATAGCGTGATCATATATGATCGTACACATTCCAACACCTGATTAAGAATTGTGTCCTTCTTTTTTTTACAAGGGCTGTATGTTTCATACACAACTATCAATTACCTCGCACGGAGATTCACCACATATAGCGTCGACCTATATTTTCGCTAAATTTCATCGCGGTGGCATTTGTATTTCTGCCAGGGCGACGGGCTAAATTCTGCGCCGCTCGCGAGACACGTGCTCCTATAACGCTCCGGAGCCCTTGTTTACGTAACCGATTGCCAAGGCACTAATTAACCCACGCGCTATCAACTTTGCCCACACGTCGCCCATTACCTGTCCCTTACTGTCAACAAACGTAAAGAACCTGCCTCGTTTGTTTGACCGAGGCGATTAATCGAGTGTCCTATACACGCATAAAAAAACGAAAAAAAAACCCCCCGAAGTAATAATAAATATGACGTAATAGTTCTGCGGAAACCCGCAAGGTGGAGAGAAGTAATTCAGTAAGGAAAAAAAATGGCCAGGCTTAGCTTGGTTAAGCCAAGAATGCGTTGCATATTGCGCGCGAGTTGGGGCCCAGCTTTTCCTCCGGCTGTCGTGACGTCACGTCACGTGGTTGCGCTAAAGGTCAATGGTGGCTGCCCGGACGCGCCCAAGGGCTGAACTGAGTGATTGCAATATGCAACGCATAAAACTCTAGTGTAGGGGTATGAGCCACTATGATGGCTCATACCCCCAATGGTGGCTGCCCGGCCGAGCCCAAGGGCTGAACTGAGTGATTGCAATATGCAACGCATAAAAATGAGACATCCACCCAATCGTAGCAACTGCTACAAAGGAAATCCATACGGGTTCCTCGAAACAAAAGCCACGCAGATGAAGAAAAATCCGTCCCGGACCAGGACGGATCAGTTAGCCAGGACCGTGGAGCAATCGTGGCTTCAGGCAAGTGTGCTCGTCTCGCACCCCCGGTGTCCTGGGCTCGATTCCCACCCAGGCCGAAATGTACCTAGTCTTCTTTTTCAAGGCGGCTAATTATACTTTGTTTACAGGAACCTCCCTGAGAAATGTGACGTCATATCCAAGCATTTGTTGACGTGACTTTACTCTTTGCGACATTCGCCACTTGTCGTCACGGTTCAGCTTCGCGCGACCAAGGTCACCGCCAAGAGCGCCGCCAACATAGACATCTTAAAATTAGGCGGTGGGATGCGGCAACGCAGCCTTGTTTATGAAACTTCAACCTGAGATCGCTGTCGTCTTCGTCAAATAAGTATGAGAGTGATGAAATAAAGACACAGAGAGATCCTCTCAACAGAGAAGGCACTTCAAGCGATGAGTCGTGCTCCCCAAAAAAATAGCGTGAAACAGCACAATCACGTGAACTAGGAAGGAATAACGCAAACTAATACATTCACGAGTGGGAGAACGATACAGGACAAGCGCTTGTCCTGTATCGTTCTCTCGCTCGTGAATGTCTTAGTTTGTGCTGTTCTTTCGTAGTTCAAGTATGCACCATCTAACCCAAAGTAGTGTTACTTCCAAGCACAATCACAGTCTCTCGTCCTCTCACCATAGAAAAAGAAAATGCTCTCACTGTGAAAATTGCGTTCTCGCTATGCTATACGACCTCTGTAAACGCTGGGTGTTGGGTGTTGCCTTTTGCCGGTCGGTTTTGTAAGCTGCAGAACGACCAACCGGGACCAGTGGCGAGAAGCAAGGGCTTAGGAACGACCCGAGCGGAGCTGGTCGAGGTGCCTTGGCGACAACGCGGTGAGCAGAGCTCCTGTCCTGGCGAGTTGGACCTGGGCACGTGAAGTTACCTGGCGTCCCGACACTGGACGTGAACTTGGACGAGCCTGACGAACGTGCGCGCCTGGCATCCGAGCCACGTGGAGGCAGCTCGTCCTCCCGGCGCCTTATCTGAGGGCGGGGGTGCTGTTGTGCCATTACCACAAGCCCGGATTCCGAATCTGCAAGATGCAGAATTTATCCTGCGAGCGCCCTTTGGACAAACCCGGGGCTGCGCCCAAAGGCACAGCGCCCTAATTCTCCCTTGACAAGTCAAGATGCTGAGCCGTCAGGCAGTGGTGTCCTCCGGAGAAGCATCGGCGGGCATTAAGTTCAAACGTGTCGCCAAGTGCCAGACAGCCCGGCGCCGTACCTCCCCTTGCCTGGAGGTCACCGCGCCCGCCAACTTTGAACGGGGTGGCCAGCGCGGTCGCTGGTTGGACCTCTCGGACGACCGTCGAGTGCTCACTTTGTATTGGGCCGTTTGAGTGACAATGGTTTCTGGGGGCTTATAAGCCGCGGCGCGCCGCCTGGAAAACCGGATCCGCCGACCCACCGGGAGCAGAGTGCCGCTCTCGACTGGAGTGAGATGTGTCACGCGTTTTCGCCGGACGTCGCCGTGCGGGAACAGTCGCGTGTGCTGTGAGCTCTCGGCCCCAGTGCCGATCCCTTCATGTCCTGTATAATGACCTGTATATAGTGTATAAAGTCCCTTTTGTTATTCTCACCGACGCCTGACTCGGAGTCTTCGCTACCAACGCTCTGTCACGAAACGGGTGACGAGCGCTACGGGACCACCTCAAAGTCGTAATAGTGGTGCAGCGGTGCAAAGTCGTAACATTGGATATAGGAGTTACCGGGAATACGCTTTTTTCTTGATAAGGATGGTTCACAAGCAGTATTCCGAAACGCATGCACCAAATCGGACGGCCGGGCGTACGGTGTGATATGCATGCGCAGCGATGTCTCAACGACGAAGGCAAATGTAGCACGCTCAATCGTCGAGAAAATATAATGCTGACGACAGGTGAACGCACACAACATTACGACACGCACCTACGAAGCAACATTTAGGGATTCCGTGCCTCCCGTGTCACACTGGGACATAACAATCAGATTGATTGGCCGAGAACGGACAAACCTACAGGGTGCACACACCGAGTGGTTAAATCAAAAAAAGTAATGTAAATCAAAGAATCTGTTAAACATATTTCGCCATTCTATAAATTATGGGGGTTTTAAGCGCCAAAACCACTTTCTGATTATGAGGCACGCCGTAGTGGAGGACTCCGCAAATTTCGACCACCTGGGGTTCTTTAACGTGCGCCTAAATCTAAGTACACGGGTGTTCTAGCACTTCGCCCCCATCGAAATGCGGCCGCCGTGGCCGGGATTCGATCCCGCGACCTCGTGCTCAGCAGCCCAGCACCTTAGCCACTGAGCAACCACGGCGGGTTCATTCTATAAACGGATCGATGCGCTTCAGAGATGTCAGAGAGATGGCATTACATCTTCGTGTTTTAAGTGGGAATCGTACGTTGTGGGACACGCCCATTCTATAAGATTGGCCGAGAACGGCCTCGCACCCAGCGGCGGCACATAATGATTCGTTAAATGAAAGAGTGCAGAGTAAGTAACAGAATCCGTGAAGTACAATTCACCATTCCACTAACGGATCGGTGAATATAGAGGTGTGCATGCTAGCCAACGTTACCTGTTTAGATTTTATGTAGTTCTGTATCGTGTGTGTGTATGTGTGCGTGCATGCGTATGTATGGGGAGGGGGGGCTTCTTAAAATTATTTTCCTCTTTCTCACCTATCGCATCCCCTTGCCCATCCCCTGGTAGAGGGTAGTCAACAGGAGATAATCTCTGGTTGACATCCGTATTTCCTTTGCCTTTCTCTCTCTCTCAGATTTCATGTAAAAGAAGTTTTTTTTTTTTACGCAGAACAAAGGTGGGCATACTTGGTCAGCGCACAAGTGTTGTAAAAGCTACTTCGAGGGTACATTCGTGTGACGTTTGTGTATATATGCATTCACAAATATGTATGCGCCGAGATAACGACCGACCCAACAGCACCAAGCAGCCACGACAAATTCGGGAAAAGCAGGCAAAGAAAGCTTCGCTGTAAAGAGGTGAACAATGGCGCAGAGAGAAGACAAGGGCAGAGGCTAAAAAGACTGAACAGGTAAATATAGCCTGTCGAGTGCAGTTGCTTTCATGCCAGTGCGATCGCGCATTGTTATCAGCGCAACGGGGACCGATCCATCACACCGCGAGAAACTGTTCGTGCGTACATACATATACATATAGCTACGATTTTTCGAGCTCAATTTCCACAAAGCATACATGGCCTCGTGTAATCGGGAAGACACGGGCGATGACTATACAGATGCGCGAAGCTTGCCAGTTTAACACGATTCGACGTCGTCTCCCTGTCGCGGTCATAGTCACCGCGGCTGTGCTTTGGATGACTGCCACTCCAGGTGAGAGCAGGCTAAATATGACGACGAGGTATTATAGTCAGCTAACACCTGGCATGGATGTGCGAAGCGAGCGCGAGACGTTACCGCGCAGTCAGAAAAGTGTAGGTGGGAGGTATATAGACACGGCTAAGCGGACGCCTACTGCAAGTAGTATGCGTTAAAGGTTTGCATGCGATTTTGTTCTGTACAGTAATAAGCTTTTGCATTGTTTGCCGGCGCGGCTACTCAGAGTGGATATGACGTTTCGCGCTAATGAGCTAGAGGCCGTGGTTTCGATGCCAGGCCGCGGTGGCTGCATTTCCATAACAGGCGAAATATGCAAAATCACTCGTATACATAGATTTAGGTGCGCCTAAATAACCCAAGGTGGTCAAAATTGTTGCGCAGTCCTTTACATACTATGCGGCGCTGCCTCATAGTCACACCGCAATTTTAATACTTTTTAGAGGGACACTAAAGAGAAACACCAAATCAGTTTGTGCTGATAATCTGTTCTTTGAAAAAGTCAATTTTCATTACTCTCGGGATAATAGGTTGATGTTCTGAACAGAGAGAGAAAAAAAAAAAAAAAAGAAAGTCAGAATGATATTTCTTCAAATTTCGCGCCGGAATCTCAGCTCCGGTATACGTCGGTGTGACGTCATGGATTTCAAAGGTTACTTTTATTCATGTTTGGACCGCGTCGGGTTCAATAAGCGCTATCGAAACTTCCCATGTTCAGTCCTCGGCTCCTTCAGAACACGAAGTACAGCCCATTTCTTATCGCTAACGAATTAACTAGGCTCTAGCGGATGCCGTCGAAATTGATGACGTCACAGTGGGCTGCTGCGGGAAACTGAAGGTGGCGTCGCCACCTGTTCTTTTTGCTTTTGCGTTTTTTACTGGCTTAACCATACATTTTCTCACGGTAAGAGGGGTGGTTCTGACACTGTAGAAGGGTAATATGCTAAAACGGGTGAAATAATTCTTTCTCTTCAGTGTCCCTTTGATGCGTTAGCAATACGAGTGCCACAGCGTGAAAAAAGAAAGTGTATGCGAAATGTGGGAAGCCGGTCACGCGTCACAGGCAGGACGTGTGTCAAGTGAGGCTCCTGGACAACACTTCTCAATGTGGCGAAGGCGGATCCCCTATAGATAATTGATTTTGCCCCTCAAAGAAGGGGGCCACGTAATTCCTAATAACGCCTTTTGTTCGCGCTTGCCGCTAGGTCACCGCTGAATGTTTTAGCACTGGACCACGTACCGCTCTTAAAGGTCCACTTAGACGCTCGAATCCACCAGAGCCATCCAGAGAGCTGCTTAGCGCACTGTTGTATAGTTCTTGTACCATAGTTATCAGCGAATGCACTCCGCTATAGTCGCGCTCAAGAGTCGTCTGCTACAGTTTATACTACGAGATCATCGAGTGAATGCGCACGATGACCACATGTTTGCGTCCCTCCCTGATGCCATGTGGGCAGCAGACGACGCGCGAGCCGGGAGTATACCTCCGCTGGGCCTCCAAACTACGACAGTGCATAGTGGAACACTCAGCGTGTTAAAAAAATTAAAGAACAATACGGGCCATAGAAGACGACTAAAGCGTTTTTGTCGTCTTTCTATCCGTATTTGACCCTGTCGCGCTCAGCGCTACGGTCACGACGAATATCAAGTTGCCCAACTCGCCCTTCTGCTACGGCAGTGCATGCACTCGCTAGAACATTTACTATCGGCCCGCGCCATGACGTTTACGAAACCATCTACGTCCCACCGTTTCGGTGTAGACGTGCATGGAGGGGCTGTGGTGTTCACTGGCTTAAACATCGCGACTGCAGAACGTTAAAGAAGCATATTTAACAGGGATAAGCGGGCTAGTTGGTGGTCGTTAATGGAATGCATCATGTAACCGCACTGAAAAACAAGGGACAAGGAAGTTCCGCGCCTGTCTTGTGTGTTCCTTCCTTGTCCCTTGTTTTTCAGTGCGGTTACATGATGCATTCCATGAACGTTAAAGACATTGTAGGTGGTCAAAATTTAAACCGGAGCGCCTATAACGAGGTGCACCCAGCTTCGGGACGTCTAAAACCTTCCCTTCACATTTTTTTTATTTCACCAAAGAAAAAGAAATTACGGTGTTTCCCGTGCCAAAACCACTTTGATTATGATGCAAACCGCAGTGGAGGACTCCCGAAATTTCGACCACCGGGGGTTCTGTAACGTGCACCTAAACCTAAGTAAACGGGTGTTTTCGCATTTCGCCCCTGTCGAAATGTGGCCGCCGCGTGGCCGGGATTCGATACCGCGATCTCGTGCTCAGCAGCCCAACGCCATAGCCACTGAGCAACCACGGCGGGTATGTCGACAAAGCGCAATGTTGTCCGCGAACAATCATCCAGTCTAAGCCGATCGTTTCGCTTTACTGACATTTTCAGCATGTAATGCTACTTCGTTACTACACCGAAAGAGAACTATATATTGCCGAGAAAGGAAGAGAAGTCACTTCACGCATGACCGCAGATAACTCCGGAACGTTTATTCAGCCTCTGTAGTGGTATTCGTTTACAGTGAAAGGAGCATTTTGTGTCGTAAAATATGAAGAAAGAAAGTGCAGTCGCCAGTAAACGAAAGAAAGGTAGTCGAACAAAAAAGAAAAGGGGACGCTAAATTGCACGAAAAAATGTGGTTGATGGAGGCGTGGCTTGAACGTGTTGATTAGTAGCGGGCGTCGCTCGCTACATGACGAGCAAAGAAAAAGCCAGCAATGTCCCCAGCCAGCCATTTCTTGTCTCACGGCGCACGCAGCTAGCACTCTATGGCTTTAACATTGGCACGTCGCTGGAGCTTAATTCACTGTAGCTGACTGCGCTACGTCTGTGCATATATGTACAGTGTATAAAGAGGTGCGAGCACGTATACTAACAGGCGAACACGACACGCTCAATGCAGAAAGGCCGAGCGCTACAAAGCTACGAAGTTTTGTTGGTTTAGTACGCCAATGGCACCTTAGGGCCGATAGAGATACGCATTTTCGGAGCCGTAAAAGGCCCAGTCTAAGCCACGCGGACGCCGATTGCGATCTCTGGGGGCATCCTCACTGCGTTCAATCCACGGGTGGCGAAAGATGGGTGGACGTTGCCCGTTAAAGGACTTGTCGTTGAGAGCGAGGCAGAGCGGGCAGAGGTCGTCCGAGGAAATCACGGAGCAGGATTCCTTCCAGGCGAAGTACCGCTCGTACTCGACGCGATTGGTCGCCAGGAAGCGCAGAAACGCGGCCAACGTGCCCAGCAGCTCGAACTTGCCCGAGGACACCACGGAGAGCCGCGGGACCTCGATCGTCGCCAGGGGCGACGCCAGCACGATCGGAACGAGGTCGTGCTCGAACGCGTCGTAGATCAGCTCGTACGGGCTGTGGAAGCAGTCGGGTTCCATCGTGACGATGACGAAGCGATAGTTGGCGGCGATCTGTCGCAGGCACTCCCGCCGGGACCCGCAGCTCGAACGTCCGCAATCGGGCACGAGGTCGACGCTCACGAATTCGCGTTCCAAGTCCGCTCCACCGAGACCGACGACGCCGATCTCCCGCCACATGTCCCACTCACGCTGGCCGACGATCCAGGCAGCGTCCTTACGCGCTCCAGCGGAGCGGCCGAGAGCTTCGCGGTTGCGCCGATTAGTGTCGGCCACCGTGGTCGCGCCTCCGGGCAAGACGTCGCCGCAGCGCCAGGACTTGTAAGGCGTCACGACGTCGGCACGTTGCCAGCGACCCATGGTCCAGTCGAACTTCGCGCCGATCTCCGGGTGATAGTGGCCGCGAGCTTCGACGGCCCGCGATTCGTGGAGCGACGACCCACCCACGGGAGAGACGTGGCTCTGCGTCCAGAGGACCCACGTCTGGAAGTCGACGCGATGACTCGGCACGTCTGCGGCACTGAGCCGCTCCGCCTCGAACACGACGGCGTCGCTCCATACGAGACGGGCGCGATTGTCCGTGATCTCGCACGATACCGAGCGTTCGTCGCCCGCAGGACTACTGGACGGGCATGAGGTCACGTTGGACCACCACGACGACGGCCGACTCTCCACGACGTCAGCGGCGTTGGAGTGCGGCCCCGTGGCGCGGTTCCAGAGCAAGATGCGCGGCATCCCGTTGTCGTGCTTCCGTTGTCGCCAGAAGGTCCAGGGCGGCGACCGCAACGCCAGCGGCAGCTTTGGCGAACTACGCTGATGGGCGAATTCCGATACGGCCGCGACTGCGAAAGCCGCACAGAAACCGACGAGAAACAAAAGCTTCTTGTCCAACGGTGAGAGGTCACGCCGAGGCGATCGATGGTGCTCGTTCGTGTAAAGCGACGTGAACCATTGCCACGGGAAGCGGCCGGATCCGTCGTCGTCTTCGGGGCTAGGTTGTCCAGGATGCATGCCTGTCGCGCCAGAGGTGTGGTGACGGTATGCAGCGTGGATTGCGTCTGGCCTGACGCTGCTGTAACGAAAGCAGACGACAAGAAAATATTTTTTTTATCAACCTCACACAAACGCGTAAAAGAGCGACAACCAAGTGACTTTGTACTGCGTACAGAGGAAATAAGGCGCGTGAAAGAGCGAAGGCTCGCGCTATTACAAGGTGGCCAATGCTGTTTGAGGGCTCATTCGATTCGTGGCGGGGAGCATTGCTATGTGCTATCAGCTAGCCTTCACAAATGCAAACGAACGGATTTAATGCAGTGCAATGACAAACGGGAAGAAATAACCATCGCACCCCCCCCCCCCCCCCCAAAAAAAAAAGAGAAAGGACATGCATGGATGATTGTTGAAGTGAAGCGACAGTAGCTTCGTGGTGTAGACCCGATCGGATGTGCTAGTGGGGCCCACCTTATTGATTAGCTATAATGAGCAATGCTTCGAGGAATGCGAGTGCTAGCTGTGACGTTTGACTGACTCTAGGCTATAAGATCGGCATTAGAAAACCACGTTAAAGCCCTCGGGTGGAAGCGCGTCGCACACAGGATCGACAGGTGGCCAAATTACAGCTTTTGATTACAAGCTGTCGCCGGGTTCGGCCCAGCATACTCGGCCACGCAGACAGTGTCCAGGAAAAGCGAAGGGCCAACGAAGGCACCACTTTAAGGACAGACACGTCACCAGACGCAGAAAATCTGTATTGTTAGCATAGGTTATTGTTACCGTATAGCGCCCATGACGTACGTGTGTGTTGTCCTTCGCGGTTGTATCTTCGAGCTGCTTTGACCATATGTTCTTAAGCAACCATCGACTGGCCCAATGAGTCCACCCGAAGGACACGTCGCAGTAAGTTATCAATTCTTGTGCCTGAATACAAAGGAGTGAACTTAAGCTCGCTTTTATTTCAGGTAAGATTGTCTTTTTGTTCGAGTGAAAAAGTTGCACGAACTGGTGCGCGCATTCACTTGCAAGCGTATACACAGTGCCATTACGTCAAGTTCGCGACGCCCACATTCAACCGAAGAACACTATTTAGACGAAAGAAGCAGAAGAAAAAACAAAGAAATAAGCTCCGACGTTTGCCCTCGAGCTAAAGTAGAGCCTTGTTCTATATTTTAGCCTTACGTCTTAGAGCACACTAAAAGGGGGCTTGAAATGTGACGGCAATAACTTACGTCCTTCTTCGCCGGAGTCGCGATAATGCTGTAGGAATGCGGCAGCGTCCTCTCGGCCGCAGAGAGTTGCGAAAACTGCCAGTGACTGTTTCGTGAAGGGAAGCGCCAGTCTTAACACATTTGTGACGAAAGCAGGAGTTATCGGGTAATCTGCAGAGTGCATGTCGCAAATACGAAGCGCGGCCGTTGATACGAAATCAGAGCTGCGTTTGATGAGGTCCGCATTTGCTCATGTTGTACTGATCGCTTTGTCAGTGCTCATGGGGCAAAAAAGGGCTGACCAAGAGGCGGTATAGGGCAGTTTGAGAGTGCGATAACCTGGTGGAAGGAGCAAATCGAATGAAGGCGGTGGCACCACAGGCAGCAAAATACGTCATATGGATGCAACCGTTTCCTGTCACTGGTCTGTGACAGGAAACAATTGCGTCCATATGGATCAGTACACAGTATGGCGTGGTGTTGTGTTGTGTGGTGCGGTGGGGTGGGCCGTTTCGAACGTGCACTACATTCATTTTAAGATTGTGGCTAGCATCACCTCCAACCAATCTGCTTTGCCGGTAGCCATTTCATGCCTGCATCTACTCTCGATATAACGGTATAACCAGCAATTTTTTTTCATTCTCTCTTTATTTATGTTGACCTAGCTCACGGCTCCATGCTCTGTTGCATGGCTATTATGGTGTTACTTCTTTTAAGCAGCTAAAAGATACGCGGGATGTAAAGCAGCTTTCTTTGCTAAATTTAAGCGCACGAAATTTACGACATAACCAACAATCTGTTAGCCTGTTTTGAATACAATTGATCCCCAATCGGCATCTTAACATCCAGAGACCTGGTTTTCTGATGATTGCCCTGATGCGCATTTCCCTGGGTATAATCGTAATACGATATGGCGAAGAAGCGGAAGGGGAGGTGGTCTGGTTATTTGTACGAAAGACCAACTGTACTACGAAACCACGATCGCAATACCCAAAAATTTATCCTCACTATAAACGTCTAACGATTAAATGCATGGGCACGATTATTATCCGTATGTGCAAAACTCCTTCTGGTTCCGTTGCCATGCTCTTAAATTGCCTTGAAACTGTTCTCGAGTGCTGTTGTCAGTCTATGGCTACCTGCCATCCTTCGTGGTGGCTTGAATATTGACGTATTATCAACAATTAACGGCTTCTCGGCCTTTGTGCTAAAATCAAAGCGCAGTGGTAGAATCAACAACTGCTAGCAAGCAAAATGTGACGATATTTTCTTTTCCTATGGACATTAAAATGTAATTAACACGCCGATGTGAATTACAGATGCCTCTGAAGCCCTGCTAGAGTTGTCATTTACAAACTATATAAACTATGCACGTGAATGCGATGCAGAGGTACTGATAGCACATTACAGCGAAGCTGTATATGGCTGGCCGATTTGTCCGTCTGTCGCCTGTTCACCGAAAACTCCTCCGGCGCAACCCCGTGCGCATGCGCGCAAATAAAGAAAAGAGAGAGAGGCGCTCGATTGGCTGCGCCAATAGTAACGGCGTTGCTCTCCGTGGCGGTCGAGCGCGCGCGCAGCAGTTTCTATTCGGCTCCGAAATGGGTAGGCCACGCGTCATACGCACTCCTGAGGAGCAGGTAGCTTTCAATAATCAACGCCGCGAGCAGAACCGGGAACGAGGTCGTCTACGCCGGGCCGAAGATGCAGCCCGGGCACAAGAACAGGCTCGTGCCAGCGAGCACAGACAAAAAATGCGTACCGATGATCTGGCAGCCTACCAAGCTGTCGGGATTAACTCAGTGATAAACCCCGGAGCCGAACGTTTCAGCTCCGCTGCATAACGATCTGTACGGAGTGTGCCTGGGCGGGGGTACTAATGCGACAGCGTTAAGGAGCTCGTGTCGCAGAAAAGCCGGTGTCGGCGGCGTTGGCCGTGAGCGAGAAATCCAGGAAGGCAATTCATAAATAAAAGCAACTTGCAAGATGGGCTGGGTGGGAATCGAACCATGGTCTCCGGAGTGTGAGACGGAGACGTACCACTCAGCCACGAGTTCGATGGTTCAAATCATGACAAAAGCGCCTCTAGTGAATGCGGTGTTGCCTTAGAAACGTGTCGTAGAAAGTTATACTGCGGTGTATATTGGTAATTATGAGCATGTAAATTACAGACGCAGTTAAACGAGTAGCGAAATACGTTTCCGCTACATTTCTGCGGCGCTTGGCGCACACGCAGAGCCACCTTGCGGCAAACACAGAAGACCCCCTCCTCGCAATATAAGGCGCTGCCCCGACAGGTGGCGCGCCACTCGCCCGCGTATCCTCTTCGTCTCATTTGAGCGCATTGGGGCCGTGCGGGGACTGGTGCGAGGATGACCCAAAACTCTTGCGTTTAATAAGTTTTCTCGCTCTCTCCCCTTCCAACTTCCAGCGTGCGTCACTCGAACCCTCGCGTTTAGGCGACGCGGTTCCTCTTACCGCTCACAGCGCAAAACCTAGGTGCAGCGTCCGATGCGGGACGCCTCTAACGTGACCGCTGCGCCGTAGCGCGTCTGGTGGGAAAGCGTCCCCTGCGATGTGTGCCGTGCTGCTGGCGAGGAGTCATGCGTCTGCGTGGTGCTCCTGGAACAAATAATCAGAAAAAAGTTGTGCTGTGGACTTAGAAGTGTTGTATATGAAAACTATGTCTTTGGGTGACTCAAGAGCATGCCGAGCGAATAAGTGGGCGGTGCGAACGGGGTGCGATAACGCTATCGCGTTCCACTCTTGAAGGCGAAGCTTAAGCATCCTCCAATTTTAGTTTTTAAGTGAGCACTTGCTTTCTTTTTTTCATTAACGTCATGCTTGACCAGACAGCCAATGTACACAGAATACATCCGTCATGTGCGGAATGACATCTATGGGAAAAAAATTGAGGTTTTTAAATGTTTAGTAATCGCGCCCAGTACACCCGGCTCGCCTGGTCATTAAAGTCGGGGCTGGTCAGCCGGGCCTCCCACAACTCGACGTTTGATTCCTTGATGGACTGTACAGCGCTGCCGTCGCATATTCCCATAACATATGAATACAGATCAACTTATTTTTCGGTTTAGTTTACCTTTCCATGCCGCAACATAATTTTGTAACTTGCAGGTCTTGCCGACGGGTGGTGGTGGCAACACTGTCTTCCGGTTCGGAGGATCCGCGTGATGCTAGCCTGTTCGGGCATCGAGTTCGTGTCCCGCACAGCCTGGGGCGGCCGACCGCCAAAAGGCTGGGAGAAGCTCAAGGTTCAACCCGTGCCGCGCCTCTTCGTGCACCACACCAAAGGTCCGGAATGCTTCGACTACCGGAGCTGTTCGGAGAGGATGCGTCACTGGCAGAACTTCCACATGGACACTAGAGGTATATGTATAAGGCGACGTGAGCGGGAGCTGAGAGAGACATGGCCACGAGACAGACCGGTTTCGCGAGCCTCATATTACACCGCTGCCGTAGTGGAAACTGTCGAGGGTAGTCGAAACCCGTTTAATATGGTTTTCTTTGTGCCCCCTTAAAGGCCAAATGCAAGGAAATATAACTTTGCCTAAACTTTTCCTAAATGAGGAGCATATGTCACTAAAGCAATATTGGCAAAGCCAGAGGGCTGGCAATTGCAAATCAATTGCAATTGCAACAATTGCAATTGTTAGCAGCCTTTAAACAGCACGTTGACCCGTGCACCTGGCAGTTGTCGCTATGACGTAAGTTCCGGCACACCGCCTCCGAGATATTTCTACGCGACGCAATTGGGCGGCCGTGGGTGCCGCCTTATATCAGAGATGACGCCGAGCAACCGCGCCCTCTAGGTCATGCGTCACTTCCGGCGAGCGGTAATGGCGTTTTTTTTTCGGTTTCGGTATAAAGAAGTGGCTATTGTTGCGAGCTTTTTGGGGCGCTTACGCTTGTTATTGAAACGTAGAATTTTGCACGAAGGTTCTTGTATATCTATACAATGCTAAACTGGACTTTTTGCGTGGTCCAAAAAATTTGTTGCAGTTGACCTTTAAGGTTGCTCGAATAAACGCTTGCCGGTGGCACAGACAAGGGCAGCAGCGACAGAGGCATTCACATCCCACCCCACCTGTAAGATTTACAGCTCTGTATACTCCTGTTTGCCAAAACTCGAACCTTGTTATAACAAAATAATGGATATGGCGAAGTAAATGAATTTCCTCTTGAAATTCCCACAGAGGTCCATGCATTTAAAACCTCATTTTAACAAGGTGAAATTGCCTTACTAATGGATATAACGAGCCATAGATTCATCTCCGAAACCTTAAAAAAAAAAAAAAAAACCGACCATTGAGCGCCGTGTGCATCGTTTTGCGCGGCATTCGGCACTCGTTGACCACGGCAGTTCAACACGTTAACGCGCCCCCACGTTGAATACGTATTCGAGCAACACTGGTGTTACACTCTGCTGCGCATATCTGCGCATCTGCGCACAAGCAGCAGTTCACTATGGCACTTCTCCACTGACCTCTCTCTCTCTCTCTCTCTTGCGTTCCTGGCTGCACGGTTACGCACGGCGGTGAGAAATATTAGTGGATTGACTTCGGCGTGGAGCGCCGGGCCGGCAGACACGGCTAAGCACGGCCTCCGAGATCTGCCTGGCGCAATCTCGGGGGTCACGCGCAAGCCTGCGCGAGTCGCGCCATGCTGCGCGGCTACGCGCGGCGGTGTGAACGATTAGTGCATTCACTGCTCTCCCTGCGGCACGCCGCACAGGCAGCGGTAGCTGGGCCTCGCCTCAGAGACCTCTCCGACGCAGTCTCGGAGGTCACCGTCCAGACCGTGCATTCACTTCTCGCTCTCCATATGGCGCGCCGCGCGGGCTGGCAGTGGCCTCCGAGATCGAGTTGGCATCGGTGTGATCTCGGAGGCCACGAGCCAGGCGAGCCAAGCCGTTGCGGCGAGGTTCGCCTACCTCGTCGATCACACAGTGGATCACTGTGTTGTGTGCCACATGCTGCTCGACCATGACTAGTCAAGTGTAAAGCAGCGGCTAAAAACCATCACAATGGAAGTGATGGCATCTATCTAAAGACTATCGCCTCAGCTGCCAAGTCGCGTGTTGCACACGCCGAGGATTCCTTTGTTTCTTTACTTAAGTTTCAGCGCATGCGTGGCCATGTAGCGTTTCCGCAGGCCCCAAAGCCGTCTTCTTATTTCTGTGTTTACAACTGTGCGCCCCATAGGGGGGGGGGGGGGGGTGTATAATGCAGTAAATGGCAAAAGTGGATTTAACGAAGTAACCGATATAACGCAGTACGTTCGGTTCCCCTTTCAACTTCGTTATAAGGAGGTTCGAGTTTATATCCTCACTTTCGGACTATTGCTGCGTGTCCGCGGCATCATTTGATACATGTTTCATGTGGTTGCGACATCTAGAAGTCACCTAACGGACCGTTCTTTTTCTCTGGAAACAGTTGCAAGATAGCCAGATCCCAGATACGCCAATCCTATGTGCAGTCGGCTAAGAAGACCGTGTCTTCAAACACCAATCGCTGTACGTATTCCGCAACGTCTCGCAGACTGGTTCGACCTCGGCTACAGCTTCCTCATTGGTGGCGACGGAAGGGTGTACGTGGCACGGGGTTGGGATGCAAGCGGCGCCCACACCAAAGGAAACAACGAAGACGCGCTCGCCGTGTCCTTCATCGGCGACTTCTCGCGCCACCTGCCGACACCACGGGCGATCGGGGCGCTCACTAGGCTCCTGCAATGCGGCGTCGCTCTGGTAAGGAAAAAAAGACATGCTACTCCACAAGATTACGGGACATATAGAGTTAGATTAGAGAGTTCCAGCCTGCCCCTAGAACTTATTATTGTTCGAAATATGGAATGCTGGATCCAAGGACATACGATGGATCGATGGATGAACGGATATGGCGACCAGGTCCTTGGTGAGCAGGCCAGAAAGCTTGTTATTTTTCCTTTTATTACGCTCTTATTATAGGCCCTAAAGCACCATTGGTCAACGAAAATTCTTTATTTGCCATAAAAGAGTTTGTAGAGTCCACAGAATGAAGGCATAGTTACAACGCGCCCGCCACACGGATTATCAGCTCCATCAAACAACTATAGCGGGAAAACAAGCTGTTCATCTCAGGCTCGCAGCTAAGAGCAGCGAGTCTCCTTGACGTTGGTACGCAACAATTGCCGGGAGCTTTTCGCACGTCATGGGAAACGTGAACGCGCAGTCATCTACTGCGTCGCAGTGGTTTCTGATCATCTAAACGAACGAATTGAGTCTGCTTGAGGGCGCTGCTATCCCATGCGCGTAGTCACGTGTTATTTTTCGCGTTTCGCGGGCATTCTGTCTGGCGAAAAAACATAAACGCGACGTGTACTATGCCAGAAGCGTCTCACTTGGATGTCTCTTACGATTCTTTACAACTCTCTAATTGACATCTTGACAATTGGAACAACAATTATAAGCTAGCTAGTTACTTTTAATGGAATATTGAATGTCGGCGTCTCACCATTACTGGCCGTTTCTCAACACGGCTTCGAACAACATTCCCCTTTTCTCATTCTCGTATAGAATGATCTGTCTTTCTTTAAAGCTTTGTGAGTGATAGCTGAGGCACCCTGTATGTGTCTGCGGACCTTTTGATCTCGATTTTGGATAAACAGTTGGTATACGGTGAGCGCTTGTACCATCTATGTGCGTGTTCTTCTTGTGGTCGTCTGTATGTCGCGCATTAATCTAGTTATCTGTGCACCAACTGGCCGAGCAACGTGCTCTTCGTAATCGCCTCGTTTGTCGCAGGGCAAGATCCGCGCAGACTACACCGTGCACGGTCACCGCGACGCCAACTGCAGGACATGTCCGGGCGACGCCCTGTACGCCTACATCTCTCGGTGGAGGCGCTTCGGCGGCAGAGTCAACAACTACATCTGCGAGACGCCTGGTCACACCGAACCGAGCGTGCCCCACTGAGCCGACCCCGACGAAAATATTGGTCTCATAATGAAAATACTTCACCAACAAATATGCCCTTTCTTTAAATAACTCAGTTTCAGTCAAACCAGTCCGATGGCCCCTTATGGCTATGCTATAGGCCTTTGGTTATGCTATATGGCTATGCTATGGCTATGCTACGCTATACTATGACTATGCCTACAATTTCACAATTGTAGCAAAATGGTTATGCTATAACTATGCTGTAGCTATGAGAGAGCGTTTATCCCCAGCAAAGGCAGAGGTAGCTGGTCTTTGCATACTCTGGCTCCGGCGTTAGGTATCCAATGTCGCCGGCGCTCTCCTCGCAGACCCAGCTCACTTCATTTTTCTTTCGTCGTTTCACAGAAAGCTACACATCTGTCTAGCTTTAACGCCTAAATTTTAGCAGCCAATGGCTGCACAGCTGCGACCGGGTAATCTTCGTGTGTGACGATCGACGCCGGACTTCAATAGCTTCAATGGCGAAGGCGTGGAGGCGGCTGCGCTAGCGGCGTTGCCTCGAAACGGAAACGGGCAGCAGACGACACATTCCGCGAGTCCTCGCTCTTTTGCTAGTCGCCTATTCAAGTCCATAGTTTCATGGTCATTTGCAAACAAGCAAAAAACGGCGGTGCAGGCCGAGTGCGTTAACATTTATTACAGAAAACGCGCTGTTATAATACGGAAGAGCAAATGGAACCGCTGAGTTCGTTAACAGTTATCACAGAAATTGCGCCGTTATAGTACGGAAGAGCAAATGCAGTAAACCCTGTTCCACGGTCGCCTAAGCGCGAAAGAACGGTGACCACGACAACTGTCTACAGTGAATTGGGCCGTACAGTCTCTTTTCACCACGCCACCATGGGCGCCGCCATATTTTATCACGTGGCGACTCGTCCATTGCTTGCCTCAGCCGATCTCCCCTGCCTCTGCGTACAATAGCAGCACGCCAGCCGTGGTGGCTTGGCGGCAACGGCGTTACGCTAGAGAGTGTTAATTGGTCCGTAAACTTCCTGCTGTTTGCCGTATACCGGGTTCATGGACACGGGTATGGCAGCAACAACGCTTGCAGCGGCATCTGGTGGCGCAATGTCTAACCAGAGAGCATATGCGAAACCGATAGAGCAGTGACCTAAATATTCTACTTCACTGCTGGTGTAAAGCGCTGGTAGCGACATAATCGTTAGCGTCTTTTGATTTTATGTCGACGATAACACTGACGCGACAGAATTTTTTTTCCATAGTGTATACTTGGACAAAATGACACAAGATGTCGCTAGCAGCTTTGCTACTGCCGTTAGCGGCTACGGCAACTCGGCAATCCGTAAACGTCAAGAAGTATGCGGGCAAACTAACCCTTTAAGCAAGAGGTCGCGGGATCAAATCCCGGCCGCGGCGGCCGCGTTAGGAAGGGGGCGAAATGCAACATCGCCCGTGCGCCTTGCGTTGGGTGCACATTGAAGATCCCCAGGTGGACAAAATTAATCCGGAGTCCAACAACACAGCATGTCTCTTAATCAATTGCGAGCTTGGCACGTAAAACCCCAGAATTAAAGTATTTTGTTAATCAAATGGCAGCGAACGACGCCGGTGCGGTGCTACAAGACGGTGTTTCGGCGTTTGTAGTCGACAGTTACTGCGCGAAGAGCAAGAGACTTTGTCCAAAGCTTCAGAAGACACGTAAATGTCACACATACATGCTTCCGTGCTCTTTACACCTTGCCCAAATGCTACGAAAACTGCAGTACGATGTGCGTACTAGAAGGCAGGTTTATATAGGCATCGTTTTTTGGGGCACGTATACATTATGCCGCCGTAATAAATCGGGATTACTGTTATTCGGTCACCGCCTTTTTTTAATATTTATTGCCAATGGCTTGTCAGTCATACATTGTCGCGTGTTTGATTCAAATTAAGCTTTTTTGGTGCGGTGTGGTTACGTTTATTTCTTTTCAACGCAATCGTGCCTGTGTCCATGGCACTTTGTGCCGCCGCCTCAGCTTAAAACATTCATGTCTTGACACTTTGTAGCAGCTCAAATAAAAGACGTAATATCGTTCGTCAAGAGATTACACTGTGGCTGGGGAAGAAACGTAGACTTTCGAACGTTCTTACGTATACCGCGTGTAAACCACTCACCGGTCGGCATACTTTTTAATGAGTGCACTAATATTTATACAATGCGTGACTGCGAGTCTCGGCGTGTTTCAGTGAATGTCGTTGAATGTTTGTGGAGAGCGGAAAAGCACTATTTACAAATGCGAGCTAGTGTCTAGACAAATTTGGGTGTTATCTGACATATTTGTTTCTTAACACGTTGCCTATGGTAAAAAAATAACCTCGAAATTGGGGCTGTTGCGCAAAGAAACAAGGACGAATAAAATGTGGCAGGACAGTAATAAAGTAAAGCAGGGTCAGCAGAAAGCCACTAACGAGTGGTACACCTTCTTCTTTTTTCGATACTTCTGCGTTGTGAACACGAGACAGTGAAAGCTGATCAGCTTTTAGTACAAAGAGCTATTGAATAATACTAAACTGTAGAATACCTTACAGCCTTCAAATTGAATAAAGGGTGTACATTATTTTACAGTGTTTAGTAGCCAATCTACTAACTATGAAGCAGCCTTACTCAAGCGTGTACGCGTAAAGCACATTTAGCAGACGAAAAACAATGTGTTGGATTTAGGGTCCTCAAACTACACACCTAGTGGGTTACGAGGGACTCGGTATAGTGCTGAGGCTCCGGAATCAATTTCGACCATCTGGTGTTTTTGAACGTGCACATAATCCTATGTACAGAAGCGTTTCTCTCACTTTCTTTTTGCATCAAACCGAAATCCTAACACCCCCGCGCTACCGGCAATCAAACTGCTGCGGAGCCAACGCGGCGTGTTTTGAGGCAACGAATGGCTACACGTGGAGCAAGCGCCCTCTGTTTTTACTGAGCGAACTAACAGGTGAAAGAAAGGTCTAGAGACAAAAGTTGACTGGCATGCAGGGCCTCTTGCAGATACACAGTTATCTCGGCACCGACTAGCAATGACTCAGTACCATCGGGTAGCGAGTTCAATTTTTCTTTGATGCGAAGGACTTTCTTGACAAGCCGTGATTCGGCGGACGAGGCGGGGATGGGTGTGGGGGTGGTGGGTTAAGTCACAGTTTGTGCATTCGTGGTCGGAGTTGTTTCTGGTGTGCTGCTACACATTATACCAACCGCCGCTTTTTCATGGTATATAGATGTACACTTCCGGGTCCTCGGTGGCCCTCTCTAAGTACTCTTTGCCTACGAGGTCGTTGACTACTTTCTTGAGCTCAGCGGCAGTGGGAGTAAACCTTGCTCGAAGCTGGCTTACGACCTCGGCCGCGAGGTCGTTGTGGGATAATTTTTTGCGCGCCTTCATTATCCTCACGACGGCCGCTTCCGTAGCATACTTTCGCTCTTGACCTAGGTTGGCCACTAGTGACTTATCGTACTCCGTATGAGCGCAGTCCTTTTCACAGGACGGAATTTTCACTTTCTGCCCACTAGGCGTGAAGGCGTCATTGACGGCGAAGACGTGGTCTTTCTCGACCACCGCCGTGTCGGGCGTCTTGATAAGCAGTCGTTCGGAGGCCTTGCCCGTGCACAGCGAACTCAGGGCGTGAACGAGGTCCTTTTCGGGGATCTCCGTCTCGGTCGCGATCTCCTCGCAGGACATCCTGTCGCGGTTGTTGAACAGCATCAGTAAGCACATCTGGTACGTGGACACCTGGATGGTGAAGGCTTGGGTCTCGTTGGACGGCGTGTCCGCTTGACGAGACGAAGATGCCTCGTCCTGCCACGGCCCACGGAACATGGCCTTCATTTCTGCCCAGCCGAGATGCGGCTGCAAGGTCAGTCGCCGGCCATCGTGCTTGGCCATGTAGAACAGTCGGAACATTTCGAACGCGCTGCGTGGGGCGGCTGGAATGTTTATTTGCCGCGTGGCCACAGGCAGGGCCCAGAAGCCCGTTCTGAGCACGCGCACGTCCAAGTCGACTCCATGCGAACACAGGTCGCAGGAAGATAATATCGCCTTGAACTGCTTCATCAGGGTACCGGAAATGAGCAGGTCCTTGAACATGGTTTCTATCTTGTAGGTGAACTGGGAACCGCAAATGCTTCCGAGCTTGTTGACCATAGTCTTCTCCGCGTCGGCAGCAACGCCATCGTCGAGCAGCAGCCGATTGGCCAGGCGCTCCCTGTAGTGGAGCTCGAAAAGGTCCTTCTCCTGCAAGAACCGAAATATGGCCACAACCTTGTCCAGCAACTGGTCAATCTTCTGCTTTGTCATGCACTTGATACGATTTCGCAACACGTCGTCCACAAACGTTGAGAGATGCTCAGCCGACGTGCGGGTCAGGTTGAGGATGTACTCGAAGTCGGTCTCCATCGTCTCTTTGACCAGGGGCTTGCCGTCGAAGCAGTGCTGCAGAAAGTAGTCAAACCGGTCTTTCAGCTCCATCACTTTCGGTACCAGGCTGATCGAGTCGCCGTGCTCACTCGCTATGGATCTTCCTAGGTCACGACAGTGCTTGCTCACGCAGTCCAGCAATGTCATGACTCCACCCTGCACGCGCTTTAGGACCAGGAACGTCCGCCTCAGGTCCTCTGTCTTCCGGTTCTCGAGCATATGGACAACGCCGGAGTCCTCCATCTCCACGATGGCCTTCATGTGCTTCCCGACGAGCTGCTCCAGCACGACTTGCACGACGGGCCCCGCGGTGGACTCGTCCAGGCACTGCCTCGCCCGTTCCGACTCTTCGTCGACGTGTTGCTCCACTCTGGCGATGTAGTCGAGGGCGTCATTCATCTCGACGTAAGTTTGGCCCCGCAAAGCGTAGAATTTCGCCGTCTCAGCGAGGAACGGCCTCTCAAAGTCTTCCTGGTAGACCGAGCTCGATTTGAGTCCCAAACTTGCGAGCATCCCGCACACCTCCTTCATCAAAGTCCGGTCGACTCGCGTCCCTTCGCGCTCGGCCTTCACGAGGCCGAGCAGGGTTTCACGGAGGCGGCCCCGCACGTCGGTTCGCCGTACCACCTCGTCGCGGAACAGCGACATAAACAGTTTGGGCACACTGTCAACGTTGTTCCGAGGCACGAACACGTTGTCCATGTACACCACGATTGCGCCGATCAGCGTCGCGCTCCTCTGGTGGTTCCTCCAGGCCTGAATCAGTGCCTGCAAGAAGTCGTCGTCGCGAGCTTTAGCCAAGACGAAGGGACGAACTTTGTTGGCCAGATGCTCCGTCACAACATCGCGCACTCCGCGGTAGAGACGCGCTCCCCTGTTGCGCACCACCATGGTGTACGCGGCGTAGTACAGTTCGCCGAAGTGCTTCCCGGTCGTTCGCGTCTCCTGCGCCTCGTTGAATGCCCTCCGCAGTTCTAGCCAGAGGTCTTCGGTGGTGCGCCGGGTGCCCGCCCGCTGCGCGATTCTCTTGATCCGCACTACCTCGGCACTATCTTCGGCGGAGAGCCCGGCCATGGCATTCGGTTGTTCTTTTCTCGATCCACTTGCTTGCTTTTGTTTTTGTTGTTGTCGTCCCGAATGATTGTGGCCCATACCCACAATGGGAGATTGGCCATGAACCATGCGGTTAAGAGAAACGGATAAAAAGAGGGGAATTGCCCAATTGGAAACTGCCAATTATAGAGATTCTAGTGTGCGCGAAGAAGTAGAAAAAGAAATGTCGACACCGAGCTCGGAACTTCAAAATTCAGAATCTGTTTAGCAGGGCAACTGATTGGGTTTTGTGAGACAAAAATTAAACCACCAAACAACCATTTTTGATGCTGAAACCAGAAATAGAGGCTCCAAAGGACAGAATTACAGGTACGGACAAATCTACGCCAACACTGCGTAGCTGAACTTGTGGTAATATTTGCCTTTTTACAGAGAAATGCCTACAGTACAAAAATAACTGATCTATTGTCTCTCGCGATCGGTACAGAATGAGAACAGTGGTGAGGAAAGTAGTCCAGACCTGAGCAGATAGGAATTTAGCGTCAGTATATGCGACAGCGTAGCCTGGACTGTAGGCTTTGAGCGTGGCAAATTGCTTGCCATATGTTTTACATCCTCCTCCTCTCGTCATCGTCACCCAACATGCGCCTCTTTCTTCCCTCTTTCTTTCCCGCTTCCCCTTCCCCCAACGCCGAGTGGCTGGCTATAGAGGCCGATCTCTCTGCATTTAGTATCATTAAACTTCTCTCTCTCTCTCTCTCGTGTTGGACACTTCCATCTTGTGTGTATGGCAAAATTCTCTGTGCCAGGGATATGAAAGATGTCAGAAGTCCATCGAATTAGTCAGTTCGGAATCCGACAATGCTTACACGGTGACGGGCCTATACACGTAGCCGCCTGACTATCTGCTCCAGAGCCGTAAAGATTAAGAGAGTGCACGTGCACGCAGCGCAAGAATAGAACAGAAAAGAAAAGGAACATAACCTGTAACAGTAGACACTTTAAATCCCATTTGCGAGATATTTATTTCATTTCATCCTAATTTATTTTTAAAAAATGCCGACAGTTCCTTCACCGCCCGATTCATGGCCGATCCGCCAGAGTGGGTTGCGCCCGTTCACCAGGGAACAAGAACACGCTTGCGCGCTCGACCTGGTCGCGGCCGCGGTATAGCTACCACTTCGCGTCGCCTCGTACATACGAAACCTGGCGGCCGTGACATAGTCAGACAAAGGGCAATATGGAAGAATCGGGCCGCCTATAGAAGCTGGCCTTGGCTGAAGAATCTGTAATTTAGTTTAAAGATAACCCTTCTGTGGCCGCGTGCTCAAACTAAACGGATGCTTCTCAAGTACCTATAGGCACCGTTGAATTAAACGTCCTCATAACGTGAGAATCACCAGAAGGAGTTAGTGACTAACACAAGGACAAAGAGTCAGCGATTATCACAGCAAATGTATATGGTGGATTTTTTTTTTTTTTTTTTTTGCATGTAGGGACAACACACCGTTGCCTTGCATTTAGACGAAACATTGGTACGAAATCCGGCAGCCGCAAACAAAAAGCTCAGACTACGTAACGCTAGGCTGAAAGTGTCAACCCCTCACTTTTCTACATACTGTGAAGCATCTGACGCGATGATGACCTTGTAGTAAGCCATCCGAAATACGAAGCGGCAGTGATTTTGCGTTATTAGGAAAAAGTGGCATCAAATTGAATAACTAAAGAATAGGAGCTATAGGGAACTTGAAATATATCGCAGACGCCCTCGTTCAAGGGAATTGTTGTAGGAACGCATTTTCCACAATATGCATATACGCGGTCAAACATTATGCTGGTTTCGGAATGCTTTGTTGGTGACTAACAAATTCCCGAGAACGTTTGCATAGTCAAGAGACGGAACCTGCACGAAAGAGAAGTAAACCTGGATTCTAGATAAAGAAGAATGTTTGCAACAGTTTTGGAAGCACTAGACAACACAAGCGCAATGCTTTTGACCCCAAGATATTAAAAGGGCGGAACTTGTGCGCTGGATCACCTGCAGAGAAAAGCACGCACCCAAATGTCCAAACAGGACAGGCGATACATCATGGTGTGTGTATACCTCTTCTCATTCCCATGCGGCGACTGTCTTAGACTACATCAATGAGACGTTTACGTTTTCCGGCTATATAGTCTATGAGTATAGGCGCAAGTTGAGCGAGACGTCGTAAACCACCCTTAGGTTTAACAGATCTAACAGACTCTACCTGCGGTGTGTCTTCAATGTGGTACATGGTTATATTGCACTCAGTTTTACACCGACGCTATTAAGGAAGGACAGGACGTGGACGGACGTAGCGCAGTCCGTCCACGTCCTGTCCTTCCTTAATATCGTCTGTGTAAAACTGAGCGCAATATAACCACGAACGTTCACCAACTAGCCCCCTTCATTGCTTTACTCAATATGGTAAGCCAGCGAAGTGTGCGCTGTGTCGTGTAACTGGAAAACGAGAACAGCATATTCACTGGCAATCAGTAAAAAAAAAACTATCCAAACAGTTCTCGGGGGCATTGGGGCAAGCTATGAGTCGTTCATATAAAGTGTGCCTATTGTCGGCGTGTGGAGAAACAATGCAATGTCATGCGCATAAACAGTACTAGTGTTGTGGAGAGAAGCAGACAAGAAGCCATTCCTCCGAGCGCCTGGTTTCCCTCTTCCTTCTATTTCCCTTTTCTCGCCGTGCGAGCGGCCAAGCGCACTCGACCACGCTGCGAGCTTCCGGCGCGGCTAGCAACAACGCAACCTTAGCATGCAGGGGGAGCCATCCAGTACGGAGAGCGAGGTCGCCGTTGGTGAGCCGCCTAGCGTGCCACTAGCTTTTCTGGCGGGCGGCACTGACTGTCGCTGCGCGCTGCGCATGCAAGTCGACGATGATCGCAACTGGGAACGTACGGCAAGAGATCCTGTACGCTCTGCTCGGCCGTCGTGTGTGCGTGTTTTCGCGGTGTTGCCGCTCACCGATCAAGGCTCGCCTTGCAAATGCGCTCCAATCGGCCAAGCTCGACGAAATGCCGGCTTCTGCTTGAGTGGCTCTTGTCCGAAGATTGAACAGTTGGGTCGTTCGCTTTGAAACCGATGTTCTCGCGCGCGTATCTGGTCTCTCTGGCATCTCTTGCGATGGTCTCTTGCGATGGTGTCTTGTACGCATTGCACGACGATGGTCTCTGGCACGTGCTGCGGTCTCTCAACGATGAATAAATGCCTCCGCATTCGGCCAATGACTGCTGCGAAGTCCGAGTCCGTGGCTCCTACGGGGTCAGAAGTATTTCGTTTTCATTATCGGTGGACAGATCAGTGTCCTGAATAGCGACGTCCTTGTCTGTCTTCCTTAGCCATATGTTTTCGTATATGTGTTTCTTTAGTTCAGCTGTTCAAACTGGTTTTTCATGAGTGTGGTCTTGTATTCAGGGTTTCTACCAAGTTGACATTTCGAAATTCCGTGAGTTTTCCAGGTTTTCCCTGGGCGCTTTTGCAAAATTCATGTCAAGACGGGCTGAAACCATATCGCCCGATGCTGTCACTCTCTAGTAAGAAGGCTTGTCGGTACACGTATTAGGCATATCGGTGCCCGTGCTTTGACAGGAAATACCGGGTGCGCGCGTGCATAATTAAGGAATACATACTGTGTCCCGTGGAAATAGCCCCTTCCCACGCTTCTTATGCTTCCCTGCAATACTTTTGCGTATGCTTCACCAAGTAACATTTCTGTACAGAAGCAAAGCTGACTTTCGGGAATCGGCATTATACAACGCACCGTGCTTTCCAAGCTTCTAAGCCAATCGCGAGGACCACAAAGGCGGAGTCCGTGCCATTGCTGACAGCAGCGAATTATTTCAATAAAAAACACAGCACCCAACGGCAAGAAGCTTCATAGCGAACGTCGAAATAGCTAGGCCTTGCGTTGCCGCAGTGGTGGCTACGGCTGCTAACGGATCTGCGTGCGAGAGCGCCGGTTCGAGGCGGCGAAGCTTCAGCATTGCTGAAGGGGCTTTGCCGGCGTGCCCTCTTTATGGATGCACAACGATGATTTCCTCTTTGAGAGAGATTGTTTCAGAGGTCGTTACATGGCAACAGTGTTGGGTGTTTAGTAGCAGAGAAGCTTGTCTTTGCCCACTGTCAGTAATCTGTTTCTTCTCCAGTGCCCCTGTGAAGTGCCTACTTTTTGGACACAATGTGCTCTCCATGCATGCATGCATTTTTAGCTTGCAAATACGTCTGTTACCCCTTGCCTCAAGCTGGTCCTTGATGATGTCACCCAAAAAGGCAGTGGGGAGTATGGCGGTACACACTTACAAAGCACTGCTAATACCAGTGAAACCAGATTAATGGAGCTGCCGTTTTTTTTTGTCCACTCCATCCTCGTCAGTTACAATGAGCAGTTCTTTGTCCAATCAGAAGGCATATGAAGTTGGTCGTGCATAGCCTGCGGACTGACTTGACATGTTATGACAGAGACCTGCCTGAGAACCTTAGCACAGTGTATATATGTAAAAACCTTATGATATATTGATGACTCCGTTCTCTTGTTTCACACTTTGCCTGATGAAGCCAGCAACAGGGTCAACCAGATGTTCAACAGGCTTCCCACTAGTTTTCCCAGCCTCTCCTTTACCAAGGTGCTGCTCATAGATATCTGTTTTCTTGACCTTGCGCTGCACTTCAACCATGGCCACACCTGCTGAACCTATAGCATGCGATCAAAAAAGTGCTGTACATCATGTTGCTCCAAACTTATGGCATGTGCTACAAGCCCTTGAGGAACACCCTCAATTATTTACGCCCTAATCATACTGTACGAAGCTTCGCATGATAAGTGCAATGATTAATATCTGCTGGTTTTCAGTGTTATTCCTGTCCAGCTTGCTGAAAGCTGTCCTGAGTGTTTCAAAAGCAAAAGACCGCTGCTGGACAAGTGCATAAAACAAGGGTCGTTATAACCACATATGTCACACAAAATGAAGAAGGCCACTGAGTGTACAGGCGGTTTACTTCATATCTAACAAGCTTGGTTCTCGCTTTGCAAGTGGGTCAACTCAACTTGCCCTGAAGACACGGCCTGTGTCAAACTATGTGCTAGATGCAAAGCTGAAGATGTGTACAAGATCCCGACACCCCGCAGCAGCTTCTACACTGGACAAACAGGTCACTATAAAAACGACTGCCTTTACTAACATGCTAAGAACATGAAAACGGGCAGAAATTTGGCTATTCATTGGCCGCAACTGCAGGTGCAAGCTACTCTTCCACCAGATGTGCGTTGTTCACAATAACTGGAGCTATACAAATGCAGATAAGAACAATGATGTTTGAAAGTAGTGTTTTTAGAGTTGATCAATATTCTGCACAAGCAGCGCTACCTGCAGCGCTGGTGCCTTATAGCCACAATTCATGGCTTCGGCACTATGCAAAGGCACTATTCATGAATTAACTTCTATTAAATATATTTATGGTGGCCATGTCATGCAAGCACATATCCATATTGTGTGCAATATAATTAAATGATGTCGATTATGATATCGATTCCTAATCTGAAATGCAACAAAAGAGAAAAAATAGGCAACAAATTGTACTTCAAAAAGACAAAGACAACCAGTGCACAGGATAAGTGACAAACTTCCTTTTATTGAAAAAAAAATGTCATGTGCGAGTGTGCCACTAGCAGTGGGGAGCAAACTTTCAAGCTTGGGTGACAGCGGTAAAACTTAGCAAAATGCTACACTCACACTCAAATGTAAAACGGCCTTGGACACAGAAATAATTGTGTATAAGCTTTTCTTGTTTAGAATGGTTTACAGACAGGGAAAAATGACCATAAGAGCACCAGATGTATGCATAGTCTGCGCACGACAAGCCACTGTTTTCTTACTTTTTTTTCTTTACTACTGTCCACGAGTATTTAGGTGCCTTAATAGCACTGCGAACATTCTTGTGCAAAACAGGAAATTGGGCAAGTTGTGGCATAAAGAAAATTGCACTTTCACTCATAATGCGAAACAATGATGCAGTAGCTGGTGAAATATGCACATGAAGCTTGCTTCATGCAGTGTTTGTTGAAGTGAACACTTGCCAATGCAAGTCAGTAATCTCCTTTAAAGAAGTAAAATAAGTACGAGTCATATTTATTTGTGGGAGTTGTGCCTCCTAGTGTTGAAGTGGAAAGAGTCGACTTTTCTTCCTCTTTCATATCCGGACTTGGCCACTGGTCTCCACCAAAACAACCCTTTAGCTTCTTACTGCTGAATTCGTTTTGGTTTTCTCAAATCTATATTTGGGCTGCCCATTGCTAGATCTCACGCTGTGCTTGAGGAAAACGAGACACCAACAGCCCCATCCAGTAAATCTGAGAAGCCAAGCACTAGAAGAAGATTAATGAAGCAGATGCACCCAATCACTGTCATTACACGTAAGAAGAAAACTTAACATAGGACTGCCTTCACAAGTGGGAAAGTGATGTGTAAGAACTTGAAGGTGTGTACGCCAGCTTTATATACAGTACGCAGACATTGAGCAGATGTTAGCCAATCACGGCACCTGTTGGCTAGATCGCGCTCTCCAGGATCAGTATTCACCATGACTACCTTCAGCAGAGTGGCTGAAATGTAGAATTGTGGACTGCCCATCTTTTGATTGTATGTTTGAATCCTCGCAGCACAATGAGAACTTTATTTGCAATATTCTAGCAAGAAATTTGGGAATTCTAGTGTTAACACCAGTAGACATCAGAACAACCAGGGGAGTTAGCCCATGGCAGCTATTGCTGCAAACAGAAAACTGGCATAAGCAAAAGAATTGAGATGGGCACACTACATGCATTTGTTCTGGTAGTGGTCCACAACTTTGGTGCTACAGTTAATGATCTCGAATGCGTTCAAGGAGGAAGAATTCATCCCAGAAAAAAATATTACACTTAACAGCTGTATCTTTTTGTATCATTTTGCCTATGCAGCTTTATATAACCCTGTCCACACATGCCTAAAGCACATGAGTGGCACCTTGAAAAAAAAATTAGCTTTTGATGTTGCTTTGAAGAAAATTAATCTGTTTCGGCCTAAGAGTACATTTACATACTGCATATACTTGCATTTGGTATAGCTTATCACCAACTGTTAAGTCACCTTCTTACCTCATCAGCGAATCACTCCTGCAAGCAATTGTGCTGGTCTGGGTTTTACCTGCATTTCCACCTGTGCAGTTGGTAAAAGTCTTTGGCTGTTTACTGTAATGTCATATTTCAAACATTTGGTTGCATAAGAGGCTTTGGCAACACTGGTAACCCTAATGCCTGGGCAGGCTTCACGAAAGGCCACCAGTACCTCCTCGTTGCAGACTGTGCTCAACATTCTTCTTGGTTCGACTGTGACTAAGAACCCATATATCTTTCCTCCGAAGCGGCAGGTATTGGCGATGCTTTGATGCAGAAAAAGGCTATTGTCCCACGTGTCAACATTAGGCCAGAAACCAATCTGGCACAGGTGGAAATAGTCCTGTCTTTGCAAGATGATGGTTCAGCCTCACGAGGCACATTCCTTCAGTCAATTTGCACACTGTCAATGTGAGTGAGACTGATCAAATGTTGACTATGCTGTCAAGTTTCTCGCCTGGTTTCGGTAGTGGCATCACGACCAAGTGTTTCCACTCTGGGGAATTCTAATATTCTAGATTTCATTGATTACAAGCAATAACACTTGCTTCCTCGTTTCGGCAAGGTTCCTCAACATCTGCAATATGACTCCATCTTTGCCACGTGCGCTTTAAGTGTTGACATGCTCGAGAGCAATCGTAAAGACGCTTTCCATTACTTCCTTGGCAAGTAGTAATTGAGGTGCGTACAACTCGGGTGACGGTCAGTCACGGTGAGGTGGTCGGGGAAAGCATCTGCAGCTTGTTCCTCAAATTTCTCAGATGTGCACTGAAGATCGAGCAGCGTGTTTTGAATAGTATTACAGTATTCGGTTCATTTTGTTATAGCCGAGAATGTGTCGCAGCTTACTGAGACCTATACGTTCAAATGACGCGCAGCGGTCCATCCACTAGTCTCTGGCAAGTTTCTTAGCATGACATTTTGCCTGCTCATTCTTGTGCAGAACATTGATCAGGCTTTGTTGCGTGCAGCCACAATTTAAGTATGCAGTATGCAGCTTGGCTTACTCACCCCAAAGTTGCAGCAGATGCTTATCAGGGCTGGATGTTGCCCCAGTAAGTTCTTGTTCGCATGTCACTCTTTGCAGTGTGTAAAGGATGCGTGTTGCTAGCGATTCTTCAACAGCTTCACATTCTGCAGACTCAAGTACATCACAGAAATGGTCCCAGCCTGAAACCCTGATTTTGTGGATGTGGCACATTTTCACCTCTACATCAAGTATTATATTGGATAATGGTCGCTGCCTCTTGGGGCAGAGTCGCACTGACACTCTGGTTCAAGGCCCCAGTTGCCCATGCTAGGTAAGTGTACTGCCCTTCTGGTTTTAATGGAGGGTGTGGTAGTTGGGGTAGTTGGCGTCATTTGTTAATTTGAGGTCTGCGGTGTCTGCTTTGTCAAGGTGGCGTCCTCTTGGCCATACGTTTTTGCATCCCCAATGTGGGTGATGTGCATTGAGCTGACCTCGACTGAGTATTCTGTGCTCGGGAAGGCCAATCTGAAGATGTCAAAGCCAAGTGAAATCGCCTCGGCAGCGGTGCCTGGTTTTGGGACAGAGGCAGACCAATGCCAAAACTGCTTCCTTTCACTGCCTTAGCCTGCAGCACACCACCACAACTTTCTGATGAGACATAAGTTTATTCAAACTGTTCTTTCCTTGCCCTAATTCAATAATTGCCAATTTTAGGAGCTGCAAATCAAGCTAACTTCAGAAGAGTGCCGATTTTTTAGCTACTTCTAGTAGCTTATTGGTTGGTTAATTTTCTAGTTGGGCATAACATGCTTCGTGCTTAAAAATGAACCGTTTAAAGAATTCTTGGAGTGATATTAGGACAGGCAACTCTAACTGAGTGATGACTTTCGTAAAATGTGGCAATGAGCTAGGCAGACGCTGTCACTACAGCGCAATATTTCGGTTGTACAAGTATAGAAGAAACAAAATTGGAGTTGTGAAGTTCAAAGCCCTACTTTTACAGCCTCTCTTTATACTGCCGACATTAGACAGCTTTAGATTAGTGGATGCAAGCAGCATGCGTAAACAAGAACCCTGTTTGGGTATTTCTGGGACCCATGTCGTTTGCATAAACAAGCAGCACACGAGTCGCTTGCATCCTCTTATCCAATACTATGATTTTCATTGTAAAGCAACTAATATCGCAGTAAGTCTGATCAACCTGCATCAATATGCTAGAAATTTTTAAGCACTTAGGGTGTGTCGGTTGAGCTATATGCACTTCACCACACACTTGCCCACTAGACTTGTGCTTGCCAGTATTACTTGCTAATCAACTCTTGAGGTGTTTACATTGTTTTTCTGTGCTGTAAGATTAGTTTGACAGTCCTAACAATATTGTTAAAGTGAAGGTCTGGGCTGTTGTATTGGCCATGTCATTCTGAAACTGTTAGGTCTGACACTGTCAAACCATTTGGCAACTTTAATAAGGTTCACCTCACAACATATATGTATTGTGGTTGGGCTATTTAGCATGTGAAAATAAAAATACGGGCAAATAGAGAGTTTGAGAGCGCCTGAGATTATAGTAAAGCGGGCGGCGCAGTATTTTGAGGGTAACGCGGACAACAAAGCTGGAACTAGGGCTGCCATACAACCTGTCGCCGCAATACACTGTTTGCTACACCGCTTTACACAAATGTGTGGCGGTGAAGTTATTGCAGACGCATATACACATTCATTCGTCCCAACTTTGCACAGAACCCTGCGTCCCATTGCTAAAACTAAGAGCGCGAAAAACGGGCACAGATGCAGCTGAACACCACAGAGAACAGTATCAAGCTCCACTTCACTGTGTTTATCGCGCCCTTAGTACCAATAATATTAAACATCTACTCCGCATTTTAGTTCGTGGAATTCTGGCAGACCATGTGATGTCACTAAAGCTCCGTTATGTTCAGAGCACTACGCGATAATTGTAAAGCTCACGATAAAAGTAAATCACATGAAGTCACGGATAGCGCACTAGCGCTGGACACGATTGAAAAGATGCGCTGCCCCATTTCAAGGACGCGTGAATAGTTGTGAGCAAATACCACATTAAGCATTATATTACTTACGTAACGTAAGTCGTGGCGAGGAACACGTACAATACCTCCGCCTACGACACCCATCAAGTAAGGGTACATGTGCGATGTGATGACGCTGCCGAAAAGGGCGAACACGGCGATACTGCTGCACAGTGGCGGCTCGCAAATTGCATTGCCGAGGCGCTACGCCACTTGAATATTTAGATCGTCAGCACCACTGAATTCTTCAGAAATACGGGTCTCACACCACCAGAATTCACCGAGACCAAAAGCCGACATCCCACACCACTACTACTGCACGACTTTTCACCAACAAATACTGAACCCACTGCGGAGTAATCGTACGACCAGCGGTCGGCTTGCGCCGCAGATTCAACGCGCCACGGCATCACTTGGCGCCACCATCGCGCCTTCTCAGAAGTCCCTAAACGATTCTGTCCCTAGGTACCTAGGATCAGGTCACGTGAGGGGTTTTTGTACGACATTTAGAGGCGCGCCTCGTTTAGTCGGTGCGACCAGTGCGACTGTCGTGGTGTGTAGAGGCCGACGAAAGTCATACAGCCTCCGTGTTTCAGTTTGTCACGTTCCTGAACCGTAAGTTACCGTCTTTTGTGAAATATTTGCTTGTGCGATAAGCGAGCTGCTTTCCGCCTGTGAGTATAGTAGCTTGTGGCTGATGTGGTAACCGCTGAGCGCTAGCACAGATCATGAGCAATTTGTTGTCGGTGCGTTTGGCAAAGCAGTGGCAAGCGATCAGCTCGGAGCCGCAGCTGTAACCCGATTTCGTTGTTTAAAACGCATGCTTTTATAGCAGCTGCGCTGCTTAGTTGCCTTTAGAATGCCGTCTCATCACTACTCCGCAGGATAAACTGCTAAGCATGCCGTTTCAGAATGAACCTCGATTTCGGTCATGAACCAGGCTGAAGACAGCGCAATCAACAAGTATTCGATCGTGAGGAAGCAAGCGGGAGATAAACTCGGTGCAGCACGAGACGAAACTCCAAATTATCTCTGAAAGAAGACTCCTCATCGCGCATGCGAGCGTACGTACAATCGCAGCGATCAAAATCCAATCCATGCCACCCCCCCTCCACCTCTAAGTATGGCCACGTGAGCGCGGCATGGCGTTTGCAAGATTCAGCCACGAGCTTTTGCACGCCTCGAGGCACAAAGTGAAAACGTGCGCGTAGGAGGAGGCTTGCCGCGGATGCATGTTGCACGCGTCGGTGAAAGCGTGCCACTCTACACCATCGGCGAGTGATTCACGATGCCGGAAGTCTGCCGCTGCCTTATGCTATCAGATATTTCGCCTTTTCGCTGCCGGCAACGAGATAGAGAGAGCTACGTTGATCCGAGCTGTTGCAACGTTTAGGAACATTTGAAAATGTTGGCGGTTTGGCTGCAAGTGGTCGGCGCGTCTTAACATAGAGACAACGTGTATTTTTCCACGCCAGATACCTAGCTTGCGTTTTTTTGACTGAGTGTGTTAGGTGAAATGATATCCCGATTTTGGATAGTAGCATATAGTAAGTGGATAGTATAAATATATTCAGGAAATGGTTAGATGAACAAGTGGCCACGTCCAAAGATGTGCATTCAGAGGAATAATTCTCCATCGTAGCGTACACGCAGTCTGGAATGACTAAATTTTAGAAGTCCCTTGCATCAAAATAAATGTGGGCATTGTATTGTTTAACATGACAACGACCATCAATGTTGCGACTTTTCTTTCAAATATTTTAATTCGTTGCGAACAGCTCAGAAAGACTGGGGTGGACAGAAAATTGTACTGCCTTTCGTCCAGTTCACAGGAACTGTTGCTCGTGGCTTTAAATTTTGTGGTCCTCCTGTGTGGCCGTAAGCGGTACCCAGAAATCTATTTCAACTACCCTTCAGAGGGGCGATTTTGCTTAGGATATCGTGAATGGAGGTTTACAGCTTACACATCATGTGACATTCAAAAGGGCACAATAAGGTTGACATGGCTGCCAGTCCAATTGTCATCTGTGCTTCTGTCACCTTTGTGCCGCCTTCCAAAGCATTGATACAAATCGGCTACACGAACGTGAGCCTCTTAACATTGTTATTCATGAAGCAAGCCTTCATGCCCGACTAATATCGCTGATTGTGAGTCTCTTGCATTGGTATCTCTCCCGCAGGTGAAATGAAAGACATGGACATCTTCAAGGGCAAGACGCTAGTGCTTAAGGATGGCAGCGAGCACCAGGCAGAGAAGGCTCTCGGCGATGCCAAAGCCGTGGTCCTGTATTTCTCAGCCCATTGGTGCCCGCCGTGCCGCATGTTCACGCCAGTACTGGCCGAAGCATACAAGGAAATGAAGGACGAGTGCGCGGCAGCTATCGAAGTTGTCTTCGTCTCGTCGGACCGCTCCAATGCAGACATGCTGAAATACATGGAAGAGAGCCACGGGGCGTGGTACGCCATTAAGTATGGCGACGCATTCCAAGAGTGAGTACTCGGCAGGATTCTTACGCTGTGGTCAGCAAAATGGGCCCATATTAACAAGCATAAGTGCCACCTGTGATCGGTCATTGCTGCAGTGATTGTCAATTATAAAGACGACCGGTATGATGAGTTGGCACCGCACGCCCACCAACCAAGTTTTGTGCCATCTGCGCTTGGTTGTTGCTATGGCTGGCTAGTTTCTTCTTGCCAAGTGTTTGTAATACTCTTGATTGTATTAACCCACACTGCTAAAATTCTTTTATGGACATCGTAGTATCTAAATATCAATCGTTTTGTTGAGTAGCCAGTGCCTAAACATTGGCCAACGGCAAAACAGTAACTGTGTTTGGTTGTTGCTGTGGTGATCATTTGAGTATCATGAAAATAGCTGTGATGAGTAGCCAGTGCCTGAACGCTGGTAAATGAGAAAACAGTTTCATGTAAATAGTTTTTGTCTCAATTCACAACGATTGCTGGTGCCCGAATGGCAGCAAATGGAGAAATGCTCCTATGCAATGGAAGGTTTGCAAGTACAGCCCAGATTCCCCCATGTACTTAAGCATTACTTAGCATACTTAGGTATCAAAGCTTAAGCTGGGTACTGAGAAGTAGGCACTTGAATTTCTGGTTATTTTTGCAAGAGAAAAGCCTTGCCAACTGCAGGATGTTTCAGGATATTTACCTTATGCTTCAATGTGCTCTAAAAAAAGACACTGGGAAATCCGTAACTCCAACCAGGGTCGCTGTTTGGCTTGCATTTTAGTTTCACACTTGCAGTTTGTATTATTATCTAGCCCTAATAATACACGATGTGGTCAAATCTTGCTCTGTGTCATGACATCACTGTCACATTCACGATGCCGGGTCTGGCATGTCGAGACAACCTTCGCATAATCAAATGAAAGTATTTTTATATGTGCTTCCTAACCTGCATGCTTGCTAAGTTACCTTTATACGTGCGAGAATCATGTAGTAGTGCTTTTACAAATTACAATAATGTGTGTCAGTACTCCTTTTAAAGGTTCTTTTCTTCTATCCTCTTTAACCCGCCAAACATTAAGGGCGCTGAAAACCAAGTATGGCGTCAGCGGTATTCCCACGCTCGTCGTAATCAAGAGGGACGGCACTGTGATAGCTGCCGACGGATGCGCCGACATACAAGCCGAGGGGCCAAGAGCCTTTGTCAAGTGGGCCGGTGCAGCATAGGATCGCCAAGCTTGCCCACCTCTTCGCACTGTAGGCGTTTGCCTTAGAAGCTAGACGTGCCAGCTCTCTTAATATTTGTGCTTCCAGCCTAGCTCTCTGTTAGTTCCTGTTGCAAAAGCAAAAAACAGACAAAAATGTTGTTTTTCTGGGTCGCCAGTTGTTTACAGCTTAAAAGTATACACGCTGCTGAGATTATTTAGCTTTTTTTATCAGTGTCTGGGTTGCATAGTACACACGGCTAAGGACTCCTTTATCTGTCTGTGCTTTATATTATATATTAGATATATCTTTAATATTAACCTCACATTCTTTTTTACACAGTGTCTATTGCGTTCCCGGTTTAACAAGTAGATCTAGTGCACTTTTGCAAATGCATCGATGTGAATATACATTGCAGCAACTTAGTGCTAGCTGAATGTCATTCATGCATTTTTTTGCATGCCTCTCAAGCATTGTGCAGAGCTGCCATGGATATTCAGGGTGTTGTTGTTGCTGGTGATATCGAGGCGGGATTTTCAAAATGGACCGACGGCTGATCAGCATGTGCAATTAATGAGGCCTCTAATGCAGGTGAAAAAGATCGACATAACATGCATTTGTGACTGCAGATATGTTTATGTTGAAAAGTTGCAACTGCCGTTATTCGGATGAAGCTGTTATACGTGGCACAGTTGGCAATGGCAGAACTGCATCATCTAAGGGAAATTAATTTTCCTGCTGCGCAGGCAGTATCGCTCATTTTTTTATAGCCATACTGTCATGGGTTCGCGTCGTGCATCAAGTCACCCTTTTGTGTGATATTATGTGCAACACGATGTCTCACTGGAACAAATTGAATTGTGTCCGCTGGCCCAGCCAACCGGAGCACACTGAAAGCGATAACCCCAAAAGTGGTTGTTCAATGATGAGGTCAGATTTGTGTTGCACCACTAAAAAAAGGGGTCCTTAAAGATCGGCTGTCGGTCTGTTTAAGTACTGTTACGTTTCGCCTACAACGCGCGGTAATGCCGGCGCGGATGCAACGGACGCCGGGGCTTTGTTCAAAGCGGCGGACATTTTGGCCCGTCCGACGCCGCCGCGACGCCTACCCGCCAAGCGTGTCCAGGCGTGTTTCAGTGCCACGTGTCTTCGTGTGTGCGTGTGTGTGTGTGTGCCCTCGCTTGTCAAAGCGCGGCAGCCGGGGAGCGGAGTTCCCCGAATGAGGAGCCTGGACGTCTCTCGGCTCAACTGTTCACGCCGTCGTGTGGGTGAAGGTTGGCGATGCGTCAGTACACTCGGTTCAGCAGGTCTCTCGGCCCGACAGTTCGCGCCGTCGTGGGCTCCTGCTGCGCCGTCCCGTGACCTTCATCCCGTGACCTTCCCTCCTTCCCTTTTGGACCGCGACGCCGGGAGTATAAGAGCAGCTGCCCCCGGACGCCAAGAGAGAGGCTCCGATTTGTACTGTTGAGTTACGTGCTCTCCCGTCTCTCCACTCCGGTCGACCTGACCGGCCGCTCTTTTGCTATGTTAGAATAAACCAGTTGTTCTGTTACCAGTCTTCTCATGCTTTGCCGGGACCTTCGGATGCTTCCAGTGCCCCAGGCCGCCAGGCCAACGCTACCCTTGGGGCTTGCGACCCATTGGCAATAACGGGCGTCAGCACCGAGACCCCAACAACTCGGGCCAGCGGTGCGATTCCAACATCTGGTGGCAGCGGTGGGATCGCGACAACGGAGGCCAGCAGCGAAGAGATGCGGTTGACTGTATGCTGAGCAGCACAACGACCATCCGGGAGCAGTGCAACGAGCCCTGTGTGACGACTGGTTGCCTGCAGCGGAACGACTGCGCTGAAGTCTTGGCTGCAAGGTTTGGTGAGTGCGGGACTTTCTTCTTCTGAGTTTTGCCAGGCTTTTGTTAGTGTTAGAAACAGAGCTGGTAATTGGGGTTGTCGTTGCTGCCGGGTTAGTTGCGGCAAGACAATAGTAGACAGTAGAGAAAGCAGCATTCAGAGCAGCCATGGATTTGAAGTCGTTGCGCAAACCGAAATTGCTGGAGCTTGCGAGAGAGTTGGGTCTGGATGTCTCAGACAAACTCAGAAAACCAGAACTGCTAAGGGCTATTCTTGAGTTAGAAGCTGAGGATGACGAGCTGTCGGAATGCCTTGAGACCATTGAGGAGAGGGAGACGGCAAAAAGACAGGAGCGTGAACTTAAAGAACAGAAAGAGAAAGATGAGCGCGAACGTAAAGAACAGATAGAACGAGAGCAACAAGAGAAAGAAAGAGAGCGCGACCGTCAACACGCTTTGGAAATGAAGCGTCTCGAGTTAGAGATGGAACGCGCTCGTAATGGAAGTCAGGCACACGGTGCAGGAGAACGAGTATTGTTCAAAATGACTGACCTGATGCGGCCGTTTAAGCTTGGAGAGGACATTGGTTTGTTCCTGGTTAACTTTGAGCGAACGTGCGAGAAGCAGGGGTTCTCTCGGGAAACGTGGCCACAGCGCTTGCTCACTTTGCTACCCGGCGAGGCGGCCGACGTAGTCGCTCGCTTGGAGAGAGAGGAGGCAGAGGATTTCGACAAAGTGAAATCGAGTCTGCTAAAAAAGTACCGGCTGTCAGCGGAGGCGTTCCGTCGGAAGTTTCGGGAAAATGAGAAAGGCAAAAGTGAGTCATATACAGAGTTTGCGTACAGGCTTATGTCAAACATGCAGGAGTGGCTCAAAGAAGAGAAAGCGTTTGGTGACCACGAGAAAGTTCTGCAGTGTTTCGGGCTAGAACAGTTTTATAGTCGGTTACCTGAGAACGTGCGGTACTGGGTCTTGGATAGGCCAGACGTTAGTACGGTGGCTAGAGCCGCTGAGTTAGCCGAGGAGTTTGTGACGCGTCGGGCTCGTGGAGCTAAGGACGGTCAAAAGGGTGAATTTGGCTCCAAGTTTGAGAGGCCAAAGTTCACGCCCATGAGAGCAAAGGGGGACACACGTAGTGCGGATGCGAGTGAAAGCAGTCCGACCGAACGTAAGGAGACGGCGGCAACCGAAGCCGAACGCAGAAAGCGGTTCGAGATGAGGCAAGCGCGCGTTTGTTATACGTGCCAGAAGCCGGGTCACTTTTCGGCGCAGTGTCCAGAAACAAAAACACAAGTCGTGTTTTTGTCTATATGCAGCACTGACGAGAACATGAAGCTTCTCGAGCCTTACATGCGAGACCTCCTCGTGAACGGGAAAGAGTGCCGAGTGCTTCGCGATTCCGCAGCTACAATGGATGTAGTTCACCCCTCTTACGTAGAACCCGATATGTTCACGGGCGAGTGCGCATGGATCAAGCAAGCAGTGGAAGCTCATAGCGTGTGTCTGCCGGTAGCAAAAGTGCTTATTGAAGGACCTTTCGGAGCACTTGAGACGGAGGCCGCAGTGTCATCTATGCTGCCCCCCCAGTACCCGTACCTATTTTCGAACAGGTCCGATCACCTCCTGCGCGAGAAGGGGCTTTTGTTTGGTGAGGCTAGCGTTCAGGCCTTAACCAGATCGAAGGTTCGGGAGCTCGCTGCAAAGACGGTAGTTGCGGGGCCGACGTTGTTGAACGATGAGAAAGGGTCAGAGGCGCAGCAAGCTGGAATTCAGAGCACGCCCGAACGGGATAAAATTGAGCCTGTAGCGTTAAAGGCACCAGATACTGGAGAGGAAATTCCCGATGCGGGAAAGTTAGAAGAGCTTCCGGTCGAGCTTCCGGGACTAGGCTCAGTGACGAACAGGAAAGACACCGATCAAGTCATTAGTGACTTAATAAGTAAAGCATCGCTGTCGCCTGAGCAGAAAACCGAACTACACCAGCTCTTACAAGAGTTTCAAGGTCTGTTCTCTGAGAGGCCTGGTAGGACTTCTGTCCTTACTCATGACATAGAACTTACCTCCCCAGAGCCAGTACGATCCAAGGCGTACCGGGTGTCACCCCGCCAGAGCGATATTATGGAGGCTGAGGTAAAGAAAATGCTACAGCTCGGTGTTATTGAAGCGGGTGAGAGTGATTATACCTCCCCTTTGATTTTAGTTGAGGTACCGGGCAAGGAACCTCGTCCTTGCGTCGACTACCGCAGGCTTAATTCCATCACTAAGGATCAAATTTATCCGATCCCTAACATCGAGGAGCGCCTTGAGAGAGTGAGTAGCGCTCAGTTTATTTCCACCCTAGATCTTGTCAGGGGTTATTGGCAGGTTCCACTTACAGAAGAGGCTAGTAGGTATGCGGCGTTCATTTCACCAATGGGGACATTCCGTCCTAAAGTTTTGAGTTTTGGTTTGAAGAACGCGCCATACTGCTTTTCAAGCCTCATGGATAAAGTGTTGCGGGGACAGCAAGAATTCGCTTTACCGTATCTAGACGACGTAGCGATATTCTCCGCATCCTGGCCTGAGCATATGGCGCACTTGCGGGCAGTGCTAACCCGCCTGCGCGATGCGGGCTTGACAGTCAAGGCTCCCAAGTGCCAGTTAGCACAGGCCGAGGTTGTCTACCTCGGACACGTGATTGGTCGGGGTCGTCGCCGCCCCTCTGAAATAAAGGTGACCGCTGTGCGAGACTTCCCGCAACCGCGCACGAAGACCGATATTCGGTCGTTCTTAGGTGTCGCCGGCTACTATCAGAGGTACATCCCCAGGTACTCTGATATCGCGGCTCCCTTGACGGATGCTCTAAGAAAGACAGAGCCGCAAACAGTCGTCTGGGACGAGACGAAGGAAAGAGCTTTTAGCGCCCTAAAGAGCGCCCTAACAAGCCAGCCTGTGCTACGATCGCCCGACTACACCAAAGGGTTCGTTGTTCAGTGTGATGCTAGTGAGCGAGGCATGGGCGTTGTACTGTGCCAACGGGAAAATGGAGAAGTAGAACACCCCGTCCTGTATGCTAGTCGTAAGCTGACCAGTCGTGAGCAGGCGTATAGCGCCACCGAGAAAGAGTGTGCGTGTATCGTGTGGGCCGTTCAGAAATTGTCATGTTACCTAGCCGGCTCGAGGTTTATCATTGAAACGGATCACTGCCCTCTCCAATGGCTGCAGACCATCTCTCCCAAAAATGGCCGCCTCCTGCGCTGGAGCCTCGCTTTGCAACAATATTCCTTTGAGGTGCGTTACAAAAAGGGGAGTCTCAACGGTAACGCCGATGGCTTAAGTCGAAGCCCCTAACGTGGGAATCAGCCTCAAAATTGCTTGTTACTGATGTTTTTCTTCCTGAGGCAGGATTTTTAACCTATTGCTTTTGTGTAGTGTTTCAAAGTGATGATGTGCTTTTTAGTGCAATTTTTCCGATTTGTGGACGCGTTCTGAGTGCTGCTAAACTACTGTAAGGAACTAGGCAGCAGTATAAAAGGGGGAAGAGCCTGGCAGGGCTTAGTGAGGGTTGTGCCGTGCTTGCTGACTGAGCGGTTGACTTTTGGCGTGGTTCTAACGCTTGCCGGAAACGAGAACAAAAATGTCAACTCTCCCGAAGTCACTTTGCAGTGTCCTGTGTGCACCTGAACGTGAGAACGAGGCCTTCTCTGTGCGCTGCGCTCAAGAAACGCCCAAGGACGCCCAACTTCGGTTATGAGCATCATCGAGCGACATCCCTCCGGACAGCGGATGCAGTCCCCTGACCATCGGGATCTCCTTCCCCCGGCGGGGCGGTCTGTTACGTTTCGCCTACAACGCGCGGTAATGCCGGCGCGGATGCAACGGACGCCGGGGCTTTGTTCAAAGCGGCGGACATTTTGGCCCGTCCGACGCCGCCGCGACGCCTACCCGCCAAGCGTGTCCAGGCGTGTTTCAGTGCCACGTGTCTTCGTGTGTGCGTGTGTGTGTGTGTGCCCTCGCTTGTCAAAGCGCGGCAGCCGGGGAGCGGAGTTCCCCGAATGAGGAGCCTGGACGTCTCTCGGCTCAACTGTTCACGCCGTCGTGTGGGTGAAGGTTGGCGATGCGTCACTACACTCGGTTCAGCAGGTCTCTCGGCCCGACAGTTCGCGCCGTCGTGGGCTCCTGCTGCGCCGTCCCGTGACCTTCATCCCGTGACCTTCCCTCCTTCCCTTTTGGACCGCGACGCCGGGAGTATAAGAGCAGCTGCCCCCGGACGCCAAGAGAGAGGCTCCGATTTGTACTGTTGAGTTACGTGCTCTCCCGTCTCTCCACTCCGGTCGACCTGACCGGCCGCTCTTTTGCTATGTTAGAATAAACCAGTTGTTCTGTTACCAGTCTTCTCATGCTTTGCCGGGACCTTCGGATGCTTCCAGTGCCCCAGGCCGCCAGGCCAACGCTACCCTTGGGGCTTGCGACCCATTGGCAATAACGGGCGTCAGCACCGAGACCCCAACAACTCGGGCCAGCGGTGCGATTCCAACAGTACTCACGTGTAGAATAATGCTGTGGTTAATTTTTTGACAGGCTTTCGTCATGCATTAATTTTTTTTCCTTTCGTAAAAGAATATTTTTACAAGTTGCAAGTATTCTGCCTTACCTTTCAAAAGTATATCTTATGTGTTGCGTGCCACTACCCAAGCTAGCCCAAAGATGCTGTTTATATGATATATATATATATATATATATATATATATATATATATATATATATATATATATATATATATATATATATATATATATCTTTGTGGTACTATACTATATTCTTTTGGGAATTGTTGATGTACGCCTGTCTAACTTTACGACCAGTACCAAACCTGATTTACCCCAAAGAAATTGCTCCCTTAATTTCATCACTTTGATGTGCAACCTTTTTATTTCATTTTTATATTGCATTTTATATAATGTACTTTCATAAGCTAAATAAACTGTCTTTTGCAAACCACTGTATGAGTTACGCGATTTTGAAGACAAGTTTGGCGTCTCTTGAAATTCGACAGTGATTTCCAGCAGTGTATTAGCATTCTGCTAATATGCACAAAGCTTGACAGACTGCATTTTTGGACTAGTTCTTTTGCATGCCTAGAGCTGAAAAATGTGAAGCAAGTAAAGGTGAATGGCATAGACAGGTTTAGGACATCCAGATCGTCTTCATCCACTTTGCTTGTGCAATGTTTTTCCAGTCGGGAACCCCAGACTGCATATTCGATTTTGAACTGCTGCAACCCAAGAACATTTCAAACGCCTTCTGGAATGAACATGTCTTGAAAGTGAAGCTGGACCACTGCCATCTTACCAAGGGTGTGAAAAATAGGAAACGCTTCCTGCGAGCTTATGATGCGGGTTGTCTACTGCATACTTGATGAAAAGAGCGCTACGAAGACGCGGAATAAAAGAACAACATGTACGACAGACAAGGCGCTGCACTTTCCAATGCCCCGATTTTTCCAGGTTTCTGCGTCAATGTTTTTAAGAGAATTTTACGGGCACCCCGTGACAATGGAGGTTGGAGCATAAGGGGGAAAAGGATTGTACTTTATAGCTTGCAATGTTACTATGTTAGTACATAGTTTTCAATAATTACTACGAGTAAACTGTAAATCAGGTGGGACGCACCACCATGTTTGACTGAAACATGTGTTTCATGGTATCCTAGCCGCCAGGCCAGGCTCCCCGAGCCAGCAAAATAGAACATTATTTGTGGAAGGAGTAGGTTCATTTGAATACTGTGCCTCCTTCTGGGATGCCTCTAGTCTTGCCACAGCCGCTTCAGGTACCCATTTTATTTCAGCAGGAAACACCAAGCTTTTATTTTCCAATAAGCTTAGCATTTGAGCAGCATGCAAATTTTTCTTGAAACTTGAAACTCTTTTGATTACTACAGAACCACAGTCAAAATCTGGCCCTTTTAGTTAGGCACATTCAAAAACTCTAGGCAAGGACAGTTTTTCCGCTCTTGACTATGCCACACACATCTTTGTGCAAAGATGTCGGTACTGATTTTTTTTCTCATTGAAATCAATGGCAATTGTCGTTTACTTGTTTCAATGTTCTGCAAAGCTGGCAGAATGTGCACTTCTCCCTTGACCATGACAGTAACATTTCAGAACCAAATATGTTTTAAAATAATATTGCCGAAGTGGACATGTCCCAGAAGTGAAGCCTGACCTTATTTTGCCAGAGGCAAGAAAAAGGGTTAGCGTATAGTGGAGAACACAAAAAAGCACTTTATTCCCACTTCGTGCGGGTTTTAATTTTGCTTCGCGGACTCTGCCTGACGGGCGTCTTTGTGTAACCGGTTTTCGTATGAAACCTTTATACCTTGGCAAATTTCATGGGGGATTATGATCTCAGTATTCTGCTAAAGGTAGTATTTTAGCCAAAAACAACATGCTTTTATTTTCTGGTTAGCCTAGTATTTACGCCATCAAAGCAAAAGCCCTTGACCTGCGAGCATACTCCAGCTGGTAGCGCCAGTTCCTCCCTTTAGTTGAAGTAAGGGCAAGTGATGGCTTCAACTCTGCCGGTGAACAGCTCTGGGGGCTGCCATTTCAGAGGTGTACTTATTTTAAACCTCCTTGCCCCAACAGCACTGACCATGAGAATGCAGGAACATCTGCGTGAAATTTTTCATACAGGTCAAAAGAACCTCGGACGTTTTTCAGGGCCCTGCCAATGCCATTCCTAAAAGTTAATGTACGGCATTAAAGGGACACTAAAGGCAAATGTTAAGGCAAGCTAAAGTGATAGATTAGTGTTCGAGAATCTCTACGGCGTTAATACGATCGCGAACAGAGCCTTAATACTCGAGAAATTGAGTTGAATGCGGGACATGATTAGATACTCCTCCGGGACTTTCAAGCACTTGCCCGATGACGAAAGCACTCCTCAGGTAAATATTGTGAATAGTACTCAATCACTGGTTGCAAAAAACATCCTTCTGTTGTATTATAAGACGAGATAAAATGCTACTTGTCTAGTTCTATCATTTTTAGAAAAAAGAACAACAACGCAGGCGGTCGAAAGGTTTCGTTTTCGCTTAACTCTGCACCGACCACGCTTTCGTGTTTCAGTAGTTTCATTGTCGCGCAGTGCTGCATTGGTTTCGCTGGCTCGCGAAACTCGCGCACACTGCAAGTAGCACAGAATTCAACTTCCGTGTAATGTCGCCTGTTGCCCGAACGGTCTACGTCACTTGACCAAACAGCAACTGCAGAGGCGTATCCACCGCTCTGTCACTCTCAGCGCTACTGAGCCTTGGCTCAGTAGCGCTGTCTGTCGGGTGCTGTTTTACTCACCGACGGCAGAAAAGGGTGGTGATGGTGTATGCAACGTCACCACTTCCCCGGTTGGGTGGCGGGAGATTTTAATTTCGAAAACGGTATTCGGACTCTTCAGATGCAATTTTCTCGTCAACTGAGTCTTTTCTTGCCACGAAACAAGCGTTTAGAGGTTTCTGGAATGGTATTCAAACAGTCCACGTCGACTTAGTGTTTGCCTTTAGTGTCCCTTTAAAGCATAACCGTGCAAAAATCGTATATACAACATTCTAGGCTGGTCTTATTTCACGAAATCTTTTTCACAAATATCACAACACGCCCTAGCTTGCACAGTGTTAATGTATCCCACAGCTACACTTTCATCAAACTTTCCCAAAAGTATTATGCTTCTTCACACATCAATCACATTAATAAAGATGACACTAGCACAGTGAACAAATATTTACCCACATTGGATAATTCGACGTACTCCGTAGGACTGGGAACTCCTTTTTGAATTGACCACCTCTACGCAAGACAGTTTTCCTGCATCAAAAGCTAGTATTGTATAACCAAGAATCTTTTCTTATTACTGTGCTCACCTACACCACTTCACTCTGTACTGCCTTCAAGCTTTGAGGGTAGTAACAAATAAATAACCTTCAACAGAATTTGGCAGCAACAGCTGATATAAGGACTTTTCAGCTGTATTTGCAGCATTGCAGTACGTCACCACCATCACCACGTCAACAATAAAATATGTTTATGAAGGATAAAGGAAAAGAAGGCAATCCAGCCAGCATTGAGCAGGGGACGTTCACTTTTGAAAATTGTGCCACCAGCACATCTGAAGCTGTGCAAGCACCAATAGCACCACTACCTGATGAAACGTTCCAGGGTGTCTACCAAGTTGACATTTCCGAATTCCCTGAGTTTTCCAGGTTTTCGCTGAGCACCCTTGCAAAATTTCCTGCATGAGCCTGCTGTGACAGGCTGACACCATGTTGCCCTATGCTGTCACTCTCTAGTAAGCATGTTGAAACAAAAAAATGACTTAATCCAGTTTGAATAGTAAGGAGTAATATCTATATTATTTAAAAAGAGAACAGAAGGAAGGTCTTAGTAAAATGCACAGCGAGAAAAATGGTAAAACCCATTCCAAATTGAGTCGAACATTTTCAAATACGAATGAAAAGGAGATGAATACGTAAGTAAATATTTTTGAATATGAGCTATTTCTATCAACTGATAGCAAGCTCATGGGTATGAGGCCTAAACTTTGTCCCAATTAAGATTCTCTCTCAGCAGCTGGGAAGTCAACCTCAACTGCCCTGACATACTCTCTGCCCGTACACAACATCTCAGTGTTGGGTTTCACTGCTTTAAAGAGTTTATTTTGATTTGGATGAGGGACACCTGGATTGCGGCGTCAGCCAACACTTTGTTTTTTGAGCTCAAGCTCCTTCAAAGAGGTGGCGGCACGCTTCCTTTCCTGTTAATTCCTCAGTGCGTCGGTCCTTTGTGTTCTCATCCTCCTTCTGCCACGTGTTCACCCCATGGATCAATTGAAGCATTCTCTTGGTCAGTTGCACAGTCAACGTCCGATTTTTCGGCCTCCCAAGAACATCCGAAAAATCGGGCAGTCCGAAAAAAATGAATGCGTCTTTAACTGCCCTTAAGGGCTAAAATTGCCACAGACACGTCCTAAAAACCTCTTAAGGCCTGCCAGTACACTTATTAGGCATATTGGTGCTCGTACTGTGACAGGAGACGGGGGTGCAGGCGTGTATAATTAAAACATAGTGGATCCCGTGACAATTGCCCCTTCCTACGCTTGTTATGCTTCACCGCGTAACATTGCTGTACTGAGCCAAAGGTAGCTTTCGAAGACTGGCATTGCGCAACACGCTGTGCTCTGCGAGCTTCGAAGCCAAGCGTGAGTATTACAAAGGGGGAGTCGGTGCCATAGCTGACAGTCGAGGACTGTCAGCCATGGACTACGAGGACTGTCGTTAAGGCTAGGTTGTCCTAGACTGCGTTTTTTTGTATATTGGACCACATGTCGTCGAGAGGAGTGACAAAGGGCCGTAGTTGCTGTTGTTCCTCTGCACAATTGGCTAATACCCACCGTGGGCGATCGGCCAAGAATCGAGAGGTTTGCTCAAAATTGACGACGTTGTTGCGCCCTCAAAAAATGGCACGTACCCACAATGGGGCATGGACCAAGTGGTTTGGTTTGGTGCCTATGGGTATGGCTCAACCCACTATGGGGGATCGGCCATGAATTTGGCGGCGGTAGGTAAAAAAGGGAAGAAAAATTGAGTTTAAATGGAGATTAAATGAAATTGAGAATGAGATATTGAATGGGCGCGGGGGTCGTTGGGTGAAAGAAATTTGCTCCTTCCTTTTTCCTTTCTCGCACCCACCGTGTGAGCGCCCTTCGCCATTACAGTAGTTATTTCTTAAAAATGAGAAATTCTGCTCATAATAGCATTGAACAACGCCGGAGAGAGAACTGATTCTCACGGTACTCCTCTCGCTTGTTTGTATCTCGAATACGGCAATAAATTTTTCTTTCCTCGAGGAATTGTAAGTACACATTACTACATACCCAGGAAAACCATATCGGTCCAACCGACCTATATAAACAGCGTGTTCCACGGTATCATGTGCTTTATCAAAATATGGAGCCCCTACAAGCAGCGTATTCCTTATGGCATCGTGCGAGAAATAATCCAGCAGGAAAGAAATAATGTGTCCAATTTGTTGGACATTGATTATGGAGAAGCATTTTCGTTTTGCTACGATTTTTCGTTCGTTGATGGTGCACTTTTCTAAGCGGTTTTTCTTCTGCTATAGATTTGCTTGCCTACTTATTTTCATTCTGCTCATGGCTCGTTATTATTTCATCAATTTGTTAAAGTGCGGGCGTTCAGTATTGACAAGAGAACAACAGACATATTTACTGAAGCATCCAAGGAACGAAACATAACTTAATGTATTAAAATTTATAAATATAATGTCGGTGTCGAAACAATTAGAAATTCTTTAAAGTATGAGCAAGCATCTATGTAGCAGCGTCCTAGAGACGATGCTGTCAGAGAAAAAAGTCAGTAACTGGAAAATTCACTCCGAATCGTCTAAATATTACTGCGCAGAGAATGTTTTTCTCATTGACGCCAAACGGTAACAGAATAACAAAAACCCATCTCATCTTCTTCACAGAATGGGAACCGTAGAAGTCATCCTTCTAGCCATATCATCCTTATCATCCCCGCGCGATGAATGTTGAAGGAAGGTGTCCGACAACACACTCGAACGAAAGTGATTTCAATTTGTTCTTGAATGAGAAAACTTCTCCATCAAGGGAATGGTAGCCGTCGACAGGAACAAGAAAGAAAGAAAAAGAAGTCGATGAAAGACACACCCTCGTGTTCTCGAGAGAGAGAGAGAGAATAAACATTTCTATTGGGTGAATGCAGCTTTGGAGAGGCGTCCTCATTCCAGAATGCCTTGAGCTCGGGCCACGTCCTGGGCCCTCGCAATCAGCCGTTGCTGATCCTCGAGGTCGGAGCTGGCCAAGGCACTCGAACGATCCTCGATTCGAAGCACTTCCTACACTCAGCAGAGTTGAGAACAGCGTCTCAAAACGCTAGCTGTGAGGAAGAAAACAAAACGAGAACGCTTCGTTTATCATCGGTAGCGAAACCACTGGCACCGCCAGTACCGCACGGCGGTTCCGGTTCCGATACCGCTGGTACCATCTGGAGCACCGGTACCGCACGGTGGTAGCACCGGCACCACCGGCAGTTTTCAATCAATCAGCAAATCAGTTTTCTTTTTTTCCAAATATCGAATAGAAGTGGACAAGTAGCATTTCCTTCCGTCACGTTTCGTCATTTTCTTCTGTGGATTCCCTATACTGGACAGCGTCAACACATTTTTGTGGCCCACTCAAACTGCCGTACACTGTGAAATAATTAGCACCCATAAAAGTCAATAAGGATGTAAATCGGTCGGTAAGTCACACCCAATAAAGGGCGTGCGGCTGTGAGTTGTAGACAGATTTCCACCGTTATTCACATTTAAGGGCAGTGTGAACTATATTACAATTTGGCGCTTTCTGGCCAGCGCTGGATCCCTATAGCAGCTCGTCTTTGGCCGTTCTTTGTGTGCGGCGTGGTTCGGCGGTATCCATTCACAAAAGTGATGCCCATCCACTGGCTAAATCGACAAACTGACCTGGGGCGTGAATCCCGCTTTATACGAACACCAACACCTTTGCGACGCCTGTTCCCGCGCCGAACCTCCTCGTGCCGCACTAACGCGCACCGTTTGCCCTGCACGGGCCTTAAATTGTGAGACATTCCGCGCGAGCGCGTGGTGTCACGGACGTGGGAGAGAAGGAGCAAAAGGAAAAAGTGAAACGGCCTTGAGCGGAAAAATCGGTCGCTCGTGAAGAAGTGACACAACAGGAACGACGACGAGTGCTCTGACAACCGGAACATGTCCTCCTGGTCTAGACGAAATCGCAAAAAAAAAAGGAAAAAAGAAAGCAAGAATGTCGAATCGCGTAAGGCAAAGCATAGTGGCATAAAAACGACGCAAACAAAACGTCAATGGCGCCTTCGCAAAAAGAGACGAAGGATGGAACGAAGAGACCAGCCTGCTGTTTTCACATATTTTTGTATCGATACAGAAAAGACAATGTAGGCGAGGAGAGTAGACAAAGGGGCTGAACCTTGGTGCGTGGGAAAAGCGGGCGGCATTCCAAATGCTTGCACAGAGCGCAGCTCACACGTATGTACGTACGCACACGTTAGCGGGTGAATGCATTGTTGCGAGCAAAACAACCTGGAGTGCGCGATCCATCACGGTGCAAACCGCTGCTACTTGTGTCGTACTGCATATACTGTATATGTACAGGCCTGCATGCGCGTGCACAATTTTCAGACGAGATCGGTGCGAAGGTGTGCGTGGGATGGCGTAGTCTCGGGAAGTCTCGCTGGCGCGTGAAACGTCGGGGGAGGGACTGCTCGAAGAGGAACGCCGCCCCGCCTCGACCATGGTTCGTGGACCTGTCGCAGCAGTAGTCATCGCTGTGGTTGTGCTCGGTAGTGCGGCTCCAGGTGAGAGGAAAAGAAGGAGTTGATCGAGTTCTAGTACTCGTGAAATATGTGTACTATAGAACTGAACAGTAACCGTAATGCAGCCCCACAGTCACCTTCCATTGTTTGTATATATGTGCGATTGCATATTGTGTGTCATAGGCTTTTGTATATTTTTATTCTGTGATGAAGCTCGCTTTTGACTGTCGTATCTATGTGCGTGATTTATTTCACACGTATATCTTCGTCATCTGTTGACCTGCTCATCTCGAACGGCACTGCGGCCTCGTGTATGTGTTTAGAACGATGCATATGCGTATATGTACACGGATTCAGTTTATGGTGCCCCAACTTGTCCTCGCCTTTTATCTCAGCGTGCTTGTGTTGTTTATAAATGTGCGCTATAGAAGTTTTCAACCCTTTGACATTGTTTATTCCCATGTTGCAAAATTTTTATTTTTATGCTTGCTACTATCCGAAAGCAAACGGGGACAGCCGACATTCTAGTTGACATTAAGAGAAAAAAAAAGGAGATAGGAAGGCCATGTAATGCGTAGGGCAGATAACCGGTGGACTTTTAGAGTTACAGTGTGAGTGCCAAGGGAAGGAAAGCGCATTCGAAGACGACAGAAAATTAGGTGGGGTGATGAAATTAGGAAATGTGCAGGCGCAAGGTTGCAATCAGCTAGTGCAAAACAGGGGTGATCGAAAGATCGCTGGGAGAGACCTTCGTCTTGCAGTGGACGATACGCTGATGATGCAAGATGAAGAGAATGCTTTGCAAGAAGGAGTAGTTGCCACAGTGATAGTGACTGCCCCTTTTTGTTTTATTTTCATTGCAATCAAACAAATGAAAGAAGAGTTGAGTTCTGCGAGATCGCGCGATTGTCTTTTTGGAGCGAAACTTCCTTCGCCATCTCCAGGGTTAGGCGTTCGTCGCCGAATCCTCGCCGAATATGTGCTTGAATATTGACTTGCCGAGTAGGCAACCTAAGCCGCTGGGTATGCTCCAGAATAGATAACTTGCTGCTGTCTGGCCTAATAGGCAACTTGGGATCACTGAGCGATTGTGCCCCAAGATACGGCTTCGACACTGGGTATACGAGCAACTGGGTACGCGTCCACTATTGGCCACTACCCCAGAATTGACGCGCCACCATGACACAAGTGTTATGAAGCTTTAAATGTATTTGTATACGCGTCGTACCTGTCTGTGCCATCTAATTCTCATCAGCGCTCTTCCCTCGACTAACATCATACATCGTCTTCGTCATCGCGACGCAGATAGCTAGCAGCTGCAGGCTACCAGTCAATGCAATATATCACCGGTCACGACCTAAGAACTGAAAGGTATACTAAAACACTATTTGCGCTATTTGCATAGATGCACCAGCCAATTGGGTTCGTCTCTCTACCTAACGTCAAGCGGCTTCGCGTGTTTGAAACAACCGTTTTCTCCGTAGAGATCGGTCTTTGTGTCACTGGTTTCAGGGTGAAAGCTGAACGTCTAGGCAAATTTTTTGGAGGGATCCTGACATCATTTCTCAACCAAATATAACATTTTAGCTTGAAGCAACTAGCTGTTATTTCTCTATTAGGCTAGCGTTTGTATTAGCAGAGCAATCTCATTAATTTTTTTGCGCTCAGATGTCGTGCGTACTTGTCTCACTCAAGTCCTGTCCCTTCGTCACTCTGAGCAACAGTCCAACTATAGCCCGCTGCGGAATTTTCCCGGAAGTCATTAAGCTGTGAGCGGACTCCAGCTCTGTTTCTGAGCTGAAGGCCAGGTGCACTGAGTTTTTGTGGGTGGAGCTCGTTTTTGGCTGTCACCGACTATATCGTCATCCGCTACTGCTGCTATCTCCGTACGAGTGATTGGCATGTTTCTCGTAACACTGGCACAAATCCACAGGGCTCGCCGGCTCGTGGTGGCATCCGTGGGTGCCGATGCATCGAATCCGCGTGATGTTGGCCTGCTCGGGCATCCGGTTCGTGTCCCGGTTCCAATGGGGTGCCCGGCATCCCAAAACCCAGAATCGGCTCAAGGTCCAGCCGGTGCCCCGCTTCTTCGTGCACCACACCGAGGGTCCGGAATGCTTCAACTACTGGAGCTGCTCGGAGCGGATGCGCCACTGGCAAAACTTTCACATGGACACGAGAGGTACGCACGGCTGAGGTACCTGGGTTAAGAGAAGGCTTCAGCTTGTAAACGATCTTGAATGATATATATTGGGATAGAGTGGTGCCTCACTGAATGAACCGAATCCGTTTCGTGGGCAGGCTTGTTCGGCGATGCATTCCTTCTGCGTGGCGTGTTCTCCCGTTGTTTCGTATGGGCAGCCTATTCATTCGTTCGCGGACATTGGTTACCAATTTTAGAAACGGACATCGCAGTTCTCTAAACTATCTTTGTTAGAGTATCCGAAGTTGACAAAACTGATAGTCATCATCATCTTATATTTATGTGCACTGCAGGACGAATGTCACTCCCTGTTATCTCCAGTTATCCCGGTCTCGCGCTACCTGATTCCAACCTTGCACCTACACACCTCCTAATTTCATCACTCCATCTAGTCTTCTGCCGTCCTCGACTGCGCTTCCCTTCCCTTGGCACCCATTCTGCAACTCTAACAGTCCACCAGCTATGTACGCATACGCATTACATGGACTGCATCTGATCCATTTTTTTTCTTAATGTCAACTAGAAAATCGGCTATCACCGTTAGCTTTACCATCCACACCGCTTTGTTCCTGTCTGTTAACGTTACGCCTAACATTTTTCGTTCCATCAATCATTGCGCGGTCCTTCACTTGTTCTTAAGCTTCTTTGTTAACCTCCAAGTTTCTGCCCCATATGTTAGCACCGGTAGAATGCATTTATTGTACACCTTTCTTTTTAATGATAACGGTAAGCTTCCAGTCAGGATCTGACAATGTCTGCCGAATGCGCTCCAACCAATTTTTATTCTTCTGTAAATTTCGTTCTCATGATCAGGGTCCCCTGTGGGTAATTTACCTAGATAAACATACTCCTGTACAGATTCTAGAGGCTGACTGGGGATCCTCAATTCTGGTTCCTTTGGCAAGCTATTGAACATTATCTTTGCCTTGTGCACATTAACCCCACTCAACCCCACTCTTACACTTCCTCGGTTAAGCTCCTCAATTATTTTTTGTAATTTGTTTCCAGTGTTGCCGAACAGGATCACGTCATCTTCAAACTGAAGGTTGCTGAGATGTTCGCCGTTGATCCTCATTCCTAAGTCTTCCCACTCTATAGCTTCAATACTTCCCCTAAGCATGCAGTGAACAGATTGGAGAGATAGTACACTTATGTTAATTAAACTCTGGTTGCTTTTCGGTTTCGGTTAATTTTTCGGTTAATTTGATCCCGACTGAAGGTCCCGACCTTCCTTGCATTTCTATGGGCCCAAACTTTGGTTATTTTGATGCTAAAATTGGCCTCCACCGGATAATTCGAACTTGACCAGTCAGCATGCATGCGGCTGGCGCTCTTATAGTGACCCCGATAGCGAGTCCTTTAGCCGCAGCGCCTGTGCCGCTGGACCTTAGGGGACAGTGAATGCGTTAGAACACGCGTCCCATCTCGTCGAGAACGGCTATTTCCGGCCCACCTTAGCAGGATTTTCACGCAATAACAGTAGCTCACAATGTTTGATTACGGTATTTACCTGATTCTAACGCCCGCATTTCCTTTCATTTTTAAAAGAAAAGTGGGCCGAGAATTGCCTGTGCGGTGCAATCGGACACGAAACCAAAACCAACTTCGCAACGGTCGTGTGCTTTACCGCATAACAAAAGAGCCTTTCGGCGGAGCTAACCAAAATAACATGTGGCGAAGCTGCTTTCAGGAAACCAACTGCCATTGTGCAACACTGTTTCTTGCTAAAACATCGGGTGCGCGTTAGATTTCTAACAACGATACCTTGGTTTGAGTGAGCTGGTTCATCTTGCCAGTTTCCATAAAAATGCGCCAAAGAGCGCCGGCCTCTCATATGTGTTGCATTCGTCTTCTTCTTTAGCGCGTTTTTATGAAAACTCTTTAGATTTCTCATTTCTTTAGGCGTTTTAATGTCATTTATATATTAATTTTCTCCTTTGGACACACAGAAAATGGGCGCGCGTTTGATTCGGGGGCATGTTGGAAAAGGGGCAAATAACGCCAAATGAATCAGCGGTCTGTCCTGGCGTTTTTTCTGAATCTTGTGTAATTTGACCCACCGGATAATTCAATTAACTTCGTCCGTCTTGTCAGTGTCGAATGTACGGGAGTTTACAGCTGACGTGAGTTACAATACGGGCTTCTATTTTTGTTAAACTTATTAATTCTGGGCAATGTTTTAAGAAAATTTTGAGCCTCAAATCAAAATTCCACTTCCTGCAGTCACTAGAACTGAACTTTCTCTGCATCAATATTTGCGGAGGTTCTGCACGAGTCATCATCACACATTAATGGTATATATCAGAACCGTGTATACTGAATCAGTTTTGTCCGATTCAGATGTCTCAATGAATGCAACTTACCGACTGGTAATATCGTATTTCCTTATTGCCGACATTTATTTTTTAGTTAACATTAATCAACGTCCACAAGCTACATTACTTCACTTCCTACTTCCATACTGGAGCTGAGTGCTACGTTACGTGTGCGTCACGAGATCTGATTCCTTTTGTTTCCCTTGCTTGCCTTTTTGGGGCTCGGCAAATTTCTGAAAGGTTATTTCAGACAATTTATAATTCTGCCGTTTAGATATTGTCAAATGCCGCCCTGTTGTCGGTTTCAGCCCACCAGGGAGACTGTAGCCGCCACGTGAGCCAATCAAAGAAGGCAAGATGGCGAGTCTGCCATAATGGTGGAATTTGGCGGCGTACCAGATTGCGCCCCGTGTGAGAATTTTGCGTCCTAAGCGTCACACGGGCATCACCGAGCTGTTCACGTTGCTGTAGGCATGACTCGATCGTGACGTAGTAGGCTACTTGGTCGTCGAGAATTATAACTTCCTCTCTATTTTCGAAAAGACTGGCTGCTGGAGAACAAAGGCGCGCGGCGAGCTTGAGCTCCAACTATCGGACGTTTTTTTTTTTTTTTTTCGTTGCCTGCATATGGGTTCCCAGTACGTTGCCGCCGCGAACATCATCGCGTAATTGATGCACCGCGCTCGATCACTTAGTTGTTCGTCTGAAATGCCTAAATATGGTGGTATACACAATAAAAATATTTACGCCATTAAGGGTATTTTCTCGTCGCACTGTAACACCCTTAAGGGCGTAAATATTTTTACACTGTAGGGACCTCAACGACGCATGCACGTATCGCAGGTTGGGACGACCTCGGCTACAGCTTCCTCATCGGCGGTGACGGGCGGGTGTACGTGTCCCGGGGCTGGGACCGCAGCGGAGCCCACACCAAGGGCCACAACGACGACGCGCTGGCAGCGGCGTTCATCGGCGACTTCTCGCGCCACCTGCCGACTCCTTGGGCGGTCGGGGCGCTCATTCGACTGCTAAACTGCGGCGTTGCCTTGGTACCGTATGCACGTGTTTCCATTAAAGCAAATGCGCTGAGAAGCTTTCTGTTTGTTTTTAAGCAAAAATCTCTGACTTTTCCGGCCGCAGGCGTGGTTGGTCGATGGTCGGTAGGTGGTCGGACTCGGCAAGGAAGACGTTCGCTCTCTCTTTCTCTCCCACTCATTCTCTCGCTCGCTCGTTTGTTTGTTCGGGCTATTCGTTTACGCTGACAATAATTGGCAATGGTTTCCGCACTTCTTTTTTTCGTCTTCTGGCTCTTTGGCCCGTTTTTGTAGCGGTCGGTGGTGGGGCATGTCTCGCGCAACCGAGTTGCGGGGGCGTGTTCGCCGTCGAACGTAAGCCATGTAGCTTTTTGAGACGCACGTGCTCACAAGCGAGAGCTTTGGGGCGTCTGAAGGCTTACATGCTGTGTTGGAGCACCCGGGAAGGACAGCCCTCCTCTTTTCCCACCACCCTCTCCCTCTGTGCTGATGGAGGGAGAGGAGGGCAACAGTCGCCTTTTACGCCGGCTCTCGCGACTCCGTAGACAACCCGCATGTGCTCAACCAGCGTATGTGTATATCCACCACGGGAGGTATTCTATAAGAGTCCACCTAGTGGACTGTTCATTTCGGCCGTTCCTGATTGGCTGGGGCCGCTCGTCTCCTGCTCGCTCGTGCAGCTGCATCCAATCAGCAGCGGGCGAAATGGACAGTCCACTAGGTGGACTCTTACAGAATACCGCCCCTGTACTACACCGCTACACAAATGTTTAACGGCCCGGTTGTCTACGGAATTATACAGCGACACACCAAACGCCAACCAAATATTCTCGCTGCTACAAATATATGCCTTCGAATGCAACATCCCTTAAGAAGGAAGCTAAGCTTTCTAGAATCGTTCGGCTATTCGGTTTCGTTTGCAATCATCGTCGATGGTTGTTGCACAATTTTGTCTTCGGATGCAAATTATGGCGTAGAAATTTATCGATCCCTCCTGGACTTCATTAGATCAGCAAATATTTTTTCATTCATTTAATCGTCTTTATTCGCCCGCATCCCATACCACTGTATGCCCCGAGCATTAACCTTCGCATTAAATAAAGAAAGCAGTACGCACCAGCAGAGAGAGACAACATATTAGGGAAGGCATATAAGTGGGCGGTGTGCACCGTTCTGCTACGAGAGTGCGGGTGCGGCTAGTTGGCGGACGTTCATCGGGGTATGATGTTTCATCGCGAGCGAAGCGGTGTCTTGTAATCCGATGTGTGGCCTCTTTTTGTGCATGTGGCGGTAGCTGTTGCGCTTCCTAAATCAATGACGAACAACCCTGCTGCTCTTCAAAGTTGGAAGAGGGTGAGCTACCACAACGTAACGTGATGATGAACGAAAGAAGGAATGCCTAGCACCTAAAGCAGGGGTTACACAGAACACAGCATACGAGAGGCAAAAAAGTTACATCAAGGAAAACATGGTTTGAGAGTGCTCTCTATTCAGAGCTTGACGAAGTCAAACGTCTTCTAATGAGCTGCTAAATATAAGAGCATAAGAACCCGTTGGAAAGGCTACATGCTCTTCATGACATGCGTATAGCGTTATTAACGAAATCTTGAATGCACTGGCATCAAAATAGTCGAAGTGCATTGCTGTACACGTATTATGGCGCGTTTCGAAGAGTACGGAATGTCCAATAATCTCGCTATTAGGCCTCGACGTTAGACATGTACATTTGAACTTAGACCAGCTGAAGCTATAGTTAAAACGCAGTAATCGCCAAATTCTTTACAGGGCAAGATCCGTCCTGACTACACACTGCACGGACATCGAGACGCCAACTGCCGGACGTGTCCGGGGGATGCCCTGTACGCCTACATTTCTCGGTGGAGGCACTTCGGCGGGAAGCTTAAGAAGTACATCTGCGAAACGCCAGTTAAGCAGCAGTCCTCCACTGAACGTGTGTCGACGCAGAGGCTTATATATAGATAGCCCGCCGTTACCACGTTACCACGTGCTCCGCCTCGTGAGTCCCTTGAGTACGTCTCCTTGAATGGCACTAGCGAGTCCTAGCATAAGGACGCTGCTCTCCCACCATCGCCTTCTTTTATATATATTTTTTATTGCGTGATGAGACATGACACACAAAAGGCTTCAAACAAGTTGATATGGACGAGTGCACGCCCTGAGTGAGTGTGGTGGAGCCAGTAGCGACAGCTGCGGGCGGGCAGGAGCAAATCTATCTGCAATGTGTCGAGAATGTGTCGCAGTTGTTTTCATCAAACAACACACAAGTTGATTAAACCTACCGTGAGAATTCTTTCTAAAAATTTTCGATGGTTTGCTACAAGTTCCAGAACATTTACGCCAGCCCCTGTGCGAACAAGCGAATCCGGAGAAGCTGTGACACTAACTAGAGCACGGCGCGCTATACATGCGAAAGAAATGCTTCAACGCAATTCTGTCGCATTGAACGCTAAATCGCCGCTGATTTTTTTTTTTTCAAGCGTTTAGCTTTCTCTTGGGAACTAAGCGCGATTTCATTGCGACTGTCTAACCATTTTCGTAGGCCGAATTCGAAAATAGTGCAGTGTAACACGGCGGTAAGGATTAAAGGGGAGTGTAGGGTGGCACCGTAGAGCGGTGGTACCGCACGGTGGTATTAAAGCGAGCGTCGTCGCGTTTTCCCCTCGTGACAGCGATAGCGTTTTGAGATGCTGTCGTTTGAGACGCTGCGCCTGCGGTCACGAACAACGCTACGTGGGTTTCCGAACTGCTCTTTCAGAACGGAGGTGCCTCAGGAACCCGTTGGGCTCCCACCTATGGGTACGAGGACCACCACCCGTCTAACGTATGGTGCAACACGTCGATAAGATAACTTCCAGGGCTAATCAGATGCCAGGCTATACTGAAGGCGTAACTTGTCCCTTATATCCCGTCGTCCGTGAAAAAGCCAACTGTAAATAACTTACGACTGACCTAACTTAGAATGCGCACCTTCGATATGGGATGCCGGTCGCATCACGCTAACCAATCGTTTGGAAAGGAGGAAAGAAAAGGAGGAGGAAAGAGAAAAGTAGAAGGCAGGGAGGTGATACAAGAAGGTTATAAAGGTGATAAAGTGATACAGGTGATAAAGAATTCAGAATCGGGTCAGCACGTTTTATCCAAAAGTAAATGCGACCACTTTGCCAGTGTTACAGGCACCCGACAGTCGCTCTAGACCTTTCCCAGTCTGGCCGCGCGATGGAAAATATCCTCGATTGCTGTTCATTCATAAAATATATAATCGTAATCACTATCTTAGGTCACTCTGGATTACACCAGCTTTGTTACGTTTCGCGTCGAATAGATCATCGCGAGAAGGTCAGCATATATGCCACATCACAACACGGTCACTCACAGTCACTCATTTCTGCCAAAGACAAATCGCTACTGGAACCACGTGCCTGCCGAATTAGTAAACATCACTAACGTGGACCGCTTTCTCGAAGCAGTGATTGCCAGCACTACACGATGCACACCTCTTCCCTGAAGTAAGATTTAGTTTTAATAATTTGCTGTACTGCATATGCCTTCTTGCTTGATTCTATAACAGAGGATGTGTTGTTTCTTACTCATTTTGTATTAGTGCATTTGTATTTCCCTTTGTTATTATTGTAGCTGCTATATGTTCTTTCCAATTTCCTAAACAATGTTGCTAAATAAGTCATTTTATACTTATATGCATTGTGTACTACTGTATATTTCGTACTTGCATCACCACATCGTAGCCCGTCCCCTCTATACTTCTTCATATAGATCTGAGGGTATCACAAATAAATAAATAAATAAATAAATAAATAAATAAATAAATAAATAAATACTGCCACAACTAACCACTTTCAAAATCATGTTAAGTGCATTCTTGGATAGCAACCAAGGTCGGACCTTCATAAATCTTTATGAAATTTTCTTTTTGAGCAGTGAATCGTCCGCTACTGAGCGCCTCTCAACAGGCCTTTTATTTTTTTCGCATTAATATTAGCTCAGGAAAAAAAAAGCACACGTTTTGACGGCATTCAACTCGCAAATTCCTAAGGTTTTCTTAGAGGCAACGACGTGTATTCCAGCCAACTGACACCGCTCTTTGTTTGCTTCTGGAACCCGGCTATGACTTTAAGCTAGTTTCATTTGTACCTTCCCTTGGCACAAAGTACGCACACAACCATCAATTTTTTGTTTGTTTTTCGTGTTAATCAGTACTTATTTCGAGTTATATTCACCGTTCACAGCCCATATATGCGCAAAAAGGACCAGCAGAGAGCGCGTTCTTCCAGCCTCTCCACCTGGTGCACAGGCTATACTTATTTATCTATCGAGATTATTGTGAACAGCAGAGTTGTTTAAAGAAAGGGGGTGGGGGTTACGGGCCAAAACCACGATCTGATTATGAGGCACGCCGTAGTGGGGGACTCCAGAATAATTTGGACCACTTTGGGTTTGTTAATGTGCACCTAAATCTAAGTACACGGGAGCAGAGTTCTAGAAGATGCAGAATCAAAAATGGGAACCAGCCAAATGCTATTTTCACTCCCCTGCGTAGCTGGTGTTTACACATATCCCGACTTGTATAAAGGTCGCATTTTGTAACGATTCACTTTTTTATTTTACCGTATCCTGTGTGCCAGGTGGCTAATCCCGGCGATGACGAAGGTGTCCCAGTCAAGGACGAAGGGCAAAATAGTGGGAATTGAACGATTTAGAAATACCGCCAAAGGTGCATGAATCTGTTGTTAGGAATTGCTGCCGGAAAGTTCTTTAAGTATGCCTAGATATTGCCATACATGCTTTTCTTTTTCACAATGGCACAAGAACGCCAAATACATGAGTTGGTGTCAAAACCTAGATCTAAAGATAAATACCTAGAGTTGGCATTCCTGTAAGACATGAAGGCCTTTTTTTTTTTTCTTTTTTAAAGCGCGCAAGCACCAAGTTTGCTGCACTCCGCGAGTTTCGCTCGTCTGTAACGCATACCTTGCTGGAAGTGAATAAAGAGAAAATCAGACATCCACCCGTTCGTAGCAATTGCTACAAAGGAAACCCGTACGGGTTCCTCGAAAGAAAAGCCTCATAGTTGAAGAAAAATTCGTCCTGGTCCGGGACTCGAACCCGGGACCACCGCCTTTCCGGGGCAGCCGCTCTACCATCTGAGCTAACCAGGCGCCTACCTCTCCACCTTGCGGGTTTCCGCAGGACTACTACGTCAAACCCTGCTGGAAGTAATAAATCAGTTGAATACATCCCGCACTGTTCTATTAGAAGGCCTGCGCGCTTCATAATTTCTTGTGGGTCAGCTCTGCATATATGGTTTTAGACGCGATTTATCGTTTGATTACGCGCTTCTTCGGCGATCAGTATGTTAAAGGATCCGATTTGAGGATTTAGCGGTGCGTGTATGCAGTGAAAAACTTTTTATTCGTGTTTTTTTTTTTTTTTCTTTCGGTGAGTGTTATTAATAGGCAGCATTCCTTACTTCATTCCAGTCACTTTGTGGTACGTGAGGCTAGGTAGGTAGATACGTATGTGTCGCATCTTTTCGGATCTCTGTAACAAAAAGAAAATGCTCGACCGACAGTGGAATCGGACCTCTTTGACTTCTTGCACAACAGCCTAATCAATAGACTCTAATCAATAAAGAAAATTAGGCCACGATCCAAAGCACACCGTTCTCATGCCAACAGACGAGTACATCTTTCAGCTCTTTGGCGCGAGCGTCACGTTTCAGTTTATCATAGTGCTCTTTACTCGCGCGAAAGCCCGCGCTTTGAGACGCTACTATAGACCACGCTTACAATGAAAGCGTTTCTTTCTTTTTTTATTTTTTTTTTTTTAGGGGCCCGGAAGGTTGCAACCTCCGGCTTAGCGGTGACGGCAACCCGTTTGTGCATACGCGTTTCGCCTGGCGTATAATTGCATGACGTGAATTCCACGATCGTTTCCACCGCCGCGGGCACGACTTTCCGCCAGCGGCAGCAGTCAATCAACCGGAACGACCCACAGAGAAGCCCCCCCCCCCCCCCCTCCTCCTCCCCCTGCCTTTGCTTCGGGGACGCCCGCCCTCCCTGACGTAACCCTCCTCTCCTACACGTCACACCTTGCAGCACGTGCGTCTGCCCGGAAATTCCCGCACGTCATCCGTATCGTCTGGAATGGCAACACTCGAACAGTTTGCTCGCTCAGAAAGCAGATACAGTGCGGCCAACGGCTGCGACGCATTCGTCTGTTGAGTGTCGGATTGCGGAGTGTGCGTACATTCACCCCAGCTTGGCCAGTGTTTACGTGTGTCTGATGAATTTATCTTTAGTGGAGATTCCCTGCTCGATGAACAGCTGCATCGTATAGGCCACTTGAGAGGTGGGAGACATGAATAGGCGATGCACGCATGCGTGCGCGGTTTGGGTGCAGCCGGACGATCGGGAGGACGCGCGAAAGTTCAGGCGAGTCGAGATGGCATTCCGACGCGGCATGCAAGAGCCGCGATAAACGCTCGCAGTTCCGCCACACACACACACACACACACACACACACACACACACACACACACACACACACACACACACACACACACACACACACACACACACACAAAAAAAAAAAAAAAAAAAAAGGAGTTGGGGGGAAACACTGTCACGTGACCTGGTGTGGGCTCAGAACCGGGAGGATTGCCATGTTGCATGCCGAGGTCATAGAAGGCACAGACAAACGCCGAGCCACGCGGGAATGGTGGAGGCTCGCTAGACCGATCTTTTTGATCACCGCTCACAATGTGGTTCTTCAAGCCTGCCTACGTGGGGACTGCCAAGAGCTTGCTCACGCTTTCGGCGTTTGGAGCTCTTCTACAGGCTGCGACAATCGGTGAGTAATGCGTATATGCGATTTTGCGCTTTACTTAAGCGAGAAACACGATACCTTTCTTTTTTTTTAATGCCGGTTTTTTTAACGTTCTTGAAACTTCTGCGGTCAGCTAACATAGGTTTTAGCTGGCATAAGCTGCATTAGCAAATTGCGGTTTTACAATGGCAACTCAGTTGTTTTTGCCCTGAAAAAAGGTGCTTAGTATGGCAGAAAAAGACAGGGAAAAAAACAAAAACGAAATAGCACGTTACGAAGCCGCCCTTAAATGTCTTGGCACTGCTATAAGCAGGAGGTGGCAGGTTCGATGCCCGGACGCGGCACGACCGCATTTCGGTGGGAGCGAAATGCACAAACGCTATAATGTATCGCGCGCTGGGTGCACTTGATAGAGCTTAACGTTGGTCGCCATTAATCCGGAGTGAGTCCATCCATCCATCTTCAGTGCACGAGGTCTTGCAGCACGTTCTATACGCGACAACTGTCGTTACTTGTCAAAGAGACGATCTCTGAAAGCTGCATCCCACTGGAAGCACGATTTCAGCTTTGAGTTATACGGTGCGTTCTCGGCCCTATGACAGGAAACACCACCCGCTTGTTTCGTGGCACGAAAGCGTTGCTGTGTCCCCTTTTTTTTTTTTTCATTGTCCACACAGCTCTTATTAACGAAACTTTGTGAATATAGCTATAGTGCGCGCACAGTGCTAAGCGATTGAAGCGATTGAAACGTGTTGCAGTGGGAGCGCGGGGCAGCCGGTACTTTTCACGCCACATGTAGGGTAGTCATATAGGGTAGCCATAGGGTAGCCACCCTACCACAGGGATGGGCGCTGCGCACGCTGAGATGACGCATTCTTGTATCACGTGAAAGCGAGAGCCTTTGTGTTGCATTGTGGCCGTCATTCGGCCCCCTCAGCAATCGCCCAGCGCTCGCCGTATAGGCTCGAAAAAGCACCGGCCGCCAGGTCGTCCGAGTATAGCATTTCAATCGATGAGTACTGCATACGTGAGCGCCTGTTGTTGTTCGCGTCGTATGTGGGCGCACGTGATCAGTGCGTGTGCACTCATTTTCTCCCTGTACCTGGAGTTGCGTACGCGCAAGGCGACCGGCCAGGTTAACATCTTCATTAACATCATTAACGTCGACATCTCTCTTGCTTTGTGTGGTATAGTTAGTATCTCGTACAGCGGTGACATCATAATACACGATAATGTAACAACGTTCGAAGCTTCACTTTTAAAGCGATATGGACAAATTATGCTAGTGAACCCATTCGTGTAAAAATTCCTTGAAATGTCTTGATGTAGCGACGTTGTTGTGCGTGGATGTATATCCTGGGCATGCCTATTTTACTATGTTGTTTTGAACATTTCGTGCATGTTTGCCGGTATGATAATGCTTCAAAGCCTAATCTATGCAAGCAGGCTCTGTTGTTCTTTTTTTTTTTTTACTTAAGCGAGTTTGCTTTTGTAATTCCCCCATGTGGCTACCAACGGCAACTCCAGTTTTGACATGTTAGATAAAATTCTGGGGTTTTACGTGTCGAAACCACAATCTAATTACGAGGGACTCCGTAGTGAGGAGACTCCGGATTAATTTCGACCGTCTGGGGGTTCTTTAACGTGCATGCAATACACGGTACAAGAGCTTTTTTTCCTTCCTTTATTTTTTTATTTATCTTTTTTTTTTCATATTCCGCTCACATCGAAATGCGGCCGCCGCGAGGTCGGGATTTGATGCCCCGACCTCGTGTACTTAGCAGCGCAACGCGAAAGATGTACTAAGCAACAACGGTGGGTTAGTTATGGCGTGTGTACTGAGAGAGTGACATAAATAAAAAAAAAATTAAATAAGATATTAAATATAAGTTTGCTACGTTAGAATCCTTGGAAAACACGGGGAATGCGGGAGATGGAAATTCAAGAAGATGAGCAAAACGAGAACAAGGTGAAAGCAGGAGCCAACGTTTCGACAAGTGGACTTGTCCTCGTCAAGGCGACATATGCTTTCCTCGCCACAGTATAAATTTATGCTGTCCAGTTGATCAGCAAAGATCAATTTATGCTGTCAAGTTGATCAGCAAAGATCAATTTATGCTGTCCAGTTGATCAGCAAAGATCAGTTTATGCTGTCGAGTTGATCAGCAAAGATCAGTTTATGCTGTCGAGTTGATCAGCAAAGATCAATTTATGCTGTCGAGTTGAGCAGCAAGATAAATTTATGCTGTCGAGTTGATAGGAAGATAACGCTATGAGTGGCATAGGAAGATAAGCTGCCATTCCGCACACCCTCTGAGTGCGCAGGTGCCCAGCGATGTCCGGGCGTGGAGATCGTGAGCCGCAGTGGCTGGGGCGCCAGGGCTCCGAGAAATCGGGCAGCCATGAAGAACCCCCGGGCCCAGTACGTGTTCATACACCACACCACGGGATCCCAGTGCAAGGATAAGGCTGCATGCAGCAGGCTCATCCGCGGTCACCAGAACTACCACATGGACAAGAACGGTGGGTGCCCTGCCTCTTTCGCGCATTGCCAGTGACTGGCATTATGTAGAGACATTTTGCAGGGTTGACGTGCCAGAATATGAAGCACGAACAAAGAGATTATGCAGCGAAACATTTATTAAGTGTACACAGGCGCGTGGGTCTGTTTTGTACTCAAGGTAACACACGGTCACATCGAAAGTCGCACGTGGCATCTATTGGAGGTTCAAATGAATGAACCTCTACAGACACACGCAGAAACAAATGTACATGTAATGTCATTTCTGCCACTCATCAAATGGAATATTTGGACCAGAAGTGTACACCCGGGCCGGTGCGTGGATCAACTATAGTACAAAACGTATACTTGTACGCACTTACGGACACATTCCAACCTGCGAGAAATGACGTGGTCCATGGCACCTCCACTGCCAGACGCGGTATTAGGAATCTGTTTTGCAATGGGGCCATGTCGAGCGGAGACATCAAGTTCAGTCTATAGGTGTCCTTCATGAAATTGCGATCCCACGTATTTTTTATTCTTTTGTTGAGGCGGGGGCGGGGGGGGGGGGGTTGTAAAGACTGAGGTTAAAGTTCCCTATGATAATCAGAAGTATATCCTTGTCTGTTTCGTTGTCGTAGCCCGGAATTACACTCACAGAGCAAACAAACTGGACTAAACGTAACTCCTTCCTTCGGGTGTTCCCCAGAGCACCGAACCTCCTCGCTTGCCACCCCGATTCCAGCACGACCGTCATTAGGAGGGAACTTAGTTCTATGCAGTTCTGTAACGCAGCTGTTTCTTGTTTTTCGGCTGTGTTTTGTTTTTCGTGTTTTGATGGGGCTTTTGCCAAGAATTCCCTCTGAACCCTAAGAGGTGAGAAAGCACGCAAGGAAGCGACACGGAACAACCGGCCGCAAAGTAATTAACGCGGCTGTTCTTGTGCGGTGGGGAGCGTTCAGCGTAGCGCATCAGTAAAGTGTAGCGCTTTAGTGTGCCGCAGCGTTGTACCGCATTCTGGCGTACGGACGAAAAATGCGGACAGAAGGCGAGCAATTACATATATGTTTTACGAAAAAAGTGGCCCGTTGGACGCCATAATTATCACATATAACATGCCACCCCCCCCCCCCCCCAAAAGAAGAGAAAAAGAAACAGAAAAACGTACCCTGAGAGTAAAGCTTTTTGGTAGTCTACACTTTAAATTGGTGTACACGATTTGAAATTTACTAATTAGAAGGTAGGGAGTGAACAGACAAATTTTCGCTTGATACTGTTGCCCGCCATTGCTGGTGGTCACTGGTCAAAAGGGCAAAGCGGAGACTTGAACACCATTATTGAGGCACAGTTGAATCAGTCATGAAGGAAACAATCAAAAGGCCTACCAAACATTCTATTTTATTCCACCTATATATAGCATCAATTAGACACAACTAGGCCTCGGTATTCTTTTTTCATACCTGAAATTTAATTGCAGCTCACGCACGGTTTACTCCTTTGTCTCGGCCACTCCTCATGTTAGCGGTGTCATTAAAGGGCTTCTTTTTCTGCAAGAATATTTTTTACCATATTCATGCAAAAAATGTGCAACAAGTTAAGTCGTCGCTGGCCTTCACTTGATTGGTCTTCTTCGTAACTCGATGCACTCGAATTACCGTGAACAGTTCTAAACATCTCTAAATATTCTTACCGGGCGCGCGGCTTCTGAACTGCAAACTTCTTGAAAACCCTATAAGAAAAATGCATCTGACGGCAGTGCACATCGCTTAGGTACTCAGTAGGAGATATCAAATAGCTCCTTCCATCGCGTGTGATAGGCCCGGTGTCAGAGAATCAGGCAAGGGAATTTTTTTCAGTCATATTGAGTGGCGATGCAAGCGGTACTGAACGTCGCATCGTTCGCAGGCTGGGCAGACATCGGCTACAGTTTCCTCGTGGGCGGTGATGGACGCGTCTATGAGGGCCGTGGCTGGGGTCGAGTGGGAGCTCACACCCGAGGCTACAACAGCAACGGCATCGCCATCTCGTTCGTCGGTGACTTCACGAAGTCAACGCCCAACAACGGCATGCTCAACGCGGCGAAGAACCTCATCGCCTGCGGCGTCAAAGAGGCAAGTGGCGTTGGCCTGTCTGTCTCTATCTATCTATCTATCTATCTATCTATCTATCTATCTATCTATCTATCTATCTATCTATCTATCTATCTATCTATCTATCTATCTATCTATCTATCTATCTATCTATCTATCTATCTATCTATCTATCTATCTATCTATCTATCTATCTATCTATCTATCTATCTATCTATCTATCTATCTATCTATCTATCTATCTATCTATCTATCTATCTATCTATCTAATGTATAGCTTTCAAGGATTTGCACCTCCACATGGTCATGACCTCTGTAACCGCTCATCAGGATTCTGAAGAACCATCGCTTTAGAAATTTTGACTTGTGGTCACTCTATAGTCGTAAGCGAGGCGACAACTTTTAGATATATATGGGTGTTCGAATAGTGAAATTTTTGAATCAAATCAACTATGAATATCCAAGAAAGAAGAAACACCAAATACTAAATAGAATATTAAGTATTTTCTCATCCTAAAGCTACACCAGCAGAGAAAGAAGGACGGCCTATAAATATTGGCACATCCATAATACCATTCACAATTACACGACCGTACAATTGAGAGGCACGTAAATGATAAACAACTTTCACTTATCTGGCTCACAATAATAATAATGGTAGTAACTAAACAAGGTAACAGCATGTTACGAGGTGCGCGTATGGCGTTGAGTTCGCTGAAGGAGATAACTTTGGTACCGCAGCACAGCAGGTCGTTTTAAAGGTATGCAAACATGGCAGTACTGCCCAAATCACAAATCGGAGCAAATTCGCACATACAGGCAGGCTGCCTACAGGCGAGCCATGGTTATTGAGTCTCTCGAAATTATTTAACAAAAGTTATCTGCCCCGTGCGGTAACTCAGATTCTGGTGTCCCTGCCGCAGAATCTTTCAGAACAATCCTCACATGCCACGTTCTGTCTGGCTCGAGACCCCAATAAATGGTTTTATCCCTTATATTTTAGAAATAAACAAAAGGCGTATAATCGACAACTTCGCATAGTGCATTCTCAAGTAGCAGGAACCATCTGATTCGTATTCAAACAAATTTAAAATATTTGCACACGCCTACTTTTAAATTTTCTAAATGTTGAACGAATGAAAGCGCTGGTTGTGAGAATATGAGAGTTCGCTATTGGTGGTTGGGAAATTACTGCGAAAATACAGTCTTGCTTGAAAGCACAGTTGTAAGACTCTATTTACGTTACGTCTTTTGAAAATACGTTGTTCCCTTTTCCGCAATATAACTTTGAAAAATAGTGCTTGAAAGTGATTCTCCACTGTCGATTGCAGAAACTTGGGTTATGCGTTGAAACACACACGTGAAGGCGTCTCGAAACGAGCCATTAACCCTTTCATGGACACGATGCATCTGAAACGACAGAGTATATGTTGAAACGGTAGATCGGTAGAAGCCCAAGTGTCGTACCGAGCCTTGCTTTGTTACAACAAATTCTGAGGACAACAACGTGATGCTACACGTAGTGGCTATGTCACGTAAGATGTTGCTTCAGCTTGTTTGTGGCACAGGCGAGGTTAATTATTTTCAACAAGCGAACGCCAGTGTCTGTACACGCTTTTGTTGTACGGGAAGCACAGTCACTGTTCCCGCAACTGCCACGAAGCTTAATGGGCGATGTCTAAAACATGGCGGCCATGACGCACTTCTCGCTCCACGGTCACTACCGGCGTATAATGCTTGCGAAAGCATAGCCTTCGAGATGCGTTTAGGTTACTCAAAGAAAACCGTCGCTGGGGCGTAAATTTGGACACTACCTATTGTTTACCGCCGAGTTTCGACCGAGACGTTGTACTAGACACAAGGGTCGAGAGCTGGGCTAGTTGGTAAACGATTTAGGCGTCAAAACCGGAGAAAAACAGACGTACCCAATCAAGAATACGGCGGGATGAGATTGCAACTAACAATGTTGTACCAATCACATCTAACGTCAGCCAAAGCTGTTGACTTTTGTGGCTGTAGCAGAACTAGAGCTGCGAGGTCCGTCACCCCCCAAGATGAGCAAGCATTTTTGACTTTCGTACGAGGCATTGACCTCAAGGATATGCTGTGCGTTTAGATTCGCGTGGTACGTGCTTGAGTGTGTATATTGTGCGTGTGCGTTGTCGTACGTTAGCGCATTAATATGGCATTAATAGAGAATTTAACGTTAGAGGGACGCAAGGCCTTCGGGCCCCCTATCGCTTGGGGCCACGGTACTGCGCATGCGCAGTACCGTGGCCCTAAGCGATAAGGGGCCCCAAGGCCTTGCGTCCCTCTAATCTCAACCTCTCTAGGCTAGTGTAGTGGCTAGGCGAGCCACCGGGCCAGATAACCTCTACAGCAGCTATTTTGGTTAAAGCGCCTGTGTCTCATTGTCGCTTGCGCGCGTCTTTCCTATGATTCGCAGGGAAAGATCAACCCGAAATATCCTCTGCACGGTCACCGCGATGCAAACTGCACTGCTTGTCCTGGCAACCGACTCTACGACATCATCAAGAAGTGGACCCGCTATGGCGGTCGACTCAAGAATTTCGCGTGCTAGCAGCATGCTCATCCAATGATATAAAATAAATCTAGGCATGGAGGTACTGCGGAAGTCCCCGTTATCATATTGGTCTTTAGAAGCGCGTTGCGAATACAAAGGCATAGCGTCGTCGTCGTCACCACCACCACCACTACCACCACCACCACCACCACCACCACCACCACCACCACCATCATCATCATCAACATCGTCATCATCATCATCATCATCCAGTTTTTGCATTGAAGGCTGGGCGATCGAATGCGTGGCATTGGAGATGATTAGACGATCAGTAACTGGGAGCTGCGGAGTCTGTACCATTTTTACAGCGAAATTGTCTATGGCTAGGATCCCGGGATTTGTTTGTGACGTAGCTCATACCCCCAAATGCAATGGCTCAAGCTCCAATAAAGCAGAGGCTACAAGCACTCAGAAAAGTGAAGCGAAAGGTGCATACATTCTTTGGAATCACGTTTACAAGATACAGAACAGCACACGTTTCAATAAAGAACAAGGTCGAAACAAGCATTCGAACCACATAATTGATGATAATATCATAAGAAGCCAACAAAGACACCAAGGACAACATAAGGGCAATTACTTGTACATAGTAATTGAATTAAAGAAATGATAAATTAATGGCAATTAAAGTGCATGAAAAAACAAGTTGCTGAAGGTGTGGAACGATTCCACGTCTTATCACGCGTGTAATGCGAAGACGTGGGTTCTACGAGGCTTCGGAATGACGGGGCAGAAACATGAAGACTTACAAAGAAGCTCGAAAACAAGTTAAGTACCGCGCAAAGAGCGATGGAACGAAGAATGATTGGCGTAACGTTAAGAGACAGGAAGAGAGCGGTGTGGATCAGAAAGCAAACGGGGATAGCCGATATTCTAATTGACATTAAGAGAAAAAATGCAGCTGGGCAGGTCATGTAATGCGTAGGTTAGATAACCGGTGTACCATCAGGGTTACCATTGGGTGCCAAGAGACGGGAAGCGCAGTCAAGGACGGCAGAAGGCTTGGGGTGATGAAATTAACAAATTCACAGGCGCTATAGTAGAATACAGCTTTAAGAAACGGGAGTTGGCAACCAGGGCACACGGACTGCGCCAGGTTCTTACTCCGCTAGCGAATCACAGAAGCAGCCAAAATAGTCATCGTGCGACCATTTTAACATAGCGTCATACTTATACCTCCGGAGCGTCTGCTGTTCTTGAAGTATTTTCATCGGCGGAAGCGATGAGGTGTGCAACAGACATGGACGAAGTGTATCGAGCCTGAGCATTTCCCTCTTCAAAAGTCCGCGCTACAGTTTATTTTTTCCTCTTCAAAAGTCCGCGCTACAGTTTATTTCACTGCTGACCCCGTTTTACTCATGAAACTTCACTGTGAACTGAAGTGAAACTTCGCAATAAATAATTGCAGCGAAACAAGCATTTTGTTTCAGTTCAACAGAGAATTAGGCTTTCACAGTTCCACTATAATAGACTAGTGAAAACGTATAAAATTAAGCTCTTACAGTTGTACTTTTGTGGTACAACCGCCTTATTCAGGTAAAAGGTAAAGTTTGAAGTATGAAGTATTTGCAGCCTCGCGGAGGAACAGTGGCTGGCGGTTATGAGGGCGTGGGTGGGGCTTCACTGCATGCTTGAGTTGTATCTGACTGTAGTTGGAGTCGGTTGGCGTACGACAGGGGCAAGTGGAGATCGCAGGGAGAGACCTTCGTCCTGCATGGTGGACATAAAATAGGCTGATGATGATGATGAAGCTTCACAGCGTACTCATGGTAACAATCGAGAAACTGGCTCTGGACTTAGTTCCGTGGGATGCAAGCGGTCCATGTTTCCCCGCAACATGCAATGAACCATTCCGTAGCAAGATGAGGCATCAGTGCGACGGCAGCAAGTAACTGGGATTTCACGAAACAAATGACTAAGCTGACCATGGATGGATAGATGTTATGAGCGTCCCCTATGGAAGGTGGCGGTGGGTTGCGCCATCAAGCCCTTGCAATTACACTGCCTAATGTCCTACCTAGGTTAAACAATAAAAAAAGAAAAAAAAACGATGAACTCCCCAACCAAACTTTCTGATCCCCTATTACGAACTGTGCTTTCGTACGGTTGCGTCTTTTTGTCGTTTCCCTACTTTTCTTCCACCAATCCTCCTATCCCCTCTTGCTAATCCCTATTGCGGACATGTTTGCTTTTCCACTGCTCTCGCTGAACCCAAGGGTTGCAGGAGGCCAGTGGTGCTTAAATCGACGGCTGTTTGCCATTTGCTGCCACCTTTCCGCATCTTCTTCAACCAATCTCGAGGCTCCGAGGTTGGGCGGCATATCGGAGGGTGCGCTGCGGTCTTAAATCTCGGAGGCAATAATGACAGAAGGAGCATTTCCATTCTATTTGGCGAGATGGCGCTGCCTTGTCAAAGATTTTCCGATAGCATTATTTGTTTTGTTCCCTTTGGCTCGGACACTAATATAGAGTCCACCTTTTACATATAGTTCATTGGCCAAAACTATCATCATCATCATCAGTATTATTAATAAGAAGGCATTGTTTTACGAAACTACGGTATCTCGAGAATCAATGCACTTCTCTTCGAGGGTATCCGTGCCACTGGGCGCGGTTAATGCCATTAAAAATGTAAAGCCTTAAGTTTCTGAATGCCATTATATTTCGGTCACTGCTACAAGTGGCATACTTAATGACATAAAACATCGCGATGGCGTTAGCTGCAGTGAAACAGTTAGCATTGTTTGCCAATCGTAATGCAGTAATAAAAAATTATTAGGGGAGCAAACGTATTAGAAATGGCTTGACAAACATTAATAGGCGTACTTGATGTTTACCTCAGGAATGTCATTTTTTGCACCCAGCCGCAAACTGTTTGAAGTCGAAGCTGTCTATGCATTTGAGGAGAAATGCATTGGTGTCTCAGTTACTTTTGTACTTCAATGTATAAAACAATGTTCTGTTAAGAAAGTAACTGGAACGCCAATGCATTTCTCCGCAAAGTTCTAGAATTAATGTCTCGAAACTGGTGTCACCCTGAAAAGTTATTTCCAAGTGATTCGCCTTGAGAAATCAACGGCTAGAGAGAGAGAGAGAGAATAGCAAAGAGAAGAAAGGCAGGGAGGTCAACCAGACGAGCGTCCGGTTTACTACACTGCACTGGGGGTAAGGGAAATAGGGAATGGAAAGAAGAAAAGATGAAGAAAGTGATGACTGTGTGCAGTGAAGCACCGTGACACCGTAGTGGAGTCCCATAGCCGTGGATCAACGCAGATCCACTGCTAGAATTTTGTAAATTGCAATATGGGCCATAAGGCAATTAGCTAAAAACTTGTGAATTTTTGGTAATTAGTTTATTATGCATTTCAATTTATTTGTGCACGTCGTGTCCGCCGCCTCGAGTAGACCACCTCACGAACTATAAATGGGCTACCTGCCACAAGCAACCTCTAAAAAATGATGAAATTGTTCGCTGAAACACCGCGTATAGTGCAAGTTGGTTAATATCGTAGATTGTGTCAACATATACAGCTTTCGCACCGTCATTTGTTAGCAGCAAATTACGGAGGATCGAGGCGCGTTCTCTCTGTCGTCGCCACCTTGCTAACCCGACACGCGTCGCCAGGATTACCGGACATGTACAGGTTGCGCCATCTTTCGGCAGCGACCACGCACCCGGCCGTAACTGAATGGGGCGCAGCAGAAACAAGAAAAAGAAAGAGCAGATCCAATTCGCACGTTGGAATCTATGTGAACCGAAGCTTTCGTGAAGCGATTGAAGAAATTCTATAAAGATAAAAATCAAGCCATCTTCCTACACTTACTCGAAAATCGCCTCCAATGTCTCAACTACGCCTTGTTCCATGTCAAAGCAACTCTCATTTTCTTTACCGTCCCCCAAAGCATCTCAAGGATCCCTTTACGTACCCGTTTAAGAGTTCTGATGCGGAACGCTCAGACTTCTTTATGTACCTCAGAGTAAAAAGATTGCTTTTGCATGAAACAAGGTACACATAAGAAACTGGAGGCGACAATTTAGAGTGTCTATCTTCATGCACGTGTACCTGCAGAAGTACCTCGTCTATAAGAATAATGGCCTATACCTTCAGCTCACCAACATCTTTTAAGAACGTTACTAATTGCGAAGTACCGTTTCTTATTACTAACTCTTCTCGTCATCCAGACTAATCACAATAAATAACTAAATAAATATTGAAAGAATTATTCTGGTTTTCTTGTCATATTCATGCGGAATGTCAGTGGTTCATGTGCGTCCAACGAGCAATGAAGCACACCACCAAATCAGATCGTCACTGAAACTTTAGCACTGCGGTAATATAGTGGCACCTCCTTAAAAAAGAAAAGACACGGAAAGATAGCACTGTACACTCTTAGGCAAAGTTACACCCTTTGGCTTGCCCCTTCTGCCCCACAACAATAATCGTTATCTGCCTTGATGCGTTTCCTTTCTTTAACGCTGCGAGCCCGGAACTTTCCAGTAACGAACGGCACGCGCGTTATCAGAAGGGGCAATCCAAAGGGTGTAAACTGTTCTATGCTGATAACGGGCGTGCCGTTCGTTACTGGAAAGTACCGGGCTCGCAGCGTTAAAGAAAGGAAACGCATCAAGGCAGATAACGAATATTGTTGCGTGGCAGAAGGGGCAAGCCAAAGGGAGTAACTTTGCCTAAGAGTGTAAATCAAACCTGGATTAACCTGCAAGTTGCCGCCTGAACGCCATCTCTGAATAATTTGTTCAACTAACTCACGCCTAGGAGATTTGGCACTGCGCCCGAGGGCGCGTTGCACCTACAGATCTCGGGAGACAGTAGCCATGCGAGAAAAGCGCTTTGGTTAGTTTTTGAGAGATGGCGCTGGCTGTCAAAGGTGCTGTCTGCGGTTAAGGTGCATATCAGGGTAGTTTGGGACTGGGAAAATTGGTCTAGCGCTAGAGAGACAGACGAGGAACGAGTGGGAGGGAGGAACATTGGTCGTATTCAGGAGGAAGATGAAGAAACGTAATTGCTGCATCCAAGGCCTGTCCAAATGGTCGGATGACGTTCGACCAGGCTGTTTTTGTTTTGCCGTCATGCCTTCGGCTGTACTAACTCGCGTTATTTGCAATCGTGTACCGACGAATATTGACGCAGAGAGAGAGAGAGAGAGAGAGAGAGAGAGAGAGAGAGAGGACTGTATATTTGATGATAACACTGAAATTGCAAATTAACCACTATCCAACTCGGGCAATTTGTGCACATGCGCCAGCCAATTACAATCGCTTTTTTCAGTGATGTCACACAGATACACACCTATTTGTACAGATGGAAGAAACAGTATGCTTTTTTTATATTGGAGCGGAGCACATTCTCATTTCTTAGAGGTTGTCCACAAATATAGTGTACAGTCTAGCACGTAAACACCCAGCGTTTTCTTCTGGCTTTTTCGATTGACCACAGCTGTATATGCCCTATCGTTTCGTACTTTGCGACTCACGAATAAATGAAGACTGAAAGACTGAAACAGGTTTGTGCGATGCCTCCTTTACTAGATGCCCGCCGCGTTGCTCGCTTTCCCATTGTAGCGGCGGTTCCCTTAGTTGAAGTAAGTTCAGCATAAATTCCGTGAGGCGGCGCTCGTTGCTTTTTCAACTTCCGGCGCATGTGGCAGCGGCGGCTGAATGCATCCGCCGGCGCGTTATATGCGCGGACGTCTGTTAGCGGGCGTTATCGCGGGCCTCCGAGCCGGTGACAGATGCCATGTTAATCTCACAGGCCGCAGCATGTGATTGCCAGTTGCAGGCGTTCGCCATGAGAGGCGCTCGTTGCCTTTTCGCGGTAGTGTTCCTGTATATGCTCCCTGCGGGAGCATACAGGAACACTACTACTATAGTAGTGTTCACTACTACTACTACTACTAAATAGTGTTCCTACTCCACTAATACTGCTACACTACTCCACTACTACTGCTCCACTACTACTAAATAGTGTTCCTGTATATGCCCCCTGCGGGAGCATATACAGGAACACTATTTCGCGGAGGAGAGAAAAGGGAGAGGGCCCGGAACCGAGCTACCGGACAACGCGGCAGGCATCTAGTAAAGGAGGCACTGGTTTGTGTTACAGAGGAGGGGAGCAAGAGGCAAGAACAAAGGCAGCAAACTTATCCAGGAAAAGAAGGCGGTTGTTGCGAAGAGTGCGAAAGAAACCGCACGAGCGTGCATCTGCGGTAGCGAATAGACATCAGAGCTACAATGAAGCAAGAGGGAAAGTGATATGAAAGGTACGTGTGGTGGAAAACTTTATTGAAGAAGATAGGAAATAACGGAAAGGAAAAGGCTGCCTAAGGGTGGGACCCTTGGTCCAGGGCTCTACTGGCGCGGGCTGCTCACATGGGTCAGATCTAGAAGCGCTGTTTGCCTCCTCCGGATCGCAGTCCGCGAGTCGCGTCTCCCACGGCAACGAGAAGTTTCGAGGTTAGCGTGAATGGCGAGTCGGCTGTTTGACGGTGCCTCCCACACTGTCACGTGATATGCCTCAGTGTGGGTCGATCTCCGCACCAGGGGGCAAGCGTGCCCTGGAGCCGCCGATGTCCGAGGAGATATGGAGATAGGTCGATCCTGCGCAAGTATCTTAGCTGATAGATGACTGGAAATGCTATCGTTAACGTATAGGCGCCGACAAAAGTGGTATACTGCACGCAGCGGGAGCCGGAGCAACGGCAAACTGCATCGCAACGCCATCTACAGGCATCGTCTGGGATCAAGACAGCCAATGGGTGCCCTTTATTATCTGCAAGCATGTCGCGTGACTCATGTCAGTGTTTCGTGCTTCAGCTCGCCAAAATGCCGAGCGACGCCGCTGCAGTAGCAATCTGCGTGGAGTATAGCACTTTCGTCGGCGCCTGTACATTGTGTTTCATACGCAGCAATCAATGCTACAAAGTAGGGTGTCTTGAGATGCGCGCACACTAGGGGGCGCGCGAATCGATACACCTTACAAAAGATAAGAGACTTCCCTCAGTGCTCGCATTCGCAAGCAAGGAGTAGTGCCTTACAGGCGAAAGATAGATACAGGTACGCGTCATGTAATTATTCGTAACATTAAGCCTGAAGCTTTTGTGTCGCAAAGTGGGGCGTAATTATTACATAGAAAGCGTCGCAAATCTCCAATCTATTTACCGCCGAACGTGTAGCTGAGTGACCGCTTGCTCCCGCGATCAAAACGTAGTACGTCGTAAACTGAAAGCGCAAAAAAAAAAAAAAAAACAATTCAATGATGCGTATATTCACGTAACCGTACGTTCACTAGCTATAGGTGCAATACATAATGTAGTTCCGTATAAACCGTTCCGTATCAAAACTAACCGCAGTAATAAACACACGGAGTGGGACATTACGGCCGCGCTATACTTGCGTGGATTGCGGAGTGTTTCCTGCAATGTAAGATTCAATACGAAACGGAGTACAGGAATGACGAAGGCTAGCTGGTTACGCTGCAATATGGGCGAGTGAGAAGGAAAATAAAAACAAAAAAATAACCAACGTAAATGGCACGGAGATAATGATTTACTGCAAGCATCCACATAAATGTGGGACATGAGGCGAGTGAGGTGGCTGTTCCCTCGTCGCTGCATAATTGAATAGACACCGCAGACAAAAAAAAAAAAAGAAAGAAAAATCAGTCTCTTTTTTAAACAAAGTTTAAACAAAGATGCTTGAACGCGAAGCTTTTCCCCCAATGCAAACTGAATTAAAAGTCCAGAAGCAACGACCACGCAACGAACCCAAGAAATGCTGAGCGACCCGATGCTATGCATATGTGATTTGATTGCTTGTTTATAGGATTGTTTTTTTCTTTAACGTTGAAGTTGAATGAAGACGCATTTCGTTAATTTGCATAACCTTTATTTTAGATCACGTGGCAGTTGATTATACGCACACAGACATTTTCACGGACGACTCCACACTTGCACAGTATTACCTTGTGATCGCTGTGGTAGACGGTCAGAGGCACGTGCACTTGCATTATCCGAGAATCAGCGAAGCTCAGTTAATCGCGACAGGGGTGGTGTCGTGCCTAGCAGACGCAACTTGCGCATCCAATGAACTTTGTGCGCATGCGCTACCCTTGCTGAGCTCGTCGCTTCGCGCCACTGTTAGACATTGACCGGCCGCCCAGTCGACGCTGGCGCGCTACTGCGAATGTAGGGTTCTACGCAGATGTGTAAGTTGGCTTTCCTGCAGTGCGTTTTCGGCGCTCACGGACGAATCAGTGAGACAAAGAAAGTGAGGCGCAAGAACGAAATACTTGTGGCGACGCCGCCCTTGAAATTCCGCACCAGATGGATGACGTCAGAAATTTTCACGGCGTCTGCTGGGGCGCCGTTAATTCCTTGTCGGTAAAGATGGATTGCACCTCATTCTAAAGGAGCCAAAGCCTGAACTCAGCGAGCTTTGAGAGCTTTTACTGCGATAGAACCACACAACACGACAATGCATTGACGTCCGTGATATCACAATGACTTGTAGACGTTGGGGTCACGGCGCGACACTTGAAATTAAAATAAAAATTTGGCCTTTGTTCTTTCTTTAGTAAACAACCTCCTGCCGTGAAATTGGCAATATTACTGGGTTTAATTACTCAGCTGATTTGGTGATCCTGCTTAGTTTCCTTTTTTTTATATGAAGTGACTCTCGCTTTCCACAGCTTGCACAAGGTCTTGCACAATGTCTTGGAGAACTGTGCGAAAATGTCGGGGGGGGGGGGGGGGGGTGCACTTCAAAACCGGCACACCGCACTCTAGGTGACGTCATGTCCTGCTTTCACCTCTGTCTGGGTACGTGGTGTAAGGTCGGTTCTCGTGGTCTTCTAGGGCGAAGCGGCCTACAACAGTGCAACTACGCAGCTGCGATATAGTGTACAAATGTTGGCTGATAAAGCGCACGGGCGTAGGAACAGACAACGAGGATTGAATGCTGATACACAATTTCCAAAGTTGAAGAAACTGCAACACACGCTCTTCTCGCTCTTCGAAGAATGACACTTAGCAAACTGCGAAGGTTGGAAAACCCCGGTAAGCCAGTTTATGGTTTGATACGTACTAAAGTCGGTTTCGAAAGGCCATACCTGTCGTCATCGACATTATCGTGACGTCACAACACAGAGAACCGCATTCTTGCGTCGTGTATTAGTAAGGCTGGGCATGATATCGATTCTCATAAAAAGTACAGAAGAAACATTGAAAACGTATGTGGGGAATGAGCTGGCGTGTGGGAGCCAGGATCCGAGTGAGCCGAGCAGTAACAGAGGAAGGCAATGTATCATGGCGTCATGACGCATTCGTCTGTTAGATACCGAAACCGAAACTTGTTAGGAGAAATAAGTAGTATGAGAAGTTATCTAGGCCGCCCTTGACGCTTGAGATACTTATTTTTTTCTTGATTTATAGTGTTTCGACCTTCGTATAAGGTCCAAAAATATGGGAAGTCGGAAATGCCGTCTCAGTAACTTCGACTGCCCCCATGAGCTCTCAAAATTATTCTTGCCCACTTTTAGAGGACGGACACCGTGCGTTGTGTCTCAGTTCAGAAAAGATGGCTATGCGAGAGCGAATTCTCGGAGCTGCCAAGTTACGAATCGATCAAACTCCATATATGCGCCCTGGGTTATAGACAATAAGTACTATAAGCTACAGCTTCAATTCTAACCTCATGTAAGTATCGGACACGCCCGCGCGCTTCTTTAGATACTCGTCTCCTCTTCCCCTGCCCCCGCCCCCCACCGAAATAAGAAGACGTAGCACCTCTTTAATGAATTCCGCGGTTTTACGTGCCAAGACCACAATTTTATTATGAGGCACGCTGTAGTGGGGGACTCCAGATTCATTTTGACCACCAGGGGATCTCTAACGTGCCCCCAATGCACAGGACACGGGCGTTTTGCATTTCGCCCCAATCCAAATGCGGCCGCCGCGGCCATAGCATCTCTTACAGAGATCTGTCCAGCACAGATCAACTTATGCCGCGCTACTGCTCTCACGGAAAGTGTCTCGTCAATTAACTAGTCGATTAATTATTATTGCTTACTTTCGATCAGAAGGCATGCATATAAACTTGGTGGTGGTGGTATAAACGACTTCATTCAAAAGCGGACTCGGGGTCTGCTTTCGGCTTCGATATGTAAACGTGGCTAAATCTTCTGATTTCGAAGCGCTAAAGATTATTTAATAATTAAAAATTAAATATGCGTGCAAGATAACAAATCGAGAACTGCCAACGGAGAAACCGCCAACTTGCGCCGACGAACAATGAACAATATATTTTATGATGACGAAGCCGGTACTTTTTTCTGTCGCAGTTAAACGCTTTACTAAACAGGCGGCAGGCCAAGTGTTCATGCGACGTATGAGACGTAAGCCCCCATATTGTTCGATTCAGACAATGGAAGAAGTCATCCGCACTTGGAAGGTCGCCCGCCCGTACCATTGCACATTTCGTGAGTAAACGCTCCTGCTTTGCTTCAACACTGTGTCAGAACCAGAATGTCGCATTTCAAGCGCCGCATACGCAAGCGTCCCACATGCAGTCTCGGTGGTCGTTGATCGTTGTCGTCATTGAACTCGTCGCCAGACGGCGCTTCGCCTCGAACGACAAAGGCGACAATGGGAAAGGATGGGGAGCGAGGAGAAAGTTCATATCAACAAGGGACTGAGGCAGGGGTGCCCTTTATCCCCGCTGCTGTTTATGATGTACATGGTGAGGATGGAGAGGGCGCTAGAAGGAATTAATATCGGGTTTAATCGCTCATACGAACAGGCGGGTACAGTAGTAGAGCAGCAACTCCCAGGTTTATTTTATGCGTACGACATTGTGTTGCTAGCTAATAAGCAAAGTGATTTGCAACGTCTGGCTAATATCTGTGGACAGGAATGCAACAATTTAGGTTTGAAATTTAGTGTTAGAAAATCAGGTGTTATGGTATTCAATGAAAACAGTGAACAGACAGTGGAGATACAGGGCCAAGAAATACCTCGGGTAACATAATATAAATACCTTGGAATATGGATAAACGAAGACAATGGATATGTGGAAACACAGAAGGAAACCATAACAGTAAAGGGGAAGAGAAATGCAGCCATAATGAAGCACAGAGCGCTATGGGGATACAATAGGTACGAGGTCCTCCGAGGTATGTGGAAAGGTGTAATGGTTCCAGGACTTACTTTTGGAAATAACCTACTGAATTGTTATCCATCGTTTTTAGATACAATGGGGAGTGCTCCCTCTTTGCTTGCTTTCAGAAAACAAACCAAAATGTATTTCCTCCAACAGTTGTAATTTTGTTGTACATTTGTTTTGTTCTCTTCAAATCCAATTGTAGTCCATTGGCCTTAATAGTTCTGTGTCTTGTTGATGATGAATGTGTTGACGACTAATTCTGTCATTCTTCCTTACCTTGCTTTATCGTGTTTGATACTCTGTACATGCATTTTTATTTGTATGTGTTTGATATTATGCAGTGTGTTTTGAAGCATGTTGCGCTCATGTTGTGTGCTGCGCGTGCTGTCTGGTGTCAAAGGCCTAGTCAGGTGGCTTTTAATTCCGTCTTTTGCCTTGGCACCAAGACAAACCGCTCTTGAGCGTTGTTTTGTCAATAAACAAATAAACAAACAAACAAACAAACAAACAAACAAACAAATGCAGTTGTTTGCTTTAAATCAGGGGTACAATCAGGACTCGACGGGAACCAAAGGTCAGTGGGTCGCGTCGCATTGGGCGCTCACGGGAAGACTACAAATGAAGCTGTGCAGGGGGATATGGGCTGGACTAGTTTTGAAGTGAGGGAAGCTCGCAGTAAAATTGAGTATGAAGAACGGCTGAGGAATATGGAAGAAAGTAAATGGGCTGGAAGAGTGTTCAGGTATCTGTACAGGAAAAACATTGATTCACAGTGGAGGAAAAGAACTAGGAAGCTTACCAGCAAGTATACGCCTGTATGGTGGGCAACACAGCAACAAAGAAGGTCAAGCGGAAAGTCAGAGAGGCTGAAATAATCTCATGGGTAGCGGCAATGGAAAAGAAACCTGCCATGAGTAACTACTTAAGAGGAAAAAACGAAATTAGGAAAGAAAACATTTAACTCAAAGGGAAGCTCATTACTTTTCGAAGCGAGATCGGGATGCCTTAGCACACGCACCTATAAAGCGAGATATAAGAAGGAAGAAGAAGCATGTGCTTGCTGCGGTAAAGCTAGGGAAACGACGGAGCATGTTTTATTAGAATGTGAAGACATCTACCCAGCGGTCGATTTAGGCACCACTGGCCTCCTTTGAAGCCCTTGGGTTCAGCGGGAGCAGTGGTAAAGCAAACATGTCCGTAATAGACATTAGTAAGAGGCGATTGGAGGATTGGTGGAAGAAAAGTAGGGAAACGACAAAAGACGGAGACGTACAAAAGCACAGTTCGCAATAGGGGATCAGAAAATTTGGGCGTGGTAGGTCATAGTGTTTTTCCTTTTTTCACTGTTTAAGCTAGGTAGGACATTAGGCAGTATAATAGAGACTTTTAGCCTGTCCGCTATTCCGGTAAACGGGAGCGGTTTGGGCGTATTACCGGATTTGCGGGGGCGTAAACGTGAGCGGCCAGAGCGGTGCAGCCGCCCGGTGGCGTAGAGCTCAACCAGACAAACGCATGGCTAAAACTGCAGTAACTCACCATATCCTGCTTCGCCACTCGTGCAAATTTTTGGCAGCGGCGTAATTGTGAACACGATTACGCCACTGTCGAAAATTTACACCAGCAGCTAAGCAGAATATAGTAATTAGCACTGTGTTTGTGTGGTTGAGTTTTGCGCCACCAGCTGGCGCCACAAATCTGGCCGCTCACGTTGACGCCCCCGCTAAACCGGAAAACCGCCCGCGCTTGCCAGAATACCGGACACGCTAAAAGTCTCTATCAGAGACTTTTAGCGTGTCCGGTATTCCGGTATCCGGCGCAGGAGGGGACATTAGATACAAAATTCTGCAGTAATGTAACGAACTCTCTGTTATTCGGGTCCCTCAAGAAGACAGGAGTTCCTCACAGTTCTCTTCAGGACATTGTTTTCCCGCGCGGGAACCAGTTGTGTAGGAAGGAGGTCTCTCGCCTTCTTTTAAAGTACCTGCAGGACACGGATTTGGCCTCCACACGGTGAACTTAGGAGTGACCATTTGTAATTGTGAGGTCTGTGTCTGATTTATGTGATTTATTTATTTTAAGTGTCGCTACGTTGGAGTAATTGCCGGCAGCAACTGCAAGACTAATCCTACCAGTAGCCTACAACCACTCAACTCAACTCAACTCTACAACGAGAGAAAAAGTTTTTTAGATAACAAAGAGCTGTAGGACAGCTGTAAGTTTTATTAGAAAGAAAACATCGATTATTAGGGCAATGGAAAACCCATGCGCATCTATAAACAAGCCCCCAAACAGCCATGTTTCACCAGCTTGCTCCAAAATGCTCTAAAAAGTGACAGATTGCACTGTATTATCAATATGGCTCTTTATGCACAAAGGCAATTTCTTTTTCAAGAAGGGCCACGGATGGCTGGCTGGCGCAGAGGGTATTTTCTTTTTCCCACGCGATATGGATACGCTTCCAGGATCTCAGGGTGTTGTCTTGTCTTGTGTTGTCTTGTGCCCAACATATTCTAGATCGTCCAGTTGTCGCCTTTCATTGTGCCCCAGGCTGTCCCCCTTTACATATTAGCAGTTTTTTTTTTGTCCTGCCAGGATTAAAGGTGCGGTCCTCCTCGAATCACGCTGAGGTAATTTCTCGGCGTATATATTCAGGATGCTGCCCTCCGCGAATCAGACTTACGTAATTTTTGGCGTCACGCTTGTCAATAAACATGCCCCATAATGTGCCTAATCTGCACGATAACGTCTATTTGGCTCAAACAGATCTGTGCGTGACGCTCCACCAACAAGGCACTGTGTGCGCTAGGGGATGGCTATCACCAGCACTTGTCGTGAATACTCTCTGTTTATTCGTTCTGTATTTCCGATTAGCGCGTAATATCTCCGAGGGAGCGTTTGTTTCAAAAGTCTCTGGAGTCAAGGGGGCAGTGTGGAAGCTTTGTGTGGCAATTTCTGCATATTGGAAGCGTAGCAGCCGTAGCCGTGAAAGACATCCAAGTGCAACAGCTGTGAACTCTTCAGATCGAGGAAGGTCCCAGGAGAGCCCACCATGGCGCGTGAACTCGATGCGCTCACCGCGCTCGCATTCCTGTTGCTTGCGAACGTGCTCGTTGAAACAGGTAATCTCTTTCCCTCTCTCTCTTTTTTTCTGTGTCCATATGGACGGCCAAGTGAATGTTGTGTGGTACCCCGTTTTCTACTTCTCTTAATTTTTGAGGCGCTTTCGGGAGACGCCGTTCCTCTGACCTTCGGCGATGGAAGTTAGCTAGGCGTTCGGGCGAGACAGATGTCACAGCGTCGCATGCTCCGAGGAAGCGCAACTACCTCACGAGTGACGCGGGCATCGAGGACACCCTGCTGTGTTCTACTTCATAAGATGTGTCGGATGACGGTGACTACTCAACCGTTGTTATGGCGAAAATAAAAGAGAAGAATCGTCACTGCTTCCTGGTTTTCAGCAACGACCGAAGGCGATGGGAAAGAATACTGCTACGGCCCACATCATACGCGTCATGTCCGAGACGCCAATTGACAACCTGAATCGCCTAAGGCATGCCTTATGTGGATCATTAGAGGCCCTTCTTCCGAGTGAGAGTACAGATGTGAGAATTAACACCGGAGAGAATATTATTGCAGGCGACGTCAAGAACAGAGCAGCGTTATGCGCATATATTGAGTATACAGTCAATGTACTGGGCACAATAAATGTCCGCGGCATTCTACCGCAGGGCAGCGATATTTCCTCAGTTGTGACAGAACCAACGGCAGAGAAAGGTATTATTATTCAGCTCCGTCACCTGGGAGAATAGCGTTGTGTAAAGATTGCCTTCAAGGGAAACATCGTATCATGACACGGGAAAGTTGGACTTTTTTCTTCATCAATGCAGTGCGGCCTTTCATTCCGAGACCTTTCAATGCCGTAACTGTCTGATGGTCAGGATGCTCAGTGGTATATGCCAGAATTCTACCGTGTGCCTAAAATGCCCTGGGCAGCACCATGCAGACGTTCACCATGCAATTGACTTTAACTGCACCAATTCCTCTGAATACCCATGAAACCTCGTCGAGAAACTGCACGACACAAAAGAAAGAGCTGAAAGTCCCCAAACAAATGGTGAGAGACAACTTAACACACGAAGAGGCCAGCGCCAAAGTGCGCCGGCGTCGTGCCCACCTAAACGGTCTTCGTCTCTTGATAGTACTGATCCCGTTCAATGAAAGGCAATTTTTCCTCCAGCTGGTGCACCCGAACCGGTTACCCGCATTAAATACGTGATGGCTAGTGACGGAGTGAATGCATCTACTGGAAATGTGTGACGGTATTTCCGGCATTACGCCCTCCAGCGCAACAACGGCCCATAGTGGATTACAAACGCACCAATGACGCCGCAGATCGAGTAGAAGGTAAAGAGCAGCAAATTAAAAATTGAATGAAATTATGTGGTTTTACGTGCCAAAATCACTTTCTGATTATGAGGCACGCCGCAGTGAAGGACTCCGGATATTTGGACCACCCGGGGTTCTTTAACGTGCACCTAAATCTAAGTACACGGGTGTTTCCGCATTTCGCGCCCATCAAGATAAGCAAGCCATCGAAATCATCAAGTCTCTAATGAAAGTCGTTCGCGTGATGATAACTGGCACATGCATGCACTGAAAGTACTGGACGGCCAGGATCCGGTTCTTGCGAACCTCAAATAGCAACCAGTATGGCTCTACCGCCTCAATCGTTCCTCAGACAAATCAGGGAAGCGTTTATTTGGCAGTGGAAACGCTCCCGGACTGAAGTATATAGCGTATCTACAACCTTCGCCAATAAGTTTTCGACAACCGAGTTACCATTTTCGTTCTCCGTGCACCGAACCTACAAAAAAGCCAACCGGCTCTATATCTTTTGTGTCATCGACTTGTAAAATGACATAGCAAAGTTATCACTACCTAAGGTGCAAACTCACATATGTTCTTCATCCAGTGCGACCTCATGACAGTATGTCTGTTTGACCGGGAAAAAAACAAGCTTACGTTTACTATAGTGAGCGCTCACCTTTCTTCATCAAGTTGTGTTAAGAGACAGACAGAGAGGCATTTTAGCTGGTTCCTCTAGTCTATGGATTGTTGTTGGGCACTATACCACGCACCATTTGAATTCGGGAAGCCCCAAGGCAAATTCTAAAGGAAGAAGACTAGATTGCCTGTAACCACAAACTTCGCTGTATAATCAATGGAATAGTCTGTCATTTCTTTAGTTAAATTCTGGGGTTTCACGCTCCAAAATCGCGACTTGATTATGAAGCGCGCCGTATAGGGGGGGGGGACTACGGATTAATTTTGACCACCTGGGTATCTTTAACGTGCCGCCAATGAATGGGACACGGGGCATTTTCGCATTTCGCTTCCATCGAAATACGGCCACCGCGACCCGGATTTGATCTCGCGACCATGCGCTTAGCATGGAAGCACCATAGCCACTAAGCCAAAAAGGTGGGTGGTCTCTCCTTTCTTCGCAGCCGTACGTACAGCAGCCGTTTAGGCCTAGCTTTCCTATCGCGATGTCTCACAGGCAGCGTCCGCTGGTTGGCAGATAGAGAAACCCTCGGAAGCGAACGCATTTCCACCTATCTTAAGATAAAGGGTCTTGCCAAATCGACTTCATGAAATCTTCAACAAACAATAGGTTGCTCCGTGTTTGAATCACTAATGGAAAGTGCATGCCGCGAAGGTTTTTTCGCCCACACTGAAAATTCATATCGCAAAGGCCGTGCTGGATGTTAGGCGTTCATTTCGACCACTGGCGAAATACACAGCTTTATTTGAGGCGGAAACACAGCGCCTTCGCGCAATCCGCCGGCGATTCCGTGGAGCGGTGATTAAAACGGACTTAATCTTTTTACGACGCATTGAAAAGAAAACACAGAGTCGCATTGCTGCGATGGTAAAAATCAACGCTGGAAAACCTTTTTTGTGAGTATCTCAACCGCGTAAGACTTGGTCGGTTGTCTTGAGAACAGTCCGTGGACTTCGAACAGCTCCTCAACAGCGCCGCTCATTTAATTAAATCTCTAGTCTTCTGTCAAGGGCGCCAATTAGTCGACGTAGGAGCAGGGTATACTGCCCAAGGATCGCCGGCCAGAAGCTCTAGCCTTGCACACCTGTCGCTATTGTTATCCCTCGCTCTCTATATCCGCGTATGGAGGCCCCCTTTGCCATGCACTAAGTGGGACTGCACTTGCTGCTAGGTTGGTGCAGGCGTTCTTCGTCACCAAGACCTGACAGTGTAATATACTCTGCGCTTGAAAACCTTGGTCAAGAAGCCCTATAGATGCAGTACTTGGCCTATACAACGCATTGTGGCGTGACGGCTTGGCCCGTATACTACGTGGAAATCCAGTCACCCTGTTCCACTCCTCAAGCCTGGCAAACATACGTTGAAATCGTCATATTACCGTCCAACAGCACTCGCCAGATGCGTCGTCAAGGTAACAGAGAAAATGATTCTGATATGGTTAGTGTAGTACTTGGTATTTAACAACGTCTATCCAAGGTAGAGCCTGGATTTCGACGCGGACGCTCATGGATAGATAACGCTGTGGACTTTGAAACACCTGTCCAGGCCCGGAAACACCTATAATAATCACTTCTGTCGTATTCCTTGATGCTAAGGGCAACTACGACGATGTAGCCCATCCTACTATTCTGGACGCCTTAAAAGTTGTTGGGACTGGCGGAGAGGCTCTTGCTGGACGCACCGTTACTTGAATGAAAGGTCCTTCTTTATCTTGAATAGTCGATATATAGTTGGACGACAATGTATTCTAGAGAGGTCGAACACTAAACATACCAAGATTCAACAACGTTTATTGAGCCACAACGATTCAAACTCAAAAAAAGATGTGAAATTTGTGACGTCATTCTGGCATCCGCGTGCTCAGGTTTAAGCGCAAAACTTGAAAAGAAACTTAACCTTGACGTTCACTTTCCCTTCCAATAATCAAATTTATAGCGGAAGAATAATTACCATGGAGTATTGAAAGAGTATATTTTATCCTTATAAACTGACTTATTGCTCTGTTTAGTGTCTCTTTAAGGCTTCCGGAAATTCTCGCGAAGAGCAATGCCGCCATGAATTTGCTTCCACACAGACAGCGAAAATCTCATTTCTCTCTGAAATTTAACAGATTTGATTCACATTTGTTCAGTGGTCATCGAACGAGGACATTTCTACGTTTCACGTGCATTCAAATTAGGGGAACGGAAGCGGGCCCCCAGCTAAAGCCTCGTCTTAACTGCAGTCTTAAACCCCCAGGTGCCCTGCAATGTCCAGGCGTCACGATCGTCTCCCGCAATGGTTGGGGCGCGAGGCTTCCGCGACTAGAGGTGGCTATGAAAAACCCTCGAGCCGAGCACGTCTTCATCCACCACACCGCGGGACCCCAGTGCAAGCACAGGACCAGTTGCAGCCGACTCGTGCGAAGTTACCAGAAACACCACATGGACACCAACCGTAAGTCTTCTTTTTGAAAGGCTTTCCACGAAACAACTGCACGCTCGTGTCAGCCAAATTAAAGTATGGTTTAAAGAAGTCTGTCAGCTTCGCTCAAAGTGTGAAGCAACTTCATTTATCCGCGGATGCCACCATTAACTCTACGGTCTGAGAAGTCGTATTGACGGAAGTTACACACACACACACACACACACACACACACACACACACACACACACACACACACACACACACACACACACATATATATATATATATATATATATATATATATATATATATATATATATATATATATATTATATGTACATAATATACGTAAGGGTGTCCCAACTATCATGCTCCAAGATTTAAAAATATGCAAATGCCAAGTAGCTGGGCCGAACCAAAGTAATGTTGTTTGCCGTCGCTTGTAAGTACTCAGATTAGTTTTTGCATTCCGCCTGTTTCCATAATTAGTCTTAACTCATCAACTTATCAAATGCTATAATTAGACGAAAGGCGTCAATGACAAAATTGTAGAGCAACATGAAAAACTGCCGATACAGCATTTAGTTGCTCAATACGTGCTACGTAAAAGTGTTTTCTCGAGCGTGAAAGAAGCTTGTGAATACACGCAAAGTGCCTCGAGCGGGCCAGTCGCGCGGCCATTTTTCGCGTATCCGCGGGCTGCTTTCACGCTCGGAAAAACGCTTTTATGTAGCACGCATTGAGCAACAAAATGCTGCATCGCCAGTTTTTCATGTTGCTCTACAATTTTCTCATTGACGCTTTTCATCTAGTTATGATACTTGAGAAGCTGATTATTTGCTTAAGACTAATTATGCAATTAGGCGGAATGCGAAAAAAAAAATCTGAGTATCTCCAAGCGACGGCAAACAACATTACTTTGGTTCGGCCCAGCAACTTGGCATTTGCATATTTTTAAATCTTGGAGCATCATGGTTGGGACGCCCTATATATAAGTCCTTTAAAATTAGATTCAGGATTATAGCTATCGCCATTAAAATCGACTTGTGTTAGCAATAAAACTTCGCTTCGACAATAGACGACATATGTATAGTGCTGCAGGAGGATGTACAACGACTCGCCTAAGATGCCATAACATATCTTTATGCATCGGGGGTGACACTCTACGTTGCGAAATACCGCCTCATTGTCCAATTCACCATGTTGTCAGCTCTGATTGGCCAGGAGGACTGCTACGGCGTCTTTGATTGGCTTAAAACCTCCGCCACTGAAGCATCTGAAAACAAAATATGGCGGAATTTGACAATGTACAGAATAATAGCACTTCAATCTTGGCTCTCTTCAGATTCTCCTATAGATTCCCTTGTCGCCACTTTAGAAGCATTCCATGCTAACCGAAGAATTAATACAAAGCTGTGTCTGCCGAAGTTTATATGTAAAGCATTCTACTTAGCCCAATTAAAATTTTGTCTTCTGCGTATATGAGTGCCTGATTTCGTTTGTTAAAATATCTGAATATGAAATGTAATAACTTTTTTCATTAGCACAGTTCTCTATTTTATTGCTTTTATCTTGTGATTTAGCACGCATATAAAATTCAGCCGTGTGTCATGGCTTGTTGGATGCATCCTGCTGCATTGGAATAGGGTTCAGTTTTAATCTACAAGAAGACAGCCTAGAATCGATCAAACGCACAAGTTTTCTCGCAAGAACCTCAAGAAAACCGGTATAGACAACTACCTCTTGCCATATGTAGAAGTCTGCGAGCAGCGGTTTTCAATCCGAATTGGATACTGGTCAAATAACAATGACAGTGCACGAATCAGATATATATACAAACATGTGGCATGATCCGAATGAAAAGTGGCGAACGACGACACTGAACCGAACACGAACCCAATAGTATGACAGTCAACTGTGGGCGATTCAAATCATGAAGACGCCAAATCCAATAAAATCGCTTAAGGCAGCACATGCACTAGGAATCCAAAAAGAGAGTGCAGATAATGCACTCGTTTTAAAATAATTATTGAATCGTTCTCAATATTATGCAGAGCTTCTAAATACGTTTACAGTTAGACTGACTCGGTGCGTATTTCTATTCCAGGGATAAAACGCCGGTTTGCTTGAAGTACACTCCTGAATCATACCATTTTAGTGCGAATTATTACAAAAAATATTCACATTTAATATTATATATGTCGACTGCAACTACGATATTTTAGATTGAAGTCATATACAGCTGCCGTTCCCTTCGATAACGAAATCAAATACACAGCACTTCTATATCCTTCCATTACAAATTACCGAGTGTTCGCTAACGCATAATCGGGTTACCTTACATCAGAGGCCGTTAAATGTTGCATACAGGCTGGCCAGACATCAGCTACAACTTTCTAGTGGGCGGTGACGGCCTCATTTACGAGGGCCGTGGTTTCGGACGCGAAGGCGCCCATACACTTGGCTACAACCGCGTGGGCATCGCCATCTCCTTCGTGGGAGACTTCAACCGAGCCAAGCCAAGCCAAAAGATGCTGCTTGCGGCCAAGAGGCTGATCTCCTGCGGCGTCAGAAAGGTACGTTGCGAGGGTTAGACAGTCGTTCCACCTATCTTGATGCGTGCGAATACGTGGTTAGTGAATTCAGACGATAAGTGAAGCGCGTAAATGCATTGTTTTGTACTCGTGCAGCTTTTTTACTGCTGCAGCAACTTGAAAGCTCGGAACTTAGTTTGCTGCGTCCGTTTGTCCTTGACGTTATTGCCACTTAGCGCTTCCTTTTGTCACTCTGCAGTGAATAGGCAAGCGAAACAAAAGATACCTGGGTTGTACTTGCTAAAATAATTATCAAATTATGAAGCATGCCGTAGTGGGAGGCGCGATATCAATTTTGGCCCCCGAAGTTTCTTTACCGTGCACCAAACTCAAAGTATGCGGGCGCATCTACATGTCACCCCTATGAAAACATGGCTCGGATCGAACCCGGAACCTCGAGCTGAGCTACACAGCGCCATAGTCCCTCAGCTACCGCGGCTGGGGTTCATCCTTTCCGTGAACACTGTATTTTCAGCTCTACCCTCACCGTACCACCAACCTCTCTGCAGTACAACCAACCAATCCATATGGATTTCATGGATTAAGAAAAGGCATTTTATTCCCCAGAGATGTCAGCAGTTATATGGAGACGTTGCGTACTAGACGAGCACAGGAAGCGTGCGTGAATATTTCGGCAAATATCTACAAAATTTCCACAGCTATACCCTAATTCTCAGCAATAAATGCGGAGAAGAACCTATCAAGAAGGAGGTCAAGCAAGGAGACATAATATTTTAATGCGATTTACCGCATGCTTATCAGAAGTATCCAAGCTACTAGACTGGGAAGGATTAAGGGCCAGAATCAACGGCGAATATTTCAGCAACCTTCGGTTTGCAGATGACATGCTCCTATTCGGAAATGATGCGGATGAGTTGAAACAAATGATTGATTACCCTCGCAGAGAAAGTGTAAAAGTAGCGTTGAAGATTAATATGCAGAAAGCAAAGATGATATTCAATAGCCTCGCAAGAGAACAAGAATTCATTATATAAAGAGTCTGCGAAGGAATATGTTTATCTGGACTTCTTTTAATCCAGGATATTTTTAATGAAAAAAAAAAAAAACTCCCTCCTCATTTCCTTGATTCTACGTCTCTTGGACGTAGGGAATGATCCAGGAAGGGTACTCACTGCACGGTCACCGAGACGCCAACTGCACCAGTTGCCCGGGCAACGTTCTCTACGCCATCATCAAGAAGTGGGCCAACTTCAAGGGCAGGCTTAAGAGGTTCCTCTGCTATGGCGGCCAGTGACCCGCCAAAATCGTCAATAAATCGGTTAATGCGCAAGCAACATTTTTCTCTTCGAATGTCTCGCGAACGCTGTTGTACTTGAGAAGAATCACTCACGGCAATATATTTCGTTCTACTCTTACGCTTTCTTGACTCGATCGGTGTCCAATTATTAAGGAAAACCAACGTAGATGAGGTGGCGTACAGGCAACTCAGGACAACTCTTTCGGCATCACAACAGAGGTGACTGTTCAGCGGCGCCGTTCTTTGTTAGTTGGGAATCATCGCGCGCAATGACGCTGCGCAAATAAGGGTTGTTTCGACGGTGCAGCCATCACAAGCATGAAATCACAGCGTGTAACACGAACAAGTAACTATCTTCATTTGTAATCGGCTTCAAAAGTTTGCCGCGGATCCAAGATTTGTCAAGAACTGAATTCTCGCGAAGCTCGGCCACGTATACTCTCGCATTGTTGCTTTAAATTTTTATTCGTATGTTTACTCTGCGGCTTAAAAAAGTGTGATGCCTGCATGTCAGAAATATGTGTATAACTTGATGCGCTCAATGCTGTCTAACAGGAACCTACGACGAAGAGCACACATCCAAAGGTGATAGTGAGGCGGACGGTTTGGACATTGCCCCCGTTTCGTACAGGTTGTGGTACAAATTCAAAGTATACCTGTAGTTCGCTTTTACAATCTACGCTTAGCGATCCGTGAAATGATAGGAAAGTCACTTAACAGAGAAGATATTCACACTTGTTATGGGAATCCACGTCCCGGAAACTTTTGTGGCCGACCGTAATATATTTGCCCTGAAGTAGCGAGACTGTATAGCTGGTTTGAGAGGTTCATGCGCTTTGTAGTCGTATTAGACACGCTGATATTCAATAATCATAACACGAGTCCATTATATAGAATTGTTTGACATGAAAAGCAATTTTTTTTTCTTTCTACTTGCCAGTCGTCCTTGATGACTCTTTATAAATGCATAACAAAAGTAAATGTTACTTCGCTGCTTTGGTTCTTAGTCATTGCTAACTTAATGCATAATGGCGGTACGTTGTCTCTACGGTACAAAGCATGAGAAGAGCATTTTCTTAACATTAGAGTTCTCGAGTACATGTAGCGTATAAAATGCGTGCTTAGCGTTAACGTGCGATCGCGACGTAAAGCTAACAGGATACGTTGTAGGGCGTGGCGCGAATAAGTGTTTTGGATTGCTAATGAGGCTTTCTTTTTCTTCCCCCACAGCCCTTGTTACAGGCATGAGGGGCCTCTCTGGCAAGCACTCACGGTTTAATTCCGCCAGGAGGGATCCCTGTGAGGCAGTTATGCAGCGGTGTATACTTCCCAGCGTCGAAGGTTCCTTCTGAGAGCAAATTCTGAGCGTAACCGAAATGGGAACCTAATTATATCAGTGAAGCCGCTGTTATCCCTATATTGAGTAATTAACACGCGCGAAATACCGTCGACGTACCATAAGCAAAAGTCGCTTAATCTGGGATGCAGGCTAAGCGGCACAATGGTACGTACCAAATGTGTATGCATGGCCCATCCGTGTATCTTGTTTTATTATTACAATTATTATTATTATTATTATTATTATTATTATTATTATTATTCCGTTTCAAACAGCGTTTTCTCGCGTTTATTTTAAGAGTTTTGTGTAACCACTCACGTATAATGTGCGCTACATGCATTTCTTTTTCTTGCTATTTATGTTTTGACTTGGTACTACTGGTATTATTTTATTAGTGCATTCACATTCCCTGTACACCTACCCCCTCCCCCTTACTCAATGCATCTAAGAGCATGTAAGGTATTTCAAAATAAATATATAGAGATACCAATAGAAGGGAAACGCCGTCGAGGACGGCAGAAGGCTAGGTGGAGTGATGAAATTAGGAAACTCGTCGGCGCTTGTTGGAATCGGTTGGCGCAAGACAGGGCTAATTGGATATCGCAGTGACAGGCCTTCGTCCTGCAGTCAACATAAAATAGGCTGCTGATGATGATGATGATGATGATGATGATGATGTAAACCCATAAATTAAGATTTGGGAGAGGCGCTCATAGGCTCAACGTTTGCAAACTTCGACTACACGGAACCTATGTTTTTGTAAAGTCCGGTTAAGCGGAACTTTAAGCGGAACAACCACGTACATCATCGGCATATAGAAAAGCCAAAACCATCCATACATATCAAATGTTGATGCTATAACAACGGAAAAATATCCGATCAATCAGGCAGTTGCAGGAAAGCTCATGCAAATTAAACATGTCGAAGTTGCAATGGTGCCTCCGTCATGAGCACTTTATTATAATTATCCCCGAGCAGGAAAAGAGCCCTACGAAGTAGGTAGTATCCTGCAGTCAAGCTGTCATTACTTCTTCGTTCCCACGTACCACCAGGAATAAGAGACCTGAGATGATGCCGTCGTTAGCGGCTTTGAAGAGGCAGTTGAAGATATCATCGGTGAATTTCGTGGCGAAAAATATGCACAACGATTGCTGCTCAGATTTGCACAGACGAAAGCACAGATATGGCACGTTACTGTTCCGGACGTGACGGCAAGAGATGTGCTTGAAAGTCTGCAACGGTATTTTGAAAGCGAGAACTGCGCAGAATCATCCGCATTTTTTTTTTTTTTTCGTGTACGAACACAACCATGCGCAAAAGAAGCTACAATCCTAAACGCAGAGCGCAGTGAGGTCTCTTTCTTCGACCATAGTAACATCAAAACATCGGGACGATTTTCGAATGAAAACGATTCGTGGTGTGTCCATCGCTCAAATTAACCTCCTGATAAACGGAACGCATATTTCAATCCCTTCGATTTCCGTCTAGGCGCAGTTCACATAGTTTCGTTTTGCCGTTATCGTAAGCGAATATTACCTGGGTGTGTGTAAGTACTTATCATCCGGTAACAGTTTGAAAAAGTTCTAAAAGTCTAAAACTGCCCCTGAGGCACGCAGCATCTCTCTTCCAAGCTCTTGGTTAACGAACCTTGAAGGAAGCCAGACGCAGTAACTCTTAAGAATCGTTAACGAACTTTTATTGTTTCTGCCACCTGGTAGGAGCCCCTCTAAACCTTCTCTAACCTCCGAGATAAGACGCCACGCGTAGGCACTGTGCGGCGCTCGGAGGCCACAAGCCTGCGGATGTGTTTCTCCGTGCTAAAAATAGATGGCGCTCTTCTGCCATGACCGGACGTCTACCCAGCGGTCGATTTAGACACCACTGGCCTCGTTGAAGCCCTTGGGTTCAGGGGGAGCAGTGGAAAAGTAAACATGTCCGCAATAGGCAAGGCGATTGGAGGATTGGTGGAAGAGCAGGGAAACGGCAAAAAACGGAGACGTGCAAAAGCACAGTTCGCAATAGGGGATCAGAAAATTTGGGCGTAGTAGTTCATAGTGTGTTTTTTTTTCCTTTTTTTATTGTTTAACCTAGGTAGGACATTAGGCAGTATAATAGCAAGAGCTTGGTGGCGCAACTGACCACCCCGTTCCAAAGCAGACGCTCATAACATTCATCCATCCATCCGGTGCCATGAGAAGTGTCGACCAAGAATCACAGTCCACGCTGGCGGAATGGACGGCGACAGCTGCGGCCCCGTGTGGCCCGACCTAGCATCCCCCCCCCCATAATCTGACTCCCCCTTCCCCTACTATTTAATAAAGTTGTTTCCTCCTGCTTCTCCTAGCATGAAACAATTTATGATAACTCAAAAGCAAGCTCATTACGTTTCGAAGCGAGATCGGTATACCTTAGAACACGCACCTATAAAGCGAGATATAAGAAGGAAGAAGAAGCTTGTGCTTGCTGTGGTAAAGCTAGGGAAATGATGGAGCATGTTTTATTAGAATGTGAAGACGTCTGCCCAATGGTCAATTTAGGCACCACTGGCCTCCTTGATGCCCTTGGGTTCAGCGAGAACAGTGGAAAAGTAAACATGTCCGAAATAGAGATAGTAAGAAGCGATTGGAAGACTAGTGGAAGAAAAGTAGGGAAACGACAAAAAACGAAGACGTACAAAAGCAAAGTTCCCAATAGGGGGTCAGAAAATTTGGTTGTGGGAGTTCATAGCGTTTTTTTTTTTTTTAAACAAGGTAGGACATTAGGCAGTGTAATAGCAAGAGCTTCGTGGCGCAACCCACCACCCGGTTCCAAAGCGGACACTCATAACATTCATCCATCCATCCATCCATCCATGCATCCATCCATCCATCCATCCATCCATCCATCCATCCATCCATCCATCCATCCATCCATCCATCCATCCATTCGGTGGAAGAAAGTCAATGGCCTGAGAGAGTGTTCAGGCATTGTACAGGCAAAACATATTAACAGTGGAGGAAGAGAACTAGGAAGATTACCAGCAAGTGTGCCACCGGTATGGGGAGCAACATAGCAACAAAACGGGAAAGTCAGAGAGGCTGAGATAATATCGTGGGTGGCGGCAATGGCAAAAACCTGCTATGAGTACGTACGAGGAAAAAGCGAAATAAGGAAAGAAACAATTTATGACAACTCAAAGGGAAGCTCGTTACTTTTCGAAGCGAGATCAGGATGCCTTAGAAAACGCACTTATAAAGCGAGATCCAATAAGAGGCATGCGCTTGCTGCGCGCTAAAGCTATGGAAACGATTGAGCATGTTTTATTGGAATGTGAAGATATCTGCCCAGCGGTCGATTTAGGCACCTCTGGCCTCCTGGAAGCCCTTTGGTTCAGCGAGAGCAGGGGGAAAGAAAACATGTCCGCAGTAGAAACTACCAAGAGGCGATTGGAAGATTGGCTGAAGGGAAGTGGGGAAACGACAAATAACGGAGACGTACAAAAACAAAGTTCCCAGTAGAGGTTGAGAAAGTTTAATGATGGGAATTCATGGTGGGTTTTGCTTTTCTCTTTTCTTTTTTAACATAGGTAGTACATTAGGCAATGTTATAACAAGAGCTTGGTGGCGCAACCCACCGCCCCGGTCAAAAGGGTACGCTTATAGCACCCCTCTATCCAGCCGGTGTTCCCGTATTTACAGGCCGTGTTCCAGAGCCATATGCAGGGACCTGCGTTCCCTACTGCGAAGAACTGTGTATAGAATGTCAATGGAGGGCAGTAACCGTGCAGTGGTAATGATCGGTCGTTAATTAATTAGAAAATTAGCAAAACAGAAGAAACTCTGCGCTGGTGACACTGTAGCGGTAAAAATGCTACGGTGCAGCTTCAGTTCTTGTCGCAGCATCCATTTTACATCTGCGCGACTTAATAATACTTTCAGGCGATCTTTTTTTGTCATCCGATGCAGGTATCATTGTTCATGTGCATCCAACAAACTTCTCTTGGCAGTACAAGTTGGCCAGACAATACTTCGTCCAGTCCTGAAACTAATTCTTAAAGAAACGCTATTTTTGTAATTTATGTGGAGTTCGTCAAATTGGTTGTCAAATAGTCATTATACTTTGTTTCTATCATTCTACATTTTGCTTATTTCCACTCCCCCCCCGCTCAACCAACTCCTTAAAGTGTAATAGGTAGTATTCTGCTTCCTCCTGGACGCTTGATATAGTTGGCCAGTCCCTCGTAATGGGTAAGTGCCATAAATAAAGACTACAACCGCCACCATCCCCACCGCAACCATCATCTTCATGATCAAGAACATCATCATCATCATTTTCGTATTGTTATTCCTTTCCGCCTTCTATGAGATCGTGGTTGCGCAGTCATCGATACAACTTCAGCCTTTCCGACATCTTCGTCGTGGCGCCATCGTAGTGCTCCCCTCGTTGTTTTGACGTCCTTGACGTCGACGTCCAGACCTTGCGCAAACGTGGTTGTCTACGTCGTCATCATAATCGTCGTCGTCTTTAGGCCTAATTCATGCAATACAGGATTCGGGGATGACCGAGTTCTTCTCACGCCGATACTCTCGTATGCAATGATCTGTTGGGTGACACAACAGGCTTTTATTTTTCCTTTTCTAAGGTAAGAAAATGCCTATAAGAGCGAATTGATTCGAATCGACTTTGGTCTTGCAAGAACATGCACGTATCCGCCGTGGTTGCTCAGTGGCTATGGTGTTAGACTGCTGAGCACGAGGTCGTGGGATCGAATCCCGGCCACGGCGGCCGCATTTCGATGGGGGCGAAATGCGAAAACACCCGTGTACTTAGATTTAGGTGCACGTTGAAGAACCCCAGGTGGTCGAAATTCCCGGAGTCCTCCAGCGTGCCTCATAATCAGAAAATGGTTTTGTCACGTAAAACCCCATAATTTTTAACATGCATGTATAGAGCGTGAAAGATAGACTTATCGTAACTCGATGATACGAAATGTCCTAAGCACAACGGTGCACGATTGAACGCGGGGCTATAGGCTTACGAGGCCGAGGTCCTAACAAGCACTTATATTCGGTGACAACGAAAAAAATCAGTGCATGATCCACCCACAAAAGTGCCCCGTCTCTGCTCTCTGCCTGCACAATGCAAAAAAAAAAAGAAGAAAAGTTCTCGCAGAGGGAGACTGATATGAAAGAAGCTTGTATCCATACACCAGCACGCCACGAAAACAAGCGAACATAATTACCTCGCGTCTTTATACAAATTCCCTCGGTAGTTGGACAGCAGTGCATTTACCACCGCATTCTTATAGGTCGTCACTGACTTTAGTCTTGTTACGCGGTCGTCCCTTTCAAGGAACGAGAGCTCGGCTTCTCCCACCAGCTATTTTTCGCTTGAGGTGTTAAGTGAAGGGGGACTCGCGAGCTTTCGTGCCTTCCTCTTCCTTGCTGCTGTTGTGAAGGTCGGCCGTGAGCGGCTGGCGAAAACCGTGGCACTTGGCTTTCTTGAGCGCGCGCTTGAAGGGAGACCCTGTACCTACGCCGCACCCGGGGTCTCGTTCACTCATCCAGGGCTCGCTGCCGTGCTCTCGAAGCCGGTGTCGACGAAGTGAGAGGCTATTTTGCGACAACCGTTTATCTCCCGCGTCGTCACGTTCTCGCTTCCCTCCCGCGTGGCTTCTTTTCCTCGTTTTTCCTCGCTGTAGTTTATGACGATTCCGGCTTCCTCTCCTCCCCCTTCCATCCCATCCTTTTTCACACACCAGGTGCTTCGTTACTTAGAGTAATGGAGCACCAATGACGTGTGATGACTCTGGAATGCTTAGAAACCGGATAGCGAAACTTAACCGAACAAAGCGAGTGGGGAAACCACGAAAACAGTGAGCAATCTTCGGAAATGCGAAAGAAAAGCTTGGTTTCACGCAATCGATTAGGGATGAGTAAGCAGACTGCACCAAGCAAGCCACACGGAAGCAATAATTATATATATATATATATATATATGTGTGTGTGTGTGTGTGTGTGTGTAACGACAGGAAAGCAAGCAGGTCGGCCTGAATCTAAATATTGAGCAACTAGCGCGGATTATAGGGAAGAAGAAAGAGTATAACAGTTTATTTTTATGGCAAGTTGCCACTTATAAGCCCTGACGTTGCCGGCGCGACGAACACGGGAGCACGCACAAAAGCAGAACGAACATTACTACGAAATGAAGTCAATTTAGAGCGGTACGAACATTCTATGGTGAGTATACGAAAACAAAAAAAGAAGAAAGGAAATATTAAATAAAAGGAAATACAAAGGACACAGTATGTTGGCAGTGTTAAACCACATGTAGATGCAGGTCTGTCCCCCCCCCCCCCCCCTCCCGAAAAAAAAGAAAGCATCTTTAATAGACTAAGGATTCATCCCCATACTTCTTATACACGCCTCCACTGTTTGCTCCTGCCCAGAATTGTTACGTTCCTAAGCCGCAGCTCACAATCCACGCCGATTAATGTGCGTCGCCGGGTGAGCGTAGTTAGTCTTCCTTAAATTTTGCGCATGCTGCCTCCTCGTATCATTCAAGCAGTGCCTAGTCTGCTCAACGTAAAACGTAAAGGAATCTTATGCGCGACTCCTGCGGAACAATTGGTGTAAGTCGTGCCCCGTCTCTTCGCGCATCCGTGCATTTTTTTTCGTTATCATCGCACGAGAGGGCAAAGTTTTTGAAGCTCGATGAGGGCAGATAACTTGATGGGAGTGAAAATATAAAATTTAAAACAGTGGCGATTATGAGGTCGGCAAGTTGGTATGAAGGAACACGAACATCCAGGACTTTTCAAAACTCCCAAATCCAGAGCACTCCGATGAAAAAAAAAAGTTTTGAGGACAGCCTTTAGAACGTTACACCAACGACAAGAGTGCAGTCAAGGTATACCGAGAGACTCTTTTTTAAACAAAAGTTAAGCGATGAACTTTGAGCATTCACTCTCTTTCAAGAGCAGACCGCAGGAGTATGCACAGTATACGTGCTCTGTGGTCTCCAGTGCATCGCACTCCTCGCATCTCCAGACTGTCTGCACGGCCGAGACGAAGTTCACTACGAGCTACCCATACCTTACAGCTGGCGCTCAGGAAACGTCACGCCCAGTCGTTATGTCTGCAGCAAGAAGGAAGACAAAGATTTGCAGATCACAGCGCAAGCGAATCCGTAAGCAGCATTTGAATCAGTGTTACCTGCCCGATCGCTGTCACGTCAGAGGGCGTTTCCATGAACATGAGTGGTGATTTCATTTCTCACATTTGATTTATGTTGTGCTGTCACGTCGACGTTGAGATAGGGTTCCGCTACTGCTTAGGGATGCACAAACCGCAAGTTGAATTAACTCGTACAAGTATTGTACAATACCTTGACAAGGCAACAAGAATTCATGATCGCCTGCCAGCCTTTAGAGCCTGTGCAGGAGTACGCTTATTTATAGGTCACTTACTCATACGGGACCCTGATCATGATAAGGTAATGTACAGAATAATAAAAATGAGTTGGTGTGTATACGGCAGGCATTACCAAATCTTGACTAGAAGCTTACTACTGTCGTTGAAAAGAAAATTGTACAATCACTGCACTCTATACCGGTGCGGACATATGGGATAGAAACATGGAGGTCAACAAGGAAGCTAAAGAACAAATTAAGGACCGCGCTAACAGCCTTTGTACGAAAATGTTAGGCATAACCTTAAGAAACAGGATAAGATGGGGGTGGATCAGAGAGCACACAGGGATAGGCGATATTCTAGTTGACATTAAGAGAAAAAAAATGCAGCTCGCCAGGCCATGTAATTCATGGAGTAGATAACCGGTTGACCATTATAATTAGTTACAGAATTGGTGCCAAGAGAAGGGAAGCACAGTCGAGGACGGCAGAAAATTCGGTGGGGTGATGAAATTAGAAAATTTGCAGGTGCTAGTTGGAATCAGCTAGCGCAAGACAGGTAATTTGGAGATTGCTGAGCAAGGCCTTGATGCTGCATTGTACATAAATTAGACTAATGGCGATATATATATATATATATATATATATATATATATACACACAGACATATATCACAGGGCTCTCCTAAGTTTCCGTGCTACGTGAAGCCATCGAACAGAAAATGGATGTTCCACATCCACCCACCATGGCTCTGAGTGGCGCTGCGCCGGCGCGTGACGTCACGGGGGAAAAGCTGGGCCCCAACTCGCTCGGTCGCGCGCGGCCGCAGCCACCACCTGACTCCCGCTCCTACCAACTCCCAAATATGCAACGCATTCTTGGCTTAACCAAGCTAAGCCTGGCCATTTTTCATACAAATAAGCAAAATTTCCAGGAACTCGTAATCTTCCAACAGTGTATATATATATATATATATATATATATATATATATATATATATATATATATATATATATATATATATATATATATGTGTGTGTGTGTGTGTGTGTGTGTGTGTGTGTGTGTGTGTGTGTGTGTGTGTGTGTGTGTGTGTGTGTGTGTGACATTACATGGAAGATGGTCATCTGGGTGAAGGACATCACGACGTTCGGGCACTCACTCTTCACCCAGGTGACCATCTTCCATGTAATGATGTGACAATGCATGGGAAACGAAACCGAAAGTGGTTTAGTAGAAAAAATATTATAGAAAATCATATTGGTTTCACTGAAGGTTTCCAGCATTATTTAATGGGGATTCGAGGCCCACGACCATTGCATCATTGAAGAAACGTCAGCCGTAAATGGCCTGACACTGCTCCTTCAACGGGAGTGTGCTGTGTATGCACTGCTGTTATGAATAGTATGTTCCCGCACTGCAAAAGAAGAGAAAAACTGCATTAAGTAAGTCTGTTAACTGGAACAACAGTGCATTTACCGACCCCCATTTTGAGTTCAAATATCGGTACTTTCAAGCAACGCGAAGACGCACGTACTCTGCAGAGCGCACTTACACGTTGCACAGAAACAGTATATTGTGCCATTCTGATTACGAACTTCAAATCATACCACCCTGCTTCCTGTTCACATCGTAACTCTGCCGCTCCCCTAACCACTTCCCTAGCGTGGAGTAGCTGGACAGAGGAACTTCCCTCAGGCCGACCACTCCATGTTTAAGAACTTCATATCATACCACCCTGTTTCTTGTTCACTTTTTAACTCTGCCGCTCGATTAACCCCGTTCAAAGCATGGAATAGCTGCTCAGAGGAACCTCCCTCAGGCCAACCACTCCATGTTTAGGACCTTCATATCATACCACGCTACTTCCACTTCATATCCTGACTCTGCCGCTCTCCGCACCCCTTCTCTAGCATGGAGTAGTAGGCCAGAGAAACCTCCCTCAGGCTGACCCCTCCATGCTAAGGAACTTCATACCCCCCTGCCCCCTCTTGCCATCCTAACTCTGCCGCTCCAATAAATCCTTCCATAGCATGGAGTAGAAGGCCAGAGGAAGTTCCCTCAGGCCGACCACTCCATGCTTAGGACCTTCATTTCATACCACACTGCTTCCTGTTCACATCCTAACTCTGCCGCTCCCCTAACCACTTCCCTAGCAGAGTAACTGGCAAGAGGAATCTCCCTCAGGCTGACCACTCCCTGTTTAGGAACTTCATATCATACCACACTGCTTCCTGTTCCCACCCTAACTCTGCCGCTTCCTTAACAACTTCCATAGCAAAGAGTAGCTGGCCAGAGGAAGTTTCCTCAGGGCGACCACTCCATGTTTAGAAAACTGATATACCCCGCTGCTTCCAGTTTACATCCTAACTCTTCCGCTCCCCTAACACCTTTCATAGCATGGAGTAGCAGGTAAGAGGAACATCCCTAAGGCCGACCACTCCATGTTTAGGAACTTCGTATCATAACACCCTGCTTTTTTTCATATCCTAACTCTGCGTCTCTCCTGACCCCTTCCCCAGCATCGAGTAGCAGGCCAGAGGAGCCTCCCTCAGGCCAACCATTCCATGTTTAGGACTTTCATATGATACCACGTTGCTTCCAGTTTACATCCTAACACTGCCGCTCCCCTAACGCCTTTCCTAGCATGGAGTAGCAGGCCAGAGGAACATCCCTCAGGCCGACCACTCCCTGTTTAGGACCTTTATACCATACCACCCAGCTGCCTGCTCACATTCTAACTCTGCCGCTCCCCTAACCACTTCCCTAGCAGAGTAACAGGCCAGAGGAACCTCCCTCAGGCCTGACCCCTCCCTGTTTAGGAATTTCATATCATTGCTTCCTGTTCACATCCTATCTCTACCACTCCCCTAACCCCTTCGCAGCATGCAGTAGCAGGCCAGACGAACTTCCCTCAGACCGACCACTCCATGTTTAGGAAATTCGTATCATAATACCCTGCTTTTTTCATATCCTAACTCTGCGTCTCTCCTGACCCCTTCCCCAGCATGGAGTAGAAGGCCAGACGAACTTCCCTCAGGCCGACCAATCCATGTTTAGGAAAATCATATACCACAATGCTTCCAGTTTACATCCTAACTCTGCCGCTCCCCTAACGCCTTTCCTAGCATGGAGTAGCTGGCCAGAGCACGTTCCGTCAAGCCGACCACTCCATGTTTAGGAACTTCGTATCATAACACCCTGCTTTCTTTTCATATCCTAACTCTGCCGCTCCCCTAACCGCTTCCCCAGCATGGAGTAGCAGGCCAGACGAACTTCCCTCAGACCGACCACTCCATGTTTAGGAACTTCGAATCATAACACTCTGCTTTTTTCATATCCTAACTCTGCGTCTCTCCTAACCCCTTCCCCAGCATGGAGTAGCAGGCCAGACGAACTTCCCTCAGGCCGACCACCCCATGTTTAGGAACTTCGTATCATAACACCCTGCTTTCTTTTCATATCCTAACTCTGCCGCTCCCCTAACCGCTTCCCCAGCATGGAGTAGCAGGCCAGACGAACTTCCCTCAGACCGACCACTCCATGTTTAGGAACTTCGTATCATTGCTTCCTGTTCACATCCTATCTCTACCACTCCCCTAACCTCTTCCCCAGCATGGAGTATAGCAGGCCAGACGAACTTCTCTCAGGCCAACCACTCCATGTTTAGGAACTTCATATCATACCACTCTGCTTCCTGCTCATATCCTAACTCTGCTGCTCTCGTAACCACTTCCCTAGCAAGGAGTAGGAGGCTAGAGGAAACTCCCTCCGGGCCGACCTCATCATCTTTCTGCGTCTTAGCTTTTCTGCCATTGAAGTTTTTCTCGCTCTCTTCGACACCAGTTGTTGTCCCGAAAAGTCAGTATATGTATAGAACTAATCGGTGGAAAGCTACCTTATAGTCGTACTGACGATTTCTTGGCAAATTCCGATATCTACCTCAGCTGTATGAAGCCTGCTCAGCAAAAGATCGAGCATTGTCTCGAATCTGTTGTCATTTATGAATTGCAAGAACAAGCGATGTAATACTACTGACACCGAAGTGATCTGCCAGCATTCACACGACGTAAGTGTACGAGCTACATACTGAAGGGCGGCGTTCGCCGAGACCACGCCTTCAACCTGACACTATATAGCACTCTCGCTTGCTGAGTGTAGCCTCTCTTCAACACACTCTCTCCTCTCCTGCTACATGTCCCGCCTCCTTTCTGATTCCGCCAGGTGTCCCTAAAACATTGAGGGGGAGGCGGGGGGAGGAGCTGTATCTGCAGAGGAACGAGGTTGTGCAGCAAGTAGGCTGCTCTGCGCAAGTGCGTTCCTTTTTTTCGAATTTATTTTTTTACTCGCGCGTGAATAGCGTGACGAGTTCGGTGTGACAGGTCACTGCCGATAGGCCATCTGAGGACTGGTACCTATACGTGTACGGCAGACGAAGCGCTAATGAGCGAAGCGGACGCTGACAAGGCGGCAAACCAAGGCATAAATGAAAATGGCGAAGAAGGGAGTGCCAAAGCGGCGTCACACGGGAGAGCGAGCCGTCTGTCAGTCTCGCGCTGGCGAGCTTGAGCAGAATGTTAAACAGAACGAATTAAATAAATAAACAAAAGAAGTAAACGAACGAAAGAAAAAAAGAACAGAAGGCAATGCGCAAACACTGCCGCATTCGTTAGGCTCCCCGGTATCGCCGTCTGCATGCACATAGCGTATGCAGACGCGACCGACAAAACCGGCGAAGCGAAACACGTCTGTCAAGTGACAGAAAGAAACTATACAGCCGCGCGGCGGCCCCGTCTGTCCCCGGCGTCCTCGTCAAAGAGATTCGGACAGCTATAGCAATGCCGCAGCATGTTTGGAAAGGAAAATATTAGGCGGTACACACGTCGTTAAGCCTCGACGTCGCGAGGCTTAGCGACAGCGCCGGTTCGAGAAGCGTGACGTCGGCGACGGGGAGCATATGCACTCGCACTGGAGCGCGTGTACGTACGTTATGTTGCGTGGACGAATGTGGGAACGCTAAGCTTCGCAGCATCTTCGACTCATGCTGCTTCCTTCTCTCAATCTGTTTTTGAAACCTCAGTTTCTTGTTTTTCTTTTTGGTCAACGTCTGCTCTAAAATGTTCTCCGACGAATGCTCTCAAATGAAGTTTTTTTTCTTCTGCCTCGTTAACCGGGGAGGGGGGCGGGCGCTTCTATTTTGAAAATCATTTCTGGACGGATGTCAGCGGAAGACTCCGGTCGAGATAAGGCGTGCTGACAGTTACTGTCGGCGCGAAGCTCTGACCTAGTCGTCACGACGACGCGAAGACGTTTGAAAGCGCTCTTTCCGTCTCTTTACCCCCTGAAAAACGAATTTGGAAGCAGGGAGACGGAAACGCTGACCGCCGTCTTGAAGAACACCAGAGACATTAGATATAGAAAGGTACGAGAGCGACCCACTATGCTTGATTATTGGTGTAAAGGAATTAGCCTCGAAATGTGCATCTCAGTATATCATCCTTTGCAATTTAACCGGTATACGCATGCACCTGGCCAATCATTATATACATAACTGTTATTATCACATCTCCGGCTTTCATCAGCTGGCGTAAACAATTTTTTTACAGCTGCGATGGAAACCGCTGGATGAAACTACATGTATAAGGCTGCATGGCTACGGATGACGTCGCCATATCATGTGCGTCTCAGATACGCACTCCCCGTTTTTGATAGCTCCGATTGTCCATGCATGCTGCTACGGCCTCCCTGGTTGGCTGGAACGTCGCCATTGCAGAACTGAACAATATGGCCGAATGTGAATTGCCCAGAATATAAACCCTGTTACTCTCGCGCACCAGTTTAGAGCAAGAGCACTTAAATCTCCATCCTGTGTATACAGCTGTTTGCGCGACCCGAGCTGGGCTGCCAATTTGATGACGAGGCCGCTGACGGTAAAACCATGGCGAGCGAACGCCATGGAGGTGAGCGCATGCGATAAAAACGGATTGAGCATTATATCGCGGTTTGTTCCTCAGTTATTTGCGCCTGTTCCCGCATGTCCTCCCGAGACCCGAATACAGCTATGGGCCATATTCACTTTTCCAGCTGGTTTTTACTGTCTACTGGTACGTTACGAAAGTGAAACGCATTTTTTTTATTTAGATACCGCAGTTAGATGCTAAGAGCTGCATCTCCACGTACATGGAAGAAGTAAGCATCTTAAGTTTCCTATGGTAAAAATGTATTTCATTGCCTAAACGCAGGGATCAAAACGGATCGAACTAAGTGATTTCGAGTGGCGGCGTAGGTAGCTTATGCTACCAACTAAATAGAGATGGTGGTGGTGGTGATAAACTTTATCGAAAGGGGGAAGGTAAAGGGGGACGTGGCTGAGGGATCGGGCTGAAGTAAGGCCCTTGGCCTCCTCCGCCCAGTCCACCAGTTCAAGCTGTCGGTCGATGCCCCCGGAACTGAGCCAGGCTGTCCAGTCAGTCTCGCTGCTGACGGGGGGGGGGGGGGGGCATAAAAAAACGGGAGCGAGGTGCATTGCCACATTATGTGTGAGCAAGATGGTTTGTGCCCCGTTCACGATACTGCAACTGCATTTGACTTCTGCATGCGGGGGCAACACAAATGCAAGGGCAACTGTATTTGCGCATGTATATTTAGACTGCTGTATGCTATAGTATGTATGTCGAAGTAAATTCTCTTGACACGTGGTGGTTTCGATCTTATAAGATGAAGCCTTGACAGCCATCGGTACGGCGCAAGGTTTAGCGTTTCGCTCAGACTTTCGGACAGTGTTCAAACTACGTTGCCACGCATGTTGGAGAGACTTCACTCAATGCTCGCATCCACGACCAGTGACCATAAAATAGCGCGTTCCGTTATAGCGCATTACATATATTATATTGCATTATTATTATTAAATATTATATAAAGTACTCTGCTTAAGAAAGTTCGCAGTAGACGTAGAAGCAAGTTTCTCCTGCAATACGCGAAGAGCATTCTACTGCAGGGAAATGAGCTTAAGAACGGTATCCTGCTTTGGGACGACATTCCCAGTGAGCTAAAATTATATATATATATATATCAAAGGCAAACTGCTTCAGTTACATTTCCGTATGTCTACTTAGAGGCAGCGAACGCTCGACCCCTAGATCACGTGCCTTTGCCAGGTTTGTGTGAGATAATTAAAGATATTCCCTTGAGTCACGAATTGTGAGGGACTGTCAATAGATGTGCCAAAGTTACTTGATTTTATCCAACGCCATTGTATTCCCCACTGTGAAAAATCAACACCGTGCGGTGATACTATACGTGAATTTGCTCGCGTGTCGTCGCAATCGCAGGGTAATCTAATCGCGACTTATTGGGCAGACGGTCGTGCCGCATTCTTTTCATAAAAACAAAGTTCGAATCACCGGCACAGACGTGTCGCATCCTTCTCATTAAAAAAAGTTCGAATCACCGGCATTACGTACGTTCACAGGTTGTTAATTTGCTGCGAGCATTAAAAGGATTGAGATGGGTGAGTGGTCCCCTCTCCTCCCCCCACCGGTGCCCCTCTCTCGATCTATCAGTGCAGAAACGCTGCCAGCCATCAAGAAACCTGGCACGGTAGCCAAAAAAGGGGAAACTATATATTAACTTTAAACGTTTCACTAAGAAAAATTTCTGCGTTGACCGGAAGGAAAAAGTGGAGAAGGAAATGCAGGGAGGTTAGCCAGTTTAGCTTAACCCGTTTGCTACCCTACATATGAGAGCGGGATGGGAGGATGAAAGATGGGGAGGAGAGAGAGAGAGAGAGAGAACACATAACACAGCACACGCATTGACAGCGTTGACCGGAATTCCTGTAAAGTCAATAGATGCCACCAACGTGCATGATCATGTCGCTTACTAAGTAACCAACGGCAGTGCCAATGGCACGACCATCAGCGGCATAGCCGTGCCGTTTAGTTGGGAATGTCCACGGCACACAGCAAGGCGCCGTGTTCTATGCGACGGGCAGCTGCATGAAGCCGCAGTCGTAGAAGATCGACCACAAAGTGCTGCCAAAATAAGAGGTACGTTGTGTTATTATTTAACGTGCTTTTTCATATGTGACCAGCATCGGTGTATAAACAGCCAGAAGACAGAGGCCTAAATACGCGAGTCTTGTTCAAAGTAGTTGCGATTGAACTCCCTAGCATGAAAACGTTTGCTGAGCCATTCATCTATGATATCACTTCTACGAAGCAAAAGAATATATTATCTGGTTATTAGTTTTATATTTTAATCGCTTTCTTCCGTATCTCCACGATTTATGTCTCTGTTATAAAGCTTTAAAACTAAAATGACAGACAGATTAATATTATAAACCAACCGAGTTTGAAATGTGAGATATTCATTCATTCATTCATTCATTCATTTATTATTAATTAGGTAAGCAATAATTAATTAATTAATTTGTAAATCCTAGCACGCATAAGCATACAATAAAACAACAGCAACAGCAAAAGTTAGAACGGTTTTCTGAGGCCTTCCCATAAATTTCTTTTCTTTTTCGTTGTTGTATTTCACATTTCGTATTTTATTCATGCCCTGTTTCTTTAGTATTGTCATTTGTCTTTTCTTTTTGTCCTAAAAACTACCGGATTCTTGGCCTGTCCCACACAACGCGCTTGTGCGATTTTCGGAGGAAATCACTATCGCCACCATCATAATCGTAACTTCAATTATAATTATTACAATAATCGTGCCTACCACCACTATTTGCAAGGTTTCTTTTTCGCGCAGAAGCATCCGAAAATAACAGAATACTCGGCAAACAGACGTGCCTATATATACAGTATAGGTGCAATAACTGGTCTCGGAACCCATGCGTGCAACTTTCGAAACCTACAACTCTCTGATCAGCAAAAGATTTACGCGCGGCACCGCGCAATCGATTTCTCCGAAACAGCTATGCACTCGCATTCTGACGCCCGAAGCCACAAAACAAAAAAATTGTAAATCTCTACGCAGCCCACCGCAAAAGGCCATCCGCGCAAATGAGTTACCGCAGAGGCGAACGGGAGGCGAGTAGCGCTGGAATTATTATTTGAGAGAGGCTGAAATCCGAATCAACCGAAGATATTCGCACGTGAACGCCTTCCGAATGGTTGTGGCCTGGCCTCCGACTCAATCGATATACCTGGACTTCTCATCCTATACGGGCAGTTCACATGTAAGCGCCGGCCCCCATGTATAATACGCTTTATTTTTCTTTCGTCGATTTCCTGTCGCTGAACTTGAGATCATAAATAGTTCCTTTTTATATATACCGACTGTCTGCGTTATCGGGAAGCGTTAGGAACGAAAAGAAATGAAAGAGAAGCAATTAAGGCGCGAGGTTTAATTACGGAGTGTCTCTGTTTCGGCGACGTTTCTTTTTTTTGTTTATTTTTTAGATTAGGACGGTGGATTGGGATATGCACGCCACTTTGCGTTGTGTCATCTTTTTTCTTTCGTTTTTTTTTCCGAGGGTGCCTGTATCGAAAAATTAAAAAAAAAGAGACATACTCCGTGCGGTTCGAACGAGATCAGATCTGGTTTTAGACAGCCCGTTGTTTTCTAGCTCGACACTCGAATCCACAATAAAGCAGCTGCATTTGAACTCAGGAGAGTGGCCCGCGTGTCGGCTTTGGCTTAGACTGCTCATAGTCGTCTTGTTTCATTCTTCTAGGAGGAAAAAAGCCATTCTTTATTTATACATTTTTTTATTATGTACCTCTGCATAGTGGAAATGTTGTGCAGAGCGTAACTCATTTATTCGGTTCTGTAGGACGCGCGCGTCTTTTTTTTTTGGTAAATTCACTAAGGAAGACATGCGCGTCAGAACCGAGTACGAAACGAACACTACAACACTGAGAAAGTGTCATCCGTGGTTATAATTATTCTCGTAATTCGATCCAATACATACGTTACTGCAGCCTGCACGAGCTGGGATGTGTTCGTGCACGCGTTCGTTATACGCTGTAGTACATGATAGATACTGTAGTTATAGTCGCCATGGTCTGCTGGGTGTTTAGGATTTGCGGTGCTCCTAACGACCTCGACGTCACCGAAGATTAAAGCGTATCACTTCTTATTGCTAAGTGGGGTCGTAGCCAAGGGGGGAGAGGCACACCGGGCATGAGCATTAACAATCCCTCCTCCTTCGCTTTTCGAAAAAAAGAACGTATTCGCAAATGTATATGGGATAGTCTACTTGTACTTGGGGCGGAAAACCTGTGAAACCACGTGAACAAACGACTAAACAAAAAAATACCATCAATCGTGACTATTTCTTTCGCGCGGACATCTTACCGTGGCAATGAATGAAAAACTATAGCCAAAGGAGCTTTTTTTTTTAATAATTATTAAATGTGTGTTAAGGAGAGGTGGTGCCTATGCGTGGCGCCGGCCACTCCACTTCTCTTAAATGATAGCTATCGTCGAAAAGTTGTCAACAAACACCAAACTCGACTAACAAACACATAAACTAACATTCACGTACGAAGTCCCAGCACTGCAATATAAATAAACGTTCGCTCACCAGAAGGGTTCACATAGCATAAATGTTCACAAAACCAAGTTGGTCACACATAAAATGTTGGGTGTTACCCCAACAAAATGCTCAGTGTTACCGCTCAACACTGAGCATTCCGGCAGCGTTTGACAGTGCTTTCGCTTTCCTGGTACAGGTGCCAAATTAGTGCATAGCTTTCAGCTAGGTGCTACTGTTTCGCATTTGCCAAAACCTGTAAGTAGCGAAGCAGAAAAAAATATCTCAGATTTAAGCAGTCTCGCAGTGTTGCATTCGTTTTTATTTCGCTGTAGTAATAAAGAGGTTCGTTTTCTCTTTCCCAGCTTAAACTAATGCGAATGAAAATGCGGGACTTTATTATTTTTTTTTTTTTCAGGAGTGCTCTTTTCTCTTAAATCGTGTGGCTCGCGAAACGGACGAATACTGGTTAAACAAACGCCTACAGTACTCCAACGTCAAAAAGTCGTGTACCCCAACGCCCGTGTGTACCGTGCGTGGGGAGCACTTTACAAAACCCCAGATGGCCAAAATTAATTTCCCCCGGAGCACCCCCGTGCATCATAATCATATCTAAGTTTTGGCATAGTGATACGAAGGTGCCTGAAACCACCAATGAGTGATGTCCGGTTGATACTGTGGATCGAATAAAATAAATTTTCCTCTTTCACGTCAGGACAAATCACCCATAACTATATATATATATATATATATATATATATATATATATATATATATATATATAGAGAGAGAGAGAGAGAGAGAGAGAGAAATAGCTCTGCGAAGAGCTGGCGAGTGAACAGTCAAGAATATCGCGTTTATTATTCCTGGAAGTGCCAAAATCAGGGGGCGCGTTAGAATCGAGGGCTTGGCTTCTTCAATTTGCGTGCGGCCGGTGAACGGTCGCGCGCAGACGCTTCCACGCCACGAACTCCAGATGGCGTCTTCCAGGATCGAGATCTTTTTGGGAAAGTTTGGAACAAACCGCACGCTTAGACCTTCGTCCAGCGGCAGCCTTTGACATATATAGACTCCGGTGACTCATCCAACAAATTACACAGCTGAAAAGTCTTTATCGTCGCGCAAATTGTAAGATCCCAAAGCTCGCACACTCGACACCACGCTGTATATGACTGCAGCGTTGCTGCCTTTCGACGGATGGGACCAAAGGGTGTTCCTTTCCTTTCTTCTCGTCTGTAGTTAAAGGAAGAATCGAGGAAAGAGGGAGACACGAGGAAACAACGAAGGATATATGACGTGCCGAGATATGCCTTTCTTTTCTCCGACCCGATCGCGGCTTCGATTTCCACGCGGGCTGCGCTACACACGCGTACAGTCATCGCAGACGGCTACATGTATATATACATATATCCGGACTCGTCACGATTCCACCGAAGGGCCCACAGAACCAGCAGCAACAACGGCAGCACCGCATTATCGGCGGCGGCGGCAGCAGCAGCAGCAGAACGAAAGAGGAGGCGACGAAAACATGCGCCGCGCGAAACTCCATTTACCGAACAGGCAAGAAGAGTTCGTGTGCCTAATCACGCGTCCATTTCAAAAGGTGGGAGGATCCGTTTCAAAGAGCGATCGCGGGCGGCACACCACTCGAAATGGAAACTTAAGAAAACACCTAGCAGACAGAGAGACAAACGACGCTCGCATAGGTATATCTGAGTTACGAGGAACCATGAGAATAGGAATGGGCAGAGCGAGAGAGAGAGAGAGAACGTGAAACCGAAGCGAAGGAGAGGACAGAGCTAAAGCGCCAGGCGCGTTGCGTTCCTTTGTTAATCATTCCTTCGGCTGCAGGCCCCTAGTTCGCAGAACACGGGAGGGTCAGCGTTCCGGGGCCACGCAACGCGCTGGGATAATGTAACGATGCAAGCGCGCAGAAACCGGCGAAGGGTCGAGGGGCGCAAAACAAGAGACCAGCAGATTGTATAATGTTGAACGCGCCGCGCTCTTAACCTTCTTCATTCTCTCTTCCTCTCCCTCGTGAGCTTTCTTTCTTTTTTTTTTTAGAGTTCGCAAAACGGTTATACATTCGCTTTCTCGCCTGCCTAACCTTCAACCCCTCCCCCCTCATCTCGACCCCCTCCCCCCTGCGCCTCTTCCAGTCCCTCCTACAGTAAGATGCGCTGCTCTCGAAACGAAGCCTGCATGCACCTCAGCGCTGCTGCTACAGAAACAGCACCAGAGCAACAGAAGTAACAAGAGGCGTCGTCTGCGGAGCGAAAAGGCCACCATCAGAACTAGAAACAGAAGCACGCGCGCACTCACGCACGCACGCTCGTACGCGCTGCAGCAAAGGCGAGATCCGAGAAGCGAGCTGCGCCAGGGGCCACACCGCGAAACGAACCTGCTATATCCAGTTGCGGCGTGCGCTTTTGGAGAAGATAAAACAAACGAGCAGCGTACAAGCGAGCGGCCGCTTTGCAGACGACCACTATACGCAGCAGTAGTGAAGCAGAAGTAGTAGCAGAAGTGCAACAGAAGAGCAGCAGAAGTGCAGCAGAGGTAAAGCGAGCGGCCGGGTCGGTCGCGCAGAACTTCATTAGGAACGGGCACGAAATTCTCATCCATTTCGGCTCACCGTCTGTTAACCTTCCCCTCCCCTTCACCCTGTTTCACATCCCCTCATTGCTGGCGTTCTCCTCCTTCCCAGACACCGCGCTGTGGAATAGAAAGAACCTCCGAGACGTAATGGCGAAGCGGTAGGGGGGTGAGGGGGGGGGGGGGGGGCGCCGAACAAGTTCATTTGCAGCAGAATGCGCGCGCACGCGCTCACTCGCGCTCAAGCTATATCGGTGACCAGCGAAAGATGAGGGCATTGGTTTTTCGTGGTTTCTGCTCTTTGCCTGTGCGGTTGCCGCGGCCGCAAGCGGCAGGCGATTGCGGAGAACGTAACACCGATGCATGTGGGGATGAGGCAAAGTGAGTGAGTGAGTGAGTGAGTTAGTAAGAGGGAGATACGAGAGAGAAACGAGCGATGTTGAACCGAGGCTATTTACAAGTCAGAGACGTGGACACGCAATAAGAGGCGAAAGACGAGAAAGAAGGGCATCCTGCGAAAATGAACTGCGGCAATATATACGGCATCGTTTGCCGCAAGCATACTACTTGCATAAACCTGTACAGCGGTTGAAACAAGAGCGTGTCGACATCGCGCTGAGGATTCGTCTGTAACGAGAGAGGAAAAGTGTGCACGGCCGAGTCGAGGTTATTTGAGCCGCGGCAGAGCAACCTATACCTCTCACGGACGCCTGTTGTTCATCGAGAGCTGGAAAATGCGCGATGACCGCAGAAGAGGCTTTCCAGTATACGTCTTAACTAAGTCTGAGCAGAGCCCTTTAATATACCCTGATCTTAGTGAACTCATCTCAATATTGACAACTTTACAATGTGAAAGTACGGAGCAGTATCCGTGTTGATTGATTGGATTTAGTTCTTTGGATGTGATTGGGAAACAAGGCAGAGTGGTATACGTTCTGTAGCTCTAGCGAAAGTAATGTATAAAAAAAAACTGAAGTTTCGCCCGAAGGACAAAGCATTGACAGTGACAGCAGGATGTGGAACAGCGTTTGAACATCTCGGACGGCGTTCTAATTACGCGTCGGTGCGACGACACACGGATGCGACGCGAACGCTGGTGCGCCAACATTCCTGGCACCCGTAAAAACTTATAACACACCATGGACGACCACTAATGGCAGCGCACAGGCGCCACCGCGATGCCCGTAATGAGGGGTGCCAGTGAAATTACACCACTCTCGGATTGTGAGAACTGATATTTTCTGGCATTTTTTTATAGTCTGACAAGATTTAAGATAAAAGGCATGCGCAGTGAACGTGATGTTTAGTTACTTGTGTTTGCGGATTGCACTTCTAAAAAAATGTGAGGTATAATTCGGTCAACAACGTAAAACCTCGTTTTATTTACTGTGGCAGTTGGACAGTATAGCATCGACCTTGCATATGCGACATAGATGAACATAAAGGCTACATATACCTAATTGCATGTGGAACGTCATGGCGATGCCGACGGCGGAAATTCGCCTTGAGTGTGCACATAATTTTTATCACAATAAGAACTCAGGAAAATGAAAGTACTTTATACACTACAAAGTTTACTTGTATGGTGTCTGTTATAATAGAACGCACACAGCGAGTCTGACCCGTGTTTGAATGATGTGAGCGCCTGGAAGTATTGCACGGAGTTACGCTGTCACTGAAGTTATTTTACGTGAGAGGCTGCAACTTTGCCGTATTTGGAGTGATGGCAATACCGATACCGATGTTGATCACGGTGAAATTGTTCATCCATCAGTGTAAATGCGCATGCTTTCATTGTGGTACAGTCGAAGCTCGTTATAACAAACACGGATATAATGAATTAGTGAATATAGCGAAGCAACTACAGACTGTCTTCTCCAATATCAGTAGGTAACAAATACATGCTTATAACGAATGGTGGGTATAACGAAAATATTTTTGTGTAGGATGCAGCTTCCTTATCAGAAGGCTCGACCGTACACAGACTGCGTCGCATTGTGAATGTTTTCTGCAAACCATACTGCATGATCCTGTGCTGTGTCTGGCTGGTATAATAAGTCGTGCCTCGATGTAACGAAGGCGAATATAACGAAGTGGATCGCATATATTTCGCAACAATATCCGCATGCAGCGATTTCATTCTTGCAATGAATATTGGGTACAACATAGGTATTTTTCTATTGCACTTCGTTACAACGAGGTTCGGCTCTAAACACGCTTTTTAGTATTTCTGTTCGTCACTTCTCGTGTGCGGCGTGGGTCAAGGCAGAGTTGAGAAGCGGGCGTCGTTTAAACGTGCGGGCATCTCATTCACGTCAGCCACGAAGGACCAGTGTTTATAGCGTTCTGCTTCAGAGCATTATTGAGGTTGGCCTGTTTCCTGGCCAAGATGGCTGCATTCCGATTGCGGCAGATTGCGAAAACGTTAGGTATACCGTGCTTTGGGTGCCCGTTAAACAGCTCCATATGTGGTCAAATATATTTAGAAGCCTCTCACTGCGGCACCTAGCTCTCGTATATAAAGCCGGAGTGCTGCATTAGTACGCTAAACCTCTTGAATGAACCATTCATTAGACACATCGGGCCGAATTCAAAAAGCTCTGCGTTCGTAAGTGGTATTTGTCAATGGCCAGTCGCGTTCGTTACTGTGCCAAGCATCGGGATTGACCATAATTCGATCTGATGAGCGATTCTATAGCGTAAGAGATGTTTGTGAACACTGGCCCACGTTCTGTACAAACTCGGAATGTGGATTTTTTTTTTTTTGTGCTGGCATAGACAACTGCAAATGGTTTACCGTAAACGGCAAACCATTTACCGTTTAGGGCGGCTACGCCAGGAAAGGCGAAAACAACAACAAAACATAAACGCATGATCACAATACCTGAAGTCTTGAGGCCAGCTAACCTTTGACGTGGAATGTTCTGACAGCCTTCCCTCGATTTAGTTAATCGCCTATACAGGGTCTTTCAGCTATCGCTAGTCAAGCTGTTCAAACAAAAAAGAAAGAAAGGAAGGTTTAAAGAACATGGTGTAGGATACGCTCGTAAGACCTGCGTTTTTCAGTCGCCGCACCTCTGACAACCAAACAACGTTGTTTTTATTGTTGTATCTTGCATCGTGCCTTTCTTTTTGTTGTTGAAGAGCTTGGCTATCATTAGATGGCACACACGGTATAGGGGCATAAGAACTATAATGCTATTGGAGACTCACGCAAGGGAGCCTCCAGAAGTCTTTTTCTGAAAAAGAAAGAAGCGAAAAAAAAGAACATTAGCCTGAACACGTAAATACATTCAAATTTGTGACCTCACATGAATGCATCAGCGTCGCGGCTTTGGCGTGAAATTCAAAAGGACTGCAACCTAATTTGGCCTTCATTTTTTCCCGCCGATTAACCAACCGTTATCCGCGAAATTACCGAGAGTTCCCAGGGAAATATGTAACGAGTGTAAATTGAAAGAGTAGCTCTTTACAATTCGCTTATGGTTAGCGTCCAACAACGTTATATCAGTGGAGACGCAGCGCGTGTACAGCTAATATAAAGATGCATCGAGCGAGAGAGAATGCAGTCGTTTAATTAGTTATAAGTCTGTATGTCACTGTTCATAACTACAGCTGCCACACAAGCGTATAGGCGCCACATAAAAGTGGCTCTACATATCTTTCGTCTCTTTTTTGTAAAAACACATTTTCAAACCTGCAGTGTGTTCGTATTCCGTGTGTGCTATTACCGGACGCACCGTTCACCACATGCCGATTCTTCCGCCCCCGCACATCGATTTTCACCAGCATTGAGGATTGGAAATAAGTTGGGGTTATGACATGCCTAAGCGGTCTGCTTAGCAAATTCCTTTTATCCCCGGATAACATTCCTCGGCAAAAAGCCACTTTCCCTCCTTGACGCTTACCTTCCCTAAGCACTATAGCTTATTGGCACCGCACAATCGATCATTACGAACAGAGAAATTCCCCACATAGTATGGCGTAATAGTTCTGCGGAAACCCGTAAGGTCGAAAGAAATAATTAATTAAGGGGAAATGAGACATCCACCCAATCGCAGCAACTGCTACAAAGGGAACCCATACGGGTTCCCCGAAAGAAGAGCCTTGTAGTTGAAGGTGAATTCGTCCTGATCCGGGACTCCAACCCTGGACCACTGCCTTTCCAGGGCAACCACTCTAGCATTATGAGCTAACCAGGCGGCTAGCAGCTGGCAGGGCGAAGTGTATACACCAATGACGTTTAAAACTTTAATTGCGAAATCGCTGCGTGTTCTAAAAGCACGGGGCAAGCAAACACTTTTGCAAGCGAACTAACAGCTTTCAAACTGAGAAAAAAATTAAATACACACGACTGAATGCTGCTTTTCGCGGTGTCATGAAGGACATTAATAGGAATCAGAGAAATAAGCTCCTCCGCTGCAACTGTGAGCAGTAACGCACACCACATTGTCCGGTCGAAACACTTTACTAAATAAATCAAGCACGATCACAAAGAACGATACGGATTCGCACGCGCCGTTCTCGGGAATAGAACGTGCCTCACGAAATCCACTCTAAGCAATGTGCTGCAGCAGCAGCAGCCAGAGATTCTCGCGGCGAGTCACAAAGATCATTAAATCCAAGAACATTGCATACAACCCCGCGCATGCATGCCCGAATGAGAGATCATGCCGGGTCGCCAGACTTCATCGCTCACATCGCGCGCGCGGCCCTGTGCGCCTCCCTATACCACCCTGCCTGCTCCCAAAAGCACGCGCACCATTTCAGAAGCGTTGCGAACGTTTGCTCGAAGCACCGAGCGTTTTGCGAAGTGGCAACGGGAACGCGACGAGGACACGTACGAATAGAAAGCGTCCCAGAATGACGAGTGATGGCGCGTGCAAAACCTCGATCATCTCGACACAGTTCGGTGCAGTGCTGCAGCGCACTGGTCTTGCTTGGACCGGAGGCGTCCCTCATAGAAACCAACTTGCAGTCTGTATAGCTCTTGTAGAGTGCTTTTTTGTGGATTTCTTGAAGAGAGTGTTGGCTCCTCTCGTTTTGAATCTTTCCTAACGAAGCTTATCCCAGCAAACGTCGTTATGAGGCAGTCGCATAGGACGCTAAAGCACCTTCTTTATATCCGATATTCTTTATGAGCCTATATTCGTTTAATCCTCATATGTGGGCAATACGTTTATTATTTACTTTGTTACGTCTCATAATTTGTTACATTGGCGTTCGTCATATCGTGCTTTGACTGTATAACTGACTCGCTCACCCAGCCATTTTACCTTCTCACAGACTGCTTCACTTTATTATATGAACTATATACACAAGTGTATCGACGAACGTTGATAATGCCTTTGTTTTCTTTTGCCAACGCGTGGTCCGTAGACTTTCAAACAGGTTGTTTACACAGATTCTACGAACACTAGTAGGCAAAAAAAGGTGTTAGGATATACAATCAATCAATTAGCGATCAATAAATAATGTAGGCTTGACAGCAAAACGTCGATAGACATCACGCGGACTTGCTCAATAAACATTTGTAAAGGGCGTCCCAGAGAGAGGCACAGTCCGAAACGAAAGTTTGCATTGAGGTTGTCGCATCAGTGGCTCATTTCTCTTTCTTTTTGTTTGTACTCCCGCCTTATCTGATGTTCACATTATTAGCCCACAAGTGTTGAAAAAGAAACGACAGATTAGAAAAAAAAAGAACGCTGAACACATCAACTGCGTACGCCATCACATACTGACACAGCAATGTGCTAAATTTCGGTGTTAAAGAAAATGCTTAACAAATATCATAACAACGTCAAAAGCTGGACGAGTTGGAATTGATACATTCTCTTAATCAGCGCGGAAAACGACGGGGACACACAAAGGAACGACACATCACGAGCGCTTAAGTTCCCTTTTTTTAAAAACGCAAAAAAGGAAGACACCATCCAGGTGCTCATGTCATTGAGTCACATGGAATAGATCACCAAGCATTTGCGACTCACAGTATAACAAAGAGATGGACGGTTCCCAAACGTAATCAGCATGCATCTTTTGTATGTGCAAGGTTTCTGCAAGATCACAAGCAATATTTTTTTTGTCTTGCTGCTTGACGATGATGTTGCTTCGATTGCGGAAAGGCTTAGAAACACAATAAGGATAATTAATGACTGCACTTTCAAGTGGCCTAGGTTTTACAGTCCCACCCGTCTAACACGGGAGGCGGTATTTTCGTACAAGAGTCTTCAGTTTCGTGTCACATGTGGACACTCAACGGGGATACAAGCAGGAATGACAAGATTCCATTTGGTGTCTCGAAATGAACAGAGACTTTTTTCCACGAACTTAACTTTAACGCAATGTACTCGGACATGACTGAGACACATAATCTCACCTATGACAGTCTCGCAAGGAAATGTCCATTTACGCGCTTTCTCACAAGGATGTGTATATATTTCGGAAACAACGAAGTGCCGATAACTGCGTTTGCGCAGATGTCACTTCGTGTTCCACACAAAATTACACCGGCGCCACTCTCATTTTGACTCCTGACGGTGTACTGTACATTTACTCTCGAGCCCAGTCGAACTGAAAGTGACTCCTCACATAACCTGGTGTAACATGTCACGATATAACAGTTTTCACTCTCGTCGTATCGGCCACGCAACCTGTTACTGAAAACAGGTTACGCCCACTAACGCCGCCCAGACAGCAACCACTTAGCGTCGACTTCCGAGCCGTCTAATTCCCCAACGCCAATACACTCTGACAAGGTCGAAGAGTCGCTCGCCGCAGACTCGCCCGTCGGTCGTATACCCCTGCACGTGCATATCAGCAAAACTGAACATTACACGCGGCGCCCGGAGGGTCATGCTGCATTGACGACTCCCATGCACAAATCCTCGTCTGACGCCGCAGTCGACACGAAGCCTGTTAGATGTTGGTGGCGTCACCATTTCCGCGCTCTCGAACAGCGGTGCCCACCGTAATGAGCGCAGATCTTCATCATCACCTGCATATAAAGTGATCACGTCATGCCGCCTCCCGTATCCTGCGGGTCGTTGAGTGAGAGTCTCCAGCCGTTCATGGAACGCGCACCACCTGATCACCATTCCTGATCATCAGACGTTCGTCCAATTTGCCGTCATTGAGAAAATCGTCGTCTTCGTATCGCTGTGCGGAGCACCGCGTTCATTCATGTACGCATCGCTCCGTAACTATGTGTGTGTGTGTGTGTGTGTGTGTGTGTGTGTGTGTGTGTGTGCGTGTGCGTGTGCGTGTGTGTGTGTGTGTGTGTGTGTGTGTGTGTGTGTGTGTGTGTGTGTGTGTGTGTGTGTGTGTGTGATAGACAGGTCGAGTGAGAGCACACCAGAACTGTCACAAAATGGAGTCAAATGTGCGATAAACAGTTGCTATTTCAAAAGAAGTCGCAAGGACTCTCTCCCATAGTGCACCGAAATCAACTCTGCTCAGACGTTTGTACCATTAGTTCTCACTGTTCGGGGTCGACTCAGGAGGTTCACAAATGGCGTGCAGGAACCATCGACGCTGATCGTCAATGTAAGCGAATAGCCGAACTTTTGTAGAAAGAGATATTCGCTGTGTTAAAGGAATGGCGCGTTGGAGGCTCAATTTCTTGCACTTAGGACTTTGACTGGCCTTTGTTATTTCAATGCACACTTTCATAGAGTACATCTGTAGAGGCGTCGGAGCCCTCTCCTGCAGCCTCCACGGCACTAGAGGGCGGCGGGAGATAGGCGTCCTGTGCTTCCAGAACGATCTACCACCGAATCTAAGCAGGCTTAAAGCTCTATAGTTATAAATTGTAGGTGTAAAAAAGAAATAAGATTGTATCGCAGTCCAAGATTAGGTTGCTTGCGCATCGTTGCCACTCGCTTGGAGGCCGAGTACGGATGCTCGAAAAGGGAGCAAAATGCGGGACAAAAATTTACGCACACACAAAGGAGCAGCGAGTCTCCAGCCCTTTTCGTTTCTTTTTTTTTTAGATAGCAATCAAGATGACGTCGCAGTCCGTTTTGTAGCGTTGTAACCTCGTTCTCACTATTACGAGCCAACAAAAGTGGATATAGCATTCATCACGCCGACCATACACCAAGTACGATGTCTTGCGCTTCTAGGCAATATGGAGTTGAGGTTGCGGTGTGTGGAGAGAGCTTCGCTTTTCAACGCGGAAAGCGATTGGTGCAAGTAATAAACGTAACTGGTTAAGTCACGAATAACTAGTATAACTACTCAGTCAAGTTGCACCGCACTATTTACGGGACGATGAGGCATGCAGCACAATGTCCCCAAGAAATCTGTGCGTGCGACCAGTAAATTGAGTGAGCAATGCATTTGCATAAGCATCTTACCCTTCTATTCAGTCCATTACTCAACCTCTAGACAGGCTTGGCACGCATATGCACGAGACGAACGTTTCTTTTCCACAAAGTGCAGACCAGCTACGACCGTCGCTCAATTTGGGGGAGGACCCACCGACTGAGTCCGTATCTCTCCCCATCACTCCACTCATAGCGGCTCCCTCTGTCGGTTGAGTGGTGAAATATGCATGAGAGTTGGGGCAGATGATTTAAGAGCGACGTTTCTGCGCGAAATAAATACAACCCATTATTTTTTTTTTCCGAATCGCTCCTTCCCCTTTGTTGGTTGAACGCGGTTGTGACTATGGAGGTAGGGACCAATGGAAAAGGAGGCCAGGATGCCCGCAAGAAGTGACGTCTGTAGTCTCGTGACCAATGCGAACACGTGCGTACGTCCAATATGTGCAGGAATAGCGACAACCGTTGTTCCAACGGTGCTACTATCTCTTGTGAGTCGGTTCCGAGAAGGTCAGTTCATTCGAGCTAAACCGCCAACTTCAGTTTTATGTTTGGTGCTTCGGACTTCACAGAACGGGAGGACACGAACAGCTTTCATTCTCACAATGGCAGACCCCACGGGAGCCAAACGAGTGTTGCCAATATTCGCGATCTATATAAGGAAGCGTTGTGGTTCACCTGATGATTTGGCACATTTTTGGAACGCTGCAGTGTTCTGAAATTCTTGTATAGGCTATAGGTGTAAAGCCACAGAGAGAGACAGGAAGGTCACAGCGCTCGTCCTGTGTCCCTGGTGTCTGTATGTGGGTTAGCGCCATAAGCCTGCCAAAATAGCTTCGATGACGTTTCTGTACGTGCTGCACAGAACTGTTCCAAGCGCAGGCTCAGAAAAGACTTCAAAATAGTAACTTGATCTATGAGCATACATCTCGTAACAACGTCTTCTCCTGACGAGGTTATACAAAACGGATGAAAAACCAAAACTCACCTCTGGCGCTATAAATTTCGTCAGTTAATGCGGAAGCTGTGTCGCTATAGCTATTGATCACATTTCGAGATGAAGGCAAAACTCGACTCAACAAAAACACAATAGAATAGATTCCCGTACTTTCGTCCTTAACTCAAGTCTCTGCGCCACATTAAGGAATATCAAGGCTCGACTTGAAGCTGCTATGAAATGTCCCGCACGACACGTTCTGTTCCATCAATGCATGTTGAAAGAACCAAAATGGCGGCGCAGCACATGCGCGTTCGACGTCGTGTGAGCGAGTTAGATTTACGGCAACGCGGGAACCAAAAAAGTGACCGAAGAGCACGGGCGTAGATATTCACAAATACGGCGATATACCGTCTGCCGCAGCTACGATGCTGCAAACAGCTCGAAGGTTAGCAGATCGCTGCGTACGCAAGCTCTCTCGATCCCTCTCTCCTGATTGGCCAGAGACAATCCACCGCTTCGTCAGCACTGCGCCGTTTTAATATTTCATGTCGCAGGGTGCATGCAGGTGAGTTTATTTCTTTGGAGGCATTGTGGCCCGACTTACGCAGAGACCGGGGAGAGTATAAGGTAATACGCGAAGAAAGGCGCAAGCAGCGCCCTCTATTACGAGCACCTCGGGGTTGTTTCGCAACGTGGCGGACGACGAAGTCGCGTCGCGTGCTTCCGCTGGTGCGCGACCGTGTACGTGCAATACCGCGAAACGAGAACGTAAATGGAATGAACATAAAGAATGCATGGACTTTGAGGCGCACTCGTGGAACAAGGTATACGAAATGGAGAGGTATACACGAAAGAAAGGGCGTGTAGGGGGCAGAGGTTTCGCGTGCATACTTAAGCAGTCGGGGCACCCAAATCGCGAAGGTTCTATACGCCGCCTAAAGAAAGAGTTGTACGCCCAGTTGCCTAGTATATGCGCATAGCGAAAGATACTCGCTTCACGATTCGCCGCGGCACGAAATGTTCCTCGCGTACGTGGTCTTGCATGCGCGCGCGCGCGCGCGCGGTGAGAATATAATGCGATTTGCATAATGCACCGCCGACGAGGCGTCGTCGGGATGGGCGCTGCGCTTGCATGGGGTGTCCGTGTATACGCTCCTCGCTGGGAAAGGACTAAATAAAAGGAAAAGAAACAAGAAAAGATCGCATTGGGATTAGAAACGAACGAGGAACCTACACTGAACAATAAAGAAAGAAATCAGCTCGCTAGTTGTCAGGAACATAACGCAGCGCAATACAGCGACTCTCCGAGCACGGAGATATATGCCTCCACGTGAGAAAAAGAAAAGCAGCGAGCATTTTGCGGCCCCAGCGACGCTCTAGAAGCAACTCGCAGGAACAGATGTGGAGAGGGTTCCATGAACCGCATTTGCGTGGTGATGTCTCGCGCGCTGTCGGCACTGATTAAGTGCACATCTCGCCGCATCTCTATTTGGTGTAACGTGTGGTGCTTTTATTCTCCCTCTCTCTCACTCTTTATCATTCCTTCTTTTCATCCGGCCCTTGTTCCTCTAAGCTGTTTTGGTGCGTACGTTTTGAGAATGTGTGCGTGTGTGTATGCGTGCTTGAATATGTAAGAAAGCATGCACAGAGACTGAGGAGGAAAAAGGGTAAGACAGAATATACGCTGGGCTGCATGGTGGGGGAGTGGCGAAGGAGAATGAAGAAATAAGAGAAATGGGGCTATAGGATGCATATTCCGTCCTTTATGTGTGAACCGGTTACATAATTTGGCGCAGTCGACAGGATTACGCGCGTGTATTCACTCGTGCTCGCACCTTCGAAGAAAAACAAGCGAGATCACTGCATCCCCTGTATGGAGACTAAAGGGCGGATGAGAATAAAGGAGTAGATACAGCGATGACATCACGAAAAGTATTGCATCTGTTTATTATGCGCGAACATGTTACATAATTTGGCGCACTCGACAGGACTATGTGCGTGTATTCAATCGCGCTCGCACCTTCGAAGAAGGAAAACAAGCGAGATTACTGAATCCCTTGTATGGAGACTAAAGGGCGGATGAGAATAAAGGAGTAGATACAGCGACGACATCACGAAAAGTATTGCATCTGTTTATTATGCGCGAACACGTTGCACAATTTGGCGCAGTCGACAGGATTTACGGGTGGGTGTATCTGTGTCGCCAGCGGCTGTTTGCAGGGGAGGAGCCTCATCCGGCTGGCGTCAATGGCATGCCTAGTTCAGTTGAGGTCGCCTCAGAAGAAATCATCTACTTAGGGCCATAGGAGTGCTATTAGTTGTTCGTGGACGATAAGGATGTGGCATTTGATGAAAGTGATATAACGATCGAGCCGCTTATAAAGAGCTAGATGCGTCGACGGCTTCGATAGAGACAAAACGAGAGCATGTCTGTACCACGATTCATCAGGCTGTTGTGTTCACACTGTATTATGGATGTGTAATCGATTTGGCCATGCAGCTTTAAAGTTACCATGGGATCTGAATTCCTAGCCTTTCATTTACGCGATCTAAGTGATAGGGTGTACACGATGAAGTGAGGTGAATGAAACTCATGAAAAACAGCTACCGAAGTCCCAAAATTCGATTGCGTCTGAATGATTAAGTAATACGAGGCAGATGAACAACAGACAAATTCTGTTCTATGGCGACTATAAATCGTCTGTTGGCAGGTTTTTGTGGAGCTTACATTTTTAGGTCCACTAACACAATTGAATATGTTTACATACGTCCCACGTAAAATTTTGGCGAGTGCAATATACCAGGGATAGTACGATGAGCAAGACGAGAACAAAGTAAAAGCGGGAGCCAACGTTTCTACAAGTGTACTTGTCTTTCTCAAGGCCTGAATTTTCTTGAATTTCCATCTCCCGCCTGCCCCGTGTTTTACCGGGGATAGTAGACGTTTTAAGGCTTTTGTATGTGGACAGAATGAATTGAATTTTTATACCCAAAGGGCAATTCATTGAGGACGCAGATGTGTTGACGAAAACTCTAAAAAGGAGTCCATAAAAGGCTAGTTTCGTTTTCATAATTATTGATTTCAGGAATTAGAGCATTGTTTACTCCTTCATGCAGAAGTTGTGCTGCTTTAACCCGGTGTTTGAGAGCTGCAATAGCCTGAAATAGGATTGCGAGCTCTAACTGGGCACAAGGAGGTTGATGAAACACGTTGCATCGGTGTGTGCGAAAGCTACTGGGAGTCGAGTTAAATATTTTAGAGGCTCCCACACAGTCCATTTACAAGTACTCTACTGTCATTTGTTAAAGATTGAAGTCATTACATAAAGAGACAGCATGGACACAGAAAAAAGAAGCAATGGTCAATACTTAAGACAGAGCAAAACGCTTCACTGGGATAGCTTTCAAGTTGTTAAACTGAAAAATGAAAACAAGGAAAGCTGCAGTTTCACTCAGACGAAGCAGTGATGGCGATAACAATATACTAGAATATTATACGACGCTTTACGACGTACAGTATAAATTGAAATAGACATTCGCTTATGCTGGACTTACATGGCGGCGACGGGTTGCTGGTCCAATCCACACACGTGGATCAGCGCCACCGAATCGCGCCCCACACAAGGAAGCAGCTGACAAGCTGCCTATGGCACGATTCGTTGGAGTTCGGTCGCGCGACACTCGTCTGTGAACTGAATAAGTAATTGGTCTCTTCCATCATGTGGTTATAGTTACTAACCTCTTACTATAACTGCGTCGGTGAAGGCAACGGCACGTACACACCTCGAATGTCTCGGTAGTTACTATTACAATACGAAACAAAACATGTCGCCAGTGGAGTAGTTGCGAAGACGATTGGAATAACAAGCCGGTGGAAAACATCCCTGACGGGAACGGCAATCAACCTTCTAGAACCCGCCGTGGTTGCTCAGTGGCTATGGTGTTAGGCTGCTGAGCACAAGGTCGCGGGATCGAATCCCGGCCACGGCGGCCGCATTTCGATGGGGGCGAAATGCGAAAACACCCGTGTACTCAGATTTAGGTGCACTTTAAAGAACCCCAGGTGGTCGAAATTTCCGGAGTTCTCCCCTACGGCGTGCCTCATAATCAGAAAGTGGTTTTGGCACGTAAAACCCCCTAATTTAATTTTTTTTAACCTTCTAGAGCGACACTTTCGATGTTGCCGTAGGAGTGTCAATACGCCACACACTGCTGGATGATGACGCCAGAACAGGGGCCAAAGTGCGATCCGTATGTTTGCCACTTCAATGTTGCATCTACTAAAAAAAAACGTCATGAGACTGCGAGGACTGCTGGAATATAACTTACAAAACAAACCGACGCTTATGGGTTGGCTCATGTACCATAAGTTGCATAAGCTACCGCTTCTACTCCTACGCAAGGAAGGCTTGCACCCATTCATTTAGACAATCATAGATGCCCAGGGGCATAGTGTTCTGATCAACATGTAGAAAAAGGCTGAAATTATTTCCGTATATACCGAAAGACCCCCTACTAGAAGCAGGACGTTTATGGCGCTTTCGTGCAAATCATCCCGCTTCGCAGCAGTTCGCAGCCTATGTTCGATACTATCCGCGACAACGGGAGTGGTAATAATACAACACGCGATCACCTTAAGCACTCCTCTTTCTATCCTCCTTCTCGCTTACTCCTGATAGTGCGTAAAACACAGGAAAGTCGTCAGGTTGAGCTCCTACCTTTCCTTTTATTACTTAATTTTCTCTTGCAAAAAAAAGAACTTTATGTAATTAGCTAAACGTATAGTATTTAGACTGTCTCAATAACATTTGCATGGGACCGTCAGCTCGCTTCGAAGCACACGTGTTGCTCCTGTGTTTCTTTTATATCCGAGAAACATACTTCGTTGTCGTCACATTTGACATTTATGTACAGTGAAGGGCAATGGAAGGCGCATCGACGATGTTGCGAATCACTTGCCAAACCAAAACAACTACGCAAGCCACAGCTTCTTACGAAGCATACTTTTCGTTCATGCCACCGATTAAAAGAATGCAAAAGGGTTCCTGCATAACCCTAAATACGAGGGCGAAACACGTAAGAAAGCTAAGCCGACATCGAAGTCGTTAAAGAATGCATAAATAACCACGTAAAATACTCCTCGTTATATAAGGCATGCCCCTTTCGTTCATTACAACTGCAAAAAAACACAACAAAATCTCCGCACGCGGCCCAGTGTTGGCTCGAACCGAGCCACACTGGGCTCCCGCAGCCACGCGTCGAGATCGACGGCTTGCGTGAGCTGCTGGTAGAGGGCGCGCGTATTAGAAGCGGCACATTCGCATACCCTCGACCTCACCCACTTAACCTGCGTCCGCAAGCGCCCCCTCGGCGAAGTAACTGCAGCGTCCCCTGGCGGGGCACGAGGCGCAGTGAGCCGAGGGAGGTAGGCGGGGGCGGCGTGGCGGTGGCGTCGGCTTCGCAGCCACCCAACCACGCATACTCCCCCCCCCCCCCCCCCCCCCACCACCACCACCACCACTCCATCGCCCTGTTTCTCCGACCACCGCGAAAACCGCTAATGGCTACGTTCGCCTCCCAGCGGCTTCGCCCGCTGCCTAGGTGCCTGACCCACCTCGGTTTTCAATCGATTGCGATGGGCTGGGTGTTGGAGGAGAGGCGCTTTGCTGCTCGCGTTTATACGTTGTCGTTTGAGCGTTCTTGTTTTTTTTTTCTCACTTTCGCCACCGCAAATCCGCGAACCAGCGAGCGAGCTAACAATGCAAAGATAAAACGTTCCCGACAGGCAATTTTAATCGTCTTTGACTGTTTATTCATTTGTCTGTTATCGCCAATGCGCCATTCTTCTATTACTAATTATACCTTTGTAAATCTCTTCCCTGTTTTCTGGTTGTATGGAGGATAACTTGAATATTGAGATAAGCCATAAATCCAGTCGAACAAAAAGGAGGGCTCAAAGGATCGACCACAACGTTGTAAATGTTAATTCAAAAAAATTATTAGACGATGTCGCTTTGCTCCGTATATGCTATGCGCCTCAGTTTTCCCAGAGATGATAAGCAGGTGTATACGAACATTTGTCAAGTTTCAGGAAGTTGTGATGCAAAGTGGCCAACTTTTACTCTTGGTCGCACAAAGTTAAGAAATAATTAAATACACTTTTGGCGTGTATTTTTGTCAGCCGTTAAGTATCTCGTTGAAAGGGAAGTGGTTAGACTTTATTCAAAGCACACCTAGAATGTCATTAAGGAATTTTTTCGGGGCAAGCATCAAGTTGTTATAAACAAGCCTACATTCCTGCAGTGCAAGCAAGTGCGCAGCTGGATTATTGCAATCTTCGATAGTCTTCGGAAGATACGAATATGGGACAAGCTCTGTCTGGGAATGGTATGGCCTCTGACCTTGAACGGGCGGCATATATGCGCAATGAAACATAACGGTAGGGAGTGCAGGTGTAAGCTGCAGCTTACACCTGCACTCCCTGCCGTTTCCCTGCCGTTTCCCTACCGTAAGGGTTTTGCTCGACATGTTGAGCAAAACCCGTTTCATTCTGACAAGCACAAATTACATAAGGCGAAGATTCTTGCACTGCTGTGTGCGAGGGAAAGAGAATCAACCTCTCTTCGTCATGATAAAGAAAATAAAAAATGGTCGTACCTCCTCAGAACGAATCTCACCGCGGCAAACTGCATTCGCTCGAGAGCATCACAATGCGCAGTGAGAAACCGATACCGCATTGATCACGCGTATTCTCGAGCAGCTGATACATGTTTTTATTATTATTATCATTTTTTGATGCGAGCTTCTTTACTTGACTGACTATATTCCTGATGCGAAGTACGTATCAAAACTGGGCCGTGGGAATCGTGCCCGTGTTTCTAACACATTGTACTCCCACAGGCCGCGTAACCAAGGGCCTGGGTGGGTCGACCCAGATACCAGTGCACCTGCATCTTAACAAATGTTTTAATGCGGTAGCATTATAAACATCGAAACAAGGTCCTGAGCGCTGTCGGGAGGTATGTCGTGGTTCTGTGACGTTGTGACGTGGGCAGAGCGAGCGACGGGTGAGAGCGATGAAGTGGATAAGGAGGACGATCAGCGGAGTGATGTGACGTACAGAGTCACGTGATAGGAGGAACGGCGGCGGCCGCTCAGCTTTGATCATTGCTCTCCGCCACTTTGTGCTGTATGGAGGTGCTTTAACGATGTGACGTATCTGGTTCGCATAAGTATATGTATGCGTGTGTACACAGTGCTTAATTATACGGTCAGTGCGCAGCGGCTTATACATCGCCATCTACACGACGCGTTACACAGCGTTAGCTGCTCAGTATATGTCTGGCGTGTAAGAGCATGAAGCAAAAAGCACCCGTTCTCCTGTTGTGTTTCGGTTGAGCTAAGTGACGTTGTCGTCTGGCAGACAGCAGGTATACAGCGGCAGTATATTAATAGGTCGCAATAACTCACAGGTCACCTAGGTAGGTGTCATGCAGATATCAAAATATAATTATCAAATTGTAAGTCACGGTATACGCTGATATCAAAATACTGTCAGTATAATGATGCCCGAAGACCTGTGAGTTTGTTTTAAGTTACGCTGGAACATATTGAAAGCACCCTGCCCTTTTAATTTAATTTATAACTTCTTATTATCGACACATGTGTGGGCACTTACCGCCGTACTGACTGAATATACAGAGAGCACTCTGGCTGAAAGCATTTGTAACCTAGCGCGTCCGCGGCGCACCAGAGAAACAACATACCTAAAATGTTTAGCTTCCTGCATGTATTTATGGGCTCAAAATGAGTCATCATGCATATTCACACTCACACACAAAACAAACGGTTATTTGCTTTGCGAAGTGTCGTGCAATTTTTGAGAATTGCATCGTATGAGGGCGAATCAGAAAGTCTTTGGCCGTATTTTTTTAGCCAAATTACAGCTGTAAGTGTGAAGTGAACATATACATTCCCAGCGGTGGACCTTTCACGGCGGTTGTGCTTCATACATCCGCGGCCTACGAGCAACGAAGTGCGGCAATCAGAACCGCCGACAAGCTCCGGTCATTTCACTGGGACAGTCTGGACCACCCACCGTACAATCCGGGACTCGCCTCTAGTGCTTTCCCCGTTTTCGTTCCGCTGAAGAAGTTCCTGACAGGACAGCGATCCAAGTGCAACGATGAAGCCAAGGCAGCAGTCCGATGGTGGTTCCCCGGTCAGCCGGACGAATTCTACCGCAGGGGCATCTCAAATTTAGTGCTGCGATGGGACAAATATCTAAACCAGTGTGGGAAAACAGGGGGAAGGCGGGAGATGAAATTTCAAGACGATGAGCAAAACTAGAACAAGGTGAAAGCGGGAGCCCGCTTTCACCTTGTTCTCGTTTTGCTCATCGTCTTAAACCAGTGTGGGAAATATCTGGACAAACAGTGTAAGGTACGTAAAATAGTACGTATATTTGTAATTACCTGTATGTACCTTATTTTCGCTAATAAGACATAGGGGCAAAGATTTTCTGATGCATCCCCCTATATAGATTTGCGAGAGTACGTCGTGTGCAGGACTCTGTCTGGTCATGCGTATACGACACACAAGCTGTCGACTGCTCAGTGCGTGATATTTTTTTCGAACCTACATCTGTCTCCGAAACGCGGAACACTGACGAACATTCATGCTTTCATAGACCTTCAAATACTTGTATGACAATCCATGTCCTTCCTTTTCCAGCGACACAGATGACTCCCTCGCAGCAGCCTACGCTAACGACTTCAAACTCACAAAACCTGAACTTGCACTCTTCTGTTCAAAAAGAAAAATAAATGAGAGAAACGTTGCGCATGAGTTGGATTAACAGCTGGTAGGTATCAGCGAGTTGGGAACGCGATCATGGGTGAGGCCCTACGCATCACGTGTCCCTCTACGTCATGGCGGCGTCTACTCACTCACAAGGGCAATCACGAGCACTCACCACGCCTTGTAAATCACAACGCTTCTCAGACATTGACTACAGTGTCCCATTACTTGGAAACAGAGCGACGTGATTAGAGAAGAAGACAGCCGAAAAAGAGCCACAGCAAAAAAACTAAAAATAGAAGCAACAAAAATTGGCATTTTTCAACTTCCTAAAACTATAGGATATTCGGTTACGCAACCCAGCAGCACGTGTTCTCTTTCCTGTGCCATGCAACCTCATGCGCGTGTCACATTTGTGTATATATTTTCATCGTGCCACCATTCCTCTCACAACACAAAGCGCGTACTATAGCATCTAGACAACGTGCCGACGTCGCGACGAGCCAGTCTATTAATTGCGGCCTGCTCGCTTCCCCGCAACGCACGCGCTTCGAAACCATGACGGAGCACGAAAAAAAAAAAAGCCAAGCGAGATGAGGACACGCGGCGTCGTACGTGTGCGAGCCCACAACCACACACGAGCGGAGGTATGGGTTGCACGGGAGCCAAGCCATAGATGGTTGGGACGTCGGGAAGGTATAGGGATGACAAAGGGAGAAAGGAGGAGGGACAGCGAGCCTCGCTTCTTTTTTCTTTCAGCGGGAAGAAGCGGTTGGCTGGCCCGGCGTAGCACCGAGCAAAACTCGCCTGTTCACGGTTTTACCCGAACCGCTCTTCCCTTGCTCTCCAGCGCGCGTGGCCGGCTCCGTGCACACTTCACTTCGGCTACGGTGCATGGTACGGCGGCCACGGACGATGGGAGAGCGCCGGGAGCAGTCGTCTTTCTTCCCCTCCCCGCCGCCTCATCCCTTCTTCCCCTTTTCTCCCTACTGCGTTATCCTCGGCAGCGTCGCTCGGTGTCGAGTGTCCGCTTTGTTAAAAGAACGGCACGTGGCGGTTGTCCCGCTTTGCCGACGTCGCTGACGGCGGCGTTCTCGTCGTCGCGGCGAGCGAAACCATCGATGACGAGGGAAGGCAAGGGGCGCGCCAGAGAACACACGGGTCGAAAGGGAAAGAGTGGAAACCAGGAAACAGAGGAGCGCGAGCTAGTGGGGAAGAAGGAACGATGGGGAAGGGAGAAGCGGTAGATGGGGCGCCGACCACGGCGCTGGCGCCTGATGGAGTAGGAAACAGCAAACTTTCAGCGGGAGAGAGACAGAGCGATTGAGAAAAGGAGGAGGGGATGGGGAAAATGGGGAGAAGAAACGGCAGAGAAATCCCAGAACCCTGGCGTGGCGGCAGGCGCGTCAGGTTTGTCGGGAAGGGCGCGCGCTGGCGACGGAGGCCGATAGAGTGGGCGCACGACGTCGTGCCCTATGTGGCCGCCGCTGAATTTTAAATCTTGGAACACCATCGCAGTACACTTCGTAACAGTCTAATGCCTCACAGTACCAAACACAGAAGGAAGCTCCGGAATACCGGTGGCTTCGCGACCTAAAAGGCGGCCGAAAGGACCGATTTTTAAAAGCCGGAGAAAAGCAATAGGATGCTGCGAAAAGGCTGTAGAATATATCTGTGGGGACGGTAAGGAAATGTAGGTTACAGTTACTTCCTATGTGTCAAAGTGACGCCTGGCGCCACCATGATACAGGGAGGAAAGTTCAACAATCTATCTATCTATCTATCTATCTATCTATCTATCTATCTATCTATCTATCTATCTATCTATCTATCTATCTATCTATCTATCTATCTATCTATCTATCTATCAGTAAGTAAAGAGTGGCTGTTCCATGGCCATATACGTCATCTGTAGCAGTCAGGCCGAGCGACTGTATCACAGCTGTGTGTCGCGAAGACGCAAGAAACACGTCATCGGCGTTGGTTGTGGTGAAAGCGTAACTGATAGAGTGGAGGCAGAAAGGGGGGTCGGAGCATGAGTTCGACGTGCCGCGTATCTGGTTACGCGCGGGTCTTTGAGCGGACGCTTGCGTCAGCGCCGCTCAAGGGGCCTTAATTTAAGTACTTTGCCTTTCCTCCTTTTCTCTCGCGCCTCTGCACATTGCATACATTGGGGAAAACTGTGTTAGGATAAAAGGTCATCTATATCAACTGTGAGGAGAAGTAAACCTTTAAACTCGGAACATTCTGAACGAACTCTCCCCCTTTTTCTCGCGTGTAATCATTGCGCTGGGAAAGCGGAGCGGTTCGCGAACCAGTATGTAGATTACGCGCGACCTCACAGTGCCTTGGCTTCTCAGCTGATGACCACGCCTGCCGTTCTGCGAAAAAGCCCAGCCATTGGTGGATGCCGACGATTCGTTGAATACAAGGAATAAGGAAGAAGCACCTAGCTGGGGGCTCGTGAGTGTTAACATTTCACCCACGCGTCTAAATGCCGCCCCTGCGGCAGGTAATTCAACCCGCGACTTTGTGCTTAGCTGCGCGTTGCGCAGCTAAGCACAAAGTCGTGAATTAGTATTTGTACCAGAAGTAGTAATAGTCATGAAGATATATATATATATATATATATATATATATATATATATATATACCCATTTGACCAGAAGAAGTTCAACAAACCACCATGGCACCGCTACGAGCGCTGCTGTCGGGACAAGCACTTTTTCAAACTTGGTAAAAAAGAGTCGCAGTTAAATTTCGCCCGCAAGGCGCGGCATCTACTGCAATAGCAAAACAGCAGCCAGCTATACGAAGTAAGGATAGTAGTTTGATCGGCATTGTAAACGTAGGCATACTAACTAAATTGGCAAGCATGGTGTCACAGGCGCACAAGTAAACCTGAACACATCTCACTCGATGACCGCCGAAACTCGTTGTCATAACGCTGCAGTGAGGAAACGCGGCAGCAGCAGCGAGTGAACTGACCTTCGCGCTGCCGCTCCCATCGACGCGAACTAAACCGCGAAAACACAGCGCACGGCGGACTCTGTCCCCGTCGCGGATGGCTTTCAAGACACAGTGGTACTGGTGGGCGCGTGCGGCCGCCCGTTTCCTCCCCGCTTTCCTCCCTTGCGTGCGCGAGATTGAGCCATGATGTCCGGCGCACCCTCGCACGCTTTCACTCGCACATACAGCATATGGCACGCGGCGACGATTTTATCGCCCTTGGACTTTATACGGAACCTCACGGCGACGCCAACGTCGACGGCATAAATGCGCCTGGAGTGTCCATATAATTGCTATCGCAATAAAGCAATAACGTAATAAAATAGCCGGAGCCGCTTTCTAATCAAAACAGGCGGGATCTCGCCGTGGCTTGTGGTTTCACGGTCAACGGCAATCCACCTTTTGCTTTCCACTAGCCAAACAGAAAAAGAAATATCGCTCCAGCTTCTATAGTACTGCGTGCGCAATTTTGTGGCTCTTTTTCTTCTTTTTTTCTTATTGTCATTCGAACACGTCGATTCCAAGCGGAGCGGCAGTGTACGGGCAGCCTCTTCTGCACAAATAATTTCAAACTGCCTCTTTGTACACCCACTCATTACTCGATATCTTGTTACCTGCTTTTAGGCCAGTAAAAAAAAAAAAAAATCTTGCATCCCAGCAACAGCGGCAACGAGGATGGCTTCATCGCTTCCGAATCGAAATTATTTCCAACCTACGCCCTTATATATACTCGGTGTAGAAAAAAAAAACAATCCCAGATATTTCTTTCTGGCCTTTGAGTAAATGCGCAGTCACAACCTCTACAAGGATACGTGAGCCCGGCGACGTTATAACGAAGTTGAGTAACGCATAGATGGTGGGAGTAGGGGGTGGGCGAAGAATTGCTGGCGGGGGGTGGTGCGTAGGAGAGGGCAATCACGTGACTGAAATACGAGTTTGCGTAATATGGCGCACCCGCTTCTTCAGCTGCAGCCTCGGCGCATGAAACAAGTAAACAAGAGATAGCGCTAAACTGTGTGCTCGCGGTTGTGGAATGGCCTATAGCTACAGTATATATAGAACCTCGCTTCAAAAACTCCGGTTTTAGCAAACCTCTCACAATAGTAAACAATGGCGCCGCAGCCTTGACTGATCTCTTTAAATATCCATCGATGAGGGGGGGGGGGGGGGGGGTTACGGACATATTGCAAAACTAGAATCAGAATACCATTCATCGCTCTCCAGATGCTACTAATGCACATGGTTGCAAAAAGGAGGCGGTCTCAGAATCATAGACCGAATTGGGACCTCATGAACTCATAGAGCTTCAAAGAACGTAACATGGTTGAAAGAAACAGTAACCGAACAACAAACAAATGCACACACAAATACAATATAATCAATTTGAATACAAGAGGAAGAGAGAAAATAATCGAAAGAAAGAGAAACAAAAAAAACGGCAGCATCTTACATTCCTCTAACACGTGAAGGCGAAAGCCTGCTGCAGTTATCCGATCGGTGGGGTCAGACTTCTTGCAGGACATAGCGAGCCGCAGTGTGAAGTAAACGTGTGGCGCTGTAGGTCGACCTCCTCAACGACAGATGCGAGCACCTAATGCACTACCTAAAGATTCTTTCGTTCTTTCTTTCTTTCCGTCTTTTTTTCTTCCTTTCTGTGGTTCTTTCTTTCTTTGTTTGTTCTTTCGTTCGTTCGTTCGTTCTTTTTTTTCTCGCTTCCTCTTTCATATTCAGCCATTGCATCTTTGCTTGGAGGCTTACGGGGCCGTGAGCCATTACTGATGTTGATGTTTCCTTTCTTACTTTGCTTCCGTATTTTTTTTTCCTTTCGTGTGTTCATTCATATTCAGCCATTGCTTTTTTTGCTTGCTTACGGGGGTGTGAGCCATTCCAGATTATGTTTCTTTTTTTCGGTACGAGCGATTGCTGAGAATGACATTTTTTTTTACCGCTCGTCAAGTTTCTTTAAACCACTGGGCCAGAAGCAGCTTTTTTCGCGTATGAGCCATTGCAACGAGCCACTTAAGGCTTTCACCTTAATAAAGAACCTTACTGATTGTACAAACGCAGGTGGCTAGGCCCATAAGAAGCAATTTACAAAAAGCGCGTAGTTTGCAACCACTTGTCAACTTAGCTAGTGCGCGTAGGACAATTAAATTGACTGCCTATGTTACTACACAGATCTCGAGGCATATAACCAAAAATATTTTATTTCCTAATTCACTGTGCTTTTTTGAAATCTAACGATATGGGTTAGTGTACTCCATAACGAAGTGTCTGAAAGGTGAGCTGTTTGTTCCCTATACGTTATGGCACTGGCGTCAAGGTGAGCCTAGTTGATTAGGTAACTCGAAGCGATATGCAACAAAATTTTCAACCGCGAGAGAACCCTACTTTAAGACAGTGGAGATTCAGAGCAGCCTCCGTGCCAACTTTCACTTTTGAAACGCTAGCGGATGGGTCACGAACGTCTCGCAAAAGCAGACGTTTTGATGCCCAAACTTGCGAAAATGCTGCCGTCACCGCTCGCCGGTAGCGACGTATGATTAAAAAAAGCGCGGCTCCTTGGCACGACCTCCGAGATCGGTGGCCGCCTGTGGCTGCCGGCGGCAGGCTAAAAAACCTCGGAGGTGGCGTGCACCCCTGAGACTTAGGTCATGTCCTTTTACCACCAAGTACGCGCATCGCCTGCTTACCTTTATAGATATAAATGCTGGCACTAAGAAAATTAGACAATTACCATCCCTGCAGCTTTGCCAAGACTGCTTGAGTAGAACCTACTACTCGTTTGTAAACAAATTAGCCAAGTTGAAAGTTCGTTGCAGATGGCTTTGAACAGGGCAACTACATGGGAGGCTATGGCGTACATCGGTGGCGTGAGCGACGTACGCCTGCTATCCAACGAAACATGCCCCCAGAGAGCGGATATCAGAGGAATCTTGACATCTCCTGTTGCTACCTGATGTTTCCTACTGCCGCGTCTGCACGACAGAGCTTCACCACGGACAACTTCCTTATACATCTCAAATTAGTTGCTGTTGCCACGCCCTTGCAGTGGGTTGACAGTACAAGTACCTTTTATTAGTGTTGAAACCAACCTCGTTTAGTGCCTAATGCGGAGCTGACGGGCCGATCTGACCGCTTGGGGCATGCCCAGTTGCGGCCTGACAATTCAGTGCGAGTCTTTTGCACATAAAGCTTCACCACGTGTATTAACTGTACTACTGAGCTGTATGTCTGAGTTCCAGAGCGTCGCGCATAATAAAGGTTGCTAGCCTGGACCGTGACGTCAATCAAATTAACGGACGCAACTGGCCGGTGCGTCTCTACAAGTTTTTTTTGTTTTTTGTTTTTTAATAGTTGGACTGAGTATAGTTGCCAAGGTTGCGTACTAGAATATAGCACCAAAGACACGAGGCGAGTGAGCAGACGACACAAGAGCCTCTGTCGTCTGTTCACTAGCTTTGATCAATTGCGCAGTTTTCTTTCTTTAAGTATACAAACAGTCTGTTAGCTGCACACAAAGTATTCGAAGTAACTCTCCTTGTATATAGTAAAGCTCCTGCAATAAAAATTAATTGGTCGAGTGGGTGATTCACCGTCTATGAAAGGTCAGAGCGAACGCATGACAACGCGTCTGTCGTCTGTTGTTTTCGAGACGTCTGTCTTTTGCCTTCTTTCTTTGTGCCGCCGTCAGTTTGCTTTGTTTCTTGCAAGATCCAGCTATACCGTAATTTTTTCCTAGCCGCGACCGGTTTACTATAATGGCTTACCTTAACCGCATACGTTTAAGGACACGGTCCTCCTACGTGAAGAATGGCATGACACACGCGCGAGCGCCCTCTTTCAGTCTCTCTCACACACGCAGACGCCAGGAGTAGGGAGGAGGCTCGCGCGGCGAAAAAGCCAGTCGGGCGGCCGGGGCTGGCTGATCAGCGGGCAAATAGGAAACTCAAGCCGGCGCCTGTCATCCAAGCCTATTATTCCGGAAATTGAAGAAACGAGCACGCCGCCGACGGAGAGATTGGGTTACCTGGCTCCAGAGGAAAACGAGAGAGAGAGAGAGAGTGGGGAGGGGGGGGGGTGCTGCGTTGTACGGTCTATGTGCCGTTCTTGTCTGAGCGGTGAGCGCGCCCTCATGCTTTCCACAGCAACAACGGTACTACCGGGTCCTTCTAGGCAGGAAGGCACTTCCCAGGCAGGGAAGCAGGCAGGCATGGACGCGTGTGCCTACGCGGATGGGAGTGGCGCGTACAGGGTCGCGAAGGCTGCATGTACCAGAAAGAAGACGTGAGCTGCGCCGTCTGGTACACGTCTTGAAGAGAGCTTTAGCGTGACCCTAAACTTATGGTTGCTTTTTCTTTAATGTTGAAAGTCTGCACTGCGGCAGAAAACGTGTGAGGCATGCAAGTTATATGTACGTGTATGATTCGTTGTGTTCGATGAAGTCCAAGAGCGCTCTATGGTGCGGATCATAGGTCCACAGATGGGTAGTCAGGTGGGCGGCATGGGTGTAGCACCCACTTTTCACAAGTAGTGGCGCCCCGTGAACTTCTTGCCAAACGTTTTATGGACTGCCGTGTTACCGGATTCACGGACGGCAGTATCAAAGGTTGTGGAGACATCTTGTGACGTCCGCCTTGTCCAACCACAAAGCGCTTGAAACTTTTTTTTTTTTTTTTGCATTGCATGAGCGTTCTCGTCGAAGGAAACCCACAAAAAGGAATGCGCGTTAACGATCTTGTAGCTACCGACGCTTTACACCCTCCCCCCCCCCCCTCCCCCAGCAGGTAAGTAGAATACAGTAAGTCACTGCATTAGCTTTGTGTGTATTGTGGCTAAACTCTACGTCACAAGATGTCGCTACCGGGGCTGTTGCGGTCGTACGTCGCGAACGCATTAAGAAACCCCCGAGAATTGCTTCAAAATTATCAACTACGGCGTCCCTTACGGCCCTTGTGCTACTTTTTATGCGTTAAAATTAATCAATCAGTCAGTCAGCCAAACAATCAAAACGAGCAATCAGTCAACCACGTTAGTACCTCCTTCAAACTGCAACGACATTGAACGGACTTCGTGCTTGATTACAAAGGGCATTGAGCGACGTGAAACTAAGGAGGTGATGCCGCATCAAAAGTACGCCTAAAAAGCTAAGAGCGTACCAATACTATACAGGACGGATTTGGCGCGAACATTTCGCATTCGCAGGTAGCGTACTTCTTAATTGAAGATAAAAGTTCTTTTACAACGAAGATGTTAGCTTCCAGGCGGTCGGGGTTTTTCATGGCGTGCTAACCCAAAAACAAATTCCAGCTGGAGGCTTCGTGTTCGGGTTTCCTTGTAACATAATTATGTTTTTCTCGTTTATTCGAATTACAATCCGATGCCATCACGTCTGCAGATTGTGTGTAAGTCGTACTGTACGAATTTTCCGACGCGTTTTACTTCGAGGAATTCAATTATTTCAATAGCGCGCTTGCGCTAGGCGGAGGGCCTGCAAGAATACAGATGTTTGCTGTCGGTACCGCTACCTACGCACCGCGCCCACTCAGCCACCTCCAACGGCAGCTGGAAAAGGGCTTTGTCTTTCAATTTCCCGGGAACAGATTTACGTTTTCTAGTATGTTCGAATAACAATGTGAAGCCATCGCGTCCGCAGCTTTGTGTAACTCGTACTCTACGCATTTTCTGACGCAATTTACTTTTAAACGTCCCTTTAATTCAATAGAGCACATGCGCTTTGCCGACGGCTTAGAAGAATGAGGATGCATGCTGCACTTCCACACACGTGCGCGTGCGGGGCGTGATGTGTGTTGCTTGTGGTGGTGCATGTGCACGTGACGTCGGCTCCAGCTTCGCTGTGCATCCACTTTCACAGGATGGAATTCTGAAGGCAGACTTTTTATTACTAATTAAATGAGTGACTAAATAACTATAGAGTGACTAAATGAATAAAGAAAGCGTTTTGTGGGAAGCAGTTTCTTTCCATTTTTAACCGCCATTATAAACGAGAAAAAAAAAACTGACCAAAGCGCTGAAGCACCTCTAAATCGTGACGCAAATAGCATGCAGTTCGTTCAGTTGCGTTCAACAGAGTCAAGAACGCCGTTTGCTGCTTGGAAACAGCGATAGTGAGCCCGACAACCATTTCTTTCAAACAGCACGCCTCTTTCGACCTTTATAACTCATCCAGTGCTGCGTGCTGTTAGTGGTGACAGGAAACACGCGAAAGGAACGGGCGTATGGGGCCGCACCCCTACACGACCTCAATATTTTGCCAACGTTGTGAGTTAAATGACTTCGCGGTTTCTCGTTGAAGGAATAACTGCGGGGGTCGCGGTAGGGTGCTGGGGTGCAGCGACTGGTTCATCCGTAGGGAATTGGGGACCGATGACGGGTTCCGATGTGCCTTTCCTTCCCGAGGTGCCGGAGGACACCAGGGAAGGTGGGGGGAGCGGCGACCACGTCGTGTCCGCAGAGTGACAGAGCAAGCTCGTCCCCCGGGGCTTTGCTCCACTCCCAAAGCGCAGTTTGTGTGGTGCAGTATAATGTGCAAATTGAGCTGTCGTCGGCGTTTATGTCCGCGTTAAATCGTATTACCATCCTACCCAGCACAGTATATATATATATATATCAGTGGCGCTGCGGGGATAGTGCTGTGGAGGAGGCCGAGAGTTCGATACCCACGCCGCGGATTCGTTCCGATGAGGACGGTTATTACACTCGGGAGTTGATGTACGCTCAATTAAACAGATTGTAGTTTTCCAGTCGCGGTCTACTATACGGCGTTCCCCGTAGCTCATAGGTTGCTCTCATACGCGACAATCAATCAATCAATCAATCAATCAATCAATCAATCAATCAATCAATCAATCAATCAATCAATCAATCAATCAATCAATCAATAATTAAATAAATAAATAAATAAATAAATAAATAAATGAAATAATTAATATGAACTTAAAGCGATGAGTTCAGCATGGTTGGTAATATACAGCAGAGGGACCCACAATTGGAGATTGCACCGGTACGCTCAGAGAGTTAGAATGAACACGCGGTAACAAGCGCCTTCAAAGAAAGAATTTCACGATCGAACAAGTACAAAAAGATTAATCACCTCCATAACAAGGTCAGTCAGTATAATACAATACAATGGCAAGGGACTGAGTGAGTATGTATTTTATTCAATGCAAAAGTAAGGATCAAAAGTGGGACAAGTCCGTCACAATGAACGAAACAGGAAGATAATTCTGAAAGCTAGCTTTGAAGAAAATTTTAAATATTGAAAGTGATGACAAGGACTTCAAAGCATCTAGTAAATTATTTCACCATTTGAATGCCTCGAACACCGAAGTCATATATGAGAAAATTGTAGAGCAACATGAAAAATTCCCGATACAGCTTTTTGTTGCTCAATACGTGCTACATAAAAGTGTTTTTCCCAGCGTTAAAGAAGTCCGCGGATACACTCAAAGTGCCTCGAGCGGCCAGTCGCGCGGCAGTCTCACACAGAAGAGAAACACACATCACAGAGCGCTTGGAAGCGCTCTGTGGTCTATCTTTCTCTTCTGTGTCTCTCGTCAAAATTTTGCGCCATGCAACCTCTAATAACATATACATCAATATTATTAACCTTACGGAAACAAATGGCTGAGATTATATACTCAGCGTTATAGACAGACAGTTACTGTTGTCAGTACCAATTTTTCCTTCCTTCATTTTCCTCTATTTACCTTGTTATTCAAAATAAACTACCGATTCCTACTATACTACAGGAGTCATGCCTCTGGAGCCAATGATGATATAACGGGCAGCGGTGGCTGTGAAAAGTTACTCAATCGTGTGACCGAATGCTTTATCATTGTGGTGGGTTGCAACACTAAGTACATAAGATATCGCAGCATGCCGCACTTCCTTTTTTTCCTCACTTTATTTGTCGAATTTGCTTCTTTTCTTTTTCAATTTGCTAATTGATAAGGAACGACGTAAGAATGAACAAAATTTGTAGTTACTGAATACAAGGCATCTTTTTTTCTGTCGCCGCTTTTGCATTGTAGTAGTTAACGACGCCTTCGTTACGCAAGCGCCAGCAACATCCAAAAATATATTGTACCTATCCTGTTGTGCGGAACCAAGCCTGCGCATTGCGGGGACATGCAGTGCATCCGTACAGAACGCCGCCGCAAACCCAATCAGACCCGTGTATAGCATGGGCCTGCGCAGCCAGCAGACTACCAATATACACAGTGTAAAAAAATTTACACCCTTAAAAGTTAATAAGGGTGCAAATCAGTCTATAAATCGCATCCTTACACTCGAAAGAAATGTACGGGTGTGAGGTATACACTCTAAAAACAGTTGCACCCTTTGGGGTGTATATATTCGCCACACAACAATAGTCATCACCTGTCTTGACCACATTTCCTTTCCTTAACACTGCGAGCCCGGTACTTCAAGTCACGAACGGCATGTGCGTTATCAGTATGAAAGAAGATTTTCGGCAGGTAAGTAACGAGCGCAGCGTTTTCAAGAAAGGAAATGCGGGCAAGACAGATGACGATTATTGTTGTGTGGCAAATATACATTCCAAAGGGTGTAAACTTTTCTTAGAGTGTAGACAGATTGACACCCTTATTCGTTTATTTAAGGGTGTAAATTACTTTACAATGTATACGCCCGTCCACCACGCTCCCCCGCACGTCTGCCCTTCCCGACGTTGGCGGGAACTCAGCGTGCGCAAAGGGTTGTGGGCATTACGCAAAAGGTCTGTAGAACTTGTAGCGGAACGTTTCTTGAAATCCCGCATTATTTGCGCATCTCTCTGCCGACCGTGTGCGACGAATTATCTTTTGTAGTCGCGACAGCATAAGCGCTGTGCCGTGAGACCCGTCGTCGCAGAAAAACGTGTCATTCCGCTCGTTAGCTGGTAAATATAGGTTCGCACCTGCAACGCCTTACGCGTAGTAAATGCGTCAGACTCAATGTTACATTTAATTTACATGACGCATACGTATGCCTCTTGTTCCATTTTTTTTTTTCATACGCGACGCACTACATTTTGATCGAGGACGCGCGAGCAGTGAGAGAAGACGTCTCCATAGCCTTCGTAGCATTTCCTGCTATGTATTAAACGGAGTATACACTGTAAACTAATTCACACCTTTAAGTGTGCACAAAGGTGTAAACTCTGTCTATAGCTCACACCTTTACACTCCCGAAAGTCTCAGGGTGCGAACTATAGACATATTTACACCCTTAATGACGCGCCCTTAGGGCCACAAGTTAGTTTACAGTATATACGCACTGAAGCTTTGAATTCGAAACTATGTGCACCCAAGATTCGCGAGAACTCCGTTTTTTCGCGGAAAGCACGTGTTCCCTATAAGCTTCCGTAAGTGGCCGACAGTCCGCAAATAGTTGGAGCAAGCCTGGCGGGCTATATACTCAGTTCAAGACGCGAACCATCGCACTGTTGAAATAAGACTTGTACAAGCAAGTGGAACCAGAAGAAGATGATGATGATGACGACGACGACGACGACGACGACGGCAACGAAAATCAAGGGTAGGGGACGTTGTCTTGCACAGCCTTTCGACGCCAACAGAAACGCACGCAAGTTCGGCGTAAATGAGGCTCGTACGTGTCACGCCATGTGTTCGAAGCACCAGTGTAACTATGCTGGCCGCTATACAGTATACATGTTAGCTGGTTCGAGGTCGCCGTCGCACCCGCCGGTTGCGCCTTTATCGCTGCGGTGTTCCATGCGCCATACGCTGGAAAATGTGCGGCGCATGTATATAACGACATATAGTATATATGCATGCGCTCGTTTCACGTTAACGGGGAAAATCTATGGTTCACCCATCTGCCATATAGCTTAGTGTGCCTAGTGAAGAAGAAGAAAAATGTGATTGTGTCAAAGGTAGAGATACAATTCTCTTGTACGTACTACGAAACTGCCGTCTTCGATCGTATAGAGCCTCCCAATGTTATCTCTTTCTTTCCTTCTTTCTTTCTTTCGTTCCTTCTTTTGTGTGTGTGTGTGAGGATGTTATACCTCTTCCTGTGTGGTCGATCCACGACCCCCCCCCCCCTTCCTTCGTGCGTACGAGCCATGTTTAGAGTTGGCGCCACCGGAACAACAGTTAGTACTACCGCCTTCTAAAGTTTCGAAGCGCTAAGCCATCCCGACGGGCCATGCGTCTTCCAAGAGAAAGAAAAGACCGCAGTCGATTTCGCTCCTTCCAAGTCGTCCTAATAAACAGTTTGCCGGCTAAGCATAAATCTGCGTGTAAGGGGCCCCAAATTCACAGCTGCGGAACGGACGGACCGCACAGGCCGACGTTATATATATTGGGCCCGCGAAACCACACTGGATGGCTATTATATATATATATATATATATATATATATATATATATATATATATATATATATATATATATATATATATGTATACTTAGCACGGCACTGACCGCGAAACGCGCGGTGGAGGCTGCTTCGCCTTCCACGTCGAGGCGTCTTTCGCTGCTGGAGAGATCAGGTTACGTTACACAACGACACTCGACTAGGGAGGTCGACGACGTTGTGTTGTTACGTCCCTTCGGGTGACGCAGTTTATTCTCACCCGTCCGACTGGAGATTTGTCAGGTCGCGTTGCTTGCCACGGCGTCGTGCGCTAGTTTCTTTCTTTATTATATTTGACCTCGAAGGAAACAGTGTACGCTGATTTACGGAGAACGCCGCCAGAGGGGGCGACGTTCGGTGGTGCGGTTTCTTTCGTGGTTGAAGCGAGCGTTTCGGGCCATTGACTTTCCGGCTATCTGTCTCAATACTATGAACTGCGGGGAGAAAAGGGACTTCGGAAAAGGGACCGTTTGCGGGAACGCTGGGAAAGAGGGTGGGCGCGCCGAGATTAAGACGCTGATTAGGATGGCGCGCCGCCGTAGTTTGTAGGGTGGCTCAAGGTGTAGACCTCTATATTATCTCTCTCTCTCTCTCTGTCTCTCGTGGCGTCGGCAGCAGCGAGAAAATACGTATCCCTAAAAGCGAATGCCCCGTAATCGCGTGTGCAGCAAGAGGTTTAGTATTCTGAAAAGCGTAACAGCATGCGAATTTGTGCAATGTGGTGTTTATAGGACGTATGTTTCCTTTTTTCTTTTCTTTCCTTCTTTTTTCGGGGAGGGGGCGACGGAAGCATAGCCAGCTACGAAAGTTTCACGTTGTTAAGAAGATGGCGACACACTTGTGCCACAATATCCAATAAAGATAATAAAATAAAACAAGCAAGGAAATAAATCTATATAATGTTTCTTGCATTTTATGCGTTTTTCCTTTGTCTTGCCTGAACATGTTATTACTAACATTTTTTTTCTTCTCTCTGAAGAATCTCGAGGCCGTAAACTCAACTTTCGCAATATATTAGGTGAGTATTACACGCGGGATTTCACGGTGTTTTGAAATTCGTCCCTATGCTTGGCCACGCTTGTGGGGAGTTCCGGGTGCTGTGCTTTCAGTACCACAGAATTTCGAGCTTGTTATCGGAGTTGGGTGAAGTACGCTATAAGTCGTTCTCTGACGCAAATTTGTGGAACTGCGGCCGCGGCATGAATGCGTGGTTTGAAAAACAGACCACACACCGAACCACATACACCGTGCAGTTTGGTGGTGTGTTGCTTGTCTGTTCGTTTCGCGGTGTCTAACAGCCTCACCTCCCCCTCCCCACCTTCCCCCTCCCCACCTACGACCTTTATGTTAGTGTTTTTCTACCGGCTGTATATTTTAACGATAAGGTCTACCGCATTTGCGATTCGTGTACAAGGATAATTTCGTCGCATTCACGTGGACAGTCAAAGTGAAGAATGTGACCCAGTACGCACTGAAATACGGCTGTAGCGTGACGTGCTTCCTGTATGTACTACATATACACGAACAGCCAACAAGGCCGAGAAATTTGGGTCGTGCATCTTCGACCATTGAACGCGCGTTACAAAAGATCTCTATCTCACCCCCTCCTAGTCAGTAGCGCGTTGCGGTTCTGTACTCGCTTATCTGTACCTGAAGAGCGCAGAATGTTTTGTTATCGGCTGTCGCGTTTTTATGAAGTAGACCGCGGGACGGGGTGCGATGTAACACCAACGTAAGCCGATGTGCGAAACGAAATATGAACTTAAACTACAGAGCCCGTTTGAACGCGGTATATATTGCGTGGTGTGCTCTTTCCTATACAATCGCTAAAACAGGCATCTGCGGCCAGCGAACCACTAAAACTCCGGAGAACAAGTCTCGCAACATTATAAAGGGCTAGCGGACACCGATAGGAAAGTGAACGCTCCGGCGAATACTCCGGCTCTGACTTCATTCGTTTCGACGGGCAGCAGGCACCGCCATCGTCTCAATAACATTTTTTTGCTTGTTTATTCACTGATCTATTTAGTCGTACCGCTACAGTCGCCTAAAGGGTATTATATGGGGTTGAGGCCTTGTAAGCGCAAAAGTCTCCGCGAAGGAAGGAAAGGAAAGAAAAAAGATATTAAGAACAACAGTAAAGAATACAAAATATAGAGAACAGTTGTATCAGAAAAACACAAAACGTATGCTACCAAGATATGGCAAGAAAACACGGGTAACTACACGAGGAAAGCAGTAAGCGGCGAAGCATTTCACTTCGTTCACGTCAGGCTGTGCTTAATTTTCGGCTATGTGCAAACCAAAGGGAACGAATCATTGCTACCGAATTGTAAACTGAGCGAAGAGAGTGTAGAGACAAATAAAAAATACTGTACACCAAAGGATGTTACACGGTACAAGAGCTTGCTTACTGCTTAAACTGGCGAAACAAAAAGTCGATTCGTTGTTATTGTTATTGTTGTCTTTCAAAAAAACATTTTTTTTTCTTTTTTGCGGCCCCCAAAACACCCTTAATCTGGTAAGTCACGCCTAGGTGCCGCGCTGGTTTTCAACGTTGCAAATCGTACGTGATTTCCAGCGAGCGGCACTAGCGGCGTGATTTACTTTGTTTCTTTTTCAGTTATGATATCAGTACATCTATTATTTTGATATTTTTTCGCGACGCATCTACTCGTACTTGACTTGAGACCTGATATTTTGCTCCCAGGCTGCTCTATATAACACTACGGAAATGTGGCTTGTTTTGCTTGCAGAACCCGCAACAGCTGTAAGCGGAAAGCAAACGAAGGTAATCTTTTTACTTGCGCGACCAAGCGCAAAGTGTCTCTCCTGACGCACCGGAAGGAAACAACACCCAAGACTCTCAGATGAGAACGCGCCACCTAACACACGAACAAGGAAAGAGGGTAGGATGGAGGGTGTCGTCGTAACACCAAATCGGTGCGACCGCACCTGCCTCCCTTAAACCAAGAGGTTGGGGAGGGGAGGGGGGAGCAATTATTACGCCCGGTTTCGCAGGCCCTCAGCGGCTCCCTTCCTCAACTTTTGTTTTTTGCATTTATTACTATTGAGAGGAGGAAGCCCATACGATAACAAAGCCCTCACATCGGGAATGGGCCTCCTCTCTCCCGAGAGAGAAAGAGAGAGAGAGAGAGTGTGTGTTTGTGTGTGTGTGAGAGAGAGAGAGAGAGAGAGAGGCACGAGCCAACGCCACCTAGAATCTGCCCCGAGCGCACATTCGCGCGGCGTCGTTATGATGATGATTCTGCTCCCGACACTCTCGCCCCCTCGCGGCTCTCCCGTGTCCTCGCGCGCGCACATAATCGAGATAATCGCTTTCGCTTGCACGCCAACTAAGAAGCGCCAAGCGTGGAGTTGTGGCGTGGGGGGAAGAGGGGGTGATTGCAGGAGAGGGGTGGAGGTTATAGTTGCCGCGCAAAGACAGGGAGGAGGAAAGAGGGGGCCCGAAGAACCATCGTACAGTTGTAGATACATGAAAACCAAAAAAAAAAAGCAAATTCCGCCTCTTGTCCCAGCCTCTCTCTTTCTCTCTCCCTCACCCTCGCAGTGCTCCACCAGCTTACGATACCTTCTCACCTATTCATTATTCTAAGCTTTCGTTCCTTCTATATTTCTTCTCTCTCTCTCTTTCCAGTTTCCGCAGGTCGTGATGTGCGCGAGTGCGAAAGGAGACCCGCCTTTACGATGCCCCCTAGCACCAACCCAAAACGCCGTTTGGGTGCCTGGGCTGCGAAGCGGGAAAGAAGAAAACGAAACGGACGGGGCAACGGCGCGGTCCAGTCGAACCAAGCACGCACCGTCATCAAGTCGTGCCTGTCGCCACCTACCGGCGTAATAGCAGGGTCCGAGACAATGGCCACCGGTGGAAGGCAGGCGAGGCGCGAGGGAAGGCGGAGAGAGGGTAGCGAATGAGTGAGGGTGAGGGCGTTAACACTGCACGAACCGCGCCCATAAAGACGGCAGGGAGATTAACGAAAAGAAATACAATATCTAAAGACAGCTACGAAAGGAGACGAACGTATACGTAGCAGGCGTACAGGGGCGGTTGGGGGGGGGGGGGGGGGGATGTTGTAATGAGAGGTACGACCGCAAGCGACGCCCTGATTCGTTAATCGCGACCACAAGGACGCCCTCTGTATGAAGGCGTTACTCTTATTATTTCGTTTTTCTTGCAGTTTCGTCAGGCTTATACGTATACACGTCCCAGCATAAGGACGGGGATAAATACGAGACGCCACCGTGGGTTTTAAATAATGGGGTCTACAGGATTACAAGCGGGGACGGTGATTGTGTGCACGCTGCAAAGATTATACGAGCCCGAGAAAAAAAAAAGCTAACAGGGATGAGAGAGAGAAAGTCTGATCGATGAGCGTGTTTAGTTCGTGCAACGCCGTTTAGAACCGCGCGTAGGTGAGGGCTGAAGAATCCGAGAACCAGCTGACATATCACACTGCCCCTGAGAGCAGGTGGGCTTTGCCGTGTCGCTTGGTACATCTTCTTTATTTTTTAAAGTTGAACGTGAATTGGTCTTCTTTTCTCTTTGGTTTTTTAGCTCACCGTTTTCATCGCTACCACTGCCTGAGCATCATATCAATGAATGAACCAAATATCTAATATATCATTCGAGCAGTTTCTTTCAAATTTCTGCGAGAAAGTCTACATAAACTGTTATTCACAAGGATAAAAAGCAGTCTCAATGGCTGTTTGACAAGCCTCACCTATTCTAAAGCTAAACTATTACGACGTGAGTTGCACATTAGTAAGGGTTATATAAAAGAGCTTCGGTAATTCAAGCATAATCAACATACGAAACAATGAAAGGTATAAGGATAATAAGCACCTGAGTGCATAGTGCACGTATTCTGACACATGCAAGATGGAATGATGTCCGCAACTATATACACATAGATATCGCAGATAAATTCAATACACAGTGACAAGTGCAAACAAGGGGGGGAAAAAACGTACAGGTCTATAAAACAGTACCATATACCACAACATATTTATGTATATTTTATTGAGTGCTAGGCTGGGGATAACGTAACGATTCCATTCCCATTTTAATTATACTGTTTCCCTCAATTCTTTCCCTTTGGTGTATAGTTTTCCCCTTGGTTTCTTTAGCTCTGCCGCAAATACACCGTTATTCTCGTTCAAACTTTGCCTGTCTCTCTAAGACTCTGCATCAAGAACGCATTCTGCCACTACGAATTATATTCGACAAAATACGCACCTTTTCCCGCAGGATATTTGAAGCGAAAAGAAAAGAAAATCATTTGAAGAAGCGCATCGCGTGTCAGCACGCCTTATACGTGTTATAAGATATTAATTTGACACGGATAACATAGCCAATACGTTCTGGCAACGCTGAGAACACATTTTCGTAAGCGAACTAGTACCACCGCAAATGTCGGCCCTAAAGAACAATCTAAGCTAAAATAGCCGTCTCGAACTACAAAACAATTTAACATAGGCAACGCGATGGGACGATATGCTCCTGAATGAAAATTTCCCTAGCCCGATACCAGTCTACTATGCGCATGCGATGCAGTCATTCAAGGCAAAAAGTTGGAAACCGAGCAGCCTGTCCACATTGCATCTCACCAACTATATGCGTGCAGCGCTGCGATATTAGCAATGTACGGATGGATGGATGGATGGATGGATGGATGGATGGATGGATGGACGGACGGACGGACGGACGGACGTTATGAGTGTCCCCTTTGGAACGGGGTGGTGGGTTGCGCCACCAAGCTCTTGCTTTTATACTGCCTAATGTCCTACCTTGGTTAAAGAAAAAGAAAAACACTATGAACTCCCACAACCAAATTTTCTGACACCCTATTGCAAACTTTGTTTTAGTACGTCTCCGTTTTTTGTCGTTTCCCTACTTTTCTTCCACCAGTCTTCCAATCTCCTCTTACTAATGTCGATTGCGGACATGTTTACTTTTCCATTGCTCTCGCTGAGCCCAAGGAGTCCAGGGGTGCCTCAATCGCCCGCTGAGCGGACGTCTTCGCACGTAATATTGAACACTGCCCCCTTTCGGCCATCTTTCGTGCAGCACTGCAATGCACCAAATAAACTTTATGGGCGGTACGCACACACACACACACCCAGCCACACACACACCCAGCCACACACACGCACGCACACGCACACACACACACACACATGCACAAAAAAGATATTTCAGAAGATCGGGCATATTTGAACTGTTGAAGTTATCAAGGTCGACAGAGGGCGCTCCCCTGCCATAACGTACGCATTTACTGCACTTAGCTCTAGCTTCCCTGCTGCGTTATACATAGTGGTGTTTTATTCCGGGGCCAAAAGACTGCTATAATGCAGCAGGTACGTTGCGACTAGGTTCCGTAAATTCGCATGTTATTCGAAGGGAGTAACCTCCAATAACTTTGCTAACTGAACGTTGTCGAAATTCGGCAGCTATAAGTTGAAGTATGTTATTTAAAAAAAAAACACTTCCCATAAATTATGCTGCTGCCTTGCGGCGAGGATTCAACAGAAGGCCGAAGGGGCAACGTCCGAAATTCCTCGGTAGGACCCTCTCACTGTCCGCCTCTGATCATACCGCTACGCGCGGAGCTGCCTAAATGGGAGAGTTACGGAATATATATAGGAGGACAATTCCCTATTTCCCTATTTCATTATTTCCCTATTTTAATATAACGCAGCCGATTTCATATTATAGAGTGTTAGATTAGGGGACGGAAGCCGCTGGCGTCGCCTAATCTAAAACTCTCTATTGACGAGCCCCATAACCCTCACGGCACTGCGTGAAAATGGTGAGATGGCGTTAAGAAAGGAAGAAGAAGCTTCCTCGTCCGGAGAATCGGATTAGAAATCATGCACTGCCTCTCCCCGAGCAGCAGCTCTGTGTGAGCTCCTGAGTCCCGGCTGAGTTGTAGCCAACAGGATGACAGCAGTTGGTAAAGCGAGTTCGAATCGATTGCTCGCCAACTCGAAGCCCCGCGGTACATTGAGTGGTCACATAACGTCCCAGCGATTCAAGATTGTATTCGCGCCCAAACAAAAGAACCGGACGGTCGACTCTACAATGAGGCCAACAAAACTCGAAGATAGAAAATACAAAAGCGGGAAACGAAGATCTTCACGAAACAATTAGTTTAGTTTATTTCAAGCGGGTTGGAGGAGGTTGGGGCGAAAGAAACTGCAAATGCAGCTTTAAAAATACCCTGCCCACTATACACGATTGCAAGTCTTTGCCAAACGCAGCTGCCGCGTGGTTTCTGGAACACCGAAAATACATAAATTGTTCCAAAAATACAAGAGCACCGACTAATTTACTTCACAGTAGTTCAAAATGAAGAATTCCAAAAATTTACCGCATCGCTTAATTTCACGTATTGCAGTGCCGAACAGGAGTGTGTCATCCTTTTCGCTAGGAGACCACATCAAATGGCACTGATACCATTTTGCTTATTTCCGCGATAGTCTATTGGATAATTGGTTCCGTCAGCACATCCTCTTGCACGAGTGATAATGATGAGCCTGCTTGGCGAATTTAAGGACCCGAAGTTGCTTTGTGGCAGGCGAGGAGCGCTGAGCAGACACAGTCAGCTTTACTTACACAGCACTCACGCGATCGTTTTCAATGACCATTGAAATTGTAGATCATTGACATCGGTGAACTCCATTGGTACTCTTCCACAAGGTCGCACAAAAGAACCAACGAATATTCCAATGGCCTTTGGGTTCAATGACCATCGAATGTAAGCGTCTGACTTCTGTATTAGGCCCCCCATAGCGATCATCAACGTTCGTCGAAGTCTTATCGAAAAGCGCTCCTGCATACCGCGCGCGTTGGAAGGTGTCCTTGCTGGCCAGGAATTAACCCTGCGATACTGTGTTGAGCAGAATGACATAGTCACCGCAGCAGGTGAGAAGGGAAGCTATAGCAGAGCCCTTTGAAGTAATAAAGAGCTGTGGCTATACCTTCAGGAAGTAAGCGGGCATTGATGGAATTAGCCGCAGAACAAACTTCCGAATAATAAAAGAATCGACTGTTTGTTCGACCGGCTGGGTTTGACGTTCCCAAAGCAAGTCGTCCCACTGGTACTATAAGGTGATGTCGTATCGTGAAAAGCTCTTGGACTAATTCTGCATTCCAAGCCCGTGTACGGATGCGCTCGCCGGTACGGGGTAACGAACCCGCGACGACCTTACGCTCCGCGGCCGCTTTAACCCAAAGTGGCAGGTTAGACTCGATTCGCATATAGTCGCAAGGTATCTACAGTCCCGGTTTACGATTGATTCCCACCGGCGACCAACTTTTTATTCGCTCGCCACCGACAACGGTCCCGTCTTCAAGAGCAGGCACGCAGAGTGCTTCGAGCGACCCGTAACGTAATGGAGAGAAGCGTCGACCAACGAATGGCACGATAAGGAGAAGACGAATCGAAACACGGACGGCACGGCAGCAAACAAGCCGCATCCAAGGACTCGCAAGACGCGACGAGTGAATGAAAAAGCGCAGCTGTCGCTGAGCGCACGCATGCACAACAAGCGAGTTCGCGGCGAGCGAAGGCACATGCATGGTGGCGCACGTCAAGCAAGGCGCGCTCACTGCTCGCGCTCCTCGCAGCCATTATTATAATTGGCCTTATTATAACCACTTCGCCGCGCGGTGGCGCTGCGTTTCCTCCATCCCTCCCCCTTTCATTTCCTCTCTTCGTATCTCCCTCTGTACTGCATCTTTGCCTCTTTTCAACGCCGTCTGCAACCGCGTGGCGCGACCAGACGAAGATGAATCGGCCCTGCCTGACAAGTGCGAGCGGCAGCAGAAGGTTCTTTCATATAGGTTAAGAAGAAGCAGAAGTGGTATCGAATGAATATGCATTGTACGCGAGGCCTCGTCCCTGTGTGTTTGAGACCGAGGTTGTGGCGATGGGAAACAGGCGAGAGAAACGAGACACGCCGGGACGTGCAACCCAAGAAGAACGACCACACGACTATACACGGGAAATGGCTTGTTTCTTTATTATCTCTCATTTCATTTTTTTTGTTAAGTTTCGTTTAAGGTATCCTCGTAAACATGGGAGTCTCGGTCATTTCCACATTATAAGGTTGTGTAATTTCTTTGGAAGCCAACGTTTTCAAACAATGACAGTTGTGCTTCAACGGTGCGAGCGTGTTCCGAGGTGTACGATTTCTTTTTAACTTACACTTCGTTCAGCCAAACTAAGTCTGACGAAGTTTACCGCGCCGCTCGTTCTAAAACAAGAGGATTGAGCTATTTGCTCGGATACTACACGAAGTAAGCCACACCTCAGTTTCGTACTCTATTAACACCGAGGACATTGTACTTTTCCTCTTTCTATTGTTTAGCTTTTTTCCGGAACAGAGGTTCAAGAACCAGCGACAAAGATCCTTAAACACTCGCTGTTTTGCTCATTATACAAACAACATTCGCCATTATTAATAATCGGTCACTGTGCATAGAAGGCATCAGATACGTCATTGGAAAGTTTGACCATCTTCTCAAATTGCAGTTTTAATAGATACCGGAATACGTGAGTCGACGTCTCCAGGATCCGCCAGTAGCGCCCCCGTGTGGCGCTCTCTTTAACCATAAATCGTCAGAAACATTTTACTGCTTAGTCATAGTACTCAGGGAAGAAAAAAGAGGAAAATAAATCGAATGCACGCCAGTACATCTAGCTGTCCACGCCTTTGCCCCAGCAGACAGGTACACCGCGGTCACTGCAATTATAAAAATTTGTGCACTAGTATACACATGTCGCCTGTCTCTCTCACCGGTGTTCCAGTACCCCGTAAACTGCAGTACCTTTACAAGCAGGCAAGGATTTTCATAAAACGATGCTGCAGACCTACGTACAGGTGCCGGGTAATAGAGTGCCCGGACCGGTTGCCAGATCACCAGTCGGATCACATGGCTTGTAAGGCGTCTCGTCAAAGACGTCGCTCTGCGTCAACCGCTGTGAACCACCCGGGTCATAATCGGCGCGCTCGACACTTCGAAGGCTAGATCGAAACGTTCAGTGCTACTGCAGGAGACGTGCCCGTGGATCGAAATACGTTCCATGCGTGCCACTGGCGATTTCAATTTGGTTTTACCTTATGGACCCAGTGAGCACTCGCATTCGTCTCCCCGAGGCCAACGTTTATATAACGTTTCGTCAGTGAGTCTTATCTAACAAAAAAACTCTGCTTTCGTGACCGCTGCTAACGCTGGTGCCAACCGCCAAGCCAAGACTCGGCGACAGACATCGTCGCCTTCCTCGTCTCTGCATATGCAGTCGCTGGGATCCCTGACAAAGGCAAGCGTTATTCTCGCAAGTTAGCTGCTCACACCCACCCGGCCCTGTGCGCATTGTGCGCCGACTCTCACGCTAGCCGGCTAAGTAACAAAAAAAAGAAATAAAGAAAGCTCACTCTCGTTCATCTAAGATGCGCATCGCTGCCCGTCACTTCATTCTCATGCGTGCAAGTGAAAAAAAAATGAGAAAGAAACCATCATTGCACGCACTCACACGCATAGACACACACGCACTTTTCAGTTATACCATCGCCCGCAGCATTGCAGATGGCTGCCTAGTCGGACGCCTCCCGGGAGAGATTCTTCCAATGCGAGGAACGTACAATAACTCTGCGAATTCAACCTAGATGGCGTGGTTGCCGTCGCTGGTCAGATGCTCCTGTGCGCGCACCGACAACTGTCTCGGAAACACAATGCGCGCCGGTGCGTCTTTCACCTTCCACCGTTTCCCATTTATTCGTCCCCCCCCCCTTCCACTGCCACGAGAGTCTCCCTCTCATTTCGCTTCTTCTTTGAGCCATCTTGCGTCGTCCCGCTGCTGGCCAAGCCACTGGAATACGTGCTAAGGATGAACAAGAAGAAGCGAATAGACTCTTTCTCCATCTGACCGTTGGGGTACGCTCGCGTGCTCCAAGCGGTGTGAAAAAAAGAAACGTCCTGACGAATGAATGCTCTGCCGCCCCTCGCACGCCCCCCCCCCCCCCCCCTCTTCTCACCTCTCTGAAGCCATTACCTCGCCCTTTCTTATCGCTTAGGTAATTGTGTATAGCGTAATGCGAAGCTCCGTTCCCTCTAAACGAGGAAGCGGTTCAAATTATGCCCCCCTTCCTGACTATTTCGCTTTCTCGCATTCGTAGACTGGTCGTATAGCAATGTAATCTGGCGAACTTCTTTGCGAAAGAAAAAGAAAAAAAAAAAGCTTAGGTTATGCTCCATCCACGCATGCTCTTGAAGGAGACGTGTCAACTACATATAGACCAAAATATCATTTTAGCATCGCGTTACAGATGCCGCCTGCCACCGACCGACTGCGCACGTGAACTGTTACGCGTGCGCATTGGTGGGACAAGGTGTCGGGGAAGCTAGTGCGAGAACCGCTTGCGAACGACGCCACAAAACCCGAAGGACAACAAGGAGATAGCAGGACGACCACAATGATGCTGTCTGCTTTTTGTCATCTTAAAGCGGGTAGCTTTCTCTGCCTTTTTCGCCCGGCGTAGCCTCAACAGATGTTTATAGTGCTACAAGTGCTACTGTGATGTGCGGTGGCAGTATGTGGCCACAGTGACCGACTGTGATTGTATGTCTACGCTCCTTTCTTTCTTTATCTCTAATTTGTTATCACTTTACCTCGCCCTCCCCTCTCTCCCCAGTGCAGGGTAGCAAACCGTATCTTCCCCTCTGGTTAACCTCCCTGCCTCTGTAAACCTCCCTGCCTTTCCTCTGTCTCTCTCTCTCTCTTTTTCGCCCGATGTCATGAATGGTCGGCGGTCGGTCGTCGATGGTCGCTGGTGGATGGTCGGTGATCTATGGTCAGTAGTCGATGGTCAGTGGTCGGACTTGGCATATGGCACCGGGACAAAGGGCGCTTGCTCGGAGCGCTTGGCAAGGAAGTTTCATTTGCTCGCTCGCTTGTTCTTCGTTCGTTTGGGGCTATTCGCTTACGTTGACAATCATCGTCGATGGTTTCTCCGCAAAGTTTTTGCGATGGCGCCGTTTGTAAGCCATGACAAACAAACTAGCCGGAAAAACTAGTCGGCAAATTAACTAGACAAAAAAGTATTTTAGGCATATTACTGAGTACTTCATTTTTAAAAAAATCTTGTCTGAGTAGAATACTAATGGCCAAAAATAAAGGTAGCTCGTTACTTCAAGGTCACTTTCAAATTACTTGCAAATGACGCGATCCTAGACACCAAACACAAGTCGAACACCACCGAAATGGTTAACTAGCTCTCCGAAAGAGTTCTTTGAAAATTAGAAGCACAAAGTATGTTATATTTAACGGCTGAGCCGTTACCGAAAAACCGGGGCGAAGCTACGGAACCCAGAATTTTTGGATGCACAAAATCGTGATTTAGAAATTGGTCGCGTGGCTTTGGCAGTTGTTTAGAAGGGCATTCAATAATTATAAAACTTTGTGAAATTTCGCACTGGCTAATGCTTGTTCTATTAAGCTGGCTTTGTTCAGCCGCTGTGATTGGTCGAGTGGAAAAAGAAATTATTTTAACTCAAGTTGGAGCATGAAATAGAGAGAATCCACTTTATTGATTTATTAATGGGTTCTAATGGCGCAAGAGCCAGTTCTGGCCACAGAGCACCAAGGGAGAATCCGTTTCCGTTCTCTCACTATACCGCTGACCAAATTCTGGGTGACGCCCTGAGTTAATTCGAATGAAGTGTATTCAGATGACAGCAAGGGGTGAGAAACCTTAGTTTTCTATATATATATATATATATATATATATATATATATATATTTGTAAACCCTGATGAAGATCGGTCCACCGATCGAAACTGTCGAAATTAAATACTTGTTCTGTTTACCTTGTAGCACCGCTCAAGTTCTTTACGTATGAAAGGTAGCCTGAAGAATCGCTCTTTGCCTACTATATATATATATATATATATATATATATATATATATATATATATTGTTACGCCCACAAAAGGCGTTACTTTGAAGCCGGGTAGAGTTAGAAGCGATGGCCTTGGTCAACTGAGCGCCTGTCGAGATTCAGCGAGCCAGCCACACGTCGTCGTCCTCGTTCACCACCCTTCGGTGCCCCCGCATACTGTTTGTTGAGGCGTGAACCCACTATGCACCTAAGCGCGTCACATTCGTGAACCCACTACGCACCTAAGAGCGTCACATTTCCCTCCGCGCAGACGAAGCCCGCCGGGCAAGTCAAACAGGCTGTCGAGAAATAAAGGGTTTTAAACGGGCGACATGCGAAAGTTCAGTCTTTGCTGACCGTCGGCCATTTGATGTGAGACGTGCTATGCGGTAGGTTAATTCGCTGATGCGCTCCGTAATGACATAGGGTCCAACATAGTGGGCCAGCAGTTTTTCACATAGTCCACGTTTCCTGGTTGGTTTCCAGAGCAACACTAAATCACCAGGGTCATATATCACGTGTCGGCGTCGGCGGTCGCAGCGTGCCTTCGAGCGGTCTTGTGAAACAAGAGTACGTAACGAAGCAAGTCGTCGGGCTTCTTCAGCAAGACAGACTGTCTCTGATATACAAAGATTATCGTGGCTGGAAAACGGGAAGATAGTGTCTAGTGTATAACGAGGCGGACGAGCGTAGAGAAGAAAGAAGGGACTGTAGCCCGTAACTTCATGCTTTGAGGTGTTAAATGCGTACGTAATGAAAGGTAGCACGCTGTCCCAGTTCTTATGATCTGACTCGACATACATGGACAGCATGTTAGTAAGAGTTCTGTTCGTGCGTTCCGTAAGGCCATTTGTTTGGGGATGATACGGGGTGGAATGTCGAAACCTTGAAGCACATAGACGAAGCATCTCTTCGACCACGTCTGCAGTGAACTGCCGCCCACGATCGCTGATGATGACTCTGGGAGGTCCATGTCGGAGAATGACAAAACGCAGCAGAAAAATACACACTTCGGTTGCAGTAGCCGATGGTATTGCAGCTGTCTCACAGTAGCGTGTCAAGTGATCGGCACACACGATAATCCAGCGATTCCCATCGGATGAACGCGGGAAAGGACCGAGAAGGTCGATGCCAACTTGCTCAAAGGGAGAGCTGGGGGGTGGCACTGGATGGAGTTGACCAGGAGGAGCACTCGTCGGACGCTTATAACGTTGACACTCGCTGCAGCTGGACACATACTGGGCGGTCGTCTGGCGCATTTTAGGCCAGTAGAACCTTTCTTGGAGGCGGTGGAGAGTTCGCGCAGAACCCAAATGTCCAGATGTTGGATCGTCATGCATAGCGCGCAAGACGGAGACACGGAGACTCTCCGGGACCACCAGAAGATATCGTGGGCCTGTAGTAGAATAGTTCTTTTTGTAAAGAACCCCATCACGAACACAGAAACGAGTGGATGGTGCTGATCGCCTTGCAGTATTGAGCAGTGGTTCTAAAGTTCTGTCTTTTTGTTGCTCGACCTTGAAGGCATTTATATCAGGAAATCCCGGCTCCAGTGATGCGATATAGCAGTCGAAGTTGTCCGCGTCGCAGTCCGTCGTTGGAAGCGGCATGCGCGAGAGGCAGTCAGCGTCGGCGTGTCGGCGGCCGCTTTTATAAGAAACGGTAAAGTTATATTCCTGTAAACGAAGTGTCCAACGCGCAAGCCGGCCCGACGGATCACGGAGATTAACCAGCCAGCAGAGAGAATGATGGTCTGTCACCACAGTGAAGGGGCGCCCGTACAGGTACGACCGGAAGCGCTGTACTGCGAAAATAACTGCAAGACATTCTTGCTCTGTAACGGTGTAGTTACGCTCGGACTTACTTAAAGAACGACTCGCATAGGCGACGACGTGTTCTTTGGTGTCGACGCGTTGAATAAGGACGGCGCCGATGCCAATACCGCTAGCGTCCGTATGAACTTCTGTGGGAGCCGCATGGTCGAAGTGTCGGAGAATGGGATGAGACGTCAGACGAGACTTCAGCTCACGAAAACTAGCTTCACATTCAGGAGTCCATTCAAAGGGAACGCCCTTCTGGAGGAGGCATGTCAGCGGATACGCCATGTTGGCAAATCCACGAATAAACCGGCGGAAGTACGAGCAAAGCCCTAGGAAACTGCGTAGCTCTTTTACATGGCGAGGTTGCTTGAAGGCTTCCACCGTAGCAGTCTTCGCTGGATCAGGCCGTATACCGTCCTTATCCACTAGGTGTCCCAGAACGAGTGTTTGGCGCTCTCCAAAATGACACTTCTTCGAGTTGAGCACCAAACCCGCTTTGTCCAAGCAGTCTAGCACAAGATCGAGACGTGCGTTGTGCTCACTGAACGTGCGCCCGAAAATCACTACATCATCTAGATAGCACATGCATACTTCCCACTTCAAACCACGCAGGATGTTGTCCATGAAGCGCTCGAAAGTTGCAGGCGCATTACAGAGCCCGAACGGCATCACATTAAATTCAAAAAGTCCGTCTGGTGTTACAAATGCCGTTTTCTCCTTGTCTGCCTCGTGCATAGGAATCTGCCAGTACCCCGACCTCAAGTCAACAGACGAAAAGTAAGACGCTGATGAGAGGCAGTCGATAGCATCATCAATACGCGGAAGAGGATATACGTCCTTTTTAGTGATGGTGTTGAGGCGGCGGTAGTCAACACAAAATCGCCATGTACCGTCTTTCTTTCTAACCAAGATCACTGGCGCTGCCCACGGACTACAGGATTCTTGGATCACATTCTTATTTAGCATTTCGTGGACTTGGTCATTGATCGCCTTGCGTTCCGACGGTGAGACTCTGTATGGTTTCTGTCGCAGCGGTTGGGCAGATCCCGTATCGATGCGATGGTGTATACGAGAAGGAGGAAACAATGGTGGTCCCTCTTGCTGGAAGAAGTCAAACAGTCGGGCATGTTTTAGCAGAATATTCGCCACTTCGTGACGCTGCTTAGTGCTGAGCGACTTGTTTACCATAGTCAGAAATGAGGAGTGCGCCGCAGGGCAGACATTAGCGAAATGGCGCTCATCCGCAGAATCAAGGGCCTCTGTAAGAATGGCGAGCGATAGCACGTGATCTTCATGGTAGGCGGCAAGTTTCAGACCCTGTGGTAGTATTGCAGGTTCACTCGAACAGTTTACGGCCCATAAGTTGGTGCGTCCCTGAAGAACTGACAGCGTGCAATACGGTATCAGTACATTCCTCTTGATGCAACTCAGGTGAACGGGCTCCACGGTAGCGTCAAACGTTCCGTCGGTGGTGGGGAAACAGGCGACTGAAACACACGTTGCGGTTAACGGAGGCACAACTGTATCCCGGGATACACAAAGCACACTTTCACGATACGGTGGGGCTTCCATAAACGCCGCAGCAAAGCTCGTACCTACACTGATTTCATCCGTTTTGCAGTCGACGGTGGCACCACACAGTTGCAAAAAATCAAGACCCAGGATTACGTCATGCGTAGAATGAGGTAGAACAGCGAACTCCGCGTTAAATATTTGACCACCCAAGGTAACGTCTACATTACACACGCCCACAGGATACAACAACTCCCCACTCACTCCGCGAAACGTATCAGCACGGTCCCAGCGAAACATCACCTTTCGTCCTAGGAGGCTTTTAAACGCAAGACTCATCACTGAAACGGTTGCTCCCGTGTCCACTAAGGCCATGGATGAAACCCCGTCAATTAGTACAAACACCTTATTCTTAAACATACAAATGGTTGGAGGTATCTCTGTCGATATCGAAGATTGTCCAGCGACCTCACCTCCAACGGCCGCGCTGGCTAGTTTTCCGGAGGTGGCGACGGGTATCGACGCCGCGGAGAGGGCGACCGGCTTACACGAGGAGCGGGTGGTGGTGTCAAGCTGCGATCGGATGCTGGAGAACGGTTCCGTAGCGGCTCCGGGTGCTGGTGAGGCAAGCTTCCTAAATATGTGTGCGAGGGCGAATATGTTTCGCCCAGAGGAGCGCGGTACCGCCTAGACATCGTCGATCGGTCGAACCTCGGTGGTTGGCGGCGATTGCAGTACCTGGCAATGTGACCCAAGTCGCCACAGCTATAGCACACAGGTAAACGACGATCGATGAACTGCCCTTCGAAGCGCTCAGCCGTGGGGGGTCGTGTAGCAGAGCGGAGCGGCTGAGCCTGCTGCACAGGAGGAACGGTCGGTCTGCGTGCAAACCTGCTGGGGCGAGGGTGTTCTGCTGGTCGGTGTTCGGGCGTGAATGTGTCCTCACGTGGCCATGGAGCACCTCTGTGGTTGACGTCTGTGACACATACCGCCGGTTGCCAGGAAGCGCAGGGTGCGGCAGGCGCCATGTGTTGCGGGTAATAAGCGTCAGGTTGTCGTATGACGTCGCGCGCAAGTTCCTGGTGCCGCAGCAGTTCTTCACGCACGATCTGCCGTATAGTAGACGAAAGATCGGCAGACGGGCTCTCATCGACGCTGGCAATGGTTGTCACATTCGCCAGGCGTCCAAACTTTGGCACAATGCGACGTGTTTTCAACGTCTCAAACGTACGGCAATGACGCACGACATCTGAGACGGAATCAACGTGTTCCCGACTTATGAGGAAATTGTACACATCTTCTGCAATTTCTTTGAGGAGATGTCCGACTCGGTCTTCCTCGGACATCTGCGGATTTACGATTTTGCACAGCTTGAGGATTTCCTCTATGTATATAGTGCATGTTTCTCCAGGAGCTTGAGCTCTTTGAGCAAGTGTTCTCTCGGCGCGTTTCTGTTTGGCGTGGGTGTCGCCAAAACACTTCTTAATTTCCTCGACAAAGTGCTCCCACGTTGTTAGGGAGTCTTCGTGGTTTTCATACCACATCAGCGCTGTCTCACTCAGAAAGAGTGCAACATATTCAAGCTGAGTGATAGAATCCCAACGGTTGTAGCGGCTCACCCTTGCGTAGTGCATCAGCCACTCGTCGACGTCTTCGCCCACTTTTCCCGCGAACGAGCGTGGTTCCATGTAGTGCCGCAAAGGTCCGACTGGCGCTGACCTTTGAGAAGGTGAAACTATAGCTGGCATTTGTCCACCTCCGTCCTGAGCCATAGGGAAGGTCGTTGGCAAGAGACCGGCAAGACGACGGCTCCGGCGAAGTTCTAGATGTTGCGACTCCGTGGTACGTTCTGTCGTACCCCGCACCTCCACCACTCTGTTACGCCCACAAAAGGCGTTACTTTGAAGCCGGGTAGAGTTAGAAGCGATGGCCTTGGTCAACTGAGCGCCTGTCGAGATTCAGCGAGCCAGCCACACGTCGTCGTCCTCGTTCACCACCCTTCGGTGCCCCCGCATACTGTTTGTTGAGGCGTGAACCCACTATGCACCTAAGCGCGTCACATTCGTGAACCCACTACGCACCTAAGAGCGTCACAATATATATATATATATATATATATATATATATATATATATATATATATATATATATATATATATATATATATATATATATATACCTACCGATGGCTACTCCAAGCCATGGGCGGGCGACAAAGGAGGTTTAGCTCCCGTCGTGGTAAGTCACGTGGAAGGCGAAGCTTGACATCAGAATCCAGAGAACGAAGACGCTGTTTTCTAGACTCTGCCGAATTCCAATGGGCCAATTACGTAAGCTCGAGCGCAAAGCGCACGGAGCTTTCCCGCTGCGTCTGTTCTTGACATCGGCATAGCGAGAAAGTCGGCACTGGCATGTGAAGATCGAGCGGCTGCGTCTGCTTGCTCGTTTTCAAGGATACCACAATGACTTCCGTGGAAGAAGCTGCATATATAATTACCACAGAACGACCGGAGCGACACGTTTCCGCCGCCAGCGGTCACTGTGCATGTCGCTCGTGCTCGGTACTGAAACATAGAACAAAGGAGCACATATGGTACGCGATTCGAAGTACATCCGTACGTTCGCAAGTTTTGATATATGATGTTGTAATTCAATAGAAAGAGTAGCAGGTCGAAGGAACAACTGCGCTGTGAACGGGCACAGTGAGACTTCTCTGACCGCGCGCTATATACTTCTGCAGCTTTCGCAGCGTCGCCTGCTAAGTATGAAACGAGATACAAACTTGGTGTTCGAATTCGGGCTGAGCCTTTCCCTTATGACTTCTCTCTGGCCAGCATCGGAGGCAGCCTACGCAGACAGCTGAGACAGCTTCGAGCCCAAGCAATGGAACGCGTCTCGAACCGCGTGAAAGACGCATGGAAGAGATGATGATGACGGTGGTGATGATGATGATGATGATTTATTGACATCCCCTTTCAAACGGGGCGGTGACAAAGAGCCACCTAGCCAGCTTTAGTTAATCAAGTATGCCATAATATACACGTTTTTCACTTTAGCCCCCTTCCCCCCATTTTTCCATAAAGCTCAATACTATTTTTCTCTTCCTCAATGCTTCTCTATATACCGTGTACCGCTAGCTCTGCCTGTAACGGATCCGGTAGTATCAAGACGCCTCTGTGACGTACACCCCCTCCCGCCGACAACAAAAATTTCGACGAAAGTACGAATTATCTTTGCATTTTAACTCATTGTGTCGGCAAAGCTATAGGAAAAATACGACGCGACTTATATTAAGCGCATAGGAAAGCTTATCTACGTTTTCTCATGCGCAGACGATCTTTCCGTCGTGTTGCCAAGCGTCCTGCAGCGCCGCCATCTTGTCTGGACAGGAAAGTATAGCCTGCATCGTTTTGGACTTCGATGCTGTCTTCGCGAAGCTGTCCTCTTTGACGTCTTCGTCAGGACTGGAACGACACTTAAGATGGCCGCTGTCCGCTTAGCCATACTTCGCCGTCTAGCCATACTTCGCTTCGTCCCTTTAAGCCCATGGTTGAATTGATAGAAATGACGCCTGTCATGAACGCGCCTGTTACGTTTCGCCTACAACGCGCGGTAATGCCGGCGCGGATGCAACGGACGCCGGGGCTTCGTTCAAAGCGGCGGACATTTTGGCCCGTTCGACGCCGCCGCAACGCCTCCCCGCCAAGCGTGTCCAGGCGTGTTTCAGTGCCACGTGTCTTCGTATGTGCGTGTGTGTGTGTGTGCCCACGCTTGTCAAAGCGCGGCAGCCGGGGAGCGGAGCTCCCCAAGTGAGGAGCCAGCAGGTCTGTCCGTCGGCGGGTTGGCGATGCGTCACTACACTCGGCTCAACATGTCTCTCGGCTCGACCGTGCGCGCCGTCGTGGGCTCATGCTCCGCCGTCGCGTGGGCTCATCCCGTGACCTTCCTTCTGGCCCGCGACGCCGAGAGTATAAGAGCAGCTGCCCCCGGACGCCAGGAGAGAGGCTCCGATTTGTACTGTTGAGTTACGTGCTCTCCCGTCTCTCCACTTCGGTCGAACTGACCGGCCGCTCTTTTGCTATGTTAGAATAAACAAGTTGTTCTGTTACCAGTCTTCTCTTGCTTTGCCGGGACCTTCGGATGCTTCCAGTGCCCCAGGCCGCCAGGCCAACGCTACCCTTGGGGCTTGCGACCCATTGGCAATAACGGGCGTCAGCACCGAGACCCCAACAACTGGTTGCCAGCGGTGAGATCACGACAACGGAGGCCAGCAGCGAAGAGATGCGGTTGAATGTATGCTGAGCAGCACAACGACCATCCGGGAGCAGTGCAACGAGCCCTGTGTGATGACTGGTTGCCTGCAGCGGAACGACTGCGCTGAATTCTTGGCTGCGAGGTTTGGTGAGTGCGGGACTTTCTTCTTCTGAGTTTTGCCAGGCTTTTGTTAGTGTCAGAAACAGAGCTGGTAATTGTGGTTGTCGTTGCTGCCGGGTTAGTTTGCGGCAAGACAATAGTAGGCAGTAGAGAAAGCAGCATTCAGAGCAACCATGGATTTGAAGTCGTTGCGCAAACCGAAATTGCTGGAGCTTGCAAGAGAGTTGGGTCTGGATGTCTCAGACAAACTCAGAAAACCAGAACTGCTAAGGGCTATTCTTGAGTTAGAAGCTGAGGATGACGAGCTGTCGGAATGCCTTGAGACCATTGAGGAGAGGGAGCGTGAACTTAAAGAACAGAAAGAGAAAGATGAGCATGAACTTAAAGAACAGAAAGAGAAAGATGAGCGTGAACGAAAAGAACAGAAAGAAAAAGAAGAGCGCGAACATGCTTTGGAAATGAAGCGTCTCGAGGTAGAGATGGAACGCGCTCGTAATGGAAGTCAGGCACACGGTGCAGGAGAACGAGTAATGTTCAAAATGACTGACCTGATGCGGCCGTTTAAGCTTGGAGAGGACATTGGTTTGTTCCTGGTTAACTTTGAGCGAACGTGCGAGAAGCAGGGGTTCTCTCGGGAAACGTGGCCACAGCGCTTGCTCACTTTGCTACCCGGCGAGGCGGCCGACGTAGTCGCTCGCTTGGAGAGAGAGGAGGCAGAGGATTTCGACAAAGTGAAATCGAGTCTGCTAAAAAAGTACAGGCTGTCAGCGGAGGCGTTCCGTCGGAAGTTTCGGGAAAATGAGAAAGGCAAAAGTGAGTCATATACAGAGTTTGCCTACAGGCTTATGTCAAACATGCAGGAGTGGCTCAAAGAAGAGAAAGCGTTTGGTGACCACGAGAAAGTTCTGCAGTGTTTCGGGCTAGAACAGTTTTATAGTCGGTTACCTGAGAACGTGCGGTACTGGGTCTTGGATAGGCCAGACGTTAGTACGGTGGCTAGAGCCGCTGAGTTAGCCGAGGAGTTTGTGACGCGTCGGGCTCGCGGAGCTAAGGACGGTCAAAAGGGTGAATTTTCTCCAAGTTTGAGAGGCCAAAGTTCACGCCCATGAGAGCAAAGGGGGATACACGTAGTGCGGATGCGAGTGAAAGCAGTCCGACCGAACGTACGGAGACGGCGGCAACCGAAGCCGAACGCAGAAAGCGGTTCGAGACGAGGCAAGCGCGCGTTTGTTATACGTGCCAGAAGCCGGGTCACTTTTCGGCGCAGTGTCCAGAAACAAAAACAAAAGTCGTGTTTTTGTCTTTATGCTGCACTGACGAGAACATGAAGCTTCTCGAGCCTTACATGCGAGACCTCCTCGTGAACGGGAAAGAGTGCCGAGTGCTTCGCGATTCCGCAGCTACAATGGATGTAGTTCACCCCTCTTACGTAGAACCCGATATGTTCACGGGCGAGTGCGCATGGATCAAGCAAGCAGTGGAAGCTCATAGCGTGTGTCTGCCGGTAGCAAAAGTGCTTATTGAAGGACCTTTCGGAGCACTTGAGACGGAGGCCGCAGTGTCATCTATGCTGCCCCCCCAGTACCCGTACCTATTTTCGAACAGGTCCGATCACCTCCTGCGCGAGAAGGGGCTTTTGTTTGGTGAGGCTAGCGTTCAGGCCTTAACCAGATCGAAGGTTCGGGAGCTCGCTGCAAAGGCGGTAGTTGCGGGGCCGACGTTGTTGAACGATGAGAAAGGGTCAGAGGCGCAGCAAGCTGGTATTCAGAGCACGCCCGAACTGAATAAAATTGAGCCTGTAGCGTTAAAGGCACCAGATACTGGAGAGGAAAATCCCGACACGGGAAAGTTAGAAGAGCTGTCTCCAGATTTGCTCATCGCGCCTACGTCAGACGGACTTAACAGGTTGCTAAAAGTCAGCCGGTCGGCTTTGATAGCCGAGCAAAAGAAGGATGGCAGTCTAGAAAACATACGCTGCATTATCAAGGAAGGTATCGCCAAGAAAAATGCTCGCTTTGTGGATAGAGGTGGGGTCCTGTACCGGAAGTATCTAGACCGCAGGGGAGTGGAGTTCGATCAGCTGATCGTGCCTCAATGCTATCGTCAGGATCTGTTGCGCTTGTCGCATGGGGGTTCGTGGTCCGGACACCTAGGAGTTAAGAAAACTAAGGACCGTCTCTTGCAAGAGTACTATTGGCCAGGGTGTTTTCGGGACGCAGACCACTTTGTGAAGACATGCGACACCTGTCAGCGGGTGGGCAAGCCAGGGGACAAATCGAGGGCGCCGTTGAAGTTGGTACCTATCATTACGGAGCCTTTTAGACGGCTCGTTATTGATACAGTGGGACCTCTGCCGGTAACAGCCACGGAGTACCGACACATTTTGACTGTGATCTGCCCAGCGACAAAGTTCCCTGAAGCAGTGCCGCTTAAAGAACTCAGCTCAGTTGAGATAGTCAATGCACTACTGTCCATATTTGCGCGAGTTGGTTTTCCTGCAGAAATCCAGTCAGATCAGGGCACAGTGTTTACTAGCGCTTTGACGACAGCCTTTCTCGAAAGGTGCGGGGTACGGCTGTTACACAGCTCAGTGCACCACCCCCAGTCGAATTCCGTTGAGAAGCTCCACTCCGTCCTGAAGCGCGTGTTGAGAGCATTGTGTTTTGAACATCAAACTGACTGGGAGCTGTGTCTGCCTGGAGTGATGTTTGCATTAAGGACCGCGCCGCATGCGGCTACGGGGTTTTCGCCAGCTGAGCTGGTGTACGGTCGCTCGCTGCGATCTCCGCTTCGCATGCTTCGAGAATCATGGGAAGGCAGGGGCGACGACCCAGTCGTGGTAGAGTACGTGCTTAAGCTCCTCGAACGCTTAAGAAGGGCACAGGAGTTGTCAGGTGAAGCAATGGCAGAGGCCCAGCAGAGGGCCAAGGTTTATTATGATCGGACAGCCAGGGCCCGTCGTTTTGAGGTGGGCGATGAGGTCATGATATTGCGCACATCGCTAAAGAACAAACTCGACGTGCAGTGGGAGGGCCCAGCACGGATTGTTCAAAAACTGTCGGACGTTAACTACGTGGTGAGTCTGCTAGGAAAGCGGAAAGCACAGCAAGTTTACCACTGTAATCTGCTCAAACCCTATAAGCAACGGGAAGCAGTGGTGTGCATGATGGTAAACGTGCCCGAAGAGCTTCCGGTCGAGCTTCCGGGACTAGGCTCAGTGACGAACAGGAAAGACACCGATCAAGTCATTAGTGACTTAATAAGTAAAGCATCGCTGTCGCCTGAGCAGAAAACCGAACTACACCAGCTCTTACAAGAGTTTCAAGGTCTGTTCTCTGAGAGGCCTGGTAGGACTTCTGTCCTTACTCATGACATAGAACTTACCTCCCCAGAGCCAGTACGATCCAAGGCGTACCGGGTGTCACCCCGCCAGAGGGATATTATGGAGGCTGAGGTAAAGAAAATGCTACAGCTCGGTGTTATTGAAGCGGGTGAGAGTGATTATACCTCCCCTTTGATTTTAGTTGAGGTACCGGGCAAGGAACCTCGTCCTTGCGTCGACTACCGCAGGCTTAATTCCATCACTAAGGATCAAATTTATCCGATCCCTAACATCGAGGAGCGCCTTGAGAGAGTGAGTAGAGCTCAGTTTATTTCCACCCTAGATCTTGTCAGGGGTTATTGGCAGGTTCCACTTACAGAAGAGGCTAGTAGGTATGCGGCGTTCATTTCACCAATGGGGACATTCCGTCCTAAAGTTTTGAGTTTTGGTTTGAAGAACGCGCCATACTGCTTTTCAAGCCTCATGGATAAAGTGTTGCGGGGACAGCAAGAATTCGCTTTACCGTATCTAGACGACGTAGCGATATTCTCCGCATCCTGGCCTGAGCATATGGCGCACTTGCGGGCAGTGCTAACCCGCCTGCGCGATGCGGGCTTGACAGTCAAGGCTCCCAAGTGCCAGTTAGCACAGGCCGAGGTTGTCTACCTCGGACACGTGATTGGTCGGGGTCGTCGCCGCCCCTCTGAAATAAAGGTGGCCGCTGTGCGAGACTTCCCGCAACCGCGCACGAAGACCGATATTCGGTCGTTCTTAGGTGTCGCCGGCTACTATCAGAGGTACATCCCCAGGTACTCTGATATCGCGTCTCCCCTAACGGATGCTCTAAGAAAGACAGAGCCGCAAACAGTCGTCTGGGATGAGACAAAGGAAAGAGCTTTTAGCGCCCTAAAGAGCGCCCTAACAAGCCAGCCTGTGCTACGATCGCCCGACTACACAAAAGGGTTCGTTGTTCAGTGTGATGCTAGTGAGCGAGGCATGGGCGTTGTACTGTGCCAACGGGAAAATGGAGAAGTAGAACACCCCGTCCTGTATGCTAGTCGTAAGCTGACGAGTCGTGAGCAGGCGTATAGCGCCACCGAGAAAGAGTGTGCGTGTATCGTGTGGGCCGTTCAGAAATTGTCATGTTACCTAGCTGGCTCGAAGTTTATCATTGAGACGGATCACTGCCCTCTCCAATGGCTGCAGACCATCTCTCCCAAAAATGGCCGCCTCCTGCGCTGGAGCCTCGCTTTGCAACAATATTCCTTTGAGGTGCGTTACAAAAAGGGGAGTCTCAACGGTAACGCCGATGGCTTAAGTCGAAGCCCCTAACGTGGGAATCAGCCTCAAAATTGCTTGTTACTGATGTTTTTCTTCCTGAGGCAGGATTTTTAACCTATTGCTTTTGTGTAGTGTTTCAAAGTGATGATGTGCTTTCTAGTGCAATTTTCCGATTTGTGGACGCGTTCTGAGTGCTGCTAAACTACTGTAAGGAACTAGGCAGCAGTATAAAAGGGGAAAGAGCCTGGCAGGGCTTAGTGAGGGTTGTGCCGTGCTTGCTGACTGAGCGGTTGACTTTCGGCGTGGTTCTAACGCTTGCCGGAAACGAGAACAAAAATGTCAACTCTCCCGAAGTCACTTTGCAGTGTCCTGTGTGCACCTGAACGTGAGAACGAGGCCTTCTCTGTGCGCTGCGCTCAAGAAACGCCAAAGGACGCCCGACTTCGGTTATGAGCATCATCGAGCGACATCCCTCCGGACAGCGGATGCAGTCCCCTGACCATCGGGATCTCCTTCCCCCGGCGGGGCGGTCTGTTACGTTTCGCCTACAACGCGCGGTAATGCCGGCGCGGATGCAACGGACGCCGGGGCTTCGTTCAAAGCGGCGGACATTTTGGCCCGTTCGACGCCGCCGCAACGCCTCCCCGCCAAGCGTGTCCAGGCGTGTTTCAGTGCCACGTGTCTTCGTATGTGCGTGTGTGTGTGTGTGCCCACGCTTGTCAAAGCGCGGCAGCCGGGGAGCGGAGCTCCCCAAGTGAGGAGCCAGCAGGTCTGTCCGTCGGCGGGTTGGCGATGCGTCACTACACTCGGCTCAACATGTCTCTCGGCTCGACCGTGCGCGCCGTCGTGGGCTCATGCTCCGCCGTCGCGTGGGCTCATCCCGTGACCTTCCTTCTGGCCCGCGACGCCGAGAGTATAAGAGCAGCTGTCCCCGGACGCCAGGAGAGAGGCTCCGATTTGTACTGTTGAGCTACGTGCTCTCCCGTCTCTCCACTTCGGTCGAACTGACCGGCCGCTCTTTTGCTATGTTAGAATAAACAAGTTGTTCTGTTACCAGTCTTCTCTTGCTTTGCCGGGACCTTCGGATGCTTCCAGTGCCCCAGGCCGCCAGGCCAACGCTACCCTTGGGGCTTGCGACCCATTGGCAATAACGGGCGTCAGCACCGAGACCCCAACACGCCGAAGTAAACGCAATGAGTGCCTTAGAAACGCTCTCGTCATGCGTCATTTCTCAAATTAACATGCGTTTTTTGTGTTTAGAAAAAGTTTATTTCGACAAGAGACGATACGAACACTGAGTCATAATCACGTCACAATTCCACCGGGATGATAGCATGTAAGAAACGAACCACAGCACAGGACTCTTAGCAAAAATAAGGCGATCAATAAGCCGTTCTTCCACCAACGATTCGGTGCTTTTCAGTGTCACCGCCCCTCAGTCAGGTACACGTTTGCACGCATTTTTAGCATTCTATTAGGCCTTCAGCAAGCTTCTATAGGTATCGCTGCATCGAGAATAGACGTTTACATCACATCCGGCGTGGGTGTTTTTACTGAGTACAACGCGATGTTCGTGTAGGAAACCGTAAAATGAATACATACTGCTTTCAGATAATGTTTTAAAGCGAAGCATTCTTTGCTCCTCCGATTTTCACCTTCCGATGGTTTGTTGTCCAGAAGAGAGCCACGGGGGAAGACGTTGGCGAAAGTTGGGGAGCCTCCTTGCAAGCAATAAACAAGACTTGCCTGAAGGCTTTCTATATGTATAGAAAGTGCACACGAAAAGTTGAAGAGTTGCTTTTGCGCAGCGACGGGTGGCAAGGAAGCAGACGCGAAGAAGTGCGTCGCGATATGTCGTGAATACAACCCAGAATCTTGGACGACAGAGTATAGTGCCAGGGAACGCCCGTCTGTGCTGCCTAGTAAAACAAACAAACAAACAAAAATCTCGAGATGAAACCTGCACACAGAATGTCAGGTAATCGCGATCTCTAAATCATAGAAACCTTTGACTGAAACAGCGTATGGTATTCAACAGATTCACTTGAATTTGTTATATTTAGGCTACAGCGTAGCCGGCCCATCACGTATCGACACATTCTTAGCCAGTTTTGTCTGAGCCATTTATTTGTATAACACCTAATTAACCGCTTCACAAAAGCTTTTGCCTCACATAGATGTCCACGTGTGCGTTGGATTAAAATACGTATGTTTATTACCTTAGCATCATGAGTGTCAAAGCAGAAAAAAAGGTTTACGTATACGTGGAAGCCAGTGACGAAAGATATATATATATATATATATATGAGAGTGGTGTGCTCCAGACCACAGTCAGTTGCACTCGCTCCTCGAAGGGGCACGACGGCTCCTGGTTGACACTTTGCAATATGGTGAAGGCGATTTAAATCGAAGATTCGGGACCTCAAAGAGGTGCAACGCAATGCTAAAGCGTGTCTCGCATTCACAGCTAAATCGTCACTGAATTTTTTTTTTTTCCTCGCCGGATAGGCGGTAGAGGGCTGGAGCTTGCTGCGTGCGATCCCTCGCCACGGGTCCTTCTGCTGATCTTGTTATTTTCACGTTTATTTATTTGTTGTTTGATTTATTTACTTACTTTTCTTTTTTTCGCTTCCAATATATAGGCCTCGACCTTAAGGAATGTTATAGGGTTGGAACAGTGCACGAAATACGAGACAGGCAACAATTTTCTTTTTGACAGTGTGTTGGTATAAGTAGAATAGACCCACCTGGCTTATAATCTTCCAGTACGATGCACTGAATTTTACATAATTGTTTTCCGCTGTAGAGTAGACAAATCTTGCAGCTTATCTTTTGATTATAGCTAATGCACACCATCGGTTGGCTATGGATGCAAAGTAATGTTGCAGAGACGTTGCAAATCTGTAGTGTTGCACGCATTTAACAACGAGTGACCGAGAACGCTGGGAGATGATGACGCTGCCGCTGCAAATTGTTTTCTCTCTTCAAGTCAACAAAAAGGACGGCGAAATGCCAGTAGCCGCAGGCACAGAGAAGCGCCTGGCGCAAGACACCTTCTTCGTAGACAGATGTATTTATACGGTGTGCAACTCAGTGTTGAAGAGAGTACCGAAAAAAAAAAAAAAAACAAGATAAAGAGGGCGGGGATTCGCGAGTGGAAACAGCTTCTGGCTTTGGCAGATACGCGCGCAAACGCTGACGGCGCATCGAACGGACAAAAGACAGCGGCGACCACCACCGGCCTGAGGAGTTGATGGGAGCCTGCTCGCCTCTTTGCTCTCGGCTATCTACGCGAGACAATGCTTATACAGCAAGCGCGTAACACGCAAGGTGGCGCCGGTATCGGGGAGAAACCCCTCTCCCCCCCCTCCCCATCCCCTCTTGCGTTTCGTTCGTCTGTACTGTAAGGGCCCGTCAATAGCAAGGCCAGCTTGTTATTACGAAAGAGGCAGACGGAGTGCCCCCCACAGCCCCACCGATGTGACGCGCCCTGAAAACGCCGTTGAAGAAACGCTTTTGCGCTATTACGTGGAGACGGTTGATAGAGCGTCGAGACCGTCACGTGTTTATTCGCGTCAAGATGATTATTACGGCCCTGTTCCCATCTTCTTTTGCGTATCTATTTATTTTCTTGTGCGCGCGTTAGTGGAACTTTCTTCGTGAGCTTGCCCGTTCGTGGATTAGGAACGCCGGAAGATGAATTCCGAGTGGTCAAATGTCGTCCATTGCAGGCCGCACGTCGAGTCACATGTCACATTTCGTCGAGTCACATGTCAGGTGTCGTCGAGTCCAGCTACATGTATAGCTGGGCTCGACGCTGGACCTATATGCACCATAGTTGGGCTTGTTTTGTATTCATTGCCTCGGCAGATTATGGAATATTTTTGTTTATTAGCCCGATTTGCCACGTGGCATAATGTCCCACTGAAATTACAAGAAAGCTTCCTCTGAAGCGCTTGCGGAACTCTAGTGTGGTGCTCGCTTTGCCAACAAGCACCAGTATAGTGGGCGCCGTTATGCCAAACATAAAACCACTTAATATACATAAACCATTTCACACAACGTGAAATCACTGAACTCATTGCGAAGCTTAGTCACTTGGTAGACTTGGTTTACCTTCAGGTAAAATACATGTACTTGCCACCTGTTTATGACACGCTATGCATGTTTTCGTTTTCTTAAACTGTGGTTGTGTATTAGCTAGGTTGTTACAACAGAAGCTACACCCAGCCCACGCCCAGCTCACTCAAGTTAGCTGAGTAGAGCTTACAATATAGTTCAATGATCATGTGCATAATGTATAGCGTATTTTCTATAAGGGGATAAGAATCAACAGAGAACACGCATTGACAATGCTGACAGCATCAAACGGTCTCAAGCCGGTGATCCTTGATTGTTGCCATGGCTGACATAGGAAGCATGCCTGCCATGGTACTCTTTAGTCTTTCAGCACTTCGGTGATGTGTCGTACATTCTTTAAATGCTAAATGAGGTATGTCTATGCAGTAAAGGGCATGCAGCAAGTCTGGCAAGAAAGAAAATTATGTGATTTCATTAGAAGTAGTTACTATGTCAGCAATACAAATTATTATTTGCTTTCAGATAAATATTTTCCTTCAAAACATGTTCTGAGTATCTCTGTGTAAGCTGACAATTATACGTACATATTGCTATTACACAAGTCATTATGAACTGTACACTCACACTGTTCAACCTCCACTTCCTTGCTGCATCAAGCTAACCGCTTACGCACATTTTTACAGCACGGCAAGAACTTCATCCATGGCTGAGCATATCATTTATTTTTCAGCATGAGTAGAGGTTTTATCTTGTTCGGAAAATTTACAAGCAGCAACAATTACATTTCTAAAAGGCCTGTTTTATTCCGCACTTCGTCTTTGATGGTATTATATATGTAAGATCAGAAAGGGACAAGCGTTTCACGCACCAAAGTATTTTAAGCCCACTCTTAAAGCTGGTGGAGTAAAAAGGAATGCATGAATATGAAAATGTAGGCAATTAAATCAGCAAGTTGTACTCGAAGCTTCACATGCGTGCTCAGTGCTAAAGAGGGGTGACTCGTCGACCTACGTAGCTGCATTCAGTGACAGCTGCGCGTGCGTGTATGTTTTGCGCGTTCGTGCAAGCTGTCACTATAGCCTGACTACAGAAAGTGCGCCATTGCGCCGAACACAACTGCGCGTCATCGTAATTTTTTTATGTCCATTGCCAGGACGAAGGCCTTTCTCAGTATATACAGATGGGTATTCTTGGATGAATCAGTTACGGCGATACTATCACTTTCGCGTGACGTACTATACGCGGCACGTTGGATGAGCCAATTCAGCGCGCACTGAAAGCGATCGCCCGGAGATACGTCCCGTGTTGCGACCAACGTTTATAGATACTTATTTATAAACGTTGGCTGCGACGTGATGCGAGTTCAATGAATTTTTAAAGGGTGGCGCAGGTAAGATGACTGTGCTGTGTTCCGACCGTGGGTGACCGCACCAGTGCAACACGTGCTCTTGCAGAGCAGAATGTGACAACCTAATAAGAGCGGCGTTTTTCACCGTGACGGAGAAACTGGAACTCACATCAACAGAAAACGTGCCATCGTGGTCAGCTATTGGCGATAGTTGCCAACCTCGAAACACCTTTGCTCAGCCCAGCGGACAAAAGACTTTGCGTCGTCCAACCAGAGTGCGCGCGCGATTCGCTCGTGCGGATTCAGCGGACGCCAAATTTTTTTGAGACGCGATCCGTGTCTTGCGAGCGTCTGCACAGATTCGCACGTAGCCAGAACCAACAGGAGGTGTTGCCAGAACTCGGGCAGAACGCCGGGCGGACTGGGGAAGTTCAGGCCATAAGCAAGAAAGTCAGGCAGAGAAATAAGCGCACGCCCCCGCTAACAAGGCACTAGTTGTCGGCACCGCACATAATGGTACGGAGGCAGACCAGGCACGTGATGCATGCGCGCCTATGCGAGTACAAAACACGGGAGTCTTCAGCGCGACGATCCGCCACGCGAAGAGACAATCGCGTAGCGAGGAAGGCCACTTCTCGCTTCCAAAAAACACCCCGCCGTCCAAGAAGGCGTCGGCGGCGAAAAAAAGAATAAGAAGCTAAATCCATCCGCATCGTTTCAACGCCCGTGAAAGTGAACACTCGAGGTCCACAATGGGGGCGAACAGCGGTGTCCCCGGCGTCGACTAACGCGAGGCGCCGACAATATCTCCAATGTCCTTCCAGTCCTGGACCCCCCGTGGAATGAAGGCGGGATACCGTGGCGCCTGCAGCCTTGCTTCCCCACTTCCGCCAGCTACGCAACAGGCGGCGGCGCTCCGAGCGACGCCGATGCCCATACGCTCTTCACAGGTTCCGTAGTGCCAGGAGTGCCACGGAAGAAGGGCTACAACGTGGGGACGAAAAGGACGGGGGATGGGGGGAGGGGGGGGAAGCGAGCGTACAGGATGACTTTTCCTTTTGTGGGCCCTTTCCTCGCTCCGTTTACACGCGTCCTCCCGCGTTGTTCGTACTACACGTACATGACGTACACCTCGTTTTCGGGCCGATTCTGTTCCACCGAGCGTCGTCAACGCCGCGGCCATTTTCGGCAGTTCGGTCTCGTTTCACTCCTTAACTCCCCGCCATTGTTGGCACGAAAGAGGCGCGACCGCCTCGGCCGAGCGGCAGCCAGCGGGCGTGCGCACAAATATACGGGGCGGAAGGCAAACCCACACTACACGTGTATGCACGTATACCTTTCTTCGACTGAAGTGCGCAGAAATGAAAAGAACACAGCTACGACTGGTAAGCACGGGTACGGGGCAGAGACGGTATAGCAACGACGGGAAATGGCGGTAAGGAAAGGTGGAGAGGGGGGGGGGGGATTATAGACTGCAGTCGGGAGCAGGGGACCTGGGCAGGGAGTCAATGGATCGGCCATTTGTAAAGCAAGCCGCACGTACCGTCCGGGTGCTGTGCGCAAGAAAGAAAAAAAAGAGCAGCGGCAACAACAGCAGCAGTAGCTAGGAAGAGAGAGAGTCGCTGCCTTCTTGATGGCGGCGCGTTGCTGAACAGAGGGTGGGACAAGTCGAGAACAAGCCGGACTCAAAAAGGACCCGAGCGGAGCTGCTTTTCATCTCGGCTTCGACGGGACGTGTGCGGACGCACGCGGTGGCTGGCTGCTGTTGCAGCGGACAATGCTGTTTGAAGAAGGACCGAGACGGACAAGGCAGGCAGGGCCCCGAGCAAGGGGGGGGAGGGAAGTGGAATGTTGGGGCACATTCTGAAGGGGGGGGGGGGGGGGGGGGCGGGGGGGTCTTATCGAAGCGTCGCCGCCGTCGCTGCCGCTTTTCACCTATAAATCAGGTCCTTGTTACGGGATAGGGGTCGGCTCACAAAGAGCGTGTTGGGGTATCCCGCCTCCCCCGTGCCCCTCGAGGGGGTCCCTCGACCATGACGGACGGGCCGAACCGAACCGAGCAGGCGGGCAAAACGCCGCCCCGAATCAGCCGTAATGACACTTCAAGCGCGAATCCGCGGACGCCCGGCGGCGCAATTCCGCACCCTCCTCGCTCTCTTTCAATCGCTGTACCGCCAGAGGTCGTTCGGACTTTGAGAACGCAGGTAGGTCTTCTCTCTATTCGCATCTCTCTCTCTCTCCACATTCGTAGACGTATGACGAAACAGATCGGCGAATGTGCATAGGAAGACGCGTATGAACCGAACAAAAGGAATACCAACGAGGTAGCTACTGTCAAAAAAAGAATTAAAAAGAAACACAGATGGAAAGGAAGAAGGAACGAAGGAAAGAAAGAACAGAAGATGGGCACAAGGATCTAACCTAACGTAACCTAACCTAACCCCCGTATACCAGTAGACTGTTTATAGAAGAGGCGCCACGGGACAAAGCGTGTGTTGCATGCAGGAGCATGCAACCACCAAGAAAGAAGGAACCAAACAGCCACCGGGACCTATGTCTTGCGTTTCCTCCTGGTCGAGGCTGACGGGATCGGCTCAGAGGCTGGTGAGTGTGCGTAAGGAGACGACGTCGCCTGAGGAAGGACGGTGTCCTAAAGCCACGCCGGAGCACACGGTCCAGGAAGGAGCACCCGTACCGTACAGCACGTAAACAGACTCACCACAGCGTGCAGCGCAAAATTGAGCATCATTCGGCGCCTGGGTTTCCTTTGTGCGAGCGCGCACGTCTGGTTGTCGGCAGCGGAAATAAATCAGCTAAAAAATAAAGAAAGGAATGGTCCAAGGGGTCGGGATGTTCCAGAAGGGGGAGAGAAAAACATAAAAAGGAAGAAGGAAAAAGAGAGACGAAGGTTGTTAGCCATTCATTCTCGACGCATGTTTCTCCACCAGAGGGGGTGGAGGCATGCAAGCTCTCCAGAGATCACCGGAACAGCCTGCGGGGATGCCAGTCGCCAAGAAGGCACGGACAGCAGACACCGCTGGAAGGTATACGAAGTTTATGCTCAACTCGAACGGGGCGGGAGTCCGTGATGGAGGGCCCGTTCCTTTTCTTCGGGCACCGACGGCCCATGGCTCAACGGAAGGCGTCCGAAAGAAGAGGCGGTAAATGCGCGGAGAAAAGCGGGGTGGCGTATTATATGTGTCCTTCTCGAGGCTACCCGTACACACCGCGGAGCTGCGGCGGAATCGCTTTCGCCACTACTGCGTGTGCACTTGAGTGAATCGAGGGGTGCCCTCTTGTTGAAGGTAAACACGACGCCTGTTACCCGCTGCGACGACATACAGGCGGCACCGTGACGTTCCTTTCTTTCTTAGTTCCTCTTGCCGCGTCATGGTGTATTCCGATCCGTAGAGCCGTCCGTAGGCTCCGTCGTTACGGTTTCACTACTTGGTTGGCATTGTCCTCGAGTGTGCTCCAAAATTGCGGCGGTGGTGGTGGTGGTGATGATGATGATGACGATGATGATGATCTCAAAGGCAGAGGTGCTTATAAATGTCCATGATTATGGTATTGACAGCAGTGGTACGTACTCACGGTTATGGACTGGTCCCGAATGAGGTTGGCCTTACCCAAAATGGGAAGACGTTGTCCAGAAATGAGGAACGGTCGGGTGCCGCTTCTTTTACAAAAGGAAACAGAGAGCATCGAGTGGTTTTCGACAGGGGGCAGGAAGATAAAAATATACAGTACGCGTGGAGCAGTGGAAAATGTGTGGGAAGGGCAACGTATGCCTCACTGCTCTGCGGACGCCAGTACCATCCCGCGACCAAAGGGCAGTAAAGAGAATGAGTAAAGAGAGTGGGGGATGGGAATAAAGATGATTAGGTATTAAATACCTTAGTGGCTTAGCGGCTATGGTTTTGCGCTGCTAAGCACGAGGTCACGAGATCAAATTCCGGACACGCCGGCCGCATTTCAATGGAGGCGAAATGCAGAAGCGCCTGTGCCCATATAAACAAATCGTGGTATTGGCACGTAAAATCACGGAATTCAATTAAATACAAAGGCCTTAACTTGGAAGGTATACAAGGGGCGCAACCGCAAGAGGTGGCAAAGAAATAGGCTTAACCGATGTATAAGGTTTTCACTACTTTCTTAGTCAAGCAGTTTTCGAAGCTGGTAATTACGTTTAAAGGATGCACGTCAGTCGTCGGTGTACGACACGTCGTCTAAGCGGGACAGAAGGACGGTTTCACAAAACGCTTCGATGATCAGCAGTTTCGCATTTTGGACAGTAATGCATTTCGCTGCAGTCTCCGATTACTCGTTTCTCGAAACCCGGCTAACGCAGACATTATAGCAAAATGTCATGCTTGGGTGTTGGAGATTCCCAGTGTGCAATTATATCACACTAAATATATCAATCAGATGCCCTCATTGGCAAAATTACAATAATTATTAATCGCATTGTCCATTAAGGCACCGACTGCTATGAAGTTTGGACAGTAAAAATTATCATTTCATCTCTTGAAACCTGTCTGAAAAATTACCACCCAAGCACTCCGTACAGGTGGCCAACCAGCACAGCTGAAAGGTTCGGCCCCGCTGTTTATGACTGGGTTAATCGCGAAGCTTCATTAAACGACGGCTTAGTAGGCTGTCGAATCCTCTGTACGCAGTTGCGGCTTGCGCTCGGCTGCACAAGCTGTTCGTGTGCCCTGGCTGCAGCATCGGCACGGCGTAGACAAGCTCGTTCCCGGTTCTGCTCGCGGCCTTGCTGATCGAAAGCTGCCTGCTCCTCAGGAGTTGGCATGACGCGTGGCTTACCAGTTTTGGAGCCGGAGAGAAACTGCTGCGCGAGCGCTCGGCTGCGGAGAGCAACGACGTCACTATACTGACACAGCAAATCCAACACCACCTAGATAGCACAAGGCCTTTTCACTCCGATCCATGACGTCATGCTATATGCACCGACCACCATGGAATCTAATGGGGATACTCCCGAGAAGGCAACAGTGATTTTGACATCATCGCTTTCATCACGCCCGTCTTGCCAATGGAAATTTCGGGCCAGGTAGCTGCGTGACGTCATGGATCAGAGTAAATGGCCTTGTGCTACCTAGGTGGTGCTGGCTAATAGCGCGCATATATCCTTCTTTCTTCTTTCTTTCGCGCATGCGCATGTGGTTTCGCAGGAGGAGTTCGCGGCGTACAGGCGATCGACAAACGGACGGACAGACGAATCGGCTAGCCTTATACAGCTTCGCTGTAATAATTTGAGCATTGTCGCCCGAGAAGCGCGCGGTATCTACGAGGTGAATATTTGTTCGCAAACGGGCACAGATCAGGCAGGAATGGAGAAAGAAGACTACGTTGGCATCGCTTTTCTTTTTCGCTGTCCGGCACTTCGAGCAAAAAACAACTTTTCAAACCTTAGAGGCGTTTACAGGTCACAGACCTCACACACAGGATGATGTGACGCCATGCTGAGAAGATTGTCCATTGTTCTTGCTTGTTTTGCTAATAAAATACATCACGAGGCGTATATATATGCTATAATCACACACAGGGTAACTGACGAAATGAAATAAAATGCTGAAAGAGCTTTCGTGCTGTAATTCGTGGTATTCTATTTACCCTTGGAAGCTACTGGCCCTGACTGCCGCTGGACGAAAGGAACACAGACCAGAACAGTGTCAAACACTCGACTGACACGATGGGTCAATCAGCGTGGGGAGTATACTACAGGACGACACAAACATTCATTTTACGTCATCAATCTTTCGTGCGGTCGCGCGAAAGATTGTACGTATCAAACACTTGTGCACAAATTTCCGTTTACAATATGTATGGTATACACTGTGCACACAGTGTAAATGGTAATTTGTGCACAAGTGCTGGATACGTGCAATTTTTCGCGCGACCGCAAGCGTGCGGTGCGGCTTGCGGCGATGGGTGGCTCGAGCGTAAATCGGCCATAACTGGGCATACTATGTGCCACGAGATATGTGTAAAAAATCAGTTAAAGATTGTCTTTGGGGGGCTGGGTGGAATTAAATCTGCGTCATATAAACTCAGGCATTCTTGTCTGAATATATATGTTCAGACATGCGCCGCACGCGGAACTTCGCGGCGGCGCCACCAGAGGGCGCAACGTGTCCAGATGGAATTGCAAAAGAGGAGTCAGGCCGCAGTACACGCCTCATACGTGACTCGTTTCGGCGGTGGCGAAACCATGTGTCGCTGCACTGCTTCAGTACCAAAGGCACTAACGTCGACAGCCACCCTGAGAAGGCCTCTGCCAGAATTTTTAACGCGAGAGCGTTAAGGGCCCCGCGTCGCAAGATAAAATAAAAGGAATCGGTGTCGGACGTCGTTCCGCGAAAACGATAATTCTGAACCACAACCACGCAGGCCCTCCGCGTGGCGCAGAGGCGTTACTGAACTAATTTAATTCCTGAAAGTAGAAATGCGTCAGAAAAATCGTAAAGTACGACCTAAACACAACCTACAGACGTGATAGCGTCGGACTGTAATTTGAATATTTCGTACGAGAAAACATGATTCTGTTGCGCGGCAACTCAAACACAAACACCTTTTGCAGTCTCTCTAGCATTCACAAGATGCGCGGCCCGGTCGGTTCCTTGCAACAACGCCATCCAGATGGCGCTCGCCTCCGCGCATCCGCAACAAGGCTGCGGTTGCCGAGAAGCGTGACGAGCAGCCAGGGATCCTTGGACGCGTTTCGCGTTCCACTCCTAAAGGCAAAACTTAGGCGTGCTCCGAGTTTTTTCCTAAAGCAATTCAACAAGAGTTGCACGTTCAGCTCTCTCTCTGTGCGAGTTTGGGTGTGCGTCGCTCAAGACTCTCAAGAAGAGATCATTCTGGCAAGTCAGTCGCGTTTCCTCCAATTCAGGGCGTACTATAGGTGCTACGGTGTTGTTATAGTTGGTGTTATGGCTAAGCAGACTGGCAACGCGAGGAACACCCGCCTCGACAAGCATCACAAACACATGTATCCAATCCGGCTCGTTCGAAAAAGGCGGCGGCTCCTTTGAGAGCTTATACGCTTGCTTGCTTGCTTGCTTGCTTGCTTCAACACGCTGCTACGTGGCAGTCACTTTTCCGCAAGATAGCGCAGGGTGAGCCATCGGACGCGGAGGCGAATATCGGAGGCGTGACATACAACCCGCTGTCAACATTCACTGTTTGCGTGAATGCTTCCCTCGTAATGTCTCGATACAGCGACTTCGTCGCGTACTGAGGTTTTGTGCGCCAATGCGCGAAATTGGCTTCGGACAAACTCCACGATGTTCCGATCGCCATATGCTTTGTGTGAACCAACAGTGCGAGTCCGTTCGGCGTTATTGTGTCGCGTGGTCCAGCAGGGTGAAGAGCCGGTGGCTCTATAGTGTTACTGCATATGCAACCAACCACCGTTCGTTGGTCGCATGTAGAGTAACACTAGGAGGCTCCCCGCTTCTGGAACTGCAAAGCGTATAACAAAAGGAGAAACTACGGGAAGGAGCCGCCCCCTGGTCAGCAGTCTCTCGTTTTTGCATCTCGTATGGCTTGCCGAGAATTCTCCTCCCTGTTGGAGTGGTCCTTCCTGCTGCTGCAACAGCGCATATAACTTGCCATTACAGCTCATCATGCTTCCCTGGAGTGTCCCTTGAAAACCTGGAGACGACACGAAGGTCAATCGATGTCTCACGAAGAGTTCTGCTGGTTGTGCTATTCGGTAAATCATATTGTGCTCGGGTGCGCTTGAGATAGAAGGACAGAGTGAGGCACGCTATGAAAGACACATACACGGGAGCGCTCCCGTGTGTCTTTTAGCGAGTAAACCTCCGTGCTTGCCTTTGAAGCGTGCGTGCCCCCAGCACAGTGTCAACCTGCTGCAAGTCCACGTCATAGCAACACCGGGACACGCGATTCAGCGAAGGCAGACGCTAATTCGACGCTAAGGCCAACACCCTGCAGCAACTCAACCCCGCGAATAATGACCTTTCCTTGGACGAACGGCTAGTTCCAGAGTCCTACATATATATGAACCTCGCTTCCTTCCAACTAATTAGTAGATGTAATACCAGGAACGGTTACGAGACCTCCTCGAAACGAACGCTCCTTTGGTGCCCGCCACCTGACTCCTATTTGAGCACGGCGCGACTGAAAGGTCGTCGACCCCCCCACCCTCAAGCCTCGCGGAACACAGTGACACGCCAACGTGTGCAAAAAAACAGCCGCCGGACAGGACGGCCACGGCAACAGAAACGTCACGTACACACGTAATGGAAGGCGGAGCGTCCTATTCG